>NW_023339696.1:11758169-11763289 GCF_004916995.1 Morone saxatilis | reverse complement strand
TGCAGCTTCTGCAGTTTGCATATTGTACTTGACTGTGTTGTGATTTCGATAATATTTCAATAAATTGTGCAGTCCTAAGTGAAGTAAAAGCATTTTTCAGTCAGGAGACAGCTGTGGAATGCCCACAGGAGCATTTAATGGGTCAACAAGGCCTGTTGTCATACATTTTACTTTGCATGTTGTCATCACATACAGTATACTGCATACAAGTAGCCCACTTGTATTTTCATTTTATTATAAACATTTGATTCATTTCATGTTTTAATTTCTGTTGCTCTGGTTAATCGTCATTTTATTACTTTGGTTTTTGTGCTTGAAGTCCATCTTCATTTTATTCATTCACACATCCTTTGTTTTTCTGTTTTGTGTTTGCCTGCTGTCCATCATTTCACCGTACACAGGTGATGACTGTAAAGGGAAGCAGCATTCAGAGACACACACCGTCCTCCTCACACAGTCCTCCAGGTCTCAACGCCTGGCGGGGGCTCTGTGGAGCGTCCTAGCTTACACAGGTTAACCAACACTTCACTTATGTTTATGACAGCCTGTAGATAAACTGTTAACAAGGATAGTTTGTAACTTAACTTGTTTGAAGACACAGACAACTCGCGCTGTAATAAATCAAATGGTCTCTTTCACCCTGTCCTCCAGGTTACTGCCTCCTGCAGCCAGGCTACTGTGTGGTGCGAGCAGGCAAAGCGTTGGGCTCCGGGGCTGGGACAGTGGTGCAGGGGCTGCTCTCACTCTTCTGGATGCTCCTGGCAGCTCCAGGTTGGTGGCACTCTTTTTTTTTTTTCTCAAAATATGTATCTTCTCTGCTTCTTTCTTTGGTAACATGGTCTGATTATGTTCTCATTCTATGTATGCATGTCTTTTTTTTCACATTTCTTCAATCTGCCCAGTGAAGGCAGGCAGGGGACTTCTGTGGTTTCTTGCAGCAGGATGGTACCAGCTGGTGTCTCTCATGTCTCTACTCAACGTCTTCTTTCTGACTCGGTAAGAGCCTGTATTGTTATCTATCGGCTGTATTTGTTATGTTTATGACAGCTATATATCAAATGACACTGTGAGGATGTGAAACGGTTCGCGCATAGTGATGAGCCTCTGGAGATTTATCACCTGAATCTGCGGCTCCCCTCGGCTGTCTGGCCTGCAACTTTACTGTTTTAGTCCTCACCGCTCTCATAGCGTCGTTTTCAGCCACTGAAGGCAGCTGTTGTCAGTGATAAATCTCTATAAACCCACTGTACACTACCTGCTCAGCACCAAACAACAGACAGACACAGGTCAGGAGCTTTTCCTCCAAGGAGTTCATAGAAATTAAAAACAGAGCTAAAAGAGACTTAATATTGGACTTAGATTTTCCAACTCCAACTCCAACGTGAATGCTAATGTTGCTCCGTAACTGCTGGATGTGTAAATAAGTAACTGTTCTCTTACAAATTCACCATATGAACTAAATAATGTGATAGTTTATTGGTGTTGTGTTGTTTCTGCTGCCCCCAAGTGGCCAAAGCACTGCGTGTTTATCTGACCTATGTATGTATGTATGTATGACTGTTTTTCAGATGCCTTCCCAAACTCTGGAAACTCCTGCTGTTCCTTTTGCCCCTTTTGCTCCTCCTTGGTGAGTTTATAAGAACTCCTAGAGCTCTCTTCTTTTATCACAGGTGTAACCCATTTAGTGAGCACATACAGAGAAAAATCAATCTGTGGTGAGGCAGTAGATGTCCTAACCAGCACACATCCCCAAAGTACACTGCATACCCTGTACCAGATTCAGGTCAGCGCCTCTGGGCTTTTAGTGAGTTACTGTGGTTCAGCACTGCTCACACATACTCATACAGCAGCAAAACACAAACACATTTAACCTATTTAATCTTTAGTTACTGGTTGAACTAATACATAAATAACATACTTCCCTTAATTCCTGATTTGTATTTTTATTTTTAAGTCAATTTAAGTATGCTTGTTCCAACAATTAATAGCAGCTACTGTGTATGATGTTTAGAACATTTATCTTTATGTTAAATGTAAATACTCTAAACATCAGTTCGTCTTGTTTTGTATCTATATTTTAAAAGGGTTTTAACACACACAAGTTTTTTTTATGAGTGACCAACCAGCAGGTGAGTCTTAACCTTTACTATCTTCTGTCTACATGCAGCTTTATGGTTGTGGGGTCCGTCCACTGCTGCCCTTCTCGCCTATCTCCCTGCCATAAACATTACCGAGTGGCGTCCTGCGTCTCCTTTCACCTTCTTGTCTAACTTGGTGCCAGCTTCTGCTCCGGTTCCTGCGTCTGTCATTGTCCCTGCACCAGAGACTTCAGTGGAGCAAACCCCCGCCACCCCGGTCTCACAGGCACCAGTAAGATGCACAGATAAAACAATGAAAGCATTATTAGAAAGCACTGCATGATTATGAGTGTGTGTGTGTGTGTGTGTATAAATGACCTTATTACATAATGTATCTTGTTGCTTTTGCCCTGTACTCAACTGCACAAAGACACTGTGTACTTTAGAGATAAATAATGCCATTGTGTGTCTGGTGCAATGCATGGCTGTTTTGGGAATCGCCACAAAATTGTAACCTGTCTGTTATCTGTTTGCTCCTTCATTCTCCTCCTCAGCCGATGCTTCCCCCTGTGGTGGTCTCCGGTGTGGACTTGGAGCGACTGGAACATGTAGAGCGCCAACTAGCCCTGCTGTGGGAGCAAGTCCAGCAGGGTGACCAGAAGCAGGAGCAGCGCCACGGGGACATCTTGGGTCTGTACAGCACCCTAAGGGAGCAGCTTCACACTCAGACAGACAGGGAGAGCCTGGGACTGTGGGTGTCCTCCCTGCTGGAGCAGAGACTCGGCGTGCTACGGGGAGAGCTGGAACAGGAGAACACACACAGAGCACAGGTAAAAAGATGATAAGTGTTGAGTTACAAGAGTATTATTGTGCTTAAAAGGTTTACTTTTATCTGACTTTTTCCTCTTTTCTCCTGTTCAATGCAGAGTACAGAGCAGCAGAAACAGCAGCAAGAGAGTCAAGCAGCACGGCTGGCTGGTTTAGAATTGCTCCTCAACGATCTGGTTGCCAAAACTGAGGTATGTACAGCAGATTCACTGCTCTTCCACAGAGAAAACGCCTTAAATCATGCGGGCAGAATGCATGTGGAAATGACAAGATTACTTTTTATATGCGGCAGTGTTTACCTGTCTAATTTACTCTAACTTTCCAATAAAAAATCAATAAATCGGCCAAAATGTAGATTCAAAGCAAAACTATCAAAGCACAATAATGTTATCCATTATAAAGAACAGAATGTAAGAGTAGAGGTCAAATGGTAAACCTTAACCAGCAACACATAACACAGGCAGTGTTTTCATGCAAAGCTTAGAGTCTAATTATTAACTGACAAAAAACCTCTGTAAACAAATGAACAGTGGTGCTGTATAAAGTACATAATGGAAGTATGTTCCTGGGAAAATGTCATTGTTATTATCACTGATTTGGTTTATCTGTCATAAACGTTTTTTTTGTTATCATCAGTAATCCTGTACGTATTTGATGTGTTTTATAGAAGGTGCAACAGAAGC
This sequence comes from Morone saxatilis, assembly GCF_004916995.1. Lineage (NCBI taxonomy): Eukaryota > Metazoa > Chordata > Actinopteri > Moronidae > Morone > Morone saxatilis. Next base: position 11,759,700 of record NW_023339696.1, on the reverse strand, counting down.
AGCAGCAGTATGAGCACGAGAAGCAGGAAAGGGAGAAAGACGTTGTCACTTCAGCACCAGAAACTGTTCCTATCAGGTACAAAACACAAATTAGTTTGCTTCAAATCCGCATGTGCACTGACTTTCTTATTTTTCTCTTGGCGAGTTCTTCAAGATTATGGCAGCTCACATGTCTGTCTCTCCCTCAGTGTGGGTGTGAACCAGGAGGACCATGATGCTTTGCTAGTGGAAGTGCAGAGACTTGAGGCGGAGCTTGGCAAAGTCAGGCAGGACCTGCTTGGTGTTGCGGGATGCAAGGGCAAGTGTGAGCAGCTAGACACGCTACAGGAGACAGTAAGTAACACAAATAGTGACTCATGTTTGGGCTTTACAGTAAGATCGACTCAATGTGCCTTTACCATGGAGCGCTGTCATAAATCATTAAGATTTGACTCACATCTAGTTTCCATGACTTTTTCTGATTCATTGTGTTTTATTTTCCCAGATATCAGCCCAGGTGTCCTCCCAGGTGCGTAAGGAGTTGCAGGCTCTGTTCTTTGGCAGTGGTGGCTCAGGAGAGGCGCAGGGAGAGGTGCCTGAGTCCCTGATCTACTGGCTGTCCCAGCGCTACGTTAGCACACCTGACCTGCAGGCCTCACTAGCCTCAATGGAGATGAACATCCTGAGAAACGTGTCCCTGCAACTGGAGCTTAACCGGGCCCAAACCCTGGGTGAGGCAGAGTCCCAAGCCAAGACCATCGTTCAGACAGTAACCGGGACAGTCCAGCACGCTGCTGCTGTTGAGGGCCTGACAGAAGAGGTAATGAACGTACACTGCTGCAGTCAACATCATCGTCACTGTGGATTTCCATCTTAATCACATAATCTAAGCTGAGCTCTTAAAAGTGTTGGTTTGCCATGTTTATTGAATCTTAACTCTTGTGTTGTGGCTTCTTCCCCAGCAAGTGAAGCTGATTGTCCAAAATGCTTTGAGGCTCTACTCCCAGGATCGAACAGGCCAGGTGGACTACGCCCTGGAGTCTGGAGGTAAGATGGGAGCCTCACATCGGCATCAATATCAGAGTCAGTTGTTGGGAAGGGATTAGCAGGCTAGCTGCATCATAATTCAGTACTGTGCTTTAATGTACGTCTGTTATGTAATGAGGGTGCAGGCATTATCCAGGCTCGAGGACGTCAGGGTATTAACAGCAAAAGCCCAGGCTCCATTGTGTTACTGAGCAGTCTGTTGACCTACATCATCACTTCACAGAGGACGTGGGCACTGACGTTCTAATGCTATCAATAAAGGCTAAAGTGCAGAAAAATATTTACCGGTTTAATTTTCAGTATAATTGTTGTTTCCTCTCAACCTCTGTGTGTCTTCAGGTGGCAGCATCCTCAGTACTCGCTGCTCGGAGACATATGAGACCAAGACGGCCCTCATGAGTCTGTTCGGCCTGCCTCTCTGGTACTTCTCCCAGTCCCCACGTGTTGTCATCCAGGTGAGCCTCACCATGAGAGAAATGTCTATTTTACGGATTATGTATAGTTA
>NW_023339696.1:11752872-11758083 GCF_004916995.1 Morone saxatilis | reverse complement strand
GTACTTTAAGCTTATTATGATAGGGTGGAACTGTTGCTGTCATTTAAAAATAAAAACACTAAAGTCTTTTCTTTAAACAAGTCTTGGCTGCCGTTATGAAACTTATTTTGGTATTTCTCCCCTCCTCAGCCTGATGTGTACCCAGGTAACTGCTGGGCCTTCAAAGGCTCTCAGGGTTACCTGGTAATCCGGCTGTCCCTGAGGATCCTGCCCACATCCTTCTGCGTGGAGCATATCCCCAAGGCCCTGTCCCCAACTGGAAACATCACCAGCGCCCCACGCAACTTCACCGTTTTTGTAAGAAACAAGCTAACACATAAAGCCTTACAACTGCACATTGTTAATCCAATCCAAGCATGAGCGATGAATGACTATTTTCACTGTTGTTTGTCTTCAGGGTCTAGATGATGAATACCAAGAGGAAGGGAAGCTGCTGGGGCATTACGTATACCAGGATGATGGGGAGTCACTGCAAACCTTTCCTGTTATGGTAACTTGAAGACACACTTCCCAGCCAGTTACAAATAAAAATCAATGTATTGTCTGCGGCCATGTTTTGAATCTTTCCCCTCTTGTGTTTCAGGAACAGAATGACAAGACCTTCCAGATCATCGAGGTGCGGGTGCTGTCTAACTGGGGTCATCCAGAATACACCTGCATGTACCGCTTCCGAGTCCACGGGGAACCTCGGCCTCAGTGAACTAACCACTAACATCATACACGCTCACACATGACATGTCACACATCTGTACATAGCTCGCATCAACTTGTTAAAAAACGGAGGGGACTCGGCAGTATTTGGTGGACGTTTTTGTAGGAAGGACACGGAGAACACAGAAGTTGTGGATTGTGAAAGGAACGTGTCGAGACTGAATCACGAACATGTGTTTTGTGATATTGAAAGAATCACAGGGAAGTCTGATGGGGACTGTCAAGGATTGCAGAAGAGGAACAGAACCACGGAAGAAGCTAACTCCCAGTCCCCTTTTCGTAAAAAGGTCTCTTGCACTGAATCAGCCTGTGAGGGCGGCAGGCTCCACTGAGCGGACAAATCCATCCCCCCCCCACCCCCTCTTGGCACTCGCCACTTCTACACGGAGGTGGATGCTTGAAATGGGGGATTACAGACTCATCTCCACTCATTTCCTCACACAAAGCATCTCAGTCTGATTTGGTTTCTGTTCTTAGACATCTGTGTTGAACTTTGATTTCCGGTTAGTTTTACATTTTCAGGATCAAAGCCACTGCACCTTTGCCTGTGATGCTGTCCAGGCGTGTCACTCCCTTTTCGTTGCTGTCGAGTCTCTGCAATGACTTTTAACTGTGCAGCCTGCAGGACTGGACCGATACTCACAGTGGGTGTGTACTGGACATGAAAGGTTCACTACATTTAAGGCTGGGTATCATGCATCCACATAGCCATAACTAAGGTTATCTTTTTTTTTTTTTTTCTGTTTGAACTGAACATGCTGCCTATGGACAGGCTCTGAATGTTTTCTCAAATGGAGGCTTTGATGCAAGTCGTCCTTTAACTTCACAGCAACACTATATAACCACTGACCTGAGCTCTCTGTGTTCAGAGCATTAGGAGGCTTTTCACTATGTCTATAGGCAAGATATGTGTATGGGATGGATGGACTCCCGGGTTCATTCTAGCATGTGACTTCCCGAACCATACTCTGTTACTTTTACATGCATCATGGATTTACATGAGTGTGTCCTCTCTGAAGGTTTGAATCCAGTGCCTGGATCTCAAATCACCAAATCTGTTGAAAGCTAAATAATATAATAACTTCTCCTGTAGACAAGAGTGTGATTTTTTCCCCTTCTGTTTCTATCAAGAGGAGACTCTTTGTCTTCTTCTAGCTCAGTTATAAACGTCCTCCTCACATGGGCTCCCTTTATTCTGAAACCCTGAAGGAATGTAATCTGTATATTTCATTGTTGATAGTTGGTCCTTTATAATATCTGCTTTTATCAGTGTTGCTTTATAAAAAATCATCCTGTTATTATCATTATTATTATTATTATTGTATTACTACCATTATTTCTACATCGTGTTGTTTTGCTTTTTTTGTTTTGTTTGGGGGGGGGGGTTGTTGATGTCAGAGGATGCACTGCAACAACTTGTTAGAGAAATATTTGTGGCACAGGTCTTCACAATTTGTTTAAAAGAAATGGGGTGTGTGTTTTCAAAACTTTTGGTTGCAAACATGGGGAAGTCTAAAAATGTTATGTATAAAAATTTTTTTTGTTCACAATCTTATTTATTAACAAGTTAATTAGTGACTGCAAGATATGAGTTACTGCGATGTATATTTTGTCAAAAGCTGTTCAGTGCATTTTGGAACCATCATGGGACTTTTTTTTAAGATAAATGGCTATTTTTGTTCAGTCATGAGATGACTTAACTGCTTTGGAATATATTCCAATAAAGACTTTAATTTTGAAGAAATTCTCTGAATAACATGATCATGGTTTAAGACTAAGATTTATTATGTTCTCTTCATCAACAGATGGAAAATGCTTTTTACAATCAATATTTGTTCTTTTGGTTGATCTTTGACAATATCTATTTGGAGCCAGCAATAACAAATCTGACTATAGTACTGAACTTGTTTCTGGTGGACGAGCAACAGGAAGTCTTAACTAAACTATAACAACTATAACAGTATGAAAGTCAAGCCAACACCTTCAGATAAGATCATGGTGTGTTTGCTCATTTGAAAAAATACCTGCAACTCTAAAAGTAACATCTTAACAATTTAAGATGGGGATTGAGGTATAATAGAGGGTTCTCACAGGCACACTTACAATATGATTAACATGGTTAAGCAGTTAGATTTACAGAATTTACTGAGAGAATCATGGACGAGTCTTAAAAACATCACTTTTCAGAGTAAACTAAAAAGAAACTGACTCAAATATCATTCCTTATATATATGTTCCTTTTCCCCAAGAATAATAGTGAGGCAAATGTAAAATCACATTTTGTATCTCTGTTATAGGATCGATATTTGACCAGCTTTCCAGCCTGTGTTACAGTATTAATAGTAAGTTATCTGCTGCACTCTAGCGGCGAGTAACGGAACTACAGCGTTAAAGAAGAAGCGCTGCAGCATTTTATTTTCTAAAATCAAGGACAGATGAAAGGACAATATTTAATATTTTCAGAAAAGCTTCGGGCACAAAAACACGACCTTGTTTATTAAGATATAAACGAGGCCACTTTTAGGTGACACATCTACACAACCAGCGGCAAAAGGCTTTTTAAGAATAACTACTCTGTAAGTTTAATATGAACTGCACCGTTCAGGTATGTTTTAGCAAATCATTTCAGTGTTTATTATTCTGTTTCCGAACATCTTTGAACACTTTCTCTTCTTTAAATTTTACCTTGTTACCAATCGCTACTCTGCTCATGCAGCGACTTGTGTTTACACCGGAAGTCGTAGGCATGACTACTTCCCTGGCAACCAGCGAGTCCCTAGCAACCACCGGAACAAATAAGCTGAATAATGGCAAAGATCATCGGTGCCAAAAAATCACTGTGGCAGCAAGTGTGTGAAGGTAAGAAGATCATGTTCAGGTCGGTTAAGAGTTTGTGAATTAAAAAAAAAAAACATGAAATAAAAATCTGTTTCTGTTCAATGTGTTTTTTGGAGAGTTTGAAGCTGAGCAGCCCAGTCCTCCCAGTGCTATGTGGACAGATAACAGCTCAGTGAGCACCCAGTTCTCCCAGTACAGCGCCAGCACACACTCCCCGGTCTTCTATGGACTCACTACAGCCAAGGTCAGCTCATCATTCACTTCATCCATCCCTGTGTCTGATGAGTTGTCCGTCCTCTGAAATGACCCCCTTTGGTTTCATCAGGTGTTTGTGGATGATGATCCCCTGAAAGACTTTGACCCTCTTCTTTGCCACCCCGCTCTCGCCGGCTACTCTGTGCTGGGAAAAGCTCGTCCTTCAAGCCAGAAGCGCCTGACAACAGTGGAAACTACCTCGCCTCCGCAAGTCCCTGAGCGTAAGACGAATGGGCTTTGTTCTGCTTCTGTGTGCAGATATAACACTTTGACTTTGAGCATTTGTAACATTTCAGCAGGTTATTGGTTGAGATTCAACAACCGTTTTCTGATTATTACATCTCTGTGTATGTTTTGGTGAAGTTCAGGCACAGAAAACAACTAGGGGTCGCCAAAGCTTCATGAGGGGGTTGCAAGGCCTTCTTGATTTTATGGCGTGCTAGGAAAGCATAAAAAATACACACAGTAGTAATATCTCAGCATTTTGTTCATGTTGGTGAAGAAAAGTAAATGGAAAGTAAAGTAAATTGTCTAACAGAACAAAGGCCAAGTGTCAGAGACAAGAAAACACAGAATTTGGCAAAAAAAAGCCTAATAAGTCTGTATAATTTAAAACAAAATTATAAAAATTGACAGAGAATAGTATAAAAAGTTTGCATAATAGGAAATAACCTGCTCGGAATTCATCCAAATCTCTTGTTTTACACAAACTTCTTGCAGTTACTGAATTCACTATTTGGGTTCGTTGTACAGTTTCGAATATAATATGAAACATCCATAAAATATGTTGTCAGAGGTCGTCAGTTCACTAAATGATAGAAAAGGGGTGTACCATCCAAACAAAGTGTTACTAAGAACTCTGTATGAAACTATGAATGTCTTCTCGTGTGTGTGTGTGTGTGTGTGTCAGGTCCTGTCACACGTTATTTGGAGAGGACGGTGTTTCCAGCGCTGTTGCCTGGACTGGAGGCTTTGCTGAGAGAAGCACGGAAACATGGCTGTTTCGAGGTCTGGGTTTCTTCTAAGCAGCTAACTAATAAACCAGTGCTGTTAAAACGACCACAGATTGATCTAAAACCTGAAATCAAAGGAATTTATGTTAATATACAGTAATAAAAGTGGTCAAATATGCCAAACCAAGACATGTCAACTTCTACGGTCTAATTCAGGTTACTTAAGTAAAGTTTTTATGTACTTGTAATTGAGTATTTCCTTTTCTTTTCTGCTACTTTATACTTTAAATTAAGATTTTACATACAAATAATAGGACAATCTTATCAAATGTGACACATTGCTTTATATTAGAGTACCCAGTAGTATATGAGGTCATTTAAATTCACATTACTGCATCAGTAATAATACAGGTTATATAATCTACAGTAATATTCTACAGTAATAGTTTTAAGT
>NW_023339696.1:11752650-11752866 GCF_004916995.1 Morone saxatilis | reverse complement strand
AATTATTTTTTTACATTTTTATATTTACTTATAGTTACTTAGAATACTTTGTCTGCATGAGGCACGGCACTGATGACTGTCTTTTGTGTTGCAGAGAAAAATAACAGCATTTAACCCATGTGACTTTCTAACTGAGTGGCTTTACAAGTAAGACCCCACACACACACACACACACACACACACACACACACACACACACTCTCTCTGTATATATCT
>NW_023339696.1:11727696-11752550 GCF_004916995.1 Morone saxatilis | reverse complement strand
CCATGTGACTTTCTAACTGAGTGGCTTTACAAGTAAGACCCCACACACACACACACACACACACACACACACACACACACAACTCTCTCTGTATATATCTTACCTTACTTCACCTCATCACTTCTCTCAAATGTTATATTTTCTGAGGGCTGTGTGTGTTTTTTTTCCTCAGCCACAACCCCTGCAGGCAAGGACAAGTGCCAGTGAACTTCCAGGAAATCCCTTTTGTAAAAGACTGGCTCAGCGTGCAGTGAGTGTCTCCTCAATCTGCCGCTGTCACCTGCAAATTCATTGTTCATTCATTCATTTCACAGGAAGAATTATTTAAAAAATAGATTTAAGTCATGACAATACACAAACTTGCCCACAGATAGATGCTGTTTGTTTTTTTAAATTTAGATGAGGTGACACACCCTCATGTTTTCTCTCCTTGTTTTCCCTCTCTATCTTCAGTCCCAGGCCTCCCCTCCCTCTGTTTCTGCTGCTGAGCGAGGATCAGGCTGCTCTTATCATCCAGGCTTTCTGGAGGGGATATAAGGTACACTGTTCATGATAAGAAGCAAAACGATGTTTGCAGGCTTTCTGTTTAAAACTATACTTAAGTACAAGGAGCGCAGAGAGAAAGAAGTGGAAGAAAATTGATCACAGGTCTGAAAAGCCTAAAGGAATATGGAAAAATACACATATGAACTCTATAGTCTAAGAAACTTGGGGGAATGTCCAATTAAAAGTCTGGAACAAAATGCAAAAATGTTGCTTAATCATGGATGCATATTACTTCAGCTGTGCGTGGCTGGTCTATTCAGGCTTGCCAAATCTAAATTCCATCTCCCAAGCTTTTCAGACTAATTTAGGAAGTAACAGTGTGGAATAAAATAGGATTTTGAAGTAGGAAACATGAAGGAACCCTACAATTAACGCACCACACCACAGTGAGCCTCTGCCTGGGTGTATGGGTCTGTTGAGATACAATAGTTGCCCTCCTGCGTGTGCATCGGCCCACAGTGCGATCTCGTTGTATAATCCCATCCCGCTGAAAAGCCCCCCTTCCACAGGGACCGCAGTTTCATTCAGCAGCTTGATTATGTCATCAGTGATGCCGATATTTAATTCCTTCCTGTGTGGGCGTTGTGGTCTGAAGTGCTCTGTACTCTGATATAAATAGACATAAACAGACACTACCAGAGGCAATCAAAAGCAATTTGTCCGCACTCACACACAAATAACCCCAGTGTTGTATAGTGTGAGGATGTAAGCGGGGGTCATGTTTTTGTTTGTCTCACCAGAAGCTTTTATTTTATTATGTTTCCTCTCCTTCGTGTTTGTGGGAGGATTCAGCTTCAGTCTTGCTGCACAAACCATTGACAGCTGTGCTGTCATGAACAATTACATTCTGTTTGACTGAACTATGTTTTTACATGCATTTGAATTTGTGGGTGTGTGTGCATGAAAAATGGGTTGAATGTTTGGACTACGTGTGCACCAGCAGGGGGCAACACTTCCTTTTTATTTTATTTTTGTTACAACAAAGAAATTGTAACAAACAAAATTGGCTTTTGCTCACATGAGGTGGCAGCATTGGGCCAGCTGCCTGTCACTCCTCCTCACTGTGTCTACTCTGATCTAAGAGAGGTTCAGTAGGGCCACTGCAGCCCAGCCCCCCAAGGGATTTAGAGGAAGAGAGAAACACAGCCAGAAAGAGACAGAGCGACAGTAGTGAGTGATTGGGAGGATGACGCCCGGGCTGTGTTAGGGAACATTTTCAGATGGATGACAAAAGGGAGGAAAGAGGCAAGATGATGTTGCAGAGTGGCCTCGGATTAGAAATGAGTCGAGATGGAGGGAACTGCGGCCTTGGCAGCATCCGTAGCGGGTAAGAATAGGGAGAGAGGCGGAAGCTAGAAACCCTTGAGAAGCACAGGGAGGCTGTGAACGCAGAACAACCAGGGCCCGATGTTGAGGGTTGGCCTCTTAGGATCATGACTTATTCAAGCTACACAGGGTGGAGATATTTTGGGTATTAGCACTGAGGCAATGTCCTGACAGGCGTTGTAGTGTGTCACGGCTGCTGTTACCTTGGCTGGGGAAAAAACAGCAGTTAACAGTTCAGTGGGCAGCAGAGCAGAGACGAGGACATCAGCACAAACAGAGTCCGCTGTGAAGCACTTTAAAACTTCATTTGAGTCTGCCGGCCTGAGAATGTGTACGTACTGTATGTAATAATAATAACTGTCTCCCATTATAAATGTATTCAGACAGTTTCAAGATATCATGGCTCACAGATTTAATACCGAAGTGTACAATAACAAGCTATATTTCACCATAAACTGAACTAGTGTGAGATTTTAAAGTACTTAAATATTTTTGAGGGCTTGTACTGTAAGAGTATAATAGGATTATGGGATTTCACTATAGAAAAACACACAAAAAAAACCATTTGACTCAGTGATGAGTATAGTTTTCTATGTAGTTTTTAAATACTTCTCTAAATATTATAGATATCAGCATGACAATGACAATTATCCTGCTATACATTAGATCCAAATTGCAGTCCTCTACCTTTATCATTATACCCTGTTCTCTTCAACCCCATCCACACCCCCTCTTTCCCCCTCACTCTTACACCCTCTGCTGTTATATAACCTGCCTGACGCAGCGCGGACTGCAGAGGGTGTGTGTGTACTTGTGTGAGTGTGTGTGTGTGTTTGCAAGAAAGAGAGACAGACCGAGAGCCAGAACAGGAAGCAGGGAAGGAGAGTATTTTTGTAGATTGAAGCTTTATCCCTCCATTATTAATACGTCTCATCAAAACATATTGAGGGACTGAGGAAGAGCAGCGGTAGAGATGGTACACGCAGCAAACACGCACACACACTAACTCATATCTATGACCCAGACAATGCGATTGTCTCTTCTTTCCCTCGTGTACAAACATAAAGAGCTGATGGGTCTAAACATATTACATAATCTTCTTTAGACTGTGTGCCTTAGCGCAACTCTAATCCATTCATCCATGCCTGCTGCTGTAATGCACACATGTGTACATGCACACACACACGCTGAGACTTCTCAGCCTCTCTCAGGCCTAGTCAGCTGAGTCGCAGTAATGTGGCTGCTGTGTAATAAATAGGCATTACAATTAGGCTGTCAGTATTAGGGTTTGTGGTCAAGTAGAGAAGCAGGCTTTCATCATAATCATTTCCACTGTCCACTATTCGCAGATTTATTAAGCGTCCACACAGCGAGGTCGGCCTTTTCCTGGCACAGCATTGTCCTGTGCAGCATAGCCTTGTGCAGCATAGCCTTGTGCAGCCTAACCCTGTACACTAAATTCTAGCACAACGAGAGGGAAACAGCTAGCCAGGCTCTGTACAAAAAAACAGTGTAAATGACAATTCTCCTTGCTGTCTTATGGGATGTTATGTGTCCGATTATTTCTCTGTTTGGAGCAGTTGCCAGGCAACCCGCAAAGATGCCATGTAGTTACCGCTCCCAACCGAGAAATAGTCCGCCACATAACACTGAATTGTCCTTTTTACACTTTTGTGTCGATTGAACAAACAAAATATAACATGTTCATTTGTTAGAGGTGCTGGTAGGTGGATTTTGTTACCTTCGGACAGAGCCTAACTACTACACACAAGAGTGTATCAGTCTACTAATCTAACTCTACACAGAAAGCAAATAAGCATATTTCCCCCCTTCAAACTAAGGCTTTAAAATCTTAAGTTGTGTCATTTTTATAGTCATTTCTGTGCCAAAACTGCTCATATGTTTTATTCTGACTGGTTTTTAAATTGTCTAACAAGTCTTAGATCTTGCGGAAACTGTGTTGATTTTCTCACTCTCTGGTAGATGCTTTGTTTTTTAAGAATAACAATGCAATGCACAATAAATAGTAAGCCATCATTTGGTAAGTAATGTAAATGTAAAAATATTGTTACACTTTCAACATGTCTTCTTGAAAGTCTTCTTGGACTAGCAGGCACATTTATTTTCTTAAAGTGGGACACTGGGAGTACTGAGTGTATTCTTCTTGACATAAACTAATAGAGCTGTTTGAAATAATCTCTCACACACACTCGCACACACACCCAGAGAGCTGTATAGTCAACAGCAGAACTAGGTCTGCGATTCCAGCTGAATGATCCAAGGGCAGCGATAGATGAATGGTTTGAATTGAGGTCCAGCGTTAACTCAGCGGGCCACGTGCAGTGACACTCATGCAGAAAATATGTCACAGGCACTCAGGACATCCAGTAGCCGATGGCCCTACTTCGCCCTCACTTCCCCACCCCCCTGAGGGGCTGTAGGGGCTCACTGTCCCAGAATGACACAAACTGGTCATAGCATGAAAGGCCTCCTCAGGTAGTCCTGTGATATCCACTATCATCTGAAATTTACAGAGGATTTTAGATCCAATTTACCTTTATTTGAAGTAAGGCCGTAGCGCGACCACTCGCTGTGCCTGAGTCTACAAAGGCATGAATCAGATCACAGGTCGCTCAGCTGGTTAAGCCTTGATGGAAGCGTCGGTCAACAAAAAGATGATGGATCGGTGGGCGGATGGAGTGTGAAGCGTAGACAGAGCAGGCTGTGGTGGCTGTGTCTTTATGCAGCCTGTCAGCGAGGCTGGTGATGTGACTGCAGCCAGTTCCTCCAAAAAGAATCCATTGTGCTGCTGCAGAGTGTGAGAATGGGAGAGGGACTCAGTCTCACAGGCAGCTTTGCACAAAAAGGAAGGCAGCTTGAAAGGCTGTGCAGTGGGATCGAAGTGTGTGTGTGAAAGAGGGCATAGCAGCAGAGTTTGTATGCATTTCTGTGGGTGAGTGTAGGGGGTTCTGCTCGTGCTGCACGTTTTGTGCTTTTGTGTGATTTTTTTAATTTGTGTGTGTTTGCTTTTGAATTCCAAGTAATGCCTGTGAATGCATGCAGCCTCGCAATGTCTTACAAATGTTTCTAATCACTGTATTCCCAACCTTCATGCATATACAGAGGACTGACTCACATGCACACTGACTGTCGTGTGTGACGTTAAAGATTATAGCAAGCAAGATACTGTATTATCAAATGTGAGTTGATGATTAAAATGAGGAAGAATAGATGAAGAAAAACATAATTTGCTGCTCAAAATTAAAATGGTATGTAAGTTCAAATATATATGTGCTCACATGCAGAATACAGAGATACAAATCACCGTCAAAACAATACAGCAGCCCTGCTAATCAGCTGTTCTGATGCACCCGGACAGGCTTCAAAATGCCCACACGCACACACTAAACCCAGCTCTTTGTCTCTTGCTATCACACACAAACTGTCAGCGTCCTGCATGTATATTCAAAAAGCAAGCTTTCCAAGAACTGAGATTTCTGGCTTTGTGTGTCACAGCTACGTTGAATATAAAATTTTCATTTAGCATTGGCTGGCAGGTATAAGGTTTCCGCAGCACACCAATGGAAAGTGGCACAGAGTAGAAATGGCCACACAGACACAGACACACACAAACCATGGCGAGCAAACAGACTCCAACCCCCACCCCTCCTGACCCTCACCCCTCATTTCCATTTCTATGGTTTGCTCCCATCAGTGGAGGGCTGCTGCAGCACTCTGACACCCGGTAAATTAACTATTGGAGCCCTCTTGTCTTACCCATTCCTCAACCCATCGCCAGGCTTATATAACAGGCCCACTTTCATACCCACTGCTAATAGAAACACTATTGTCGCCATTCAGGCAGGCACTCGGGAGAAAGTTGGGGTCGAATGGAGAGGGAGGAGTAAGAGGAAAACAAGGTTGGAGAGAGGAGAGGTGGAAGAGAATACAGAGGAGAGAGATGAAACAAGGCGTTGGTAGAGAGAGATAGTGTCTGAGGTTGAGCGTGAGGAGGCACACCTGGCCATGGAAGAAAGAAAAGGAAGGAGTTTGTTGGAGAGTAGTAGGAGGAGGAGGAGATAAGGAAGTAAAAGGGAGAGTGAGCTCTTCAGGGTCATTTTCTATTCATCTAAAACAGCAAGTCTGTTTAGTAATCTCTCAGGAAAGCCAGCAGCCCACACACAAATACACATAACAACTACAGGGGTTTTCTCCAAGAACAAAAGCATAACTCATGCTAACTACAGACTGGACTGAGAGTAGATTCAGAGACAGATTTGACCCATTTCCTCACCAACTCAAGTGGTACACATAGGATACACAAACACACTCAGTAATACATTTTAATAATATATTACTATCAACAATTATGTTTTTTTCTGATTTCAGAATACAGCTCATTGCAGTACTGTGCTACTTTTACATAACACGCACTGAGGCACACACGCCACAATGTGTTCATTATGCAAAGGTGTAGCCTCTAAGTTAAAGCTGATTTTCATAATTTACCACATGTTAAAACTATACAAATAATAATACAGCTTTATAATACTGCACCTTTGAAAACAAAGTTAGACAGTTATTTTTCATGGAAAAAAAAACAAGATTAAAACATTTCAACACTACAGCTGCACAAACTCAGGGAAATTTCAGTCTAAAGAATAAACATGACCGTGGAATAAACAAATAAAAGTGAAAAGATTTGTCAATTTACCACTTAATATAAACACAAATATATTACTGACAGAAGAGAGAAGTTAGAGCGTAAGCGTTTGCAGCTGGACAGATGTGACCTAGCAGAGTATGGAGTATGGAGTTTGTGGTGAATGTTGACGTCAATAAAACACAATGAACTAAAAAACATATTGGATTCTCTAAATGAGCCACTTTAGATAAGCCTACTTGTGCTGATTAGTCTTCAACTTAATTAAGATATTGATGTTTGCTAATGTAAATGTATACATGTGCTGCCTTCGCACGTGTTCTTGTGTGTTATAGACCAGGGCACGGCCAGATGTGCAGGAGCTGCGCCAATGGCAGAAAGAACTGAGAGAGAACCGTGACATTGCCAAAACTATCGAGCACTTCTGGGCCCAACAAGAGAGCCGAGGTGAGAGTGCACGCACACACACACACACACACACACACACACACCCTCACATGGTATCACTGAATGCCAGCCCTCAGGCTCGCTGGCAACACAATACCATTGATCTTGAATTTTCAACAGCTGCTGATAGGGAGGCAAGATGCCAGAACATGATAACATTCACACAAACAATCCACAATGCATAGATGTCAACCCATACAGTAGTATACACACCGATATACTCATGCACATATATCATCAGCTGCACTGTGCAGTCTCCAGCACACACACACACACAATTACACACATGCGTATGGACTACAGAGATACAGTATTCATCCCAACAAGGCTTTGAAGTCAAAGCAGAGAGATGAGGATTCAGAGAGCAGTGACACAGAGAGAGAGAATGAGGGCAGAGGCAGAGAAAAAGACAGGGGGAGCGAGTAAGGAGAAAGAGAGAGAAGATTGCGAGTGAAGGAGAGAAAGAAAATGTCCGCAGGGCTCAGGGTGTGTTTGTGTGACAGAGAGATAGAGCAGAGGATGGGGACTGACTGGGGATGCATGTGAAGAAAGAGAGAAGATACAGAGGGAAGACGGAGGAGGGCAGAGAAGTATAAAATTATAAAGTGCGTCTAGGCCTTTGAGTGAATGTGTGTGTGTGTGTGTGTTTGTGTGTTTGAGCACAGAGCAGCTGAGAATGCAGGCCCATGTCCGCTGTGACGGACTGGCTTTAGAGCTCAGTGAGAGTAACGACACATTGCCCTTGAACACAAACACTCGGTAGTACACTGTATAAGTGATTCCCAGCAACTACGCAGTTACCAGAGGTTAGATGAAAAGACTGGCCAAGTTCAGCTAATTTGAAAAAATATCAATTTTGATTTTATTTGAAAAAGGGAAGAAAATAAAAACACAAATAGGATTATAAATTGGTTTCATTTTAGCTCAAAAGATGGCAATGGTAGTCCGTCGGTCCACCACTTTGGTCCAGACTGAAGTGTCTTAACACATAAATAAAGTATCCAGAGGATGAAGCCTGACCTTTCCTCTAGCGCCACCATCAGATCAAAATATAAATTTGTCCAACACTGTGATTTATGGAAAAACTAATAACATTCCCATCAGCCTCAGCTGTGCTTTGTCTTTTGTGCTTACTTTACATCAACATATTTCAGGATTGAACACATGATAGCGCCCCTAAAAGTGAGCCAAAACATATTGATCGCCCCCTGGAGGCTGATCGGTAATAAAACCCGCTGCGTCCATGTTACCAGATGGGACATGGGCAAAACTAAAAAATTTGAAGTACAAATACATTTTCCTCATAGATGGTTTCTGGCATTTCATGTAGTTCTGATCACGCTGATCAAGTGTTAATTTTTCTCATAAGTTTGGTTCTAATTAGTTATTCGAAGCTATAAAAAGGAGGTTTAAGAGTAAGATGACAGTGGCCGTATCCGGGATAAAGTGGCTTCATTTTCTACAGTGAGAGGAAGTGGATGTGCTGCTAAACAACAGCATATTAGCAATGTCATTGCGGGACTGTGGGCAGCGGCTAGCATGTGGTGTAACATTGTACCAGCACATGTTGCAATTGTATGAAAACTAGTTAGCAAGTGGACAGAAGAGTCAAAATAGATATTACTAAAAATGAGTATCCTGAAAGTAATGGATAATTGGTTGAAACGTCCATGTTCAGCCACACCAGGCGGTGGTAGAGTACAAACTTAACTGAACCTATTGAAAAAGAAAACACAATACATCAAAAATTGATTCCCATGTGCTATGGATCGACTACAGCCACTGTGTTTTGTCTATAGTGAATTAATATTTAAAAAATCCCATTAAGAAACATTAAAAAGTAATGGGAACCACTACACTACAACTTGAGTGCTTAACCTGCAATTACTAATTTTGTGAGCCACTTGGAGACAGCAGAAACAGTCTGTGAACACAACAACGACTGATTATCACTTTTTAATTTGTCAGCAAATTGTTATTTACACATCCAGCAGTTACAGGGCAACATTTAGCATTCGCGGTTGTTTCCACCTGCCGTTTTTGGTAAAGAAATTGCTGCCTGCTCCGACCAAAAACGACGACATGACAGCGGTAAGAGTGAACCAAAGTAGTAAAGTTGTGGCCAGAAAACCAAAACAGCTGAAAGATGCTATAAAACTCTGTAGAACTGAGTTGAACTGCAAAGTCAGGAGTTTTTCCGCTTTGAGTGATCCCTTTCACAATCCAGTCATGTGACCCATCCATCCAAAAATTTTGATCATTGGCGCTTTAAATGAGTGTGCATATACATGATGACAAACACACACACACACTTGCACACTAAGCTGGGCATCGTGTGGCTCACAAACAATGACACCATCATAAACACAGGTTTCTTCCACACTGACACATTCCACACAACAAAAGCGCTCACTGCCACCGACGGACATTCTTCCACAGCCACACTGTGCTGCTGCTGCTGCTGCTAACTACTGCTACTGCTGCTGCACCACTACTGCTGACCTAACATTATAGTGGGGAAGGGGGGGTGCCTGGGGATGTGTGCGTGAGTGTTTAAGACAGTCTGCCCAGACTGTCCTGAGTGGAAGCCATTTTCTGACCGCTTCAACAGAATGTGAAATGAAAGACTTGGAGAGAACCAGAGATGTGTGATCTGGAGGCAGACAGGGAGGGAGAGGAAGAGATGCTGAAGTTGCAGTTTGTTTGCTTGTTTTTGTTGTGTTGGATGTAATGAAGCAAGCGCTGCCCGCCAGCACTGACAGATAAACGACCCGTGTTTCGGACTGTGGTAGAGAGAGGAGAGAGTTAGAGAGAGGAATTATTTAGGGAAGTCCCCTCCCTCTCCCTACTGTATACACGCTCTTTAAGTCCATCCAACAGCTGCACTCATCTCATCTCACCCGAGGAAACCAGCATGCGATACCTCTTCTGCCATTTCACAGTCTGAAAT
This sequence comes from Morone saxatilis, assembly GCF_004916995.1. Classification (NCBI taxonomy): domain Eukaryota; kingdom Metazoa; phylum Chordata; class Actinopteri; family Moronidae; genus Morone; species Morone saxatilis. Next base: position 11,742,618 of record NW_023339696.1, on the reverse strand, counting down.
CAGAATTAGTCAGAGATGGAGAGTAAAACAAAAGGGGGGAGAGAGCCAAGTAACCCAGAGACACAGCATAATACATCAAGGTCAAAAAGTCAGGGCTCATTGGACAGGTGCAGCTCTCAACAGCTCATGAATCACCACATGACTGTCCTTGACTGCAGCCTGACGTCGATCCAAGCGTAAAGCAAGAGTAGTTAGTTAGCCTATAGGAACACTATTCCTCCTTATGGTAATAGTAAGAAGTCAGAGTGCTTGTAAGAAAATAACAATTTATGTTGACAGAACATGAATTCTGTATCTTGCAATGTCGGTTACAGTTAATAATTCATTCATTCTGCAGTTTTATTTCCATTATTTATTATAAAGATCCTCCACACCATGTTTATAAATGGCACATTATGAAAGGTACATGATCAGTATCAGTGTCATGGTGTGTGAAACAAAGAAATTATTTTTTAGATGATAAAAAGGTACTAAGGAGCAGCATCGGTGCAGATGTCGATGCTACAGATGGTATCTACATGCAACTCAAATAGCACAAAAAAAACAGTAATTAGCGCTTTTCAAAACCACAGTTACAGTCGTTAGAGTGTAAATAAAGCAAAACAACTTTCACTGCCGTCATTTACGATCCATCTGTTGCTCTTGTTGTGGAATAAATGGCCAAATATAGCAGTCTATTCATCATAGCTTCACTTCCATAAAGTTAAAGCCATTGCCTTTTCCTGGCCGATAACAAAAGGCCACCACAATAACCTTGCAGTGGTCAAAGAGAGAAAGTGTCAGTAACTGGCTGAATCATGGTGTTTTTTTAACCCAGGCTTTATTAAAAGATTGTTTCCGATCAACTCTCAATAGCACAACTCTACTAATATTTTACTGTTTAAGAAAGTAATTGGGCATTTAAACACCAGATTAATGTACTTACTACTACCAAAAACAGGACGCTCACATTATAATTAGATATGTCTTTGTTTTACAGAAATAAAGGGGGAGCTAATTTCTCATTGCAACATTTGTGCTAGAAACAGAGAGATAAGTCTGCAATATCTGACAATAAAAACCCTTGTAGGCATTTTTTTTGTAAAACATTTAAAGATCTGTTTGACAATTTTGTGAGCTTTTAATCTTTTTTCTGTTTTTGGAAGTGCCATGGTGTTTTTAAACAACCAAACTCAATGTTGAGGTCTGCTGCACTCACTTCTAAATGATGAACATTCATCACGGTCTGCTTAAAACAACAACGAACCCGTTCCTGTTAAAGATGCAGCTTTTGTTTGTCTCCAGTGGGCTCCGCCATGTCAGATCTTCCAGAAAGCCCCCAGCCCGGCAACTCCGACGTGTCCATCCAGGTTGTTTCCCCCACCCCCCAGAGCACCGTGGTCCACACCCCCACCCCCGAGATGACCCCTGAGGGCAGCGAGTGGCTGACCCCCAGCCTGCACAGCGGGGAGAAAATGGCCTCCATGCCGTCACCAATGACTGATTTCTTGGCAGTATCCGAGCCATGTGACAAAACTCTGGGTGCAGTGTCTCCGTCTTTACTAGGATCTAAACACCTGAGCTAAACGGTGCTACTGCTAACTGAAATCATTAGCTGTGTGCAAGGTTTCCCTGTTGTTTAAAGGCTATTAAACTCTGTTAGGTTGATGTCAGACTGACCAAAGTGATCAGTCAAACAACCATTAAAAACGCCTGTAACCAATTGGATATGGCCAGGCAGGGATTTATGGTCTGAGATCCATGTCTAATTAGTTGATTACTTTTATTGCGTTTTTGATTGATCACCTCCCTTCATGAGTCTCATGCAACAAATGAACAGCATATTAGCACGGTTCACATATTATACTACCTCTTGTAACAGACGTAATATTTCCTCTCAGCACCTCTAGCTGATGGCTCACTGGAAGATAACCAAATTGTGTTTCCTTGCATTGCCATTTCCTTTTTCCTTAGCAATACATATCACTCCACAAAAGAGGTTATAGCATTTCCATTCAAGACAGGAACTGAGGCCAGAGTGAAAGGTGACTCAGCGTGCAGAGCAACACTTTCTATCCTGTTTATCAGAAAAGAAAATGATCCTGTCAGGGAGAATGAAAAAGAGTATAATTCCAATATTATCCTTAGATTTTACTGTTTTACAAGGGATGTTAACCCTGTTATATATATTCTGCATTATGTGGACTGAATGTTACCTGCAGTAAGGAAAGTTTGACATTATACGCTAATATTTTAAACATTAGCATGTGTATTTTATGGAAAAGCTGCTTAATGTCAAAGAGGGGAAAAATAAACATTTAGTCTGCAAACTTGTTTGTTAGGATAGAAAGGTTGTGTGATGGTTTGAAGCTTGGTCTCATCAAGACATAAAACACCAACATCACAATAAATTCTCACTATCAAAAAAAAATGTTTTCTGTATGATGGCATCCTTGCCTAATATTTTCATCTTTGAATGTACTTTGTACATATTGTATATTATTGTTGAGGATTCCCACATGACAGCAAATGTAGAATATTTTCCTTATATGGTTTCAGTTTGCTTTATGTACCTAAAGCTCAGACATTTTGCATTTTGACCCTGCTGAATCCAGCACCTTCAGCTGTCTTTTTTTTGCACCTGGTAGTGATTAAACATCAACTTAAATGTCATATCACCCATAGAAAGTTCAGCTGCTTAACTGACTCTGCAGTTCTTTACTCTCCTTCATGCAAACTTATAAGACAGGTTGTAACTGTCTTCTCCAGACTGTGTGTCAATTAAACTGAGAGAACAAAGTGCACTCCTGCCGTTTTTCCATCGCTCCTTGAACCCTGCGTACCTGAGAGTATACTTCTGGTTTCCCCCCACCACTGTCTCTGCAGAGCAGCGAGGCGGCGGTCTCGTGATGGACGGCTTTCCTGACCATCCCAGTCACTGATGCACACCGCCTCACAGTGAGGCATGAAGAGGGTCATGTATCTCCCTTTGCAGGTATGTGGATGCCTGGGAGACAGCTGCCATTGGGTGAGGTGATAAAACAGCCCATTTCATTCTGGAGACATCTGATAGTGCAGCCAGCTCCACAGAGTCTGGCAGCGCTGGGCCTGACTGAAACTGGATCACTCAGCAGACGGAGGGAGTGGGCACCAGGCTGTCAGAGCGAAGCCAGAAAACAACTGGTTCTGGGCTGTGATTCTACGCTGAAGGTGGAAGTGTAGAATACAACTGTGTTTACACACAGAGAGTTTAGAGCATATATTTCTGTATGAGCTAGGAAGACACTGAGTATTACACTAACACCATGGTCTTTGATGTAAACAGACACTAGAACTGCTACATGACCTTCAGCATTGAAGGGAAAACATACAGTTTGATTCCTAAATAAATCATATATTTTGGTGTGTGTTTCATAAAAACCTGTCGAACAGCAAACCTGGCAAGAACTGATTTTTTATTTCCCCACTGGCAACATTGATATATGAACTTTAAATTGATATGTTGAACTTTCTGAGTTATAGAGCAACATTATCGTTTATTTGAAGTTGTGTTTCTGGTCACCTCATGACTGTAAGTCCAATATTCACTCTTTTTTAGCTCCGTTTTTGGTCTCTACCAACTCCTGAGGTGAATATCTGGCTCTTTAGCTGCTAAATGCTCCACTATGTTCACCAGCTAAACCAGGTTTTTAGAGCTATTTTTACACAAAACTGTTGCAGACACTCCTTAAAGCTGAATTAAGTGATAATTCCCTGTAGTTTCATCACTATTAGCGACCTGTGTCACAATGTCATTTCATAAACTGTTAAAAAAAATTAAGCTACAGAGAGCAAGCTATGCTTAGCTTAGCATAAAGACTGGAAACAAGTCTGGGGGAATCAGCTTGTTGACCTCTGTCCAAAAGTAATAAAATCTATCTACCGGAACCCCTAAAGCTCATTAATTCACAGGTATCTCTTTTGTTTAATCCCTACAAAAACATTTTTGTACAGGTTGTCTCACTTGTTGCTTTGTACTAAGCTAAGCTAACTGGCTGCTCTTGGTATATTTATCAGACCCAAAAGTGGTATCAATCTTTTCATCTAACGCTTGGTAAAATAGCACATATACTAAAATGTTTTAAGGATTCAACAATAAAGTCTGTTTCAAAATATAAAAAGGCTTTATGATGAAATTCATGAGGATTTTGACTAAAATCCAGCCAATAAATAGACACAGTGTCTCCATTACAAAGTTTATCCAGTACAGAGAACTACATTTTCACTCATTACATCTTGGTTAAAGAGATTCTTATAAAAAATGTATATATTTTGTGTTTCTGTTAAAAACAAAAACAAATATCAGCTAACAGGTTTTTAAACTCAAATATCTATCTTGGCATTGGTCTCAAAAAACAAGTCTCACTCAGGCTCTGATGTTGACAATCTTCACAATCATCATCCGTGTCACCGTTTCACTACCGGGGAAAAAAAACACCCACATCCAATTAAAAGTTAACTACAAACATGACACCTTTATTGAACTTTTTTTTTTCCTGATTCAGTTACAGAAACAAGAGAGTTAACTGTTTTTTTCTTTTTCTAATCAGGGGAATAAAGTTCTATACATAGGCATGCTGCGTCACTGCACAGTCACAGCTGTGAAAACCAATATCACCCCTGTCAGCTGCCCCGCTGGAACAGTCTGAAGGCAAGACAAATCAGGAGAGGACAGGCAAGGACATGTCAAACCCAAGGAGGAAGGGTGTTCAGTGGGCTGCCCAGGGATGACAAACTTAACATATAGAGGTTTTGTGCAAATTTCACCACAGTCTATTTGATTTTAAACACAGAGACAATATCAGTCAGAAGATTTCTCTTTTTTTTCCTCTCCAGACTTCAAACTAACAGAGGAAAGTTATTGTTAGGTCCAGTGATGATGGCATTGTGTTCCTTTTTGGGGACTCTTACTATTTTGGACCATTCCCCCCCCCCTGACTTTAATCTCTTTGCTTCTCAAGAGCCAGCTCTCTTTTGTGTTTAAGAAAACACAGACATTAAGTGTGTCATCTGATATACACTGAAATTATGATTGCTGTCACATGACCCTTACATAAATAGAGATAGTATTCAAAAGTACGTCTGAGAAAGGTCTTACATGTAGAAATGGTGATAAGCATGCACAGATAGGTAGTCGACAAGTGCAAAATCTACAAAGTCACATGTTATTATTCTTTTTTTTTTGTGTTCCACATTGAGTGAATTCATCACAAGAACTGAAACCTCCCCCCTCCGCTCTGAGTGCTGAGACTCACAGGACTTTGTTACGTTACTGTTGACCATCCAAAACCCTGAGGACAGTTCTTCTTCGTGGGCTACGATGCACAGATTTGGGTCCCACAGCCTGTTTCTGATCAGGCCCAAACAGAGCCTGACATAGCAGGACACGCTCTCTTTGGGCATGGAGCTGGCCTGCTGGTACCAGTCTTATTTTAGAATAGCCAGTGGGTAAGACATAAACATAATAACAGCAGTTAAGGGTTGACCTTTATTCTTTTCTTAGTCAAGGGTTTCTATAAGACCAGGGGGTCAACTAAATAACTGTTGGTGGGCTTAAAGTTTGGGTTTTTTTAGCCCTACCTGCTCAGTTTTTTATAATTATTCCTAAAGTATCACAGATTGATTATTGTTTACTGCATGAAGTGCCAAAAGTTATTCACAGCCATTGTCATTTTTGTGAAAAAAATAATAATGTTTGTATCCCCGTAACTGTTACAGCAAAGAGTGGAGTGCAGGAGGTACAACTGAATGAATCCCTATAAATGACAACTCTTATAATTTCCTTGAACATTAATCAAACAAAAAATAATAATAAAAGCATATCTAGTGTTGGCAAAACAGTTCCAAAATGCTAGTTTAGAAAATAAAAAGACACCAGCAAGAGAAAAATCAAATCATAATGCGACAACAAGCAAATGTATGAACACAAAGCAAACCAGTTAAAAAAAACAATCCTCAGATAAAAACAATTTGCAGTAGTCAGTCATATGACACTGGTGTCTAAACTCAGCCTACAGTTAAAAAAAAACAGTAAAGCAAGCAAAGCTTTACAGCACTACTATGTACACAGCTTCTCGGGTGAAGAGAGAGAGAGAGCTGGTGTCACGATGAAGGGAAAGGGCGTGAAACGGAGACTCCGGTGAAACAAGAGTCCTTCTTGGCACGGAGACTTGAGCTATAGCACACCACACAGAGACAGGAGTAGGATGATGAAGAGGAGGAGGAGGAGGGAGAGATGCTTCACCAAATGAAGAAGACAACCACATAGAGCAGAGCAGCATGGGCCGCCCCCACATCAGCCACACAAACACACACACACACAAACAAACACACAGACGGGGAGCCATTTTCTCACACAGATCGGGCTGACTGAAGGGGAGTCACAGGGATTACACTGTCGCATACACTCCCCTCGGACCGCCTCTCGCTATCTCCTTCCTCCTCGCTCTTCCTATCCATTTGATCTTTCTCTTTCTACCTTGCACTGTAAATCCGATCCTTCTGAGGCTCTAGGATATCTCCACACACCAGCACACACAGCTCTATATATAGTCTGTCACTCACAGTTTGATCTGCATCAGTGTTGTTCCTGTGGTTCTGTGCCTCACTGGGAAGCCATGTGGAGGGATATTTAGCACCAGAAAGCAACCTTGATTTTGAATTCAACTCCCAACACTCATAAAATCACAACACTCACGTACGCACACGTAAAACACAGATAGAGGAACTAAGAACAGGAGACCATTTCATTTCCTCGCTCCGTTTCCTGCTGATATAAAGTGACAGTTTCTCCTGGCTGGTTCAAACCGCCAGTGGCCACCGGAGATGTGGGAGAGCAGCACACAGTAGTCTGACCTAGATTCATGAAGCGGTGCTTCCCTGCTGATGACTGACACCCTCCTCGTCCAATCAGAATCCACTCTATGCAATCATATATATATATATATGTGTGTGTGTGTGTGTGTGTGTGTGTGTGTATAACAGCAGTTCATTAGCAGCTTGTGATCCCTCTGCTCAGGCTGCTTTTGTTGCGTGTGCGATCACCGGGAACGTCTTTTCCGGCCGCAGTTCAGGCTTCACAGTTTGTTTCACATTTTGCCAAGTGTCCATGCAGTTGGGAGGATGGGGCAAGGTGAGAAGAGTTATGTGTTATATTCACAGACGGTGCAGAGAAATGCAAACCAGGCAACAGAGATGGAGAGGGAGGAAGGAGGACGTGTTCACGGGTGAAGCCGAGGGGTAACAGTCTGGAGAGGGTAGGTTTGTCGGAGTGGCAGAGTTGAGGTGTAGGGAATACACACACACACACACACACACTTTTTCTTCCCTCTCATATACTCTACATACACACCCACAGAGGCTGGATTCTTTTTAAGAGGGCGGTGCTCGAGCTGTACAGTTGCCCATGTGCTCTGTCTTTCACCTACGCTGTGGATGGATGGAGGACAGAGCCAAATGTTTTCCACTTGAGCGCCAGCATTGTGAGGAGCAGCAGAAAAGACATCCTGACTGACAGGAAAGAGAGAGAGCAGGAAAAAGCAATAGATTTCACAGTTTTCAAGGATGCTTACAGTGCTGTAGTCTCAGGGGAGCAAATGAAACAAAAAAGAAAAATATACTGCATGTTGATATTTTCAGATCTGAGTCAGCGTGTGTTTGTTTTCCTACTTGCTGGTTGAGTTTTTTCAACCCTTCTATAGAGATTTGTGTGCTAGAAGAGCTTTAGCTCTGTCCTCCATACCCTACTTTCTCTCAGTCTCACACACACTCATACAATAGTTGATTGGCACACAGTCAGTGTTTAAGTCTGTACACAGAGTGAAAAGGGTCCTGTTGGCAGTCCACAGTCCAATTCAACCAGATGGGCCCCTTGTTCCGGGCCCCTCCCTCCCTCATCACTCTCTCCATCCTCTCCATCTTCTTCTTCTCTTCATTTTCTACCACACATCTTCTTTCCAATCCTCTCACTCACCACAGCTGCCTCCCCGTGTAGGTTGGAGGGGCAGAGGGCACCTGTAGAAAGGAAAATGAAGATGGTAAATGATAAAGGAACTGGACAGCGTCACATTTTCACGCATGCATCTTTACACACACGCATACAGTAGCTGCAGACGTCCCATTTATAATTTATACTCATTCTTGTCTACAAATCCCTCCGTGGTCACATCCCTCCAAAACACATCTCTGACTGTCTCTTAACTTAAAATAAAACCCTCTTGTGTCATTTGGTAGCTGTCTAGCTGTCCCAGATTTGGATGTGAACCATGGCGTAGCAGCATTTAATTATTGTGCTCTACAAAGCGGGAACAAACTTCCAGAAGACAGAAGCAGACCTTCCCACATTAAACCCAACTTTAAATTCCTTTATGCTCTCCATTCTCTGTAAAGCAATAGTTTATCATTTAGGGAACTGAGCTGACTGTTTTTGCCAATCAATACCACTCTCATGTCACACCAGCTGCTGTTAGCTTAGCTTAGCACAAAGACTGGAAACAAGGGGAAACAGCTAGCCTGGCTCTGTCCTAACAATAAACACCTACAACATGCATGATTGTCATCTGTACACTTCAGTTTTTTTGATCAGACAAACAAGATTTAAAATGTTTGTTAGCTTTGGACAAAGCCAGGTCAGCTGTTTCCCCTATTTACATTCTTTATGCTTCGTTAAGCTAACTGCTGGTGTTGGCCAGACAGCCTAGCTGCAATCTCTAGTGACTGCAAATTATCTTTTAGTCAGTAAAGTGTGTGCTTCAGTGTTTTAGCCTCCAGTCTGGAGGTGGTGTGTTGTGCTGTTGTGTGGCGGGCTTAATTCATAACACAGTGGCTGGAAACAAGTTCACCTGTGCCAGGCAGAGTGCCCATTCATCCTGCATAATGAAGGGGGTGACAGGCCGGAAGACAGTCGCATCACTCAGTGGACAGAAAGCACCGCGGCTTATTTACACACACAGGAGCACATGGAAACTCTCTCACACTCACCCATACACAAATCAATGTCAGATGAGTGACCATTTGTGACAAACCCATCCATGCATGTGCCCACAAAATACAACACGCACAGGCACGTGACCATGCACCCACAACTGATAATGCACACACACTCACACCTCTCCCTCATTCTTGTGCAATGACGTACGGTCTGGAACGCACAAATGTGCATGCAGTCTTGTCGGCGTGGTAGAATGAGAGAGCGGCGTGTAAGCGGCGTGTACCTGTGACTGGGCGGATGTACTCACCGCTCCCCCGTTCAGGATCATGGTCATTTCGGTGGGCTGGTAGACGTTGCTGCGGAAAGGAGCGCTGGGCCTGGCCCCGGTGTTACTGTTATGTTGTCCAGCACCGCTACCGCTCCTCAAGCCTGGCATGAAATAGGCAGAGATTACTCACCGTCTCTCTTAAAGGAAGAAACACTTGCTATGTAATCCTGCACCACAGAAATTTCCTCCTGTACTTATTTCTAGCCACGCATGCATATTTCCTGGTGTTCTATTACTCACTTTGGCCTACATTCCACCTACAGCCTGTCCGCACATATTACGTCTGTCTGCTGTAAAATATTGGGTTGTACTGTACCTGCAGTGTTCTCATCGTTGTATCCGTAGCCCTGGTTCTCCACAAACTGCCTATGAGAGAGAGGGATGTCTTCGTCGAAGCTGGTCTCCCTCATGCGTGTCGAGTTCTGGGAGGTGTCAAAGTAATCCGGGGCAGTTGGCTGTGGAGGGGGTCTCAGGCAGATGTGGGATTCAGGAATGGCATGGAAGATCAGGAGCAGCCAGCCCTGAGCCACTAAAGCAATGGCCAGTGCTGGGTCATTCCAGTCCGGGGACCTCCCCAACCAGGCATTGCCGTACAGATAGAAGCCCACCCAGGCCACCCACAGCAGCAGCGACAGCAGGCAGGTCACCAGCAGCCACACGGCATTGCAGCGCCACTGACGTGTCTTCCCACACAGGGCCAGGGAGGCGGCAGTCAGCGCGGCTAGTAGTAGGGCTAGCACGTAGCTGCAGGCTAGTGAGAAGTCCAGTGGCAGGTACTGACAGGCAGCTCGCCCCTCCCTCAGCACGGTCAGAAGAAGCCACTCAGCGGCGATGATGCCCTGCACAGCACTTAAACCCAGTGCAAGGCCTGTTAGGGCGCAGCCTCCAGGGCTCCGGCGCTCGCGACCAAGCCTACGCAGGCGGACGCCCTGCACCAGCAAGCAGGAGAAGCAGACTGCAAACAGTAGACCCCACAGGGCTCTGCGAAGCAAACATAAAGACTCATCCTGCTCGATCAGGTAAGCAAAGCTCAGACCGAACAAGCCAAGGATGCCCAGTAGCAGCAGGAGGATGGGTCCCACACCGCTGCGCTTCTCAGCCTCACTGATATGGTGTAAACGGCACAGCAGGACTAGGGCTAGTAAGATGGCAGTCAGCGCCCCACCAGCAGCCACCGACTCGACAGCCACACCCCATATGGAGTCCAGGTCACAGAGGAGGGTGTAGGGGCGCACAAGGCCCCAGCCACAGCCTCTTGGAAGAGCCTCAGAGTCCTCCGAGATTTGACTAGTGGCACGATGAGCAACAGCCAGCAGCAGCAGGAGGAGGACCGGGAGGAACGCCATCTCTGAGAGATCAACAGACCAGAAGACAGAGAGAGATGAAGGAGCAAAGATTGAGAAAAGTCAAAGGAATGGAGAGGAAACAAGAAAGAGAGTGAGTCGGTATAGTCATAAATGTTTAGAAAGCTACACAGTTGAGCAATCAGTCATTCCCACAGTAATCATCCGCCTGTGAGTAACAATACAGACAATCAGCCACTGCTGTGTTTTATAGAGGAAACAAAGGACCGTAGTTCATGCAGGGTGAATGACTGAAGCCTTTCCAAACACACAAAAGCACACACACATCCTGTTTCACTAATAGTAGCCTATAGCCCTGCCCTTTTTTGACCCTTTTAAAAGGCTTTAATGTTTCATTTTGTGACAAACAACTCAAAACATACACATGGCAGAAAAATACCCTACAAACCCAGAAAAGCCCAGATAAACTCCCTTCAGTTCATTCACAGAGAGGTACGGTCAGAGCAACTACAATGCTTCTGAAGAGAGTTTCACTTGTAGTATTTGTCCAGTCTCGTCCAGTGAACCGGGTGCCCGGAGCACTGACAGGAAAGCTGCAGCATCATGCATATTTTAATGAAAAAAAACAGAGATACACAGAAGGGAAGTAGTGCGTACAAGCAGTTCTACTCACTATCAGGCATCTAAGGGCATCTAGCAAGGCGTGAGACAATGCATAATACACTGCACACAAATACAGAGCGCCTCAAGCACAAGTACCAACAGTCGTATACATTTGTGTCCCAGAGAAGAAGAAAAAACACACAGCAGTGAGTGTGAGAAATCAATGCTGTCTCAGTCTACCTATTCCTTTATACATCACAACTGTCAGACACACACAAATACACATTCTTCCATTTCACTGAGGTCTTCGCTGGATGAGCAGTGCTGTCGTTTCACCTGACAAGATGTGTGTTTTACTAGAGGATGACGCGTATTTAAAGCCACCGCGAAACCACACACACACACACACAGATACAGCACATCATCCTGCCAGGTTAACGTCAACTGTCTCTCCTACATTGCTAAGCTTTCAGAAATTCTTTCCAAGCTGGCTCATACGTTAATGTGTCAAACAATCTGCTGTTTTTAAGCCTCTCTGCTTGAAGGTACACTTCGGATTGTTTATTTCAGTAGGACTTCAGTCCCGCTGTAGTTTTGACATAAAAAATCTCCCTGGTGTCCACAAATAGACTGTACCACAGTATTTACATACCACATAAAGGACACTGAATATCCCAGCTTCATATTCTCGCTCCACGCCAGTAAGTCAAGGAGAGTTACACGGTCAGGCCGTCAGGGGAGAGTGGTAGGTTTAAATACACACCAGCCCGGGCAAGAGGTCACACACAGTCCTTCCAGCATGTTGCTTAAGTGGGGCAGACAAAGAGACACTTTATTTTATCTTGAGGTAAACAGGGAAGAAGTGGGAGGAAGTCTGGTGGACCTGCAGTAAATTTACTCAGAGTAGACCTGATTTGGATTGTACGATTTGTCTCGTTGCACGTGAGCACAAATCTGAGGTACTTGTCAGAGCGAAATGTTGAATGACTTTTTATTCCCTTACATTTATTTCACAGATTTATGCACTTTTACAGATTAAACTTCTAAAAGATTTAGAAGTGAAATGATTGGTTGACCGCCAGGAAGTTGAAACATTGTTTTTATAACCAATAAATCATTTCAGTTCATTCTTTGAGCACAATTGGCAAACATTTCATGGTTCCAGCTTCTCCAATCTGAGGATAAACTGCTTTTCTTGTCTTAAATTACACTAAACTGAATTATGTTAAGGTGCCACTATTGGTCGGATAAAACAAGCACTTTAAAGGTGCCACTTGGTGCTCTTGGTTAATGTGACGGCATTTCTCACTACTAAGTATTACAAATCAAACAACCAGTTGTTTAATCGTCAAAATAATCAGTAGATGAATCTATAATAGAAAATAATAGCTGCCCTATATAAAATAGTGAACACATGAATGCATCAGTCATAATTATCTATATAAGTAGAATAATATAGTATAATAGTTACAGTCAAATACATTTTCCTAATGCTTTTTACGAGTAATTTTGAATGCAGGACTTTTTAGAGGGGTTGTATTGGCACATTTACTTTACAGCAACATTATGTAACTTTTCTACCTTGAAATAACAGCTTAAAGTCATTTTGACTACAGCACTTAGTTGTAACAGGGTGATGGTGTCACTGTCATTCCCACTCTGCAGTAACACAGCAGTAAGGCACACACCACCAACTATATCACTGATTTTGGTGAAACTGGATCATATTTTCTGGAGATTCTTTTTTTTTCTGGTTTCCCCCTCAACTCTAAGTGCTTGTACAGAGTTTTTTTAGTAAAGTAACTGCTATGAAATGCAGCTGCTGTTAACTTACACTAGTTAGCTTAGCCGCAGGCAGGCTCAGCAGCTTCTATGGACATAGCTAGTGACAGAGGCGAAGAGACTAAAGAGGACAAACAGAGGAAGCGAAGAAGAGAAAAAGTTAAGAGAAGTCCCCAGACAAAAGTAAAACCTCGGATTGGCTTTGAGGTTGTTGGTGAGAGCTTTGTGAAATAAGAGGCTGCAGACAGACAGCAAGCTGGCCTTCTTGCTGTTGGCTGGCTTGCTGTGTCTTGTGTTGTTGCCCTTGCTTGATGTCTGGCTGAGTTAGAAAAGTTTGCGACTTGCTAGGTTTTGATCATAAGTAATGTAATCATCAAAAATGCATGTGTGCAGCTGTCCATATTTACTACAGTGGTATTGCAACTTTGGGATGCCAGATCGTACAAGTACCAAATCTTACATAACGTTACTTTAAAGGATCTATTGACAGTAAACTTATTAATAATATTTTTGTTGAAGTTGTTTCAAACTACAGGTACTTCTGCACAAAAGGGGGTCATGTTATTAATAACATAATTAACGTTATTAGTGAACTTTCATCTACCAAAACAAGTGGTTACATTCTTCCTTCATTTCATTTATGTGCAGGCTTTTGATGTGTCTGCCCTAACATCCATTAAAAGAAGATATTTTTAAAGCAGCAGTTGTTTGCAACTTCTGAAATATTATTATTTATTTCTGTGAGACCCCAGGGGGCCGTAAAGATGCATGTGTGCATATATATGTGTGTTTGTGCATATTCATTTGTTTACAGCTCTTTCATGTATCCTTCAGAGATTTACACCCTCCAAATTCTTCCTCACGCCTCCTCATTACTAAAATTCTTCGCTCCCTCGCTTCCTGCCGTTATTTCAGCCTGTCGTTTCCTGTCGTCTCCTCCCCTCCTTGTTGCAGCGCCTCACAGCCGCTGGTTATTATTGGTCTACATTAACATCAATCAGTGCTTAAAGAGGGGATGAGTCACCAAAACACACACAAAAAAAAACACAGTGCTGGAGCTGAGTGCACACACACACAAACACCTTACATTAACATGCATACCTGCACAAGAGGCACACACTACCTGATAAACTCGTGCTTTTCTCCTAACATCATGTTGTGATAACCATGGTTACGCCCCATCTCTAAATGGCAGGAATAAAACAAAAAAGCGAGAGAGACAAACAGAGAAAGGCTCACTCATCCTCGACAAGCCGAGCAGACTGCCCCTCCTCTCTCTCTCTTTTTGTACTTTTTGTCTTTCTTCACCGCATTCTTTTGTCACTTCCTAATGACAGAGCCTGTAAAAACCACACAGTCGAGACAGAGTGCACGCTCGCAACAAGAGACACAGACACAAGTGAGTGACCACTTTTTCAATCACTCACCCTCACTCAGTCACCCCCTTCTTGCACAGATGGTTGCTCTGGCTGCTTTTTGAGTGTGATTTGGCAGACTGGTGAGCTGAAAGAGCTGAAGGATGCACACAGAGGGCTGCAAGTAGCCACACACACACACACACATGCAAAATCACCCATGCTCATGCAAACACGCATGACATACAGTACATTAACACACACCTACAGCACACATGCCACACACTTGAGTCCTCTTCCCTGCTTCTCACTAATATGAATCATGTGAAAAGAGAAAGAGAGAGAGAGAGAGCCCCTGGCCTTCCGCTTTGTGCAGCACTGAGGATGCTGTCGCCGTCTCATCCTCCCCTCCCTCCCATCTTTCTAGACATGTTTCTCTCTCTGTCACTCACGCTCCAGTCAGCCATTTCTGTCCTCCCCTCCATTTAAAATCCTCTATTTTGTTGGATTTCAATGCCACCTCTCCTCCAGAGCAGCCGAAGCGGTCTCATCTCTCTGCTACATTTGAAGATGTGCTGTGAAAGATGCACTTCACACACACAC
>NW_023339696.1:11709178-11727596 GCF_004916995.1 Morone saxatilis | reverse complement strand
GAAAGATGCACTTCACACACACACACCTCCTCTCGCCACATTTTCTCCCTCTTTGCACGCCCCCAACGCCTAATCCCAAACACACCCCTCTTCCTTCCATTTTGGCTTCTCCTTCTTCCCTCCTTGTGCCCCTTCCTCCTCCCTCCCCCCGTTGCTTTTATTCTTGCTGTGTATCTTATGTAACTGGGGAAGGATCCAGCTCCTGCCAGTTCTGCTGCATGGCTGCTATTTCTCAGGCATCATCTTCCTCAGTGCCAAGCAGCCTGCTGGCACTAAGAGGTCCATCTTACTTGTGTATTCTGCAGTGAAGTGTGGTTACATGCATTCATGCCGCACGTGTCACTCACACACATGTCTGCACAGGCTGGCATAATGCCCACGTGCGCTGGCTCTGTTTGCATGTACATATATAACATTCTGCTTGGTGGCATGTATTATGCATCTGTGTGTGAAGGCACCACATTCTCACACAAAGCTGAATGTGGCAAGTATGCAGCATGCATTCCTTATAGCGCTGCTGTTTAAAACACAACAGGAATACAGGCGTGAGAGTGCAAATGTGCAGCACTGCAGTCCTTCAAATCTGATCCTGGATCCTGATAGGCAGGGACCCGGAAATCTGGTGAGCCGTCCTGTACAATTACCTCGTCCTAATTATCAGACATAGCACACCAACCAGATGCTGTCTAATTACCGTGGTGATAATTGGGAGGATCATTGCATTTTGACGACTCGCTTCAGTTCTCATTTTTGCTCCTACTGTTTCATTCAGACTACTGAGACGATAATAGAGCAAATGTGTGTGTCTGTGGAGGTATATGGCTGGAAACACTCTGATCCAGCTGTCGAGGTGAGCAGGTCATTTGCAGGACCTGTGCTAGCATCTGCCTGCCTGTGACGCCATTCGAGACTATACTAACAGACCTTTCCTATTCTGACGGCGCATAAATTTACATCTTACATCAGTCGCTGGAATTACATAAGGCCTTAGATATCAGTCATGTTAAATTAACCCAGGCTGTCTTGATGTCCTGTCTCGCTGCATGAGATTTACTGTGTATTAAAAACACATCTGTGTTTATTATAGCACTAAAAAAGCCTGTCTGTCCTAGTTAGGTTTGTTATCAGTTGCAACTTCTGTCTAAAGCTTTCTTAATGTTGTCTATCTAGTGAGTGTTGAGTGAGAATAATTAGCTTGAAGTTGCTTGAGTTAAAGTCTGACCTGAAATATTGTCCAGAAAAGAGACGAAGAGGAGGGAGGCCACAGAAGTAATGAAACATGAAAGGAGAGCTTAAACAGAGAGAAAAATGCGTGTTTTTAAGATTAACAGGCTTTACGTGGACATACTCTTAGCTAGGATTCTTATCCGCAACAGATAGCGCACTCTTACTCACTGAAGGAGATTTGGACAGGACACATGGTTATTGTAATCCACAAACTTGTGACTTTCCAGAGACGGTCTTACCAGTCTTCCATTCAACTGAAGTCAGAGACCTCCTACGCAGAAAATTGCGAAAGCATGGCCAATTTACATGAGATTTCCGAGTCTGCATATTGAGAAAGATATCTTTGCTGAAATAAACAGGCCTGACATAACAGCACCTTACACAATGAACCTTCAATATAACTTCCCCGTGCATAGATTTACACTTGAAAAGACATTTACAGTAACTATGATAATGTTGTAGCTGCCTATTCCACTCCATTCATGTTTGATGGACTAAGCTGTTCCACAGATACGTTTGCAAAGCATTTAGCTCACCACTCATTCAGCTTCCTACTGCAATTAAAATGCACAATAACCATGAATTACAGTGCACCATCTGACCGCTCTGACTTTGTCTCCAATCTCTACACATCTGTAAGCCCCCCGGAGTGACATCATCAATCCCTCGCAGCTGGTAGTGGCTGATAAAATGATGGGAATGAAAGGGGATGAAGGAGAAAAGAAAGGGGGGAGTAGACGCGGTAGATGTCAAGGTATGACGTATGGGTGTGCTGAAATATTGATAAGGAGTTGGTGAGGACAAGTTTTGGAAAAAACTAGACTCACAGCAGACAGGAGAGGTAGGGATAAGAGGGAAAGATATTGAATGGCGAGACTGAAACAGTGGTAGTCTATTCACTGCACCGGTCTCCTGGGTGTCTGCATGAAGAAACTGAGAATGGAAGTATTTTCCCCAGCCTCTTCAGACACCCAGAGCCATCCTAATTAGGCCTCATTACCATGTGACTGGGCTCACAGCAAGACCATATGCTAATTGACTTAACAATTAACAGCGCCACTGCCTTACACCCCTCCCTCTGCTCTCCTTTTCTGGTTCTCCCTCCTCTCCCTGCAACAACAACGGATGGGGGGTGAGATTGGTCATATGTGAAGGCATCTAAAACCCAAAAAAAGCGCCCTGGAACCAGAGCCACAGACCTCTGGTGTCATGCGTTCTGCCTCCATGTGATATCAATAATCATCTTCTATTATAGATGAAGAGATGGGATCTCGCAGTGGGATGATTCACAGGAGCCCAGAGAGATCAGAGCCGGTTAGAGAGTGTGATCAGAGGAGCAGGAGGAACAAGGAACAGCCGGATGTGCAAAAGAAGAATTGGAGCGAGCCTTGTGCCTGGAGCATGTGTGTTTGTATGTGTGTGTCTGTGTGTGAGACGGGAGGAGGGGTGGGTGCGTGAACACGAATGCACATATGCAGAAGCAGGGAAGTTCCCGTGTATGTAAAAATGGCACTCCTTACAGCTCATACACTCAGCTGTGTCATGTGTACATAAAGAGTCCGCACTCGCACACACTCATCCAAACAAGGTACATATGGCATCAGCCCCGAGGAGATACTGTGGCATCCTCTTTCCCCCCGAGGGAGCTAACTAACTCATGGAAGCGCAGCCTGAGAATAAACAGCTCCACTCTGCTGAATATTGATTAATGATGGAAAACAGGACACTCCAAAAAAGGCCTGGGAGCTTTTTCTGAGTACACAAATACTGCACTGACAGAGGCTACGGGCCCACCTATCATCGACCCATTCACCAACACAATCCATACATTGACTTCCATTCCCAAACAAACTTCCAATGTCTAATTGGACTCAAGTGGGCATTTAAGTGCAATTTCTTTCTGAGTTAGACAACCAGTTCAGGGCCCTCACTCTTGTTTATGAGTCCAGCGTGGGAGGGAGACATCTCCTAATGGGGGGGGCACCCTTGGTTTTCTAGCTGACCTAAGGAGCAGCTTAATGCAAACACACGTTTAGAGAATTCTCTTTTTTCTTTTCTTTTTTTTCCCAGCTGCCCCCCCACCCCTCTCTTTCTCTCTTTAACAATACCGACCACATGGGAGGGTCCCTGGGGGGTTCCAGAAGAGTGTTTGTTTGAGGGAGCAGCAGTAAGACTATTGTTAGGTGTGTGATCCTAAAAATAAAGAATGACATCCGACCTCTAAAGTAAAGAATGGAGGAGTGATCGACACTCCTAAAATATACAAATGTATTGTTGGGTGAAAATGGAGGCGCAGCTACTAAAAGAGACCAACGTTTTCATCCTCGTGAGAAAAAAATGTGCCACAGCCAATCAAGCGATAGATTTCACACAGGTCAAAGTCCTCCATGTCTTAAGTTAAGCTTAACATGGTTCTGCCAAATGCCCCTAGAGGTCAAGACCATATGTGCCAAGCCAGCCCTGAGCGTGAATATACATTTCTGCAACAATGTCTACAACACTGCCCCCCCCGTACTGATCCACACACCTATACGTTTGGTGCATCGACATCGCCTTTCTCCAGGGGGGGCTGTCAGGGATGCAACTTCCACCTCAGTGATGATAACCCCCCCCATCACCACCACCACCACCAACCAAACAGCCTTACTACAACACAAACCGAGACGATGATTCAAATTACACCGAGTTTTTCCCAGCTAAAATAGTCCCACCTACTGAATATATATCACGCACACACATCTCCACAAGGACTGCCCCCCCCCCCGATTTCTTAATAACCAATAATCCTACGGGCTACGTGGCGAGCAGCACGTACCTTAATCGATGTAAACAAATCCGATCGAGGACGAAGGCAGATGCACAGTTGTCAGGTACGATGGGAGACCAGAGTAAAAAATGTCACATTTCGGAGTCAGCTGCGCTCGCTCTGTTTGCGTATTCTCTCTCCATCCACATGGACCTGTACGCGAGCAGCCCAGATGATTCCTCCTGCTCCAGGTTGGAAACTAGAGGATCCGGTTATTCAGCCCCGTGTCCGTTGTCTTCACGGGCAGAAAGGGCATGAATGCCGAGTCCAAACAGGTCCAAACAAGGGGGGGGGCGAGACGAAACACACCCGGGGGGGTTGTCGGGATTAAAATGTGGAAAAGATTCTTGATCGTTTTCCCCTAAATCCTTTGTTCAGCGGTGCGCATCCGTGACTTTCACTCTGCACAAATACAGGGGGATTCATCCAAAGTAAATAAAAACACACAATGAGGTTGAAATCCCCCTGATGCGCAAGAGAAGGTGCCCCGAAAAAACCAGCCGGATCCTCTTTGCGCCGATTATGCCGCTGAATGTCCGGGTTGACGCTCGCTGCTCCCCGCTGCACTTCTCCCGACTGAATGCATCACCAAAACTGCGCTCCGCGTAACGTGCGTACTGATAATCCCTCTCCGCACACACACAAACACACACACACAGAGAAACACACAGAGACACAGAGAGAGAGAGAGAAAGTGACAGCTCTCCAGAGCCACCACAGTCCCCACTGACTCCTCTCTGTCCTCCCTCCCTTTAACTGTTTTACTCTCCGATAAATGAATTGGTGTCTGACAGGGGGACCACCTTATTAAATCCTTTCTAGACGCACAGCGGATCTCTCTCTCTCACACACACACACACACACACAGACGCAGACGCTCACTTTAATCTATTGTCTTATAAAGTCACTGTCACACACAGGCTTTACGCACAGTGTGGACTCTCTAAATGCTGCTCCTGCTTGGTGCCAGGTTGTGGTACTGTGTTTTTGCCTCGTTGACTGCGCTAATGTCATAGAAAATATCCTGATATAGTCAAGGTAAACTATTAAAACTCAGTTTCCGGTCATTTCTATCAGAATAAAGTTCTTAGGATAAGTTCACACGGTCTACTTTTTGACATAGAAATCAATCCAGCTGATAAATTGACTTAATATAAACCCGTTTGTTTCCCAAAAGGAACAAGTAAAAGAAAGAGAGTACAAGTAAATAAATAGTACATTTGCATCTAAAGCAATATGTTTTTACAAATCTGCCTCTGTTTCACCCCTTTACACACACCAGTGTCAGCAAGCTGTCATGCAAGGCGCCTATTTAACTATTTGGAGCAAATTATGGTTCAATGTTTTGCTCAAAGACACTTTTAACGTGTGGACAGAGGTCAGCAGGACTCAGGAATTTAACCACCCACCCTTCAGTGCTGCCATAAGAGTGCATTATGAGTATTTATAACACCCACTGCCATTATATTCTTACTTATCTTATTCTGTTTGTTTGACTAATGCCTTCCTTTACAAGCCCTACATTTTCATCTTGTGAATCTTATTTTGAAAGTAATAAAGCCTGTTTTCCGGGGTCACTTTGGTTATCTGTGGGTGCTTCACTACAGCTACAAACTGCTGTGGCGCTTACTTCTCCCTCTGGTCACATGCTTGTCGCCTCAGCTGCTCCAGTCCATCTACCAGTGAGGCTTTCAGTGAAGACCGCACTACCCCCACTATGTCCACCCCCCCTACTCTCCCCGGACTTCCATCCTGCCTTTATCCCAGTGCATGATGTGAGCCAGTGGAAGTGATTTGTGGCAATGTTGTCATATTTTGCACATGCTCCCAAAACTGTTCTGCAGACAAGCAGGAGCAGAGCATGGCAGCCATGACACCTCTGACCAGGTAATCATAATGCTGCTGCCAGAAAAAGAAAGAAGAAAATCTTCCTTTCTGCATCCACTCACAAAGCTGGGTCTCATTTTATAGGATTTCAAATAATCCAGAGATTTGGGGGTATTAATCTACACTTTCTCGTCTGCGTGTCGATGGTACCAAACCCAATCCTGCTGCAACACGAGGAGGAAACACTGGGAACCAACAAACCAGTTACATTTACATTTTACACACATTCTGCATGGGATTGCCCTGTTGTTGCATTCCCCCCTTACCATCACTTTCCCTTTCACACGCTCAAACACTTTAATACATGCAAAGTGAGATGACATGAGGGCTCTGGGCAGTAAGGAGGCGTATCATATGGAGTGGCAGCTGAGGATGTGAGACTAATCTGACAGGTGCAGGCTGGGAGAGTGACAGCATGGGAAGAGGGGGTGGAGGAGGAGGATCAGGAGGAGGGGTCACTGCTCCAAAGAGGACAGCTGATGAGATTAATGGCTCTTTCATGTTATCAGCAGGCAGACATCATCGATACCATCCTTAGCCTTGTGAGTGAGCCTGCATACAGTAAATGCAATCATTACACTATCACACAAAGCTAATCACAATCAGTGGATGTGGAAGAACTTGTAGGATAATAGTGTATTCAAGAGGTGTGTTAACATGTAGTTACTTATTTGTGTGTGAGCTGAGTAGATTGATGCCAATCACATGTCTGTAGGGTAAATATGTAGCTGGAGCCAGAAGCCGGTTAGCTTAGCTTAGCACAAAGACTGGAAGCAGGGGGGGGAAACAGCTAACCAGGCTCTGCCCTGCCTACCAGCACCTCAAAACCTCATTAATTAACATGTTATAACTCTTTTGTTTAATCCGTACCAATCGGGTTTACGTGCCCGACTATTTCGCATTAAGTCTTGTCTTTGCTGTGAGGGTCCGGAAGAATTGACTCCAGGAAGTTCCTTCTCCCAGTCCGGCACATAACCCATATAAAGTGTATTTATGAGTGTTAGATTTGCTGATTTGTTTTCCTTCGGACAGCTCAGCTAGCTGTTTCCCTGTTTTCAGTCTTTGTGCTAAGCTAAGCTAACCAGTTGCTACAGTAGGTATTTACTGTACATATATTTGGTATCACAGAAAAAAAAAACTACCTTTAATGTACGTATACACATTAAAGCCAACAGTAATTCAGTTCATTCTGATTTATAAAAACATCAGATTCACAGACATGTACGTGCTTTTTCTTTTGCATATTATTCATTTATTTTGACCAAGACCTTATCCTCAGTTGAGTTAAATAACCTTTGTGACAAGTTTCTAGTACCAAACTCTAAACTGGGCAGATTGGTTTGTCTGTATTATTAAAAAAAATGTGAGACTTCCTCTTAGTTCCTGTTTTGAAATATGTGTGATTGAAATTCAACTTCCCTGACAAAGCCTGTGAAACATTGTTTTTTTGTGGTTGCTTAATTCCCTTTTTTTTTGGTAAATATTTTGCATATTCATGTCGAGCTCTAATGCTGGAGCAGCATTGTTGTAACAGATTGCTCCACTGCATGTGCATGTTGTATTGTTTGCATTCATATCTATGATGTCATCATCAGATAAAAGCAGCCAGCGAAGATCTCCTGCCTCAGTATTTATAGACGGTGACAGGGTAACTGTACCAGTACGATCATGTGTGGGGCTCATTGGCTGACTAATATAGCCTTTACAGACAGGCAGTAGACTAACTTTGGCCCTGCCCAGGGCGTTATTGTCCTTTAATGAGGAAAGCACATGCTCTTGAGGTGTCATGTGTCTACAGGAACAACAGCGTCACACAGCAGTCTGTCATGTTTCCTCATTTTTTACTATGTCGTTCTATGTGTAGAGACTGTTTTTTGTGTCTCTCTGTATCCTGTCTCTTTCCTTCATCACCAGTTTTCTCTCCAAAATGCGCAACCTCCACATGGTTCTGTCTCTGTTTATTCTTTCCCCTCTCTCTTATCCTTCACCTCATTACATGCCCCCTTGGTGCCCCGGAGGTTGCCTCACCTTGTCGAGACCCCACTGGGCTCCACACAATGAACCACAGAAGAGACAGCAGGGTGGCCGACATGCAGGCCCGCATGCTGCATCTGTTTCCATTGACAAGCATCAGGATGAGAGCCTATGACCTCACAGGATGTATTTACCATGACAGGATGCAGGTGTCCAAAAATGGAAGGAAGAGAGTCTAATTTTAAAGATGACTTTGTTTCCAGACACACAGCCATCTTACATGGGTGTAAAGTGGGATAGTGGTGCTGTGTTTAGACAATATTCATTTCTAAATGTGCGAAAAATGACTCAAAAAAAAATGTAGGGATCATATAACAGCTTTTACTGCAATATGTTGGCATTACCTACACACAGTTACTAGTAGTTCAAATACAAAAAAAACGCCTCTTAAATGAGCACTTTAAACATGACTTATCACTGGGAGCCAGGGAAAACAACTGTATGATATCTTATCTGGATGAGCTTTGTCAAGTTTTACCATGTGTTCAGTCAGAAAAGCAAAATAAATGTATGTTTTGTGTCGTTTGCACCAGTTTGACCACTGGACTGTTCAGTATTGTCCCCCAAACAGCCAATATACCAACAGTACAGACGCAAGCTGCAAGCTGTGTTTGTGTGTGTGTCCTTTTTCCTCTCGTCTCTGTACGTTAATGAAGCAGATTCATAAAGCCCTGGGTTATTTGTTTTGCCTAAGTTGAAACATTGATCAACTCAAGCGGAAAGCATCTTCGCCTGACTTCTCATAACGCATTGTTACGCCTTTCAGTTGACTTTGTATGCCTCTAAAATTCTTCTGGTGCTCTGAAACACTTCTTTTTTTAAATAAAGACATAAGTGAGTTCACTTTTATTAACGTTTAATAGAAAGCCTGCTAGAATATGGAGTTAGAGATACATGGGAGTTTACTGGCAAAGAGGGGTTTTAATGAAAAGATGCTATCAAGTTGCATTATGGGAAGTGCAGGATCCAGTTTTTTGGCATTTTGCACCAAATACTGCAGACTAAAAGTCAACATTTTTCGGCCACTGAGGTTTTGATTTTGGCCATTCTTTCATATGAAATTACTGGAGTGCCCATACTCATTTATATTACCCATGTTTTCTTAAACTTCTAATTTATTTATATATTTTATTTATCAGGGATGGTGCACATTAATAAACATTGCCATAAATGTTCTACAGTTGGGTGGCTACTTCATTTGCCTTTTTTTGTGTAGTTAAATGTGCTGACTTGGTCACTTAAGTAATGAATGTAGTATGCTCAGTGGGATAATCCTGACCTCATCTGTTCATCACGGTGACTTAAACCCTCCGGCTGTCACTTGCCGTACAGAATACTAAAAAACTTGAAGAGGTCGTGACCTTTCAAAGTAGCATAGCCCTGTAAAAGAAGGGCAGATATTAAAGGTCATCTGAATGTGACCTTGTCAGGTCAACTTAAAACAACCGATATGTAGATTATTTGCATGTTCTGTATCTGGAGGACAGGACACGTAAATAGAAGCACTCACACATTCAGTTCTTGCACAAACATAACACGGTCTTATAACCACTTCAAAGACCACCACATGGACCATAGCGCACTTGTTTTCACTCACTGAGCCTTGGAGACCTTTCTGTCAGCTCCTCAGGTTTCTCAATGGCTCTAAACAGGACTTAACCCGTGGAAGGTCAGGGTGAGGTCAGTGGAATAAAGGCTGCTCCAGGATTTACCTTCCTCCTCTATCACCCAGTCACTGTGTCCGCATGCTGAAAGTGACATATTGCTTTTAAAGCCTGTCTGAAGGACAGAGGTGGATAAAGGACTTTTTTTTATCAGCAAAGCAGAAATGTCACCTTACACAAAATATGGAGGTGAAATACACAGGAAAGTCATTGAAAATCATATGAAGACTCACTTTTATTTAACAGGGACGTCTGATTATTTGTCTCACTTGGTGCAGGGTAAAACTTGATTAGTGTTTTTTTTTTTAGCCATGGCTATCGTATGGATTTCCATAAACATAGACATTCATGGTCCCCAGAGGATCAATCCTACTGACTTAGGTGATCCTTTGACTTTTCCTCTTGTGCCACCACGAGGTTGACATTTGTGGTTTAGAGTGAAATGTCTCACCAGCTATTGGATGGATTGCCATGAAATTTAATATACACATTCATGTCTTCCTTGAATCAATTGTAATAACTTTGATGATCCTTTAACTTTTCTAGATCTAGATTTGTACTAATTAGCAAATGTTAGCATGCTAAGATCCTAAACTGAGATGGTAAATTTGCTTAACATCAGCATCCTAACATTGTCAGCATGATAGCTTAAACTAAGAGTATGGCTGTAGACTCTAAAGCCTCGTTAAACAACCAATATCAGGGAGAAATGAGACTACAGCTGAGTTATATAAAAGTCCACAGCTTGTCTCTTCATCCCAGTCCAACGCCTAACCTCTCGAGGTCCTGCGTTACCTCCACCCTCCTGCACAATTACCAAACCGAGTGGAAGCTGCTGTGTCTGGCATGGGGCAGAGTTTGAGACGGTGTGGGGTGGATGGTAGAGGCTTTGCCACCCAATCTGACTGCAGAGCCCCTGTGTCTGTGGAGTCCTGAAGGGAGAAGAGATTGGGGACATGGATTTTGGGAAGGGGGATTATTGGACAAGATCATAGGCATGCCTTCACAGATAGTGGGGCACTCATTACACACATAGCACGAGACTTTAACTCAATCTGCCTTCAACGCGCAGACATACGGCTAACCCCCTGCGTGGAATCAGACACCACGCAGACAGATAATCCCTCCCAAAGTCTGTCATTTGATGTCACCCACCCCCAAACTCACAAGACAGAGCATGTATGTGTTATCCATACGTACACACACAGGATAGGGAGGATTTGCGGTCACAGCATGCAACCATTTTTTGGGTTTGGGGAGAGTAAAGGATTATTGATTTAGTAGGACACTGGCCAGATGCATCCACTCTTAACACTTTGTGGTAAAATTCAACTATATCATCATTTGCAGCAATCTTGTGCAGCAATATTAACATTTGATTTGTGTAGAGTGAAAGCCTTGGTATTGAGTGCTTTCACTTCCCTCCATCAGTAATGGCCTTACTAATGTCTCTTTCCGAGGCCCTTTTCATTCATGTCTAATATGCTGGAGGTCCATCAATCCATCCACACAATTCTTCTTTTCTGTGTCAACATCGCAAATCCCAGGTCTCTCTTGGTCTGTCCCTGCTCTTCATCTCAGCTCTTTGCTTTTTCAGCCTGTCAAACATCTCTCACTCTGGCCCTTTTCCCCCTCTTGGCATGCACCGCACGTCCTCGCCTCCCCATTTGCTCAGATTTTAGGTTTGATTCAGGGAATAAAATCAAACTCACGTAGCTGTTTGATATTTAAGTGATACGCTGAATCGGGACGTAAAAAGCCGCCAGAATTTAACAGCTCAGAGTAGGTGACGTTTAGCTGCTGCCTTGCTTAGTGTGTGTGTGTTTCGGCACCTCTGTGTATATGTAAGCTCGAGCATATAAATGGAGCTGGCAGGACCAGAGAGCAGGACCAGACTCAGGAAGGAAGGAGCTCCACTCAAATTAATCTCCACTGGATGGCCCAGTAAAGGAGCAGAGCCATTTTTGGGAGCAAGGAGCCATCTCCTAGGTGAGTACCATGGCAACAGCCAACGTGGGCCCCAGCTTTCAGAGCTGTCCTTTTCAAGCGCCCGATCAAAAGTGGCAGGCCAGGATTTTTGTTATGTGGCGTCTCTTACTCTCTCTCTTTTGCCCATTCTTCTGCCTCTCCTTTTTTTCTCCCTGCATGACACGGCCCTGGCCTTGTTCACCAGGGAGGTTGTGAGAAGACTGCAGAGGGCGAGTGTCTGTGGGAAAATGTTGCCAGACAACACAGGGGTATGTGACAGTGAGGGCTAGCTAATATGGTCAGGGACAAAAAGGGAATATACGACTTGCTGAGAAAGATTGCCAGAGCTATGTTCCTGTCATCTGATTGTACAGTTGCACCAAATTTACGAGGACTGCAGATTTTATGTTATATTAGATATTAGATATTTACAGCTTTTAAATTTATATCAGTGTGAAAAACTAACTTTCACTTATTTTCATGACTTCTGGCTTGTTCGAAATGTGTTTGTTCTGGACTATATTTGGTTCTCATCTGCATGCTAGCAGCATGGCCCTAGAGCAGTGGTTCTTAACCTTTTTGGTGTCAAGGACCCACAAATGAATCCACATTAGGCTGAGGACCAATATTTAATACCATAGATTGGCAGATTAAGAGTGAAGAGGGTGAAACCTACGAATATAATAATCTTTGTTACATTATCTCATTGGACTAACTTTTAGTCAATGAAATAATAATAACATTAAAAGATTCACAATTTTTCTGGGGACCCCCTGGAACTCCCTCAAGGACCCTGGGGGTCCCCAGAGGCCAGATTGAGAACCACTGCCCTAGAGGCAAGGTCGGTCTGTCAGTTGATCCCCCACTTTGGTCCAGACTGAAATATTTCAGCAACTATTAGATGGATTGCCCTGAAGTTTGCAGACATTTATGTTCCCCTGAGAATGAAGTCTACTGATGTTGGTGAGCCACTGACTTTTTCTATAGAGGATGACATTTGTGCTTTTTAGTGAAATGTCTCAACAATTATTGGACAGGTTTTCCATTTGGTACACACATTCATGTCCCCCTCAGGATGAATCGTAGTCACTTCACTTTTCATCTAGCTAACGTCATCAGCCAGTAAAACCTGTTATTAGGTCAGTACTTACAACCAAATAATTAGTTGCCTCAGCTTTACTTCTTATTTAGTGATAATTAGTTAATTTTAACTAAAATATAATGGTGAACACAGTAAACATACTTGCTTGTAAGCACTTCAGCATCCTGATATTAGCATTTGTAGAGCTTCACAGAGCTGCTAGAATGGCTGTAGGCTCGTTTTCACCATCTTTTGAAGCTTTTTAGGTTTATATTGACATTATTTTACATAGTGTGGCAGTTCTCTACTCATATCATATAGCTGATTGTGATAGTGATATAGTGGGTGTAGTTTGTGGTTGCAAAGGAGCTTGTTTTTAAACATTATTTTGGATTACTTTAGTTTTGTTGCTTATCATATTATTTCTACTGTCAGCTAATGTTCATGTTTTTGTGTCTGATGACCCACTCAAAAACATAATGGCGCATCTCAAGGGACTTATCTTCAAATGTAAAATTTCAAAATAAAATAGGTGTTCTATTTATGTCTTATTATGATTTCCAAATATTCAGATACTCAGATCTCCAGAAATCTTTCCTCAACATCTTCCAAATATACTCCTGTATACTTAAACCTAAAAACGACCGAACTGACTCAGGTGTGGTATTAGGGTTTATTACATTTATAGAACAGTGATTACCTGTAGTGTTACAAGGTGCATGTCAACTAGTACAGTAGTTGTTAAAAATAACATAACTTAAAAGGTTATTAAAAGGTATGTCCACATCACATAACACATGCTAAATAATTCAGTGCATCTCTTGCTGTCTCTGACCCTCTCACTGGTATATACAGACAGGAAGTGCTCCTCTTTTTATGTTAACAGACAGCCACCTTGTGGATAAATGAGGAACTCCACAGAGACAGATGGGAAGCAATCGCCTACATTGAAACTATACGGATGTTAAATCGTTTTTTCATTAGGAAACTGGTACTATTAAAAGACGGAAAGACATGTTCATGTTCATCTTATTCCCTGTTTTTGGGATTTATTCACCTGGGTTTCCCTATTTTCTATAACCAATAACCTCCATGTTCTCCCTGACTACCCCGCCTAACGTGAACCCATGAGTGGCCGCAGCCAGCCAAGGTAGCGTGACACTTTCTGGAAGATATAGCCTTGATTGCAGTCGGACCCTGGTGGCTGGCTGACCACCCCAGTGAGGAAGAACACATCCCTGTACAGGGTGAGCAGGGGGCTGCCGGAGCTCATGGTGCAGTCGGCATTGGTCCGTGGAGCGGTGCAGCCCATTTTGTTGGTCATTAGGTTGGGGTGAGTCTCCAGACACTGAGGCAGATTGTTGTATGCCAGGTGGTTAAGGGTGAGTGGGCCGTCAAAAGAAGATACCTGTTTGGGTTCTCTCCAGCCGGTGACCACCGCTGGGTACTCCCCATTCATCAGGATGTTATCAGCAAAGTCTTTTTCAGGCAGACAGACAGGAACCACTTCTTTCTTCAAAATGATGCGGTCGCGGAGCTCAATCACAGCCAGGTCATTTTCAGGGCGACCTTCCACATAGCGCGGGTGGACGTGAACTATTTTCACATACAGCGTCTGCTCTCTGTCTTCATTGTTGGTGATGCGCTTGCCTGAGGAGGAGCAGATATTACAAGACATTCAGGATGATGGTGTTTCTGAGCTCATGCACATATACTGACATGTAGTTAATTGTTCGATTACTTTATCGGCAGTGTTTATACTTGTGCTCTTGCTACCTATTCTAACCTTTTTAGCTTGTAGATTTTAATTACAAGGATTAATCACAATTTGGGAGTTTAATGGTGGTGACGTTGAATATATGCAACTGTGGTTTAGTTTGTTTATAGCCTAACGTTAGCTTTTCACATCTGGTGATCGCATTTTCGCTTCAAAAATCATAAAAGTGGTGTTCGTTTGTGAATTTAATTTCATTATCTTGCTGAACAAGAACTTATTTTCTGCAATAGTCCAAAATCCAACAGAAAAATCCAGTTGGTTTTTTGCCGCTGGAACAGGGCCATGCCAACTTCCATGCTTGCCTACAAAAAGACGTCATCCCTGCCGCACTCTATCACAAGCTGGTTTTAATGCTTGAAATTTAATTTTCATGTGGGAAATGGAAAATGTCGTCCATTGCCCACTCAGAGTAACGTTATGAGATCTATCTCAGCTCATTTCAGAAAGGTGGCCTATACCGTCAGCACAAGTACATTGGTATTGAGAAAGTTAAAAAAGTCTCTCTGTGGTGGTGATATGGAGGAAAAAAAACTCTCCAACGTGACATATTTTGCATATATACACTGAATACTGATTTGTGCATTGATTTAAATGAGGAATTCAATATATAAAACAACAAATGACATGTGATTGTCTCCAGCTGGTGTTGAAAATAAGCTTCATGTATAATCTCAACATTGTACACAGTTTCTCTATTTAAAACATGGGCATTGTAAAAATGTCCTTCATGGGGTACAGTCCTTTTTAAAGACATTTAAAATGTATTGTGTAATATTTTTGTCTGTATATACTGTAGCCTGTTTTTTGATCACATAGATTTTTCTAAAAATGTTGCATCATTAAATATATTAGTAGTTGCAGTAATAGCAGTAAAGGAATGATTCTTTTTTGTCTACTCACCAACAGCCACCTGAAAGGAGCTGTATTTGTTGGCGCACTGAGCTGAAGTCAAGACCAGGTTCTCCTTCAGAATGACTCCGCTACAGAAACCTGCGGACTCTGGACTCTTCAGGAGAGCCTGCAAACAACCCGATGATATGCAGCAATGAGACCCTGCATCACTGATGGAGGGACTTACAATTAAAAAAGGGGTTAATTGTGATCTGTAATGTGTCACAGTGTGAGCGTCCCTACCTGCCAGGGACACTCTGAAGAAGTACAGCTAAGTCCTTCAAAGTTGCTGCGCGTGTTGGTGGACTGTCTGTCATTCCACCGGCTCAGACTGTTCACTTTACCACAGGGGAATGTGACTGAGAGAAAAAAGTGGCAGAAGTATTGAACAATACAGGGTTTAAGTATAAGTTTATACGTTGTTTAATGTAGCCTTGTAATGTACTTTTCTTCAGCCTTTGATGTATTAGCATATATTCTGATGATATTTTGAGAATCCTCAAAGACTCTTCGAACCATCTTTATGAAACGATTAATACATTTTAACCCATTTACCAAGTTGCAAATCTGCTCCCTATCCAGGTAGCCAGTGGGTGGCCATCTTTGTTTTGATTTGGAAACAGAGACGTAGAATACTTTTTAATCCAGATGGTTAAAGAAGTCTTTGGGAGTCTTTAAAAATACCTTCAGAATAACAGTAAGTGTTTTTAAATGACCTTCTGCATTTTCAACATCGACAGTTGATTATCTTTGAGAGACTTATTGTTACCTCTTTGAGGCACAAACTCGTTAGGCTCAAGCTCGTTCAGTGGGCTAAAGCACAAGTTAAGACATGGGTTCATGTTTGTAAGTTGTATAAGAAGGAGACTTTAGCAGGAAAGCTAATGTGGGTTGTTTTTCAAAGTCGGTGGGTCTGAAAAATCTATGAAAAAAATCGTTGCTGCCATCATAAAACCAAAGAAACTGAAAATATAAATGTATCCCTTTTTTGTTTCAGATTTTTTCTTAAAGCGTGACAGGTGATTTACGGAGCACATGTGTTTGCTGTAGCTGCGAGAAGATGCATTTTAATGTCAGTTGGACTTAAACAGTGGAAACAGACGTACCTGCAGGCTCACACTTATTCCTGTCTGTCTGGCTGAGCTTCCATCCACGGGCGCAGGAGCACTCATAGGATATGTAACCTGGTTTACAGAATTGGGAGCAGCCCTTGTTCTTCTCCAGGGTGCACAGAGTCTGGTCTGCATTGTAAAAACAGAGGGGGAAGGTTGCAGCACCCACACGCCAAATGAGAAGTGATTTAACAACGATGATGCCAACATATCCTGCTCACCTGTTTCACAGTGGACCCCCGTGAAACCCGACTTGCAAACACAGTCGTAGCCTCCCACGCTGTCCGAACACATGGCTCCATTCTTGCAGGGGTTTTCTGCACACTGGTCTCCATCTAAACACAGACAGCAAGTTTATTAGAATATGTGATGTACTACCAATGACTGCGCAGTGATGGAAAAACCTTTTAACACAGCACTTACCAATGTAGACAGCCCAGAAGATATCCTGCAAGAGAACATTTGTATGATAAGTGCTCAGTTGAAGCTGCACATTGGTGTCATTTAAACAGTGCATTCATGAAAAGGAGGCACACTGCAGTAATGAAGAGGCACTGAGGAGGTCTGAGAATGAGGAAGGAGATCCTGGAGCTCACCGTGCGGTATGAGTCCTGGAAGACACTTCTGGCCTGCTCGTATGTGCACACTTTCTCCATGCAAACCTGCTCCAGGGTGGAAGGCTGACCCGGGTCCACGTTCCTCTTCTGACGGGAGATCACCGAGCTCGCCTGCTCCTTGTCCAAGAACACTAAGAGGAACAGTTTTATTTGTCAGCTCGTTCCTCCACAACAGACTGTACACAGAGTCAGCTGCTTGCCAATAAGGAGGCTTGAACCTGCGCAGCTCTTGTGTGATCAGCTAGATTTGAGAGTTTGTAAAATAGTAGCACTGAATTTTAATTTTTATTATTTGCCACACGTACCAATTTCCTTGGTCTCTGGAACCTTTTGATAGTCATACAGTAATTTCTTTTTTCTTAATTTTCCCAGAGACTCAGCTTCAGATGTATTATTTATCGTTTAGTCGATCGACAAAATAATGATACGTAACTACTTTGATATTAGATATCTAACTATTTTGATTTATCAATGAAGTCAAACTTCTCTATTTCCATCTTCTCAAAAGTGAGCATTTGATGCTTTTTTTAAAAATTTCATTATAAACTGAATATCTTTGGAAAAATTGTGACATTTTTTAAACAAACAGCTAACAGCAGATTAATTTATTATGAAAATAATTGTTAGCTGACATTAGTTAATCATCAAAAAGATGTCAAGCAAAATGAAAGACAAAACCAAACCTCCTGTATCCTTACACATAGGAAAGGTTATAGGACCCTGCAGGAATAAACAAAACTGCAACCAATAAACAGAACTAAACAGCATCTCATCTGTATTTGATAAAGCATCCACTCAGTGCTTTCTTCTTTTCTGACTTGTCATACTCAGCATGCTGCCATCTTGACCTCCTTTAAATCGCTGACTTCTCTTTACTTTGGCCTGAAGCTCAGACTACACCATTGCAGAGACTCAACTGGCTCCACGACGACCCTCTCACCTGTCTGGGGGGTCTGAATGGCTGCCACGGCCCCCGCCAGCAGGCACACCAGAGCGGCAGATGTGGTTGAGGAGCTCATGGTGACACTGACAATCGATCTGAGTCAAGCTGTCGGTGCAGCAGGGATCGATGTGTACTCCTTCAATCAAGACAAGCAGATTACAGACATGATGATTGACAAAAAATGGGGTTGTAGAAGGAAATGAGGCTGAGATAGAGAGGTCAGTATTGTTTAATGTCTTGTAAGATTGCAACATTAATGAAATACTATTACCTCTGTTTGGCAGCAGGTGGCTCAGTTTCTCTCTCTGGCTAAGATGCATTAGTCAATACCACATTAGTTAGTACTGGGATGTTTAAAAGGACCTCATTAATGTGACAGATATCATTGACATAATTGCCCTTCTTTAACAA
>NW_023339696.1:11694648-11709126 GCF_004916995.1 Morone saxatilis | reverse complement strand
ACATGATAGATCCACCCCCATAGTGAACAGATGGGGAGGTGTGCTTTTCATAAAATGCTGCTTATTTATTCTTCAAAACATCCCTTTGCTGATTGTGACAAAAGAGTCCTATTTTTACTTTATCAGTTCACAGGACTTGTGTCCAAAACACATCAGGCTTCTGTAGATGTCCTGTTTTATACTTCTGATTTTGGATTTTATGACATGAACACAGGTAAGATTTTCTTCTACCAACTCTTCCATGATGGTTTTATTTATAAGCAGCTCTGGACAGTGGAACTCCTGAGTCTGCTAAAAGCTGCTGCAGGTGTTTTGCTTTCAGATGAAGGTTCTGATTAGGGCTGCACAATTAATCAAAATATTATCAAAATCGCAATATGGCCAAGTGCAATATGAAAATTGAAAGAGCTGTAATGTTATGATAAAAGTAAACTGTGTGACAAAACAGCATTATAATGAAGTACTGCAGAAGTGCGCTAGTCTACAAATCTTGCTCTCCAGATTTAAGAAAACATGTTTGTTTGCCACAAAAGTTTCATATCATCATGATATTTTTTTTTTTTTTAATTTAATTTGTGATGATAAAAGTTTTATTCCCACATAATCGTGAATTGCAGTCGCAATATCTGTCAAAATAATCACAATATAATGGTTTTACCATATCGTGCAGCCCTAGTTCTAATGAATTCTGAGCAGCATACGAGCAATTTTCTTTTGGTCTTCCAGATCTCATCTTGAACCTCCACACTTCCCCCGAAACTGCCATCTCTTAATTACATTTCACACTGTGGAAACAGCACTTTGCTATCTTCATGTAGCCCTCTCCTGCATTATGGACATCAGCGGGCATCAATAAGAGTCTTACGCAGTTGATAAGAGGAACCCATAGTTGGTGAGTGTTCACACAAGGTTTG
This sequence comes from Morone saxatilis, assembly GCF_004916995.1. NCBI lineage: Eukaryota > Metazoa > Chordata > Actinopteri > Moronidae > Morone > Morone saxatilis. The sequence continues at coordinate 11,708,212 of NW_023339696.1, read as the reverse complement.
AGGAGTCAGAGTACATGTGAGGGGTTGAAATTGGCTTCAGCTGATGTTTCCTAATGATAGTTGTTCACATGCCTCAGGCCTAATGAGCTGATGAGACCTTGTAAAAAATAAACTGAGACTGCAGAACTCTTAGGTTGCCCAAACTTTTGCACATGCCAAAATTATGTTTTTATTTTTGTTTAATTTATGAAATAAAATGAAACAATGAATTAATGTAATGCTGCAAATATTGTGTTTTATGTTCCATACCCTCCAAAATGTGTTATTTGTCAGGGTGTGGCCAAACCTTCGCACACCACTGTATTTGTTTTTGTTTTCTTAATATGGTGTTTAATGCTTGGATATGCTGACATAACTATACAGTTCAGTAAAAAAGATGAGTTTGATCACTTAGCATGTTCCAGTAAATAAAGGTGTGATAATCCTTTAATGAAACTAAATTCTCATCTTTGTAAAGTCGATTCAAACCCAAGGAAAAGACATGCCATCTTGTAAATGTGAATATCCTTATTATTTTCATTATAAACGTCTTTTGTTAGCTGGATTATTATTGAGGAGTCAGTAAATGACATCAGTGATCAGTGATTGTGCAGATTTCACTGTTGCACTGCTGCCATATTGGTGGGCCTTACACACAATTACACAATGTAAACAAACACTGATAGCTTTTAAATCATGTACGTTTTCAGCTCATCAGAGCACAGTGTGTTTATCTAAGGTTAGGGACGCTTCCTGTCCGTGTAGCTGATAGCATTAGCTCATCTGATGTTGCAAAACAAAAACAGGAGAAAGGACAATAACGCATCTTGTGCGCTGCAGTAATAATTCCGGATGCTGCTGCAGCGTTACACGTCTGAAAAGATCCAAACAGTCACAAATCGTCACTGTTTTCAGGGTGGGTCTGAGTAATGTTACAAAACAACAACAACAACAGTCGGTACCTACCTCTCCGGACGGAATAAATGTACTTCTCCGGCCTGGTCCTCAAACGCAGCCTTGCACTGATCGGTCCAAAATAACGGATGATGACCACATCCGAGCCTGCTCACTCACCCACTCACTGTTTAGTGCGTGTGGAGGGTGTAATGACAAAGAGGAGCCATCAGGGGGCGCTGTAAGACAGAGCTGACTGTCACTGTGCAGTACAGTATGTTGCCCTTTGCAGGAGAGAGACACTGAATTACTAAAAGCCTGCAAGACAGATGAAAGTTGGGTTTAAAGAGCCGCGAAGTCATTTTGTTATTTCACATTTGGTTGATGCCCAGGATGATGCTCGCTTCAGATCCCAACAAAACAAATGTGGGACAAAGTAGGACACATTAGCAATGCTGTAAGGAGGTCTAAAATCTTTAATGTCTTTAAGTTTAATTTATGATGTCTTTGTTGTGGCTGCAGTTTCATTCCTTTGTGGTACTTTTCCATCATAAAAAATGATCTAATAAATCTACACGGGTCGGGACTTTGTGGTGTCTCACAAAGCAGAGATGGCGACAGGTTAACCTGCACTTGGCCCCCACGTGTATGCAGTTCGACTGACATAAAACACAGCGCTGTGGTGATGGCCTTCCCTGCTTTCTTCCCAGCCACTGGATGGAAAGCAGATTTTTCAATTCAAGTAGCAGGAAGAGTTAATCTGTGGCCTGGGTTTAGCATGTATTTGTGCACAAATGTGTATGTAGCTGTACATGATATAAGGTATATGATACAGTCAGGTGCACATGCATTCAGAAATATAAATAATAAAAGATTTAGGGCCATCCCATCACGGTTATTTCCCTCAGTGGTGTGATCATAATCATGACCACCGCTGCTGTGCACACTTGATCAAACAAAATGGGATGCTATCTTCTGTGATCAATAGGAAAAAGCCTCACCGCAAACAAACACACATCAGTCTAGACAACAGCAAACAGCCAGACGACCAGATTGGGGCTCTACACAAATCAGCGAAAGCGGACAAGTGAAAATCAAAGTGGACAGGAGGATTAGATGGAAACTGTTGAGAAACGGAGAGCGGAGCGGCTTTGAAGTTTGATATCTGCAACATAAATAAAAGCTATACGATTTACAAAACATTTGGTTCACTTGGGAGAAGTTACGAGCTACTCTTGTTGCATATTTAATGTCAAACTCTGTGATTAGCGATTCTTGGTGGCGATTATCAAAAGCACAACCTGAAACTGGGCCATCAAGGCTACGCTTTCCAAAGCGAAAGACCCTCCTCAGTGGCTTTATTTCAATGGGATTGTTTGTGAGAGCAATGTAATTTGCAGACAGGGCCGTGGGGCTTTAGTCTCAGCTGCAGCCGTGTTAAATGTCTCCATTTCCCAAGTCTAATAACGGAGGTATTATAAGAGCCTGCTCAGACCAGCTGGTCCCCGGTGCTGGACAGGGGCAGGAGCTGGACTGCCCAGTCCAGGGAGACTCACCCACGGGTGGGGAGTGCCCGCCCTGGCCTGCAGAGCTGTAGCTAGATGTGTAAATGATTAAGATTGTGGTAATTTCCCTAGCGATTGTGGTCTGAGGTGAAATCCAAAGTTGTTGAGTGAATGCATGTGTCCATGTACGTGTGAAGTGTTGAGTCTGTGCATGTGTGTGAGAGAGAGCGTGTACTGTATGCTGGCTTGCAAACAGCAGCCGTGAAAAAAGCTCTGCATATCTCCCCCAATCTCTTTCTCTCAGTTATGTATTATTCAACATGCCCCTCTTGTATTGTCTCTCACCTTGTCTCTCTCTCTCTCTTGCTCCCATTTCTTCCTTCTCCTCTCATTATTCTTTGACTGTTGGTTCTAAATTGGAGGAGAGCAGGGAAGAAAGAGCAGCGCAGCACTCACATGTGACCTCGCTGACCCATTCCTCTTCAAATCCAGGGTCCAATTTTACAGGAACACTAAACAAACAGCTCAGCCATCACAGAAGGCATCTATAATTAATGCTACCTGATACCTGACAAGTTGGTGATGGATATAACAGGCTAGAGACGAAATCCCCGGGACTCCCTTCATGTTGGAGTCTTGATTATTCTCCTCGCCTCTCGCTGCTTTTCATCACTTGTTTCTTGTTTGCCATGCTAGCAACACAACTACTGGATGTATTTCCATAAAATGTTGTACAGACATTCAGAATCTCCATGGGACGAATTGTATTGATTTTTCTTCTAGCTTTTCTTCTTCATCATCAAATTAATGAACAAATACCCAAACGAATGCTACTCCCATCAGCCTCAGCTTACCTATCTTTGGTTTTGTGCTAATTAGCAGATGTTAAGCATGCGAAATGCTAAACTGAGATGGCATAGATGATATGGGTGACACTCTCTTAACGCCAGCATGTTAGCATCGTCGTGGTTAGCATGTTAACATCAAAGCACGGCTGTCTTGTTTCCCTTTCAGCATTGACCTCACATCCTCGTCACCTCATCTTCTCAGATTTAAGGCTTGATTCAGGGACTTAAAGGACTAACTGAGATGGTGATAAACATATACTGCAACACATTGCCATTGTGAGTTCTGAAAGTTGCATTTGGCCCAGTAAATAACACCGTACTAAGCGTTGAACGGCTGAGACTCTGCTTGTGCCGTATTATGTTAGCTTTGGGTGTAATGGTTATGTGTAACAACCCAAATATTAATTGATCTGCAAGCATCACTCATCATAGATGAAACAGCTTCAAAGCTGCTATTTTTTGCTAAGTAACTAACGATAAATGTCAACAGGTACACACACGTACAATTCAACATATCTGTGTTGAATCTAATCTATATCTGCGTTTGAAGCGATAACACGTGTTTGGTTTTGCACATTTGTGTGTGTCCTTGTGATTGTTCAGGTCGGTGAAGATGTGACAGTGTGAGGTCTCCAGACAATGTGTGTAATGATGATGTAATGGGTTAATAACACACACACACACAGTCGCTCATATACACACACTAATGACCTGCATAGACCTTTCCCACCATTGACCTTACACCTTTATATCACAGCAGAAAGTAATGAGGTCAGGCGGGGGTGTGACCACACTACATAACTAACAAGACGCAACAGCCATTACCTGCCCTGGTTTGGTTTGCTGTGTAACACCACATAATAGTTGCACATCAAATCAAATACCCTCACACGTACAGTATCTGTCCTATATTGAAACCGACTGCAAACAATAACCCACACACAACACAATCGGGCCTATATCAAAGCGCCAGAAGATTGCGTGTAATCGAATCTGTGTGACAAGGACCAATGATGATGTTGTATTAAGTACTGGAGAACAGGCAGGCACTACCCCTGTGGGGGTCTTTCACAGCTATGCTAGCTACTCTTGAAGAATCACCTTTCTCTGTCCCACATTTCTCTGTGATCAATTCATGTCAGCTGGCCATGTTTTATTTAACACTTAATCGTGGCACTCCCTCCCTGCAGCTGATTTGTTCATGTACAGGAAAAAAGAATTAGCCTAAGAGCACGTGATTGCTCCTTTTCACTCTTCTCACCTACCCTCACTCTTTTCTTTTACTTTCTTGCATCTTATTCAAGTGGCATTCAACACAAAACAGGTCAGCCTTTCTTGGACAGTTTCTATAATTAATTCCTCCTTTCATACAGCACTCTCCATCTGATGGGTGGAGGAGACTCAAGGTGCCATAATTGAAGCTCCAAGCAGGTTTTAAGATGGTCCTGATCCTCTTTTGTGATCCCCTGCTTTCCACAAGTTCAGTGACTCATGAGTTCTTTTCTTCCACAAAAAAACCTTTCTCTCTTTCTTTGTGTAAAACTCTTTAATCTCGTCTGCCCCTGGGTCAGTGTCACAGCCACACACGCTCCCTTTTAAATTATATACTGTATCTTGCTCAGACAGCAGAGCCGAGAAGAGCGTGGTTGTGTTTCCTCAGACCTGTGGAGAGGTGGCATATATAGGCCTTGATTGTGCTGAAGTGGCACAGAGAAAGCAGAGCTGACAGCTCTCTAAATGGACATGATGTTTCACTGTACTCGTGCCAAATCTGCTCTGATGTCTGCTTTCTGCACATATAGCAACTCCTAAAAGCCCAGAGGAGTCTGTAAATCATTGATAGAAAGAATAATAAATACTCTGATTCCACAGTTCTGACAACAAACCATAAAATCCACAATATTTCTTGTTTTTCTGAAAGTTTTTCCTCGGTAATATCTATGACTTCACTGTAGTTCCTGTACTGAAAAGCATGAAAGCAAAAGGACAGAGAAGGTAGGTCAGGAGCCTGAGGTTATAAATATCAGTTATAAATCAGCGGTGGAAGAATTCTGCAAAATGGACTTAAAGCATTAAAAGTAAAAGCCCTTATTATTATGAGTTATGTAACTTAAAATATTATGTATTACTGGAAAACAGTATTGTATGTTTCCATTTTTTATAAAATGATGCATTTTTTCTGATTACAATGAGAGAAATCATAAGTGCAAGAAATAATGGAGTTTGATGATACAGTATAGTCAGCGATGGGTACAGGTATTACTCTTGTTCTGTACTCCTACGCTTTACTCATGTATATTTCTGAGCCAGTAATCTACTTTGTACTTCACTTCATTTGCCTTTTATACTTTTAATCTTCGATGTTATGAAATGAAAATAGCGTAATCTTTCTGGTCACTGGGCTTTTAAATTGGTGTGCGTAAAAGCCGCGATGTTAATTAATGTATACAACATTTTCACATCCAGACTGCAGAGGTTGGACAGCTTTATGTTACTGTTTAGTTTCTCTCAATGCCTCTTTCTTAACTAATATCAGACTATTGCTTTGAGACTAAATAACTTCTACATTACCTTCATCTGTCCTCTGTAAAGTAGCATTAAATTAAATTGAAAATACTTAACCAAAATACCTCAGAAATTTACTAAAAATTTTACATATGTGCGTATTTACATTCACTGAACTTTAGCGTAGTGGAGAGAAAAATATCAAATATAAACTTTTCATATTAAGAAAACACTACTGGGATGTTTGACCATTCGACAGACCAGACAAGCCATTTTAAGACATTACTTTGGGCTCCTTAATTGTATTAATTCTGTAGATTATTAATGTAATTATTAATTGCGGATTAATAAACAAGCCACCACAACTCCTCTCCCATATTGTATGTGTATTCCCCAAACATTTCCATCTACACTGCCCTCATTAGCTACTGTAGCTGAAAATGTTTGAGGAATAAACATATCATATTGGAGAAAGGTTTACTAATTTGATTTTTATTCATCAGTTAAGCCTATGCTCACAATAATCTGCATGTTTCTGAAGCATAAATTACATTATTTGGACTAATCAACTAAGGGATGTATCGTAGAAATTGACAGATTCATTTGTAAGAAAATGACAGTCAGTTGCAGCCCTGATAAACAAAGAGACTGGAATGTTTTTTAAGAGGGAATGTGTTTTTCAGTCTTAGCCTTTTGCTCATTAGCACATTTTAGCGAGAGATTCAGACAGTTCACACTGCATGGCAAATTGGATTGAGCAGCCAGTCCGAACCCCCATTCCCACACACACACACACATACACACACACACACACACACCTAACGCTGCAACCACATCTAATCAGATGTATTTATACTGTATGTAATGTTAATGACATGCAAATAGGCATGTGGACACATGTTTGGACACACGTGCAGTCGTGCATTCGTTTGTGGGTAATTTGGTCAAAAGCAAGTTACTGAAAATGCACTTGTGGAAAGACGCTGTGCAATAAAGAGACACACTGACAATATGACAAGGGCAAACACACTCTATCCTTTTTCCACAGTCGACTTAACTCTCTATTTATCTTCTGTCATCTGTCACATCTGTCTCCTTGTCAGTTTCATTGTCTCTGTGTTCACTGCCCTCAAACAGTAACATGTTATCCCTCGTTCTCTCTCTGAGCATCCCTCCACCATCCCTCAGCCTCCCGCCTGCCGCCCCCACTTTCAGTCTCCGTCTCTCTCCCTCACTTTCTCCTCTCTAGCGTGCCCTTCCTCTCCATCTACCTTCCTCTCTCTTTCCTTTTTTCCCCCCTCCCTCTCTCCTCCTCTTTCCTCCTCCTCTCTCTCCCGCTGCGCTCTCGACTCGCTCTCATTCCCCCTCGCTCACACACTCAGGCAGCATCCTCCCCTCTCCACTTCTACCTTCACACTCACCTCTTCGCGCCTCCCTCTCTCCACTCCTCTCGCCTCCTTCCTTTCCGTCACCTACTAACACATATCATCTCTGGCATCTTCACCCGGTCTGTTGTCTCCCACTCCTTCCACTCTCTCCTCCATCTCTTCCATTTCTCCCTCCTTGTCACACACTCAACCTTGCTGTCTCGCGTACACACACTCATGCTGATTGGCACCCAAGGACAGAGCACCCTCTCTCCCAAACCGGCGACCAGGCGGTTTGCTCGTGTGGCCAGGCTTCTTGACACTGAGCTTAGCTGAGGAAGAGGACGAGAAAGAGGCCATGGAGCACAGCCACATCTTCCCTGTTTTTTCCCCAAATGCGAGCACCTGGAGCCCGGGGCAGCATCCCTCTGAGGTTGCCCAGGGATGCCCCCTCGGACCACTGCCTGTCATCTACTACAGCATCCTGCTCTGTCTCGGCCTGCCTGGTAAGAGATGTGTGTGTTTTACGTGTGTCTAATCACATGCACATCTCATTCTGTGTTAATTTTCTCATATTTGTGATTAAAGCCTGCATCGGTGGGTTGCAGGAGTCATGCTTTGCATCTTGATTTGTTGTGCACTTGTCTGCAGGTTTGAGTGAGTGTGTGTCGTACACAGCTGCTCCAGAGTGTCACTCTTTGCACGCACGCTGTTGATTTGTCATTCTGACCTTGTGGCAATCACTTGCATGTGTATGTACTTTGTATGCATTTGTCGGTGCTCGTGGCTGCCTGCTTGGAGTTTGTTTGTACATTCATCTCTTTGGTTGGAAATATTCAAGCACCAGTTAAACAAAGGAGGAAAAATTGCTGTGCAGAACATCGTTAAATTGGATTATTTAGACGTGATTCTTCAAATTGCACCTTTTTCTAGTTACATATGTGTGCATGACTGATTATGTGAGTAATGTCACAAGCTTGACCTCGGGGACAAGTGTGTGTTACATGGCTCCTCTTGATGACCTGGATTAATGACACTTCCTTGTCGTGTCTTAACTATTGACTGATTAGTCCGTTTACTGCCTCTGCCCCACTGCGTGATCTATGAGCGCTGACCTCGTCTCACACAGGGAGGCAAAGTGGTGTGTGTGTGTGTGTGTGTGTGTGTGTGTGTGCGTGTGCATCACGTGTGTGACAGAGACAGAAAACCTGTAGGTCAGATGAAAGAGGAAAGGTGCTGATGCCTAATCAGAGATTGCGGTTTAGATGTTGAAATCCCTCTGGACTGTCAGATACACATCCACTCTGCTTCAGCCCATTCCCCAAATGCTGGACTCATTCTGTGGTCAAATAACATAATAGATTATTCAAGGTTTTTAGTATTCAGACCTGATTTTAAGATAAGATCTGTTGAGAGATTTGACGTGAAATTAACCCACAGTTAAGGCTTTTAAGGAATAAAATCTGGGACTTTTGTCTTATTAGTTCTAATACATAAGATTAGCATATCTTCTTAAGCTCCCTCTTCCTTTATAAAGACTGGGAGTGAGATGTTATCAACAACCTAAGCTGCTCTAGTTCAAAACAAATCTGCAATGCAAAGTGAAAAGCTTTTGTATGCCAAGGCTGCAGTTGCTCCACAGATTTGCAGTCTCAGTAAAAGTAAGTCTGTCTTTCTGATCAAATCTCGCCTAATTATTTCTCCCGGATGGCAAATCAAGTCTTGCTCAAGCAGGTCTCTCTGCTGTCTTTTAAAGTTTCTCCTGCCCGGCCCGCGGAAGTTTTATTTGATTCTGCTGCTGAGTCGTCTTTACAAATGCGATTGAGGCTGTTTGTTTAATCACTGAGTAACAATAACCTGAGAGTGTAATGCAATCTTACAATAGTTGTCTGAATTAATGGCAGACTTGAGAGCAAGGGGCTGATGCGTTGCAGCAGCCGAGTTTCGACTTATTCAATCATTATGACACAGCTCGTTCTGCTGAAGCTGAATCATGAATGTTTCATGAGCGCGGCATGTGTGAGTAGTAGCGGTGTGACCTACAGACCCACACATATTTAACACTCTGGATGGATTGGAGGCTGTTACCTTGATTACCTGCCAGTGTGTCATTAGTTAACAGCAACAGGGCTTCACGGAAACGTCGTCATGTCTGTATATTTCTCTCAGACTTTGACCTTTAAGCTGCAGACGGACAGAGGGGTCACATCAAGAGCACGGATTCGAGGGTGACAAGTGAAATGAAGGAAGGTGATGAGACAGGGGGATTGCGCAAGTCAAGTGGTGGGAAATGATTACTGTTTGACCTGGGGAAATGATTAACCGAAAGCCCAGGATGAACATGGTGTATAAGGAAGGACAAGGACACCCAGAAGAAGAAGAAGAAGAAGAGGCGAGCTAAGAGAGAGCAGTAATAGAAAGAGAGATTAATAACAGCAGAGCCAGTGAAGTAGCACCTTTTGAGCCCTGAGTGGGGGAGCCACAGACGACAGAGCCGAGACGAATTGCCACATTTTTAATTAATCGCTAACTCGCTCTCTCTCTTCCTCTCTGCTCACTACACCACACTGCTTGAGCCAGAACAGACGTGTGCTGGCATAGCAAACAGCCCAATGAAGGATTCGTTTCTTTTGCCTCTTTGCTGGGATTACAGAAGTGAGGTCTGCTCTTTGTACAGTACAGTATGTCTTTAAAACACTATATACTGGGTTGAGTGGTCCGGGAAGCCGATTCTGTCCGAATGTTCAAGTGAAGCTGCGTTCATGCGTTATGCTTTGAGCTGAAAATGTCTCTAATCAGAAATCAGTCAGTTCTTTATGATGGTTTTTATCCTGCCCTCAAGTCAGCCTTCAGGTCACCGTTGCTGTCTGGATTTGAAGGATCTGCAAATGTGTTAATGTTAATAAAATGTCTGAGCTCCAAGACAATGCAGCAGAGCACAAAGCCACTAAGAGGATTAAATTAAGTTCTATTGTATTCTATTTAATAATTATACATTTGTAATTATTTAAGCAGTTTAATTATTTTATTAGTCATAAGCCTTTCCACCCAGACACATGCTAAGTGAGCTAAAATAGGTAGATGGAAACACACAAACACACTGTTATATAGCCACAAGAGAAAGGTCAGACCTGTTGGATGAACCATGCGTCAGACTTTGACGTGGAAGACTGACGTTTATGCTTTTACCAACAGTTTCTTTTAACTGTAACATAAATGTGGTGTTATTATTGTAACCATACTGATGAGTAATTTTAACCCAAACCACAATATTTCTTCAGCCTTTATTAAGTTGTTTTATACTTAATGTTAACCAAGACATCAGATACCTTTTTTTATGATGATAGGTAAATGAGGTATTCTGTCATTCAAACTGGGAGGATTTGTTGAAAATAGCATGTGCTGTAAATAATCATCACTCAAATGTCTAATGATACACTCGACTCACGATTCGATACAAGTCACAATACTGGGTTCACAATATGATTATCTCATAATTAAAAAAAATAAATTGAAGACAAATTATGACTGAAAAGATTTTTTTTCTCAGACAAAAATCAGCAAAATATATTTTCTGTTTTTCTTTATCAAATCAAATAATCCTTTTTTTTGTTCCAATCTGTGCAAAACAATACATATTTCCTTGTCTTTTGTGACGTGATACAGCTACATAAAAATAGATCGCCCCCTGCTGTTTAAAAAGAGCATCATGAATAATTTTTTATCTCACTGATTTGAATTTTCACATATTTGAACTGTGTTTTAACTGACTCACAATATATCTTTACATTCCTATTACTGATACCTATTTCAGTGCTTACAACCGGCAAATAAAGCTGGCCCAGGTGTCATCACATACTCTGGAACGTGGACTACGTGACAACAGGTGGTTGCCTGGTGGGGGAGATGTCAGCTTCTTCATTTTTATCCTGTTTAGAGAATCTCTCCTCCACCTGTGCACATGAACAAACGAGCGCCAACAGCATGTTGGTGCGTTCAGTCAACGCTGTGACTGGCGTACGTGAGAGTTGGGAAACATCTCCTACCACTCCAACTTAACCACCCACCCCAGGGGAAAAGGTTGTGGATGTACGGCACTGACGGCCCTCGGTTCCACGTCACAGTGTAGGCCAGGTGTCAGCCGCTACTTAATGAATCTGCACCAGCGACAGGGAATCTGTGGTTGGGATGGGGGCTTGTTAATAGATAGTATCACTCTAAAAGTGGAGTTTGAGATTAGGGGGTGTAAACTGGACGAGGAGGAAAGCATGCGAGGGAGGTTTGTGTTGAAGCATGGACAGCGGGGAAAAAAGATAGTGAACACTCAGTTAATCAAATGGAAGAAGGAGGAGATTTTGAGCTCTGGTTTGTCTCCAGTCTGCAGTTTAAGAAAGGAGAGGAAGGGGTGTCATGGGGGAGACGAGCCAGAGAGGGTGCAGGAGGACAGTGGAGGCAAGAGAAGGAGGGAGGTGTTGTTTCAGGCAATAAATCAGAGATGTTGATGCAAGTTGACTTTGTTTGACCAGCTGACAACAAAACGCTGTCACTGCTGCAGAAAACACAAATCCCTGCATGTCATTCGGCATTATTTGGACACCAGTAATAAATCAATCCGAGAATAATTATAGGACGTTGTTTGAATGTTTTAGTCCTCCTCATCTTCTGTTCACTTAAACTTCTTCCATGTTCCTCCTCCATCTCACTCTAACTACCTTTCACATTTCAGGGTTCTTTTTTTTTTTTTCGAAGCTGAAACCTCATAAAGAGCATCCAAGGGCACATTATGATTGTGTACGAGTCCTTTAAACGCGATGAGCTGAGTTTGTCTGTCTGCAATGCCACCATCACTGGCAGCAGGGTTAGCCTTGATGTAAGGACAGTCATCGCCACCAAACTTTGACTCACTGTGGCCTGTCTGTAAAATGAATGGCTGTGGAGGTAAGCAGAGGCAGAGCACTGCAGTAGCATCAATATCATTTGCAGCAACCAGGGCCTCTTTCTCTCAATATGACCATTAAACCTAAATATCCTGTTGCAATACACATCTCTCTCTCTTTTTCTCGTTCTTGCTCTATTTTCTTTATTGCATCTTTCTTTTTCTTATGAGCTTCTTTCCCATTAACTCTCAGATCACACATCAGGCTTATGCTCACAATAAAACGTGTTTGATATTACATTTGCATGTCGTTTTCAGTGCAAATTAGCAATAAAAGGATTTTACGTCACAGCAAGTTTTCTCTTCATTTTAAACAGAATTTGGGTTTTAAAGTAAGTAAAATCATATTTTTATGTGGCTTTGTAGCAGGGATCCTGTTTTTTGTTCTGGGGAATTAAGGAATCGCCCTGCTTTATGTCCGGTCTGACACTTAGAGAAGACAAAAGGGAAATGGTTGTCATCAGGAACAAAGTGCTTGTGACCTTTGAAGCGAGCTTTGATATCCCCCCCCCCCCGTTCCCCCCCCCCCCTCTCTTTTTCTCTTGCTTCTTCCTTTCCTTCCACCGGCTCGCTGCTCTCCTCTATACCTCTCTCTCTCTCTCATTCTGTCTTCCCGTCTAATCCTCCCCTCTAGTCCCTCTCAATAACCTGCTCTCTTTTTAACTCTCTGTGACCTTCCTCAGGCCAGGCCACGCTTGCCTTCTTCCTCCGACTATATCCCTCTCTTCTCTTCTCCTCTTGTCTTATTAGCCTCTGGATAAGCCGTCAAAGCCAAACCTCAATTTCCTCCAAATGACAAAGAAACTTAATTGCAATGCTCACTTTTTTCTTTTTTGGGGGCATAATTTCCTCTTTACAGTGTCTGCTCTGTTATATGAGGCCCATGAGAAAGCCTAATGACAAGTGTGCAGGGAGGTGGCGGCATTTCATGTTTTGCCACCGGTTTCGAGAGGTTAAACTGCGCAGTGTCGTTTGTCGACAGCCCGTCTGAACACGTCCCTTTAGTGGTGGGATGAGTCAGCCTCGTTACACACCTCAGGGACCACGCTGTGCCTTATCTTTTCCCGCTAAACAACGTCAATGGCCCTCGTTATGTTAGAGGAGCATCAGCAGGGGGAGCGGAGACACAAAAGCACTCCTGCACAAATAGACAGAAGGGGTCACCCATGCAAACACACACAAGCAAATTAAGGCAGAGAGATAAACACACAGCAGCCCATTATTTGTCCTACAGGTCATTTTAATCCCTTCTCAGCTGGAGACGATTATTTTTCCCTGCAAAGACAAAAAGGGAAATTTTGCATGTGTCCGGCTGAATGTCCGTGAGTCCAGGCATGACGTGCACATGTCTCTGTGTGCACACATGGATACCTCTGTGTGTGTGTTTTCCTCATGTCCATTCTGTGCGCGTGCATGAGTGTGCATTCCTCCAACCCGTCTGTACCCGTCCCCGCTGAGACCTGCATGTTCCACCTCATATAGACCCATCTGGGTCCACCCCCCCCCCCGTTCGCATTCATCCCCGGCCCC
>NW_023339696.1:11693776-11694548 GCF_004916995.1 Morone saxatilis | reverse complement strand
GTTCGCATTCATCCCCGGCCCCTGAGACAACGTAAAGAGCAGGAGTCAATTGAAATGAATGGGCAACCGAGTGCAAGCTGGCTAGAGCTAAATGGAAATGTCAAGCTCGCCACAGATCCCTTTTGTCTGTCTGTGGAAGGCCCCATCTCACTGGGGAGCCCAAACAAAATAATACCCAGCCAGTGACAGTCAACACTGCACTGTTTCCATTTCATGTCAATCCTCTCTGTTTAGCAGTGTGTGGAAACAGAAAGTGAGGGCGGAGGTACAATAGAAAAAGTGAAGCGGTGGATTAAAGGTGAAGTACATTGCGCAGGATTTGTAATGAATCTCAATCATGATACTTTTGAACAACTCAGAGAATAGCAGCAAACTTTTACCTGGTACATAAATAACAGACACTGATAAGATCCCTTCTCTCGGATAAAGCAGGTGAAAGGTGTATGTGCAGTGCACAGCTGTGACTGAATGGGAACTGAAGTGTCAGTATGACCAAACCAAAGACAAAAAGAGGCTGCTGAAACAAACAGTGTTCAAAACAAGAAACAGTAACGCAACATAAAATTATGGAGCTTGACAGATGAGCAGAAGATCAGAGTTTTAAGGTTTTTGTTTATTCCACAATAACTCCTGAGGGAGGTTTATGAGCAATTATGCGTGTAAGAAAACAGAAGAGGTGCAACTAAGAATGATTTTATTATTGATTAGTCCGCCGAAGCATTTTCTTGATTAGTAGTTTTTCTCTGATAAATGTCAGAAAATAGTGAAATAT
>NW_023339696.1:11684620-11693729 GCF_004916995.1 Morone saxatilis | reverse complement strand
TCTTCAAATAGCTTGTTTTGTCTGAAGGTATTCAGTTTACTATTATATATGACATAGAAAAACAGCAAATCCTCACAATTAAGAAGCAAATGTTTGGAACATTTAAGAGATGAAAAATTACTAAAATGATTATAGCAGATAGCGATGATTAAACCACCCTAAACTCACATTATATAACATAAACAAAGAACACATTTTCTTGCAGGGGCCTTTCTAAAAATGAGCAGTGGTGAAAGTTACTATATTATGTTATGATCAAGGGCTTGAGACAGACAGAGGCAGACAGTGTTAGGTAGTTGAAAAGCTGTCTACTTCCACTTTGCCCTGAGTATAGCATCAGCAGGAAAGGAGTGAAAACCAATGAAGAGAACTCTGTCATAAACTTGACGTCTTCATTTTAGTAGCCAGCTAGCAGCTGATTAACTTACCTTGCTATTTAAAAAAAATTAGGTGATTATTAAAATGATAAAGAAAGGTTAAAAAAAAACAACAACAAAATGTACAAAGCTAACTGTTAAAAGTGAAGTAACTAACTTAAGGTTGGAGGTGAAATGTAATGTTTCGGTAGAGTTGACTGGAAGCAAACAGACATGCGGTTCATAAAACAGATATGTGTCACACTACATTGTGCAAGTAGACGATAGAGATTGACAGCCCATTGATGTGCATAATGTATATTTACATCTAAATTTACACAGATTTGTTCTGTTCATTTTATTAATACAGGCGACAATATATACAATATATGTATCACACAAGATGAAATACTACAAAATCAGAGAAAAGTTAAACAAAATGGCCTTTATTACATTAACGATCATTAAAAGCCACATAATGCTTATTGTGAAGATCTGTATCCTTGAGTCCAAGGTCAACCTGAAATTGAATGTATTTTGGATTAATTTGCCATGATCGTAGACCAAAATGACAACCAGAAAAGAAGAAAAAAATAGGCCGAAGACCAGTAGCTGAAACAAAAGAATCAATAACTCAAGATTCATCATGAAAGCAGCCTGTGTGGCCGTTAGTGTGGTGTACAAGCAGAGGTTACTGCGACGGTGGGGGTGTAGTGCAATCCAGAAGCCCTACACATGCACACATATTGGTTTGTCAAGCCTTGTAAACTGCTTTGACATCTCATTTATTGTTATTGATAAATTGTATGTTAATGAATTGGCGCATCCCTAATGATCTGTGTGTTTGTGTGTGCAGACATGTGCTAATATGTGTGCGTGTGTTTGTCTTCTGCTGCACATCCTCCAGTCTGGCAAGGACATCTTTAGTCATTATCTGGAGCCGGCTTTGTAATTTGTAATCAGCTGATAGTGGCTGAGGCTGTGAAGTGTGATGTACCAGACTCCAAGCTGCCATATTTAATCCAATCCCAGATCTATTACTGCGGAGGGGGACCACAGAACACACACACAGACGCTGAATGGACAGTGACGGCTGCTAAATGCATTGATGTCTCAGTGATGCAAATCAATGTCAGAGGCATCTTCATTTGAGGAAACAGGTTGGACAGCTTCATACTGCAGCAGCAAGATTCCCTAAATGGAAATGGTTAGCAACAGTATAGGAAAGTTAGTGTGTTTATATGATTGTTAGTTTAGGTATTTGGACTAATACAGCATGAAATCAGAAACTTAATATAAGATAAATTGGAAAAGCACTGATTTTCTCCTTTAAGAAATAGAATTGTCCAAATAATGTGTAAATACTACAATATTATAAATAGTATAAATTACTTTCATGAAATCTTACAAAAAGTTTTTAAAAAATCCACCTAAAGACAGAATTCAGCTTTTTGATGAAATCCAGTGCCTGAACTGGGCCAATACTTACCAGTACTGAGTACCGGCGCTTCTTTTTTTGAGTATCCACCACCTCTGGTGAACATGGCTATGCCCACAACGTTGTTGTTCAACGTCTGCACCACAGTATTTTTTCCAAAGGGGTTGTAAAATAGTTAATTTTTTGGATCTCAGTATATCTCAAACCTTGCATTCAGCAGTGCTGGTGATTTACTCATAAATGCCTGCATAACTGTTGCATCTCCATGCAAAAACATAGCTATCTTAACACAAAGAAAACAGCACTGAAAATATCCTTGTAAAACAGGATAAAAGGTCCTAGGGTGGTGTTGTGTTTAGGCCACTGATGAAATCTATCTATCTATCTAGATCAGCTTTTGAAGAACAAGGTCTTGGGATTAATATGCATGACAAAATAAGTCAAGGTCAATTAAAGTGCAACAAATCCTTCTCTCCCAGCAAATTTTAAAAATGCAGTAAAGATAATTATATGGGGGCGTGGCCCTGTGGCTAAGGAATGTGTGACACAGGAGGTAACACGACCAGAGTGACAGACTGACTACCACTCAGTGTAGCAGGAGTACAGCTGGCAGTAGTCAGACTACTGTCAGAGCTTTGATAGTCACTAGAAGCACATTCACGGCCATTTGTAAAAGTTTCCGTATGGTACCTGTGTTATAACGTTAGCTAAGCTCGAGGCTTCCAGTGTCTGTGGGGATTATTCTGGCCACTAGTAGCTGTAGTTGTTTTTTGCTGGTGATGTGAGAAATAGTCCTGCTGATGGTTTCTGTTTAAAAGTTGGTAGCAGTAATGTGCCAAAAGAAAAGGTGGCAGAAGACCAAAAAAAAGAAGAAGCAAGCAACTGTGGATGTAAACAATGTAGGTAATTCTACGAAAAATTGGCTTTGGGACACAGGTTTCACACAATGTGTTTTGGTGAGAAAAAGTGAAAAAAAAAACACTCAAAATGTACCCTGTGAAGAACATTTAACTAGCTTTTTTCTCACCTTTTAACCACAATGTGTCTAATGGAAATGGCTCAGGTGCCGCGATGTTGCACTGGTGATAGTCTGTAGGAAGCCTTTGACTGTCCTATCTTTTGTTGTAGACAGGATTATGATCTCCGACCCCCACATGATCACCTGTTTTATTACATGACTTAAGTTCCAGACTTGGTCAGAAGGTCACATGAGCACGCCTGAGCCACTTCCATTTGCAGATGTGAGAAATGAACGCCTGAGATTGGCCAATTTTTTAGATAATCCAGTAAGTTTTTTGCAATTTTTATGGTCAGTATACATACTGTATATTACAATACTTCAGTACATGAAGTAATTTGACAGTGATTCATTTAACTAACTTTGTTTTGTGGTCCACATTTTTACTACTGTAATTACAGTATCTTTACTGTCTCCTCTAGGTTTGGGAAAAGGTTTGAGGAGGCTCACAACCTGTAAAATCAACTGTTTTAGATTATGGGAATAACCTGGGAACAGTATGCACATGCAGTGACGTGGGGTGGGTGGGGGGACAGGAAACAGAGTAGGCCGATAAAAGAAAGAAGACATGTAATGAGCTTGTTCAATTCAATTGCCGAACTGCAGTTCCACGTGAGAAGCAGAAGGCTGTGCTCCTCCTGGTGCCCAGAGGCCATCCTTTGGTATAATCAGTAGTGGGATAAATCATATCCAGCCCTTTTTGTCCACGTTCTTTTTAGCAAAAAAAATGAGAGTGGTGGTCCCCTTCCTGGGCTATTTGACTGCCCTGTGAAATAAAGTGAGTTGGACTAAATAAACAGAAGATGTGGAGGGAAACATTTAATTTGGCAACATGGAAGAAAAGGTATATGTTATGGTATGTGGAGTTTAGATTGAAAAAGAGAGGCAGACAGAGCGAGAGGTGGGGTGTCCTTGTGCTTTGCCTTAGAAGCTAAATTGCCAGTGGCAGGCAGTAGTGAACTCAGCAGATTGCCAAGGCTGTGATGCTGCACGTTGCCTCCTGTTTTTGTTGAGGTTTTACTCTTTATTAGAGATAACAATTTGGCCAAAGGCAGAGGCAGGTGCCGCTGGAATTACACAGCAGGTGTGTAAGAGAAGGGAGTAATAAACAGGGCAAGGATTACAGGGTAGGAAAGCTGGTTGAACATGATACATACTGAGTGGGAGCGATAACAGATTTGATATAATGTGGAAAAAAATGTGGCAAAGATTTCACCTGGCATGCCCTTAGATCTGTTTGGCAGCTATGGTGGTGCAGAAGATTTCCCACATAATTCACTAATCTTTTTGTTTGTATGTGTGTGTTTGTGTTGCAGCTATAGTACACTACATCTCTATTGTGTTACTGTTTTCCCTTTTCAATTGGCTGCCAACTAACACTCAATTTTTCTGTTTCCTTCCCTAACCTGTGCCCTCTCCTTTTTCCAATCTAATCATACTTTTTTCTTTTTCTCATCATTTCCCTGTTTCCTCCACCTACTACTTTCAATCACCTTCCTCCCCTCCTTCCTCCTCCTAGCTAACATCCTGACAGTGGTCATCCTGTCCCAGCTGGTGCTGCGTCGTCAGAAGTCCTCCTACAA
Source organism: Morone saxatilis (assembly GCF_004916995.1). Lineage (NCBI taxonomy): Eukaryota > Metazoa > Chordata > Actinopteri > Moronidae > Morone > Morone saxatilis. The sequence continues at coordinate 11,689,334 of NW_023339696.1, read as the reverse complement.
CTATCTCCTGGCTCTGGCAGCCGCCGACATCCTGGTCCTGCTCCTCATTGTTTTTGTCGACTTCATATTGGAGGATTTTATTTTGGCCACGCCGCTGCCTCCATCGCTAAACAATGCAGTGCAGGTTCTGGAGTTCTCCTCCATCCATACCTCCATCTGGATCACCGTGCCTCTAACCATTGACCGTTACATCGCTGTTTGCCACCCGCTGCGCTACCATACAGTCTCCTACCCAGCCCGCACTCGAAGGGTGATATTTGCTGTTTACATTGGGTGCTTGCTCTCTGCAGCTCCTTATTACTGGTGGCCTGAGCTGTGGCACAGCCTGCCTGGTGTGGGCAGTAGTGGTGGTGGAGGCGCAGGAGGAGGAGGAGGAGAGGGCAACAGAAGAACCGTGGCCCAGCATGTCCTGGTGTGGGCCCACTGCGCCACCGTCTACCTCCTCCCCTGCACCGTCTTCTTCTCCCTCAACGCCGTCATCGTTCGTAAGCTGCGCAGACGCCGCAGCTGCTTCCGTCTGCGCGGCTACTCAACCGGGAAGACCACCGCCATTCTCCTCGCCATCACCTCCATTTTCGCAGTTCTGTGGGCACCTCGTACCCTCATGATCCTCTACCACTTCTACTCCTCTCCTCCGGCCTCCCAAAGTGCCGGGCGACTGCTCCACATGCTCACTGATCTGGCAAACATGCTTGCGTTGCTCAACACCGGCGTCAACTTCTTTCTCTATTGCTTCATCAGCAAGCGTTTCCGGGGCATGGCGGCCAACGTGCTGCGAGCCCTGGTCCGCTGCCGGAAGCAGCCACCGCCATTCTACGCCAGCCACAACTTTTCCATCACAAGCAGCCCTTGGATCTCACCAGCCAACTCCCACTGCATCAAAATGTTGGTATACCAGTATGACAAAAATGGAAAGCCCATTTGTATTTCCTCTTGAGTCCTCAGCCACCAGCAGCCGCCCCCCTCCCTCAATCGTTGGGGGACATATTTGGGCTATGTATCCTTGGTGACCAGCTTTGCCCGCATGGGACTCTTTGAGGCTTGAAAATGTCAACACGCCAAGAGGCACAGAGGTGATGGTTTAGCTAGCTTTGAACGATAACAATGTGGGAGGCTAGCAAGGTGGAAAAGCAAACAGCAGGTATTCACAGTATTCACAAAAGCAGCGACCAGCAACCAAAAGATGTTGACTGTTTCCTCCATGCAAAAAAATAAACCTACTGTAAGTGACTGACTGCTGCTGGAGTGAGCGACTCCAGACTCACAGACTAATAAAGGGATATCACAACCATCTATCACTGACTTTTATGAGCCACCATTTGTAACAGCACTAAGGTATAAACTGACAACTAGATGAATCCTTGGTGAGGCATCAAACGCCGGGTGACACCGCGTTTTTTATGGACGCTTCCTGTTGCACACCACGGCCACCAACGGTGAAGAGCTTTGAACAGCTGTGTCTTTGTCTGTTGGGAGTCATTTCCAGGAAGCAGATATCCAGTCAGAGTCTGGGCACTAAAGATCTCACCTCAAGGTGTGATTCACTCAGGCAGAGCCACCAACGGTGGGTGTGTCCACTGCCCATAGTTCTGACTGTCTCTCAAGCAATGTAAAACAGCGCTGTCATTTACGGTTTAATATGCAGATGAGTCTCAAAGGCATGTTAATTTGGGCTTTTATAAAATGAACAGCCCTCCCTGACTTTCCTTGTGCGTGCTGAGTTCACCCTAGCAGTGCAGGTCATCTACAAGTCGGCGCTCGCTATGGAAGACAAACATCCAAGCTCACAGATTGTTGTAGGATGAGTAGACTCTCTGCTTATTGTTGGCTAAATATGTATTAATGGTAGACTTGACTGTTATTGTAGCTTCGCAAAAATACAAGACAAAAAAAAAAAGACTTGGGAATATGTCAGTTTGGCTCCAAGTTGTCATTAATCTAGTTATCACATTTCCAATATTAGGAAGAGGAAATTTCTGCTATTAGTAGATAGTCCTCTATTAACTATTAATGGTCCTTGATGACTTACTGTTAGCCATTATCTGGATGAATATAATGAATGTAACTGATCGTCTCTTTAACCCTTTAGCTTTCTGAGAGAATGAGAAAAGAGAGAGAGAGATGGAGAGGACAGAACAATCTGCCCTCCTTCCCCTTCGGTTTGTTTTTCCCCATCCAAGGCTTTCTGTCCCATGATGCAGGAGTGAATTTGGTCTCAGGGCCACAGTGACACATTTCAGCTCTGCTCATTCTGCTGCTGGCTGATGGCAGTTCACATCAACTCTGTCTCATAAATGTGAACGCACACACACACACACTGCGCCGTATTGCCCACAGAAAGAGCACATTGAGATCAATGCACATCCATTTTGCAGACACCTTGGGGCATTAGCAGTGTTCATCTATCTAGAAAGAATGGAGTTGTGCCAAAGGGCAGATTTCTGCTAATACCTGCCTGGAGGGATCAGACACATCATGGCTTTATTTTAATGGACAAGACTTTAAATCGGATGAATGTTAGGTGTATCTTTCACAGCTGATAAAGTCACGCCCTCCAAACTCTTGTTCGACGTTTGAGACACTTTAGGGAATGACTGCAGTTCTGTCGTTGCTGTTTCTTTCACCGTAGCCACTATGAAAGCAAAAAAAACTGTCTGCAGCTGAAAAGCAAGGCAAGGTTTTCACAGTTTTGCTCATTTTTAATTTTAGTTATTCTAAATTAACAACCTCTTACCAGCCTCATTGCTGAGATACAGGAATATGACAACTTGGTAAGGTGGAGAAGTTTAATACAACTTAACAGTTTAGTGATATTATCGTAACCCTGTTTTTAAAATCAGTAAGTGATTATTACAGGCATTTTACATATGTTCACCCTTGTTTTTCTCATTCAAGACAGCAATCACTGTACAGTTGATACAACACAGCCATCAATGGGGTATTCACCCATATGTCTATGAACATCGTCATATTGGAGTTACCATAATTACCAGTTCCAGACATCCAAGTTGTAACTATTAACTAACCAACCCTGCAGTAAATCCATGCAGAGGGCAACGTTGGTGGGGATGTAATGCTTCAGGTACACCAGTGAGACATAAAATACAATCCAAGAAGTCTGATTTCAGAAACATTTTAAGGCTTCCGAGATGCCAAAATACTGCAATTTCTAATACTCACATACAGTATAACAGAAAGTTATTACAGAGGCAACTATTTTATATTTCCTCACGGCAGTCATGAGGTAAAAATAAATTGTTCACCTCACAAATTAACCCACCAGGAAAGAAACATTTAACAAATATAGTGCTTTATTGTCAATTCACAGTATTTTTAACCCTCACATGGCCAACTCTGCAAACATATAACCGTCTTGAGTTGCCGTAAGTCAAAAACATGGAAATCTGATATGATTTGAACACAGCAGTAGTATATGGTCGTATGGTTTTAGACCAATCAAATTAAACAGTTGTTAGAAAGGCAAGGAGAGTCACATAATGGATGTAAGTGATCCATAGACAGAAGAAGTAATTACCATAGAGGAGGTAAAACGTCCTTCTTACTATAAGTGTGTCAGACTGAAAACAACAACTGTTATGAAAATAAATATAAATAAAAAACTAGCAATAAAAAAAACACATTAATTATTATATAACAGCACTAAGAAACTCTTGTATTAAGTACTCCTACAGGGTACGTTTTGGTCAAACCCATACTCAGACAGCTGCGATGTAAAAGGTAAATCACTGTTAAAGATCTCAGCAATGCTGATGAATAATTCAGAAGCTACATTTCTTTCCATGTCCGGTGTGAGCTACATTCAAATTTGAAAGTGCCATTTTCACACATTCTGACTGTTATTTTATGTGATAGTCCTTCCAATTTCTTTTCCCATCAAGGATTACTTTAACGAGAGTAAACCTAATTCCCCAACTTCAAAACTCCTTCTTTCTCACTTTAGTTGTGCACTCTTGCACCATAACGGGCTCCTCCACTCTAAAATCCCATTTCTTTGTTCCTCCACAAATTGATTTTCTTCAAATTTGCAAAGCGAATGAGGGAGTACTGATTGCCACTTGCTCCTCACCTCCTTCACTCCTCCCACTCATCTGTCTTTCCTCCCACTTTATGTCAAATGCACTCGCTCAAAGTTAATTTCACAAGTGTCCTCTGTACTCGTTAACTGATTATTTTAAAGTCTTCTGTGTTACATGTGCCTACTGAGCATATTGCACCGTCATTTCTCATCAGAAAATTGATCCATGCAGTTAGGGACCTTGAGTTGAAGGTCCTGGATGTTGAGCATTTTGTGATGGAGATAAACGGCCAAAGGATCAATAATCAGTAATCACTCAGCGTGCTCCTCGACTCCCACTCCATTAATGTCATGCTCAGCAGGACGTTACATTTCATTTAGTGTAAAGGCACTAAAATATGTGCTTTAATCCTAATCAATACAGCCTAATGATTAGACTGGGATCATTAACAAAGTGAGCTGAAAAAAAATTATTTGGGATTCAGCCCGAGGAGCTCACGCCAGATCAATGTTGCCATGACATTCTTTTCACGTGTAAACCCCATCCAGTGTTTTTTGGCCATGTTAATGTGACATTTGTGAGAGGACCAGTGCCTCGTTCCCTTGGGGCCTCCAGGGGAAAAAGGCAGGCATGCTGGGAAACCGATGAATGAGTGGGATGAGTGTGTGTGTGTGTGT
>NW_023339696.1:11684301-11684520 GCF_004916995.1 Morone saxatilis | reverse complement strand
GTCCCACGTGAGGGAGCAGATGGCAGGGGGCGTGTGTGTGAGGGAAGGGGAGGATGATGCCAAGAAATCAGAAATCTTCCCTATTATGAGAAAAATAGAGATCTATATTTTTTTCAGCCAGATATTAAAAAGATAACAAAACATAAATCAATCAGGGGGTAAAATTATTTTTTCTCCCTCACACATCCTGCTCTGCTTCCTCTCTGTCTCTCTCTCTCT
>NW_023339696.1:11680350-11684285 GCF_004916995.1 Morone saxatilis | reverse complement strand
GTGTGAGTGTGTGTAAGCGTATGTGTGTGTACATAATGTCCGTGTTAGACAGAAAGAAACTTTAAAAAAGTGTTTGTGCTATAGGACCTGTAATGTATGAAATCAAATATGTATTTATACTCAATCATGATGAATATAATTACATACAGCACAGTATTATAATTGATATATCCATGAATGTACAATTGACGCTTCTGGCATCTTTGTTGGTATTTTTCTGATTGTGATTTTCTACACAATGACCTTTTTTGAGCAGTCTTTTACCTTTCTCCATGGCAGTGTTTCAAAACTGTGTTTTTTGATTGTACTGGAGTGATTATAGGCTTGCATAATTCAGTTTTCTCCTCCTAATGAATGTATTGACTGTATAAAGAGTATGTATTACTGTGCTGTGAGAAAGTATGCAGAAAAGTATTGGCCAATATCGATATTTTTGATTAAAGAAATAAAGAACAGTATCTCTAAGGATTCAGATATAGTGCTGCTGATGGTCTGTCTCTTTTCTCTGCATAAGATCACACTTAAAGAAAGATGAAAAGACATAATTTTCAATATTAATCAACCACGAACACAAACACATTTAAAGAAAATAAAAGTGGGCAAACTTCAGCGACTCATATATAGGAGTGTTTTTTATATTTTGGACATTTGGAGGTGTAGTACTTCACTTCAATGTTCTTCCTCATTGAAAGACCTGGTGGTTCTGTACTAATGAGTGCATAAGAGAGGTTTTTTTTCAGAAAGGAGCATCACTACCATCACAAAGTTCTAGGATTCATTTAGAAATTTTGTCCATTATTATCATCATTAGATTTTTGCTTTCTGATAAACCCAAATAACAATGTCACGATGAACCCTTTATAAAATATATATAATTTATTTTGATTTCTAAGACATTTAATGAAAAACTACATGTAATTTTATACCAATTAAGAATAAGATAATATAATAATAATGCTTATAGTGCTTCACAACAGCAAAATAAAACAGAATACATTATAACGAAAATAAAATAAAAGCATTTAAAAGAACACAGAAGAAGACATAGACAGTAAAAATGCACATTTTAAATGGTACACTTTTAAAGGGGATAAAAGATGTGGATGGATGGTATTTCGAGCTTAACATACAAAAATTATCTTCAGCTAATTTTTACTTGGGTTTAAAATTAGATTTTCCTATTTTCCGCCTAATTATGGCCATATTACAACTACCAAGAAAATGATTAGAAAATGACTGACCGGTAAGACGTGTTCCCCTGTTTTTTCAGTTTTGAATGAAGTCCTTTATATTGATTATAGTAATATAATAACAATATAACCCATTTCGCACAAACTGTAACAGAAAAGATAAACAAAATATATAACCTACAGTATAAAAACAGAATTTTTCTGTCTTATTATTTGGATATAAAATTATATGAACTACACACACTACTACTCCATCTGTTGAGTTTTCTAGAAGAAAGATGAATGTCGATAGAGGATCAGTGACTTCATCCCAAACACACCGCAAAGCTCCTCTACCAGTGCAGGCTACATCCACCAGTGTGCTCCTGTGTGGTCACAGTGTGTGGGTGTTTAAGTGTGATAACAGTTTCTTATAATTTAGGTACACTGCACAGTGCAGTGGAAAACAGGGATTTGTTGTTCCACAGCACCAGCTCAACTGTAACAATCCAGGTGATAATAAAAAGGAGGGATTCAGCTGTGTGTTTGTGTGTGTGTCCAATTAAAGTCTTGACAGCAGCGTTGACTCAGCCGACATTTTGTCCCTGTCAGTGTCAGGAGAAGTGAGAAACGGAGCATAGGGCGCATGAGAACAAACACTCACAAACACATATTTTATTTGCCTATAATCACCTCTGATTGAAGTTAAAGCAACATGTGTGTGTCAGCTTTCAAATTCCCCCTGGTTACATCCACAGTCACAGGCAGCCAATCACCATCTTGCTCATATTCACAGTCTGCCAATCGTCAACACACAGAGCTCACAACAAGCCAATTAACACCTCTGTCACACACACACACAAAAAACCTCACTCCTGCCAAATACAGCTCACTGTTAACTGACATTTTCCTGCATAAACAATCATGTCACCAGCAGCCGAACAAAAGGATCACTGTGTCTGTTTCAGTGAGACAACCTGTAACTGGCTCCTTTCGATAAATCACCTCCTCGTATGAGCTGAGGTCACTGTACTCTTCATCCATACTGTAATGTAAAGTAGGTCCATCTGATAAATGTGCTGTCAGCTCCGAAACGTCTCTCATGTGAAGCTTATGCAACAGATGAGGGGAGTCAGGGGAGAGAAGAGGAGAAAATGCAAGAACGAAGAGAGAAAGATGGAAAGACAGGAAGAAAGAAACAGAGGGAGTGTGTGTGTGTGTGTGAGTGTGTGTGTGTGTCTTCATGTGTGCTTGCTGCCAAGTCTTACCAGTGTGTTGCTGCAGTGATAAAGATGGATGAGCCTGTCTGCTGCTGCTGTGATTGGGGCTGCTGCTGATTGTGATATTTATTTAGTAAGTTAGACCTCAGGCTGGTGCGTGAATTTTGGTGACAAATAAAAACAGAAATGAAAACATTATATCCTCTGAGCATCACTACTAGAAAAGCAAATTTCTAAATGTATGTCAAAGCTATTTATTATATATGTCTGTCAATAAGCAAAGCTTGGACTATAAATCATGCATCGTAGGGACAACAGTTTGCAGATTTTTGCTCCAGCTAAACACTACAACTGTTTTTTTTTGTGTGGTCATTTCTGTTTCAAAATCACAGAGCAGCTTATTCACTACAGATAACATTGATTATCTGTTTCCAGTGACATTCAATCAGTAGGTGACGACAGACTGAGAAAAGAAATCACATCCTGTCACCCTCTATTTTCTCTCACTCATGTTTCAGTATCATATTCGTATGATAGTGTGAAATATTGCAAAGGCATAAAATATAAATTGTCTTCTAATTCCAGGCTGCAGGGCTCTTAATTAGGGGTTGTCACATTTTAAAGAATAAAATGAATGATTGCTGAATTCCCTTTGGCTGCTTCAGTTTCAGGATCCTAGTATTGTGCATGCTGCATCACTGGCATGGCTTACAGCAACCCTTAAGTACAGCAGAGCCATTGTTTTGGGTTTTTTTAAAAGATATTTTTGGGCTTTTTAATCCACTTATTTGATAGGACAGGTGAAGATAGACAGGAGGGGGGGGGGAGAGGAGGCATGACATGCAGAAAAGGGACGCAGGTTGGAAACAAACCTGAGCCGCTGCAGTAAGGACTCTACCAGGCGCACCCCAGAACAGAGCCACTGTTAATGTTATCAGTAACACAAATATATCTTGATATAACGTGGGATATTATTAAGTCGTCTAGCCACATTTTAGAGGTGGGGAAGGTAGTTTTTCTTCCGCTATGTTGACTTTTTTTTTGCTGTGATGAGTGAATAATGAGTTCCTGAGCCGTAGTGATATTAGCTGAGGATGATTAAGAAAGGATTTGGTTTTAGATTAGATTTGTGGGCATTTCTGAAGTAAGAGCTTCCTATGTTGACAGAAAACTGTGTGTGTGTGTGTAAGATATGGGATACAAATCATTTAGGAGCCAGGCCTCTAATTCCTCCCAAAAGAAATCCTTTAGACTTTGAATGAGATCAGAGCGATCGATGGTATCACAAGCAGCACTGGGATCAAGGAGAACCGGATTGGAGCACCAGCTGTAAAGATGTCATTTCAGACTTTTGGCAGAAAATGTCTCTGTGCTTTGCTTCAAAAGAGAGATACAGCTGAGGCTTGACCTTTCCCCTCATGAAGCTGCAAACCTGACCTATAACGACCTTCAGAGCTAGGTCAGGGTGATAAGAAATGCTAGCAACCTGAGTCATTTTGTTTAATGTTTAAAATGTCCTTAATGGAGCTTTAAAGGACCAGTGTGT
>NW_023339696.1:11669159-11680329 GCF_004916995.1 Morone saxatilis | reverse complement strand
TTGCAACTCCCTCGTTTCACCCTTGCGATGGCGATTCAACATGGCGGAATCCATGGCTCATTCTAAGGTAACAAAAACACAACATATTATATATAATAATATTATATAACATAACACATTCCTATATTCAGGGGGTTTTACACTAATGGAAACATCTTTAAATATTCTATTTCTGCCCATAGATCCTCCTAAATGTTACACATTGGACCTTTAACAAGAACAAGAACTTTTTACAACTGAGCAGAAGGCAGTGGGATTTCTGAGAAAATTCATGGATTCAAATAAAGTTCCAGGATTATGATGATCATCATTTATAGATGTAATTATTTTCCTCTTGCAGATCCTTCAGTTCTGGATGAAACACTTTTATGTTTGTGCTTTTCCACAGGAGCTTGACACCGTCTATTCACTGCATTACTATGTCCACTTAACCTTCAGGAGGGAAAAGGCTTTTTTATGTGTTTAAATCACAAATTGTTGATGTAGAATAAGGCATATTTACAAGGGGGTGGACTCGGTAAGAGTAACAATGCAATAGTGTTCCTGCAACAACTAGTACTGTGCAAATGATAATGTTCACCTTTGTGCTGTGAAGAGCTTGTGGTGCTGTTGTACTGGGCTGCATTATTATAAAACAAAGGTGTTCCAGCACATTGGTGTTCCTGATATTTTCTTCACAAAAGGCTGATTTCATTGCAGAACTGTTATTGTGTCTGCCCGGTATCTGTCTGTGATGTAGGTGTCTGTGTCTATGACTGCTCCAGGCTCTCTCTAAAATACTCAACTCATCTTCTTTACTGAGGAATAACTGCTATCATCTTTTGTGTAGACAGACCAAGTGTTTGAGATTGGAGAAAAAAAAAAAATCTGAATAAAATAAAACAGAAAAAGGGAGGAGAGACAACAGCACTTTCTCTTGCGAATCGACCGATGAGGTTCAAGTTCAACGCACAGAAATATTACAGACAATTGATGTTCTCACCATGCAACAGATCATTTACTGATATATCTGCAAAATTACAGTTACAAGTGTGTCACACCTGAACCTGTTTCTGACTGACACTGCAGCTGCTGGAAAATTACACCTTCAGAGTGACAAAATTATAATCTGGTTCAAAGCAGGTTCTTAAACTGCGGGTTTGTGTTCAGGGGCACTGTGGGTTATCGTGACACGGGCACATTGTTCCGTATTGCTGCAAGTAAAATGCAAAGTGCTTTTTAAAATATCTTAAACCGCTGTGCTGTGCAGCCAGACAATGTTTAAACTCACATAACTTTATTTTTTATTTCTAGTGGGGATCTCAAAGTTTCCAAAGGTATCAGATGTTTGTGTTTGAACATTTCACTCATTGTAAACATCGTACAGCTTCAATAAAGAGCTGGAATGAGCTGATATAGATTATACAAATTATGTGAAATATGGTATTTCTTACAACATTAAAGACCCATAAAACCTTTTTTCTTAATCTGATTCTTACTAAGAGCAACAGGATCCCAAATGAACAAGTCAGAAGAGTTATTTCTGTCTCTCACAGGAGACATTTATGTTTGTGCTCTTCTGACTGCTTTGCAGCTCTCAGGTGAAAAAAGGTGATGTCACCTACTTTGTTGCACTAATCACGACTTTGCAGTATTTTATTCTCAGTGTGATGACAGTGGCACTCCCCAGTCAAGCAAAGCGGATCAAAGCACAGCCACACAGTCACAGTGATTTTTGTGTCCTAAAAAATTATACTCATAATAAATAATCATTTCAGGTGTCTTGTTGAGTTTTCTGGGAATACTTTAAATCTGACATTTTTTACATCAATGTTTGCCAGTTTGCAGTCTTCGTCTTTCTTGCTTTTGTTGGTGCTGTCATTCAGCAGAACAGGTAACTTTAAGGAAGATTTATTTTTCTAAATGTAACTGATTGTTGCTTATTTAGTCATGAATATTTATGCAATATAGAAGCCCCGTCAGGGTTTCAGGGACTACTGGATGTTAAAGGGGTTTAACCAGTGGGTTGGGATCTAAAATTAGTCCAATCAGCTTCTTTTTTTTTTAAATAATCGTGAAACATGAAAGACATTTAAAAACTTGTAGTTTAACACTAGTAGGATTTGTCTGTGTTGCACCACAAAATATTTAACTTTTGAAAATCATTGAAACATTACGTACAATAAGTCAATAATTTTGTACTTTATATGCATTTTATTTGATATTTTGTAAGGTATAAACACATCTACCATCAAAGACAATGCACTAATGCTTTGTTGCCACTTTGAAGTTTATTTATTTAAGAAGAAGAACAAGGAACAATGCACATTAATTAACACAAGGACTTAAGTCCACTACGTGATTGTGCCAGATTTAACCATACAATATAATTTTCACCTGCACCGGCAGGTTCATGGCGTATCAGAAAAACATTAAAAGAACCAAACATAACATGCAAAACATACAGAAGCACGTAAGCACAGATAAAATCTCATAAAACACAGAGCACATAAGCACAGAGTACATAAACACAGACAGAATCAGTTAGTGCGCATGCGCGAACGCTGCATGCTGCCTGTTACGTTGCTTAAATAATTTCCCCCTGGGATTGGTAAAGTATTTCTGATTCTGATTCTGATCACACAATCACAGGTAAAAGGAGGGCAAACAATAGTAACACAATGGCCATATTAATGTCATAACACATGACACATATGACACATAAAGGACATCACAGGAAAACAATAACAGAAGCACTACTCTAGATTATGAATGCATATTTGATTGTCCAGTAACCACTGGTTTATAGATTTGGAGAAGGACTTGAGGAGTTTGTGCTATTTTAACAAACAAGCCTGCTGAACTCCTCTCCAGACAATCACAGAGTAGCTTCATGTAGTACTCATGGCTTTCCTGTGATAGAGAGAGATGATGAATCCATGCTAATCCCCCTTTCATCACACCCCATCCTTCTCCCCAGCTGCCTCGCCTGTGGCTGTGAATACCTGCCTGGTTTAATGTATTACCCACTGTGCATACCCCCTCTGCTTTCATCTAGCTAACCACACCACCTTGATGTTGGAGTAGTGCTTAATTCAAGGTGGTTAGAGCATCAAAAAAAAATCTGCAAGTCCAAACAACCGCAGACACAAAGGGTCACCTGTGAAGTTGACGCTGATGTGCATGTGAGTGATTGTGTGGGTGACACAGTATGCACACGCACCTGACAGATTTGTTAAAGTTTGCATCACAAAAGATTTGTTTAGCGAAAAGCTGAGCACTGCAGTTTGATCAGAGGATACTCTCCCACTGCCGTAACCCCCTGAGACCACGTGAAATATGCCAGATCCGAAGCTCATTTTTTACCTGTGCAAAACACACACTGCTGCATGAATTCGGCGAGGTTTAATGATTGAGTCCAGCGGTTGACATTAAAGCTGTGGCGCGCGGACAGAGGAGACTCTCCCTGCTTTCCTAAGGGACACATTGAAGTGATGGGAAATACAAAAGGATGGCTACAGGTTTAATGAGACAGAGGAACTCCTCTTGCAGCCCCATGTTGCCACCCTTATTCATCCTCTCTCTTTGCTCTCCCCCTCCTCTTCCTTCAGTCCAAAGGTCTCCTCCAGGTCAGACTCACACAAAGGTGCAGCAAATAATGGATGAGGGTGTATTACTCTACCGTCACCCTTCTTTAATGACGACCTCTCGTCCTTCCTCCTCCTCCTCTTCCTCCTTCTTTTTATTATGTCCTTTCTCAAGAGCTGGCACTAATCCTGTATCACGTTTTAGCCGTCTCGCTCTTTAATCATAACTCAAACAGCGTATCAAAGTGCAAGAACAAATGGCAGCAACAGCAATTCATCAAAATATGGAGCTGAGCGGGGAACTGCATATCTGATGAGGAGCAGAAACAACACAATGCAACAACATTTCGCTGATCAGGTCCATTTTTCTTTGAAGGTGCTGTTTTTCAAACTGTAAACCCATTGACCCAACTTTCGAAAATTTCCACACTACTTTGTCATTCAATGGCGCCTCATAGATTTTGCATTGAATTGATGAAAAAGTTTGTTTTCTGATAGACTGCAGCGGCGGTGTTGATTCATTGTAATTGAATGTGGGAAACACGCTGATTAAATATTGCAAATTCAATCACTGTCCATAATGAGGTCGATGATAAACCAGAAACCCGATGTTGGGCTTCGTCAACAGAGATGTACAATGTGCTGATAGAAGCAAATAGCAATATGTAACTCCTAAAACATGCCTTTAAGTACAGTTAAGCCTGGTTGCATTCGTTGCTTAAAGGAATAGTTTGACTTTCTTGCTGGAGAGTCGAGGTCTTTCCTACTTTTTCGCAGCAAAAATAGACTATAGATAATAAATTATCTGATCATAGTCAAATCGACATTATACCAGCAACATATAAACCTCTCACTACCGTTTCAATGTCTATATCTGCCGTGACATGTTGTATCTTTGTTTTGTTTAATTTGTTTTTATTTAATTTGTACAGAAACTAAAAGGTAAAAAAACACCAATTCACTGTTTTGGGATTTAGCTAGCTAGCTAGCTAGTCTAGGCTAGGACCAGTTGCCAGGCAACCAGCAGTCATATGAAATGACTGGTTCTAGTCAAACTCTGGTCCTGGCAAAACAGACAATTTGCTGCATTAGAGGGGCTAGTATGCAAATGTTATTACCTTGGGACAGAGCCAGGCTAGCTGTTTCCCTCTGGTCCCTGTCTTTCTGCTAAGCTAAGTTCGCCGGCTGTGCGCTCTAGCTTCATAATGAGGTGTGTGTGTGTGTATGTGTGTGTGTGCGTGTGTGTGCAGTGGTGCTGCTGCTGGTGTTAGAGAGCTTTGAGAGGCCGATGAGGTCTCTGACTCCGTCCTCCGCAGCGCCCTTTACCACCCTCCAGGGAGCTCCCTTTGAGCCTCTCGCTCTCCCCAGTCAGAGGGACAGGAACCAAAAATGTCCCCCTTCATCTGGCAAAATGACAAACACTGACAATGAGGACTATCCTATTTGACACAGGACAGACTCCAAAGACATTCTGTTCTCCTGTGGCCAGCTGTTGGCCGAACACTCCTGGGCTTCAAACTTCAAAGAGAGGTGAACAAAGTCTGGACTGTGAGAGAGGAGGGGAGGTGGTTAGAGATGTGATGGAGAGGTGTGGGTATCGAGTGTGACAGGTGAAAAGGAGAGAGAGAAAAAAGCACCAGGTCCCACTCTCATTTTCTCATATAACACAGTGGGCCTTGGCTGCAGCATGTCAGCGAGGGACAGACGTCAATAATGTAACACATGATACAATTTTAGAAGCCACACAGAGGTGGACACGCATCAGGTAGCAGGGAACCACAGGAGATTTCTTACTATTTTATGCTCCTCCTCTCCCAGGGATTAGGTTTTACAATCAGCGCAAGCAAATTGGAATTTGCTGACAGCCAATCAATCACAGCCCGGGCTGCAATGTGTTGATCGGCTCGGCACGTGCTAGTAGACATATTGCACAGTCAATTTTCTCTCAGACGCTCAGATATATCTCTGCACCAGTGCTATATGGCACACATTAAGAACATTCAATTTTCATCTACCCTCAAGTAGGAGAGCGGGCCGCTTGTCACACAAGTTATTTGTCTCAGGAGCAACTTTCAGCTGTCTGATTTTGTTCTATGTTTGTGTGGGTCAAAATGTATTTGTCAGGTTTATGGCAAAAAATAACAATTTCTGGTTTCAGATAAAACTAAAAACATGTTAAAAATGTACGTGATGTGTGTACAATTTTCATTCTAATAAAATGGTGAACTCTCTGTTAATTTGGTTGCAGTTGTGCAACACTGGCTAATGCAAACTAACACTGACCTTTTTTTATTTGCTTGATATTGATTCTTTCCAAAAGTGATTTATTATATTGAGTTCAGTTCTCTCGGCAAGTTGTATGAGAACAATTTTAACTTTATTTTTGATTAACTATCGATGTTATCATGTTATTTAACTTCATGATGGTTTAAGCTGTGGAAGAGATTTTATTTTATTGTACCTCAGAGTGGAACAATCACACTGCTTGTCTCAAAACCAAGTAAGTTGTGAGTTGTGATGGCAGCTAACACAGCTACTAGGTTGACTCCGCAAGGATAACGTTAAAAGAGAAAAGTTGATCCGTAGGAGAATACATATTTGACGGCCTGTTTGCTTCCCCAGATGTTTTACAGCTGTGACAGAAGATAAAGCCTTTCACCAAGTCTGCTGTCAGCCAGGTCTGATTATAAGGTGAAGCAGTGGGTTGATGTGTGGGTCAGCAGTAAGAAATGATGTGGTTTGCAGCACTGCAGCAACCTGGCTGCAATGAATACAGGAAGGACAAGTGGGACTTTCCTCTATGAGATGTATAATCTAATGCTGAAGAGCCATAAAAAAAGGAGAGCAGAAAGAAGAGTTGTGCTTTATCACTGGGAGTTCCTCATTTTTTCGTGCACAAACTGCACATCCACACTCAGCTTTACTCCCCGAGCCTCGGTTCACTGAGTTCATTGTGTTTAGCAGTCTGGAGAAGTGTATGCAGTCTCTCTCCTCTCTCTCACCAAATCATTCCCCTGTACTCAATACAACACAGTGTGATTAATTAGTATAGCCAGAAGCTATAAAGGGTCCAAATAAGTTGTCATCACTGGTCCCCGGGGTGTCTCTCTTTGGCGTAGTTCAAAACAGATCACACTGCCATTTCCCTCGCGAAAGACCTCGCAGTTATGTGCCCGTATATATTTAATGCTATCCAAAACTCAAGGGGCTGGACTTAATTTGTGTGTGGCGGTGGGGAGACCAGCAATTCCTATCTTTGATTGAAGTAGTAATCAGCGGTTCAGTCATTTAATATTCTGATCAGTCTCCGTCTTCACAGAGAAATCTGTCTGTTGCCATTTAATAGCAGCACAGAGCAGAAAGGGTAGAAAGTGCGGCCATTATTTTTAAGCAGCAGTTTCAGTCTGACAGCTGTGAAGTAAACTGGGAACCCCCCCCCCCCCTCCTCTTCTGGATCTCTGGAGAACTTCTGTTGTGATTTCCCTCATAACAGACCAGTCACAGCAGCAGTTCAACAATCAATCACAGTATCACACCGTGCATGTTTAAAAAGGGTTTGTATTCTTTCCTGAAGCTCTATATTAAACAGCAGCAGGGTTCCCAATGTTTCACCGCTCATCAGAGTGACAGGCTGCTGTACATGCAAACTGCAGCATGTTTGCATTTTGAATATGTGTGAATTTATTTAATACAAAACATTCAGAAAAGTGCTTGTATTCATAATTCAAGAAGGAGAGCTTCTTTTACCGCACAAACAAATCATTTCACAATTCATCACCTGTCCAATAAAGACAATTGGTGGTTTATGGCGCAATTAGGCAGAAGCGGAAAAGGCCGGACATGTCGTCCATCATAATTAGTGACAGTGGTCCTTTATTGACGATGAGTAATATGAAGGAGGAGGAGAAGATATGTGGTTGTATGCATAGTAATACACTTGTAGATTGTAGATTTGCAATGCTCAGTTTCTTTCAAATCAAATGAACATTGAGCCATTAAGGTTGCACAGTATACAATCAGCTTTTAATATTGCATAGAGCAGATTAAATCTACATTGTTGCAATAATAATAATAATAATAAAAACAAGTATTTATTTTTCTTATTAGTCAACAGAAACTCCACATCAGAACACTACTCTTTATTAATACAGTTATTACCAGTACTGATGGAACTAATCACACTAATACTGAGTTATACACTGTGATATAAAGAATGATTATACTGAATTTAATGAAGTGTTGCAGTTTCTCACTGTGACCACTGGATGGCGCTGAACACTGGTGCTTCACTCACACTCAGGTCAATAATCTAGACTAGAATAAGAATAGCAGCCACTGTAAATATCTGTATTATTTCCACTGAATTAATCCATATTATTTACACAAGTATGAAGATAAATAAGATGATAACAGAAACCATAATAAATACACAAATATCCTAATTAATATGATTAACTATGCACTGATTAATTGGTTATTTTGGCTGCTCATTTGATTATTTGGCTATTTATTGCTCATATTTTGTAGTTATTTAGTTTTGTTTGAAGCTCTCACACTTTATCAGAGGATATAGACCTTGCCAGTTGTATTTCTATCAGGGTGAAATCAGATGTTTTATGAAATGTAGATGATATTTTTCCCAATAACTTAGATACTTTGGTTGTTTTGTTTCTGTACATGACTATGATATTCCACAAATGTTTTAATACAGTAAGAGTCACAGTCATATACAGTCACATTAGTAATGAAACATATTTGGTAAACAGTAGATGGCAGCAACAACACCAACAAGCCTTTTTAGAGTCTCTCTGATCAGGAATCCAGAAGAGGAAGAAGGAGGAGGAAGAAAAAGAAGAAGGAGGCATGTATTTAAAAAGGGTGTGTTGGTAGTGTTAAAGTGTCTGAGCTCTCTGAACTACAGGACGCAGTTTCACAGACTGTGAACGAAAGCCGAGACTCAACCCCAAGTTTACTACATAGATCAGGTTTGTACTTGTTAACTTTGTTATGTGTTTTAAGAAAAGTTTTTAAGTACTTTATAGTGCAGCTGAGGTTCAGTACAGCTCTTAGCTCGTGAACTGGAGGCTTGTATTCTGTTACAGTCACTGTTGCTCACTTGAATCCAGTCCGTATCAGAAGAAACGCACCGTCTTGCAGTAAGTGTTTGCATTAACTTCAGTTGTGTGATTTTTTAGTGTTTTTTTTTTCTTCAGTCACATCAGATGTGTGAAGATGCAGCACAGCAGCAGCAGTAGTGTGACTGACCTTCAGCAGCTGTGTGGAGGATGGACCACCCTGCTGAACCGCTTTTATGATGACCCCAAGGTAATGTGTCTTACTCTTAAGTTTACGTACAGGGGACAGTCTGCATTTCCTCCCAGCTTAATCGTGTCTTTCTCTCTCTAACAGGTATCAAGGGTGATGAATACAAGAGTCGGGCAGTACCTCAGCAGCCACCCTGTCTTAGCTCTGTCAGTGTTGATGTTCGGCGCCATGGCCGCACTGCCCGTTGGACTCTTTCTCACTTTTGCTCTTGTGACCATTATTATGTCTGCAGTAGGTTTTGTGTTCTTTGAGGGTAGGTGGAATCATGTCAAAAGCAATTTTATATGATGCAGCCCCTTTGAGAGCCATAATGTGCTCATCTGACGGTCCTTTTGTTTCTGTCTGTGTCTGTCAGGGTTCCTGTTGTTTGTCGCAGGGGTGACTCTGCTGTGTGTGCTCTCTGGTATCGCCTTCTTCTCTGTCGCAGTTTCAGTCATCTTTAATGTGTTTTATATCGCCATCTCCCACATCCTCAAACACTATTACCCACATCTGGCAAAGGTAATGTACTGCAGAAGAGTTATTTTATTGTACCACTAAAGTTTTGAGCACATGGAAAGTTCAGGTTTCAAGGGCAGCTGATGGCAATGTAAGTACCTGGTGCAGCCTTAAATGGTAGCATCAGTAATGAAATAAAATCAATGGATTTTAGGTTAGTGTCATCCTCTCTGCTAAAATCTATCACACACACATATATTAATCTTTGGCATTGTTTTCTCATTGCATTTTCTCTGTTCTTTCCAGCAAGGTGAAGTCGAGGAGGAGAGTGAATGTGAAACTTCAACACAGAAGGAAATGTAGTAGCTAGATTCTTCTTCGCTTCTTTGTCAGCTTTTATGAGTTTGAAAGCTCAAAATTACTGAGAGTACGGGGGCCTTAAATCAGCACTACTGAAGCTTGATGGGTGGGATTCAGATAACAGTTGAATGTACTGTTTGCCGGCTTGAGTCTTCTTTAAGCACGCAAGCAAGACTCCTTTATGGTTACTGTATCTTTATATATGGTGCAATAAGTACAACATGTCAACAACAGCCAGAACACTGTATAACTAATGTTTCAAATAGTCCTTAGTAATCAAATACTGAAGGCTTATTTCAGTCCACTTATCTAAATGCACATCTTGAAATGGCAGCTCATTTCAAGTACTAAAGAGGTTGATTTGTGTACTTTACCCAGAAAAGTAATGCACTGTTTCATTGTGGATTGTTGGATGTTTTCCAGCCTGAAAATGCACTACAATATAACTGTTACATATTTATGTTAAAAAGAGCACAATGTTGTACATTTGTACTGCAGCTTTGAATAAACGCTCATCAGAATTCACATTTGTGCTGTTTTGTCTTTTGTCCGAACAATAAAGTGTAACTGTAAGAGAGGTATGTTTTCATATTTTATTATTTCTGAACCTTATTTTTTCAAAGAGGAAGTTTCGTTTGGTAGGATGATGGGTATGAAATGGTTTTATCATTTTTGTGTATAGATCCTGGTATAGCAACAGATGCTAAATACTTGTTGTTTACTTGACATATAATGTTTTGTTGTTTCAGACAAAACAAAACGAAAAAAAAATAATAATAATTTTAAGTGCTGAGGTGCCCTGCAGTTTTCTTGTCAACAAAAACAAAAATAAGTTGGTTTAATTTGGTATTACTCACCAAAACAAATGTGCTGAATAAACAAGTATACGTTTTAAAGTGTTTTAAACCGTATACTGTTTACATCTAGGTTTACTTGTTTGTATTTATGCCATATCTTCTGACAGGGTCATAAGTTAATTCAAAAAAATAATTGATGGTCAATTTTATATTGCCGTCAAAGCCCTCTACAAAGCCCCAGTTGTATGTTTACAGTTAAATAATCTTAGGACTGGCTGGTTTCCTACTCTATTTGGGGTGAACCCAACTGACGATATAAACTTGGATATTTTGTTATATGCTGATGATATTTTGATGGTTGCTGTGAATAATTTGCAAAATATGTTGAATATTATGAGTTTATGGGGTAGTAAATGGAGATTTTCCATTAACAGTGAAAAAACAGTATTAGAAAAAACGGTGAACAAAGCAACCACATATTTAAGTTTGGATCAGGGCTCTTAAACTACACCACTTCTTAATCCCAGCGCATTCATTGTAATAAATGGAGATTTTAACCATGCAAAAATCTCAACCCTGACCCTCACCCAGTGTGTTACAAACTACATCAGGTTCTGTGAGGACAGCGTTATCCCTACCAAGAGGATTCACAGTTTCCCTAACAACAAGCCCTGGATCAACAGA
>NW_023339696.1:11650292-11669059 GCF_004916995.1 Morone saxatilis | reverse complement strand
ACTGAGAAGAGGATGAGAGGGAAGCTGGAAGCCATCATGGACAACCCCTCTCATCCTCTCTACACTGAGCTCAGGGGCACTTTCAGCCACAGACTGATCCAGCCTCTAGCCTCAAAGCGCTTTGGAGGCTTGGTTGTATCATCAGCCATCCGACTCCACAACGCCACAGCACCCAGTACCTCCAACACCCGCTGACTAAGGCTGGTTTTAATTCAACCTAAATTATATTATTTATCTTAAATTGCACATGTACAGTTTAGTTCTTTAGTCAAGCTGCTTAAAATATTTTGCACACCATTGTACTGCACATTGCATGTAGTGTATATTTTTCATTTATAGTTTTATATTATTATTATTATTATTATTATATATTTTGTAATATTCTTATTTGTGATACTATTGTATGTACACTGTACTCTTTTTATTGCACTACATTCCCCAATGCTGATGTTTGTAATTTGAATTTCTCCTACGGGGGATTAATAAAGGTATATATATAAATATCTTGTCTTTAATAAAATGAGCTTTTCAAGAAGCAAGAAATGTATTGGTAGAGTCAGCTGGTAGAGCGTCAGGATCTGTACTGAGAAGGTTCAAGCTAGACATACTGCAAGGAGAGCTATTGAAGGTGATATGGGTTGGGAGTCGTAGCTTGTTAAGCAGAAATGTGAAATTGTTTGGCTGTGGAACCGGCTTGCTCGGTTGCCAGAGGGCAGGTTGACCGAAAAGATCCTTAACTGGGATTGAGCACAAAGACGTCCTTGAATGGGATGTTTCTGCAATATTTTCTCTTTCCAATTTTCCCTTTACACTCAGGAACAATTTTCAGTGCAATATAACTATAATTTAACAAAAGCTACAGAGCCATAAGGAACCATGGAAAGAGGAGATTTGGTATAAACCAAAGCTCAATGTTCAAATAACGGAAGATTACTTCACAGAACCTGATATAATATTTAATTTAAGGGGAGGGCAGATGTCCCAGTTAATCCTGAACAGCAGTGTGTTTTCTGTGATCTTAGTGTCATTAAGCATGAATTTCTTTTTCTTTTTCTCTGCCATGTGTACAGTGACTTGAGGAACCAAATATTTGAAAAAATCCAATTAATAACTCTAATATGTTTTGGTTGCTAAAGGTGAAATGTTGAGTTGGCTCAGTTGGTTGGAGATTTATAGAAAATGCATGGACATTAAGACAGAGAGCACTGTATCCGACATAATTAGACATTTTGGTCATGAAAATTGAAATGTTTTCCTTTTTTGGATTTGTGGAACTGTATATTATCATTTGTTATGTGGCCATCTTGGCTGCTGGTTGCATCAATAAATCAATCAACATATTGTCACATCAGTTGGCTGAATAATCTGGATCGATTATCGGGCAATTTGACATAATCAGCATCGACCAATGCCTGCACTCACAGACACATCTGCAGACAGACTTGTCAGTGTGGCTGTGGAACAATGTTAATGCTCCTCCTTGTGAGTTTTGGGAAGGTGGTGAAACAGTCTCGTGAATCTAAATAATAACAGGTTTATCCTAAATAAAAGCAAATCTAATATAAAACTGTTACTGACTGGTGTTGGTACTGGCTAGATTTCATCAATATGCCACAACCTCCTTCTGTAACAATATTATAATTTAACTTTAAATCACATCTGTATAAACGCACTGTATATAGTTTGTACATACAACCCAAATTCTTCTTGATATCTTGTATCTATTCTGTTTTGTTTTTTTTGTTATATAATGTGTATTTTCTTTTTTTTCTATCTGCTGTGTTACAAATCTGGAGCTGGTGTAACAAGTGGATTCCTTAACTTGTTAAAATTCCATCTAAAACATGTTACTCGCTAAGATAACTATGTATATTAGATTGTAATGTGCGTGGAATAATGTAAATTAGAATGTACATATATATGTGTATATATATATATATATACATATATACACTATATATAATATCATAGGTTGGAATGTGCATTGCACATAGTGTATATATTTTTAATTACAGTCTTAAGTAATTTTTACACTCTGTACTTTATGCACTAGATTTTCCCCTATGCTTCTGTGTCAAACTTGAATTTCTCCCACTGGGGATCAATAAAGAAACATCTTATGTTAGTGTCACATGACAAACACAGATAAGACCAATGATCCACAGCCCTAACTGGTGGTCTTTATCTGTGCTTCTCATCTGTACTAATATGATTTCAATAATAAAACAGCAACACTGGAGGGTGATTCTCATAAAATCTTTAATGGAGGTGATACCATGCAAAAAAACAAAAAAAGACAGTTGAAATAATCCTTTATGAATGACTAATTTGAAAAAAAATTGAAGTTAACAACAGGGCTTTAATTTTAATAGAAATGCACCCATTGAACATCATGATCACCTCTACTTAACCACTGAGCAGCAAGTCAAATCTGTTGAATTCTTCACACTCAGACAGTTAAGAATTGAAATATCATAACCAGTCAAAGTGCAGAAGGATTCTGACTCCAAATATCTGCGCAGTCCTCGCTCCCACTATGAGAACTGTGATCATCATTCAGTCATTCGTTATTGCTTTACTCTTTGATTTCAATATTAACTGATAACTGACACGTCACTGCTGGGAGGTGTTCATGAGTTTGTTACTGGGGTGAAGTTTGTGCCTTATCTACATCCAAAATGTGATGTAGCGTAGTTTTAAGATTGTATGAAATCTATATTAAAGCTGTAGAACAATTTATGCATTTCAGGTTCTTCAACACAGTAAGCAGAGGAATAAAATAAAAAAAAATAAAAAAAATCAATAAATGCATTGAAAGTTTAATTCCAAATGAGATAGAAACCATTTGAAAATACTGACGTCTATGACAAAAAGACTGCTGGCATTAAAGTAATTTATTCATGGATTACATCTTAATATTAAGATGAAACTACAAATATTTGCTGCTAACAAAAGAGTTCAGATTTTTTAAACGAGAGTAACCTGTTAAAATGTTGTTTTGAACAATTCTAGAAAGCAACGTTATTACAAAATGTTGGCGTGAAAATCTTCTTGTTGGCGTCCTTAAATGTCTCCAAGAATGAGTACATGTATTACAATATATGCATACGGTTAACTAGACAAAAAAAAAGAATCCAAAAGTTAAAAAAAGAAGAAAATACTGTGAGAAACCGGACATAATCCTCATGAGGCACTCAGATGCATTACTCTTCATCTCACTCTTTAATAAGACTGTACATTTGTGCATTTCATTACCGAGCCAAACAAGGTACTTCTCAGTCGACCCTATTTGTGACATTATAAAAAAAATAAAAAATAAGCGTATACACCTCACATGTAGAAAAAAAAAAGAAGCCTTTTCTCCTATTTGAACAGCAATGAAAAGAAGTTTAAGGCAAGATGCTGAACACAGAAATCCAAAGGTTGATCTGGGATGATCTTTGTTCAGCTCTGGTGTCTGTTGGCATTTACCAGTTCTATCAGCAATCATCAAGAAGACTAGTGTTTTTCCCCAATAGTTGGCTCTCTGTCTCAGGCATCTGTTGCTGTAGGTCAAGAGATTCCAAGAAGTCATCTCCACACCCCCTGAGTCTGCTGGGAGTCGCCGTCTCCTGCTCGTTTTATGCCGGCAGGCTCAGCTTCTTGCCTTTCAACACTGATGGAGGGGTGAAAAATACAGTAAGACAGTCATTTACACCACTTTGCTTTCATAGTTTGGAAGTTTCCCCATTTTCACACTCTAGATTTGTGTTCATTAAGTAACTCCCAGTGGTTGCACACAACATACTTCTAGGAACTACAGAGCCCCAGGAACTCAACTTGAAACTAAGTCCTTTGTGCACATTTCCTGTCGGTGTTTCCACCCAATTTGAAGAACCGTGTAGATTAGGCAAATTAGACCAATGACAACAACGCCGTATTTGAATCGCATTACCACACACAGATGTGTTGTTATTCATTATCTACGTCATGTCTGAATGCATGTAATAGAGGCATGCAGAGGTGAAAAGGGAGACTAAGAACGACACGACTGTCTCCAAATTAGACGATCTGCTGAGTGTATTATTTCTGCTTTAAAATATAACCGTATCGAGTTTTGCTTCTTACTTTCACATCTTTCTTTCGCCAAATACATTACTGTTTAAGTTCACACATTAATGCGAATAAGAATTTTTTGTTAATTAAAAAAATGAACGTTCCTCCTCCTTAATATTGGTACTACACATTAATGTGAACAAAGCCTCAAACAAGTTCACTTCCTGCATGTTTCAGGTGCGGCTGCAGCGACTCTTTACTAGTGAGACGAGCAAAAATAGTTAAAAAGGATCTGTTCATAGCCATATCGACATTATACCAACACCTTTTACTATTTTTCAATGTCTGTATATGTAGAATATGTCATGGACATTCTTCTTTTTGTTTTTTTTAACTCAACACCTCCTGTATCCGTTTCAGATTAAAAGCTCTCTAGCGTTTCTGTGGACAAAATCCACTCAGTTGTCAACAAGGCTACCTCACTGAACTGCTGATAAAAGCTATCAGCAGTTCAGTGAGGTAGCCTTCACGCACTGCTCATGCAGGCAGCGAGTCCAAGCCAGACTTGCAGTGGAAATGCAAATAAGGTTCGTACATTCCTAAAACGTTTTTTGGAAAAGTTCCAGAGCTGGAAACAAGTACAACCATCAAATCACGAAGCACTGTGATGTGATTGAGTGTATTAATGTGTATTACTAGTGAAGTAAAGCCAGATCTCTCTTGGCTGTAAGGGGTTGGGGATTAAATCCACACCCCTGGTTTCGTGAGAAATATTGATTCTTAAGTTAAACCGATGCTAATATGAGGTTCCATCAATCTGGGTTGAGCCAAATCAAGCGTGTACTTCCACATTTACAGTCTTTTTAGCACAAAATTCCCTTTGTGTGTTTTCTGGGACAGTGTTTCTTTGCTGAGCTACTGTGGAGGGACAGTAATACAAATAGGGAATTTTGCACTAGACAGATTTGAAAATAACCACTTGATTCATGACATTCAAATGGCTAAAGGCTAATATTAGCTTCAGTTGAACTTAGAATTAGGTTTTAAGGATTGTGGGTTTTGTCTCCAATCATGTACATTGATGTTATTCGGGGAAGAGATCGCTTCAGGGGTGGTGTGGACAGGAGGAATGATCAGCCAGTAACTCTTATATTAAGACAGACAGAAGTTTTTTTTAACTGTAGCTGAATAAGAGAAAACAATTGGTAATTTTAAATCTTATGTCATGTGTATAAAGTGTCCTTAGTCAGTGAAAAATAATAAGTAACACTATATAAATCATTTTGTTACCCAGTTTTTGCCTGATAATCTCTTATTCCCTTAGTTGTCTGTCTAATTTGGTGCTCGCCATAATGGATGATACCAGTAGGAAACCCACCTTTGGTGACATAAAGGTAGAAGAAGTCACAGTAGAGGACAGTCTGGACCACACCGGCCACAATGGCGATCATGTCGAAGAAGCCTTCAAAGTAGAAACGCCAGATCCAGTTGAAGAGATAGAGGGCCCGATACAGACCCAGGCAGAACAGGTAGTGGGTGGTGATCGTCTCCGCCTCGCCAGTCTTGCTGATCATGAAGAGCTGAGGCAGGATTGCCACCGACTCCAGGTAGATGGAGAACGTCCACAGGATCTGATAACAAATACATTCATGATGAAATGTTCAGGAACATGATGAATTATGTCACGCTTTAAAAACAACACAGGAGGCTGAGCCCACCTCTAGGAAAGAGAAATCGTGGTTGATGAGAACAGCGAGACCACCAACAGGAACAACCAGGAACTCCACTCTGAAACTGTCATGGTTGCCGTCGTAGGTGGCCCTGAACTTGGCGTAGATCAGGTAGACTGTGGCATACGCGCAACCGATGTAGATCACCTGGTAAACGCCACAGAACAGCTCGTCATTGAAGGCACGGAGGAGAAATATAGGAGCTATTGTTCAGAGCTGAGAGCGGCTGGTGTCTTACCTTCATGCATGTGTTATAGAGGGAGATGAAGGAGGAGAGCAGATCCAGGTAGCGTGTGGTGAACACTATGGCAAACAGGATTTGGCTTTTTCCAGAGATACCTTTAAGGGAAAATATCAAGCAGATTTAACATTAAGGTTCAGATATGCCATCAGAAACTTCACAAGTAGTCTGGATACAACATGAATCATAATGTGTTTCCTTATTGAACAGCGACATCTACTGGAAACATGAATATTTATCATCTTGTGTGTACCAGTTTCTTTCTGGGGTCTGTGTGCATTTATTTGACCTGATTACAGCCAACAGAGCTCTTTACGTTATTTTTAAAGATTTATTTTATTTTAGGGCAGATTCTCCTCCCACTCTTTCCGCTGACCATTAACCATGCCACAAAACGTTACAGTGTTTTCTCTGTAAATAAAGTTTCAATGTGGTTTAAAGAGGCACACTGATCCACACTGGGTAGCATACAAATGTTTTAGCAAAAAAGGTTCTTGGTTTTGAAACCTGCTTGGGTTTCTGTTGTCCTCAGGAGTTTAAAAACATGTGTTAGGTTAGTTTACTGGTCTAAATTGCCCGTAGCAGAAGATAAGCGGGTCCTGGTCCTCGAGGAGGTTGAGCTACTGTTTTTTGCATCTTTGCTTACACCTGTCCTCACATTACATGTTGTCTGCAATAACTGCCTCATCCTCTCTTAGCATCTCTGTGTCTTCTTTTCCTCTTCCCTGAGTGTGAGTGGTGTGCTTGAGCTTTGCCTCTGAAGTGTATAAATAGTTTGTCCTCTGTCCAGGTGTTCAAGGAACAGAGAAGGTTTTGGTTGGCAGCACTGTGCTGCTGCTCGGTATCATCCCTGATCCATATTCTTCATATGTTATTATTGTTAGATATATTATCTATAACTTCTGCAACACCACAATCTTAAACTCATTTGATATTTTTTAATTTCTGTCAGCAATACGGTGGAAAATGTTTACACTTATGTTTAGATTTACATTTACTTTGTATATAGGCTCTTGTTATATTTCTATTTCCTACTTTTATTTTTACCATATGTACATGCCTGTTAAGTCATTTATATTCTATATATTGTGTTAGATATTGTATATAAGTACTATTCTTTAATGTTGTGTGAGTGGAGCAACTGTAGCAAACAAATTTCCCCCTGGCGATCAATAAAGTATTTCTGATTCTGATTCTGATATGTATGAACTGTATTTACCTAACATTGTCCTTCTGCTTCTCTATTGTGTAACCACTATACTTCTTTCTACTATATAATATATAAAACATCTATTGCATATCTGTCTGTCCTGCACAAGGTATCCCTCCAGGGTTTTTACTTTTTATTGCATTAAAGGTTTTTTTTTGTGTCTAAATCGAGAGTTTAAGAGTGTGAAAATGAAAATACAGATGTAACTACATAATATCTAACCATGTTAACCCAAATTACACATAAACATTACCATATCTCACCTAACATAACCCCCATTAACTTCACTTCCACAGCCAAACCTCCAGCACTGTGGGCCAATCACAGGACTGCTCCTCATAACCCCAGTAGGATAAACCTCAGTGCCCTTCTGCTGTGAGAAAGCAATGTGTGTGGTTCACTATTAAACCATAACACATGTTTATAAGAGCTATAAAAAAACAACAACAACAACAACAACAAGTCACACGGACGTCATTAGCTCCTTCAGTTAGCTCCTTCCGTAGCGCCTTCTAGAACGCCACGTCAGAAACCAGACCAATAGAGTCGAGCACCGAACCTCTCGTCACCGAGCAGGAGAGAGCGAGGGGGGGGCAAAACCGGGGTAAATAACGACCCTGCCACTAATAAATGTAATAAAACGTTCAGTATTAATTCGCTCCACTCTTCTACTAAACACCAGGCTCCTCGGTTGACCGACTGCACACTCTGTCCACGCACAGTTTGACCAGCAGTCACCCCTAGCAACCTCTCAAAGTTACTGAGTTACCGTTGTTGACGCCGACTTCAATGTTGATGCGTTTTCTAGTAAACAGCGTAGAAGTGAAATGAATAAGGGACGTAAGTTAGACGTGCAGGTTCAGGTTGTTATCGGCAGTAGCATTGACTGCTAACGCTACTTAGCCGCTGAATGAATGAGTGGGGGTGAAACGTTAGCATGCAGCTAACGTGAGCTAGCCCGGAGTTTGCAAGGGTGCAACGCCACAAATGTCACCGATAAACAGCTAAAGTTAACCCGTAACGTTGGTAGGCATCTTGTAGCAGGTGTAACACAATTTACAGCCACGGCTCACCTGCACAGGACCTGCTTTTCCATATTTTGAGCAGCAGGATGATGATAGCAGCCAGATGAGAGAGGTCCCCTGTCAGTCTGAACACGTTCATTGTCGCAGTGGGTTAACACACACAGCTGGCAGGATAACGCCGATGTCCCTTTCTTCCTGTGAACTAGATCGGTTTTTGTTTCCCCCGCACACACACGTAACGCTGTTTTTGTAATGTGGATGTGTCTCTCCTCCTGAACTTGGTGGCAAACCGGGGCTGCGGGATTCACACGGTTGAAAATATGGCGAGAGTGCAGGTCGACGTGGAAGGGGGCGTGAGAAAACACACAGAGAGGTTCCGATTGGACCAGAAATGTGACCGACAGCACCGATAGATCCGCCTTCAGAGAGCTGGACGGAAGAAACGTGAGCCCTGTGTGAGAGAGGACGGACATTAGATTGGGTGGGACCAGTACTTCAGCAGCATTCAACTATGTTCTTGATATCAGCGCCGAGATAAATAGATAGATTGATCATTAACGTTATAACATGCAAGCAGCTATTTAATGTGGCTTATTTTAGCAGCTTTATACCATGAGGGTGGTTTAATCTGATATATTAATCTCTAAAATAACTAGAAATGTCAAATACTGTACATTTGATGCAGTAAAAAGTACAATATTCTAGTTTAAAGTACACTATTCTAGTATAAAGTACACTTTTCTAGTATAAAGTACAATATTCTAGTATAAAGTACAATATTCTAGTATAAAGTACACTTTTCTAGTATAAAGTACAATATTCTAGTATAAAGTACAATATTCCAGTATAAAGTACAATATTCTAGTATAAAGTACACTATTCCAGTATAAAGTACAATATTCTAGTTTAAAGTACAATATTCTAGTACAAAGTACAATATTCTAGTATAAAGTACAATATTCTAATTTAAAGTACAATATTCTAGTATAAAGTACAATATTCCAGTATAAAGTACACTATTCCAGTATAAAGTACAATATTTCAGACGCTTTCACTTACTCTGACTGATTCTAGCTGGGGTTATATGAGGTCAAATTGTTGTATGGTGTCTAATTAGGGTATAACCGTGTTTGTTTACTGTCTAATAGTGAACATCACTTCTAGGTTTTGTCAACGTATGGCTTGTTACCTTTTATTAGTGTACCGTAAAATTAAGTACGACCACAACAGCAACGAAACTAATAAAGGGATCATGTGATCAAACAAATGCTCTCACAATCCACAATCTTAAGAGGTCTAATCAGGCAATAAGTGAAAACCTGTGTGGGTTGGGGCCTTTAAGTACACGCACTACAATTAAAAGTACATTTGTAATGACCTCTGAGTACATTGATGTACTAACAATAAATGTACTCAGATACTCTCCAGCACTGGAGGAAAAAATGCTTCAAAAGTGCTCTCTTGGATGCCCCTGTGGCAGATAAAACAAGATGCAGCGCCCTCTAGGGTGCCTTTAAAATGGAGAAATTGCCATGCAGGGTGCACTGGTACACTTTTTATTTTGTTTTATTTGGCTCTTCCCCATCAGATAGCCTGAGCCACTGCTCTGCTCAGCACCCAGTAACAGCAGCCAAGTCACATCCATCACCAAACAACTGAAAAATAGGATATCAGCAATAAATTCTCTAGTGCAAGTCTAGATAAAGTATATCAGTGTTCTGTTACACCTCTTAATGCCCTGTGTTGTACCCTGTCTGGTTGCTCTTCTTTGGTCACAGTGGATGTCATTAGAGTCCTACAATGCATTACCTGCTCCCCCAGTCTTTAAGGCTGGAAACAGGGGCCCAGAAATCCCCATTTTCCCCATGTGTGTATTGTAATATTGTTTGGGAATATAGGAATATGCACCACTGCAGCACAACTGACAAAGTAGGGAAGGAACCTGAAGGGGGATCTTGTTTAATTTAAGCAGTCTTTAGGCCCTTTGCTTCATATTTTTGATAATTAATTTAATTTTGACACAGCTAACCTGGAGCCAGAAGAGGAACACTGTATACATAATGCATTATAGAGGTATCATCTTTGTCCCCTAGCAAACAAATATATTCAAAACCACATCTCATTAAACATCTCTTAACATTTTGTCCCAATCGATATGTTTATAAGATTCCTCTACATGTTTTTAATCAAAACAGAAACAAGATATTTTGCTTTTCTTTTACCCTACAAATATGTTTGCTTACACTTTTATTACCTATTTCCTTTTTAGTGAACAGCCACATCACTATTACTATCACTATTGTTTTCTGAGTATTTCAAACCACACATCAGACATTCCCCTCCTTTTCTAGATTGCTCCATCACGAGTTGATAATATACTTGTTCCTACATGTTCATAAATGCTGTTCACATTAGGCAATAACAGGCTGATATCACAAAATTTCACTCTGACCCTACCTTTATCTGTAATAGTCCAATATGAAGTGTTAAATCTATTTGCTATGAATGTCATCATTATCATGTCATGTTGCCATAGACACACTGAAATGCCTGCTTATGGAAACCCAGACTGTTATGCATTCAACTGCAGAATACAGGAAAATAAGAAGGAAGTAAGTGTTGAGGAAGTGCAATACTTCCCATGTGAGACATTTAGACAGCCTCATGCAAGGAATAATGAGATCATTCACAAGCTGTCAAGCCACAGACATGCACCGGTTGATTTGGTTTTCTCTCCTGCTTACCTACCTGCCAGTAACAGGTAAGATGTCTTTGTAATGTCTGTCCTAGCATTTAAGGAATAATACTTTAAGGGAATTCACTGTTCAAGAATGAAGTCCCACAGCTTCTGTTCAACAACAGCTCAGTGATTTCTCTAAAACATTTAAGATCATAAATCTATGTCTATCATTTCAGCGAGCATGGAAATGACTAGTAGCTGCTTATCACAGCCGAACGAGGCAATCTGGAAGAAAATGGGACAAAGTGTGGTCCTTCCTTGTACCGTCATGCCAAATTGTCGAGCCAATGACTTGGAGTATGAGTGGTGTATTTTCAAAGAACACTCCTGTTTTTGTCTAAAGCTGCTTGACAATCACAAGTACAGTCTGGATGGATCATCTTTACACATCAAGTCACTTGATGCTAATGACAGCGGGATCTACTACTGTGCTGCAGTACTGAATGGAGAACCAGCACAGGGCAAACTGCACGTAGGGTCGGGTACAACTCTGGTAGTGAAGGGTAAGAGAGAAAACTGCTTTTTAAAGGTCAATGCACAGATGTTTGGATGTGTTGATTAAGACGAGTTTGGACAAACAGCTTTTCTTTTGTTTTTCAGAAAAAGTTAACATAATGGTGAGGCACATTCTTCTGTGGGTGTTTTTTGTCCTCTTGACCATCTACAGCTTGGCAGTAGTGACACTTATTTTAAAGAAGGTAAATTCGTAGAGAGGTTTATTTTAAATGTTATGTATTGTTAAGACCTGTCAGAGTTTATTAAATTGTAAAATGTACTGTGTGTGAAATCTGCCTCTTCCTCTCTGTTCTAGTATGGCTGCAGAAGGACGACCAAAACTGAAAGGGTTTGTGGAGAAGTGTCTTATTTTCTGTTTTAATTTCTGTTTTAAGTGTTTACTTAATGGGGGAAAGAACAGCAGAAGCAAAAAGAGGAACAGGAATTGATGCCTCTGGCAATAAAAAGACTCTTTCAACACAACACACCACTTGGCTTTTCTTGTAAATAGAATACAAAATAAGTAATCCAAATATCTCTGTATATGATAAAATTCTTCTTCACTGTCCAAACAGAGTAACTCAACCAAAACGACACAATTTCGTGATGTGCTGCAAGAAATGTACAGCAAAAGGAACTTGCAGAGAAGTAAACGACTTGTGAGCAGAAACCGTTCCCAAGCTGAGGTAAATCTTATTGCAGCATGTTATGGTTAGATGTAGTCAGACAGATTGAGTAAGCATGAAACTTCTGCATAGTTTGTGTTACAGCACATAGAAAGTTTTCAACCAATATGAAAATTTGCTATTTAGTGATCATCATTTTTTATATGAAATGTAATATCATTGCAGGCGACGAGAACGGGCGCCAACAGCTCAAATGACGACGTCTATCAAAACGTCTAAGTGTCGTTCAAGGATATTAAATGACAGATCATCACCACTGAGAGCAAAAAGCCTGAAGAGAGACGCTGTTATCTGACTGAGGAAATGAGCAACTCAACACAGGCTGCAGGGCAGCTTTGTGCTTTCTCACCTTTTCTCATAAAGTGAGACATAACAACTACAACAAAAGGTGCTGAGTCACACTTCAATTTTTCTCGAGTTTTTCAGTTTCGGCAGTGATACTCACAGCCCTCTTTTGAAATCAATCAATGTTGGAGCAACAATTTCATTCTTTTCAAAACCAGGGCCTTGTTTACCTGAAAAATAAATGAGGGAAGAAAATCCAATACAATTCAGAGATGTGGTCACATCATTTTAATTCATCAATTTAATTTCTTCCATATATTTTAGGCTAATGAGCCAGTCTATAGAAAAATAGAGTGAATTTTACTTCCAGGAACGGAGAGTAAAAAGTGGCACACGTAATTTACATTTACATCAGTGCAAATACAGTAAGTAAAGAAATGAATTATCAATTATTGACCAACACTTTGTCGACATATAAGGAAATCACAAAAAAACATGTAAACATGTAAACATGTCATTCTGGGTATAGTTCTGTACATTTCTGATCAAAAACCAGAGAAACATTTCACATTCAGATGCAATAAGTTGATCATTACAAACAATGTAAAGACAAAAAGGCACATTACAGACGACTTTATATGTTAAACAGTACAGCGTATGGTAGACAATGTTAAACTAAGAAAGAACAGGTTTCACTTTTGGTGTTGTAAATCATCATTAAGGCATTTAACAACCTGATATGTTTAAGGCATCTTGCTGTGTCACATTCTGTACAATGTCGTGATGTTAACATGTCTATGTGCATTTTGTTTAACGCATTAAAAGCTGTGATATGACCCAATATGATCTAATGTTACTCAAGTACTGGTTATAATTTGCAGTGAAATACAACTCTGTATAAGGCCACACAGATGTAAATAAGTGTCAGAGCATCAAGTTGAATTACTGCAATCTGGAGCATGGCTGGAGTTAAAGCTAGTATTGTAATTTTGTTCATGTTTACAGCAAATATGACGGTATTTACTGCACTGCAGCCATTTATTCATAATGTCTGCTGTAATTATATGTTTGCATTTGCAGCATTTGTTTTGTTGTTTGGTTGAATGTTTTGTGTACGTCTTGTGTTTGAAAGACATTTCAGAAAAACTTTATGATAATAAAATGAAATCAAATCAAATTTCCCCCTTGTTGCTTTAGGGAAAATTAAGGTGAGTAAATGATTTACTTAAATAATGAAATTTGTTTTCAACTAGGTGCCGCTCAACCAGACCGAGGCCTGTTTCACCAAATCTGCTTGAGACTGATACACTTTTACACTGATACAATTTGTAACATGTGATGCTGCCAGTGTGTGCATTTAGGCAAAATATAGAGCGTTACCAGGGTAAATTGAGAGCTCTTAGTCTTTCTCCACCACAGATGGGTATAACAGAACGATATGTTGACTAAAAAAACATTCCAGATTTTAGCTTTGATGTCTTTTTTGTGTCTGTCACAATAGAATAATGCCCCTTAACCAAACGACCAAAAACAACCCTGAAATGTCCTTGATTGAAAAAACCCCACATTAATATTATTTACAGTTTTGTACCAATGAACGTGGCATTATGTGCTCCTACATAGGAGGTACTTAGTAGACAGTAAGTAGTCATTTATTTTCATCTTCTAGCTTCTTGTCCCCAACCTGTCTTGGTTCAAGAGCTCTGACCTTTAGCTGCTCAAGCTGCACACCGTACACATAATATATTTTTTTTAATTGGATGTCAGCTAATCTCCACTGGCAGTATGCATGACTTCTGTTTCAGGATGCTGCTCAATTATTTCTGTATCAACTTTCAAACATTCAGTTTTAAGGTTAAGACGGCTACAGTTCCTCTATTAAGTACAAATTTGTATTTTTCACACCCTTTTGAGGAATTGGTCCCTTTTTCACAAAGCACAGCCATCATACAGTATGTTCCTGCTAATTACCTGCTGAGGTCAATGTGTCTGACATTTAACAAAGTATTATGATCCCTGCTATGTTTGGTCCAGTTATCCCCTTATTATGTTTGAAAAGGACTGCCTTATGGCCTTCAGATAAAGTATATGTAGGGATCTGGAAAAGTGATTATTATTGTCTACTTGGTGCCACCAGTCAGCGCACAAAGATAATTTACAGTCGTTAACAATGCATTTGCAGTATATATTTATCCGTATACACCTGGAGTCATTTACACATTACTTTCAAAATGAATTCTCACTTAGCAATAAAGAATTTCCCAGCTGGAAATACGAAGGTTAGCCATCAATGTACTTTGTGTCAACGGTGTGACTGCTGCGAATGGAAAACGGCCTCCAAGCCAGGGCTTGCAGAGCAGCAACGCACATGGGCACCAGACACACCAAGTAGAACATGACGCTGTGCAGGCTCTCCAGGGCGCTGGAAACAAAGAGGTTTTTATTATGAAACCGTTATCACAATCATTTGAAACTTTAAATGTAACTGTGTGCGTGTTTGGAAAATAAAACAGTGGAATTCTAAAACTGAGTAGATTGTTTCTAATAAAAAAAAATGGTAAATGGACTGAAATTCTTTTACAGCGTGCAACACTGCATGCATCAGGTACAATTTGGGGTTCAGTATCTTGCCGAAGGACTGGGGGTGCTGGGAACTGAACCAGCGACCCTCCGATTACTAGACGACCCACCTGAGTCACAACCACAAGCCTACACATTCCTCTTGTTTATTAGTTTTCAGTCAGTACTCAACAGGCATATCTGACTCCACAGCAAATATTTAATTGGCTCTGAATTAAGGAAGTTATACTGACTATTTATTTACTTGAAGATAATTTTCATGGGAAAAAGGAAACTTACTTTAAAGTTTCTGAGCTTTAAAGTGGTGTGTGAGGTGGATTTCTGTATGAGCATTAAACTTTGCTGTAGTTACTTTGGCATTATCTTAGTTCTACTTCATTCCAAACGCTTATCATAGGGATTTAAGCAGTTATGACCTGAAGCCATTTTAAACCATTAAGATGAATAATCATTACACTGGTGGTTCTGCAAATTCAGCTAAATTATATATACTTTGCATTACTACTGCTTACAGAAAGTTACAGTATTTGTAGCATAAAACCATTTTTGTTTTGTTGAGCGCTGGTGGAGGAATAGTAACAGACAGAAAATAGTCACTGAACACAGCTGAAGCTTCATATTAACTTCAGATAAACACTGGCCTGTATTTTTGTACACAGCAAGGACTGTGGATTTTGTTCCCCATCAGTTAAATTGGAAGCGCACCAGGAAAGGATCCCTTAAAAGCCAGTGTGAACAGGAGGAATGATTGTAGCAACACCTGGCTTGTTGGACATATGGCCACCTGACTATTATATTATAAAAACTGTGAACCTATCCTTAAAAGCTGCTTTCAGTTCATCCAACAGTTTATTTGTCAGAGTCATGTTATTGCTGCATTGTAATTTTCAGAGTAATTTATTTTTTGGTTTGTTAGTCGGAAAAACAGGAAACGAATTACTCAGAAAAACAGGGAACAAAACTAGAGAGAGTCAATGCAATATGCTTCCGTACACTAGACCTTATGTTATGTTATAAACTTATGTCTTATGGTGCAAAATATGGTTGTGATATTAATCATTCGCTGACCTGCATGTGATCACCTGTGACGTTTTACAACAAAGTGAAGGAAATATGTCTCCTTTTACTCTTCCACTACAGATATGTAGTCAAGCTCAAATATCACCCCATACATTGCACCATTATTCTATTATACTATCTTTATATCAGTGGCTCTTAAAATGACAATAATATTGTTGCAATTATTTCTGGGACAATGTATCATCCAACAAAAGCTGTTATTGTGACAGGTCCACAATTTACTTAAAGTTTAATTTCATACTACAGTGAACACTTTGGGAAATGGTTGTTAGAAATATAAAGAATACAACATTTATAAAACACGCGTATTCAAGGGTCACCATCACTGGCTGGCCCTCTTATAATATTAACATTTTCCCTCAGAGTGTGGTGTTTTCTAAGTCTGGGGGAGCAAACAAACATTAGTTCCTACTGAATTTTAGATTAGAAACATGGGTTTTCAGCAGGGAATTATAACTATTTTAAGAGTAATGCCTTGTTTTTCACTGCAAAGCAAAGTTTAGTTAGACTTATTTGGTTTGGCCGAGACTCAAGAAGAAGCAAAAAAAAACTCTCTTTGTACCTTGGATTTGAATCCCTCCCTGCTTCCTTCAGCTGTTCATATCCAAACTGGTTGAGCATATTCAGCACTATCATAGGGGCCAGAGACTGAGCCGGCTTAGTGAACAGTGCATTCGTCCCAAACACCATGGAGGAGAGAGGGGAACTGTAACAAAAAAAAACATGATCAAAAATATATCACCAGCAAAACAGCACCAGTGTGTTTGATAAGTGAAGGTTGGCTTCATTAGATACATGTTTGGTTGTATGGACTGGTTACAAAAATGTGCTTTTGCCTAATTGTCCCTTGTTGAATTGTTAAAACACAACGCTGCACGGTGCAAACACAACAGATGAAGCGCAGTATATTTGTATGCGAGTGAGGAGTCATAGTGGAAGTGTGTTAATATTAATAATATTTCTTACCTGCGCTTGTACTTCTGCAGGTCTGTGTCAATGATGTCAGCCAAGGGCAAACCAAAAAGGCTGAAGGCTGCTTGGATTATGACCCTGCACAGAAGATGGAGGGAGAGTCATTATGTGGTTACATTAGTTAGAATGTTAGAAGCCGTTTAACCTCTTACATGTTAACAGTGAGGAAACAGGCTAGGATATAGTAGTGCTGAGAGCCGAGTGCTAGCATGACAGCCGCCATTCCAGCCTCCATGTAGAAGGTGAAGAGGATGATCCTGTAGTAGCCAAGACCATGAAGGAGACTCTGACTGCTCAATACCAACAGCTGGGATGGAGACAAGGGGAACACATAAATACAAAATACGGGACGATAAAGTAGTACATCAAGTGTTTCCTTGTTGGTGCATTCAGGCGCTTGTATGGAGCTCTGACATCTGAGTGAGTTTGAGAGTGGGCGGCCAAAAAGCACTGTATTCATGAGCTGTGTCAGGCTGGAGCTCAACCTGTACTGACAAAAGCAACGACTTCCTGAAAGAGAGGATAAGGTTCATGATAGGTTTCCGTTTATCTATTTTATTCTATTATTTACAATACCTGTGGACAGATGAATCCCGCTCCGTACATGATGCTCTTGGCCAGTGATGGAAGCACATCTGGAGGAATTAGGTGCTCAGCAAATATCATGGTGAAATTATTAAAGAAAGCCAACATGAAAACCTGGAAAAAGTTCATGAGCACAAAAAGCTGGAAGTCCCTGTTGGTCAGGATTTGCCACATCAAAGTTCTTAACATGGAGAAGGAAACTGCTGATTGATGGGAAGTCTGGTCAACGGAGGACAGTGCATCTGATTCAGATCCTTTCTTATCAAAGCGGCTCTCACTGTGGAAGCCCGTATAGAGCATGCAGCCACAGCTGACCACAGCAACAAACACTGCGAAGGCTTGGAAGGCTGCAAAGTCCTCCATGTTTCTTGACAGCATGCCACAAAAGAGGATGCTGGAGGAGCCAACAAGAGAAGCCACCTGGGAAGTAAAAGGGAGAGGATATGAGAAGGATGGACCTGTTGGGTTAGGGACATGCAGGAAAAAGATGGAGGCTGTATTCGGTATCCAAATGGTGTCTTTACCTGGTTGTACTTTATAAGTCTTAGTCGGCTCTGATGGTGGCTGGAAATTTCTGCAAACAACGCACACTGTGCCAGCAGCACAAAAGTCAGCATGCCGTCAAAGGCGCACAGTGCCACTGTCAAGTGTAAGCCGCTCAACCAGTCACCGGGGGTGTATGACCGCCATGGGAACCAGGCCAGAAGAAAAGTCAGCGAGTAGAGGGGAGCGCCATACAGGATGGAGAGACGTCGCTGAGAGCAGCAAGGCACCTTCGAATTATCTTGCAGGTAGCCAAAGAGAGGGTCATTGACTGCGTTCCACACCATGTACACCACCTGTGGAAACAGGAGTTATATTAAACATTATGTTAAAGGTCTATTTTGATTTACTGATTTAATTTAGTGTTTAATGGATCAACCACGCAAAAATGCCAAATATATGCTTGTTCCAGATTGTCAAATGGGAGGATTTTTCTGCTTTACTCCAATTCAAATGATTATAATTATTGAGAGTTGAAATGTTTCACTATTGACAGATATTTTACTGACTAAACTGATCCATAGTACAAATAATCCATAATGAATCACCTAAAAATCTCA
>NW_023339696.1:11647747-11650192 GCF_004916995.1 Morone saxatilis | reverse complement strand
ATAATGAATCACCTAAAAATCTCACGTTTATTCTTGACTACATCTTTTGTTGTTGATATTTACATATATTTGCACACAAAGAACAGCAATGTGTAAGATAATAATAACTCACCTGTGATTGGTGGAACGCTCCCTCTGATACCTTGTACTTATTGATAAAGAGCTTCACATAGTAGAAGCTGAATATATTGTTTATCATGCCAGATCCTAGAGTGGTCATGGCATAAGCCACAGCTGCAGGATTGACACCAAAGTTAATAAGGTGTCGGCCTACATTTAGTCTTCCGGAGCGCACACCTGAAGCAGGTTTCTCCACGGCGGCCATGGCTGCTCAAGCAACCCAAAGACCAAGTTTCCTGTCGGTGTAACCAGCTGGGCATAGGAAACTATGTCGCTTGCAATAACTACTTACTGCTGTATAGCAGCAACTGGGACACTGGTCAATATTTCACGGCAAAAAAGCGTTGTGTGCAGAGCTGGTTCTTGTTCCAACTGTCTCATTTTCATCCAGCCCACATGTCACAGTGTTACTTCCCGTTAAGCAGACTGTTTACTGAAGCTGTATCACATTAAGAAACTGCAATCTTGTCAAACTCGATTTTTGTGTCTTCCGGGCGGGGGCGGGACTTCAACATAACAAACAGACATCTGATTGGCCAGAAGAGTTCTTTGGCTCCACTTGCTGCTTCGTGATTGGCCGATAAGAACGTCTGTCAACGGAAGCAGGAGGTTACGACAATTAAAAACATTTTTTAAAACTATTTAACCGGTAGTCATTAACCTGTGAGCAGTACTAAAAGTTAGTTTGAATATTCAGTTAAAAATGATTTAAAAGTAAAATACATTTTCTTCTATCGTGTAGTTGACGCTTTATCTGCCACCTACCGGATGTCGGGGTGTATTAAAGATTTGCCACGTTGCCGTAGAGACAACATACTTAACGCCTCACACAACACCGGGACGATGTAGTTGACGTTTCTCCACACACGGCGGTGAACAGGCTGCTGAACTAACACACACACACACACCTGCACACCTGTGTGTCAGAGTGTAAAAATGTTAACTGACGTGATTTTGGAGGAAGAGTTTGACAAGAATGGAGATCCTTGGTACGACCCGCAGGACCTGGAACACGGTAGGAGCTGTGGTCGCACCCTTAACCCTGTCTGACCGTGAGGACTGACATGTTATTACTCCACTGTTGTGAGAGTTTTGGTTGCTTGTCAGCTGGTGATCATATGTGGAGTTTCTTGAAATAGTCAGATGAGATAAGAAAAGATGCAGGAGAAGTTAAAGTCAAACACAGCAGCATAGGGAGATGTAGTGCAAAAAGTACATCACAAAGTAGGAATATTATAAGATATAATAGAAGATATGAGACTGTAATGAAAAAAAAAATCCACTGCACTAACGACTTGACACAAGCCTTAACAGAAGGGCTCACACATGAAATAAAGTTGAAGTCTATAGATCACTCTTGTGAGACTGAATCACGGGAGTCATGGGGTAAAAATGGTTTCCTGAGGCTGTCACAGGTCCTGTGTTTGATTGTTTTTTTCATGCACTTGCATGCTGTTAGAGCTGCTTTGAGATAAGGAGACAGATTTATAGATGGAGTGTTTTATTAAAGCGCAAGATACATTTACAGTTACAGAACATAAGGGACAAAACAAGGGAATAAGGAATAAATAATAAGCACAGAATACAATATAAACCTGAGAAGAACTAAAACTAGAACCTCTCTATGTATTGAATATACACTTTACAGTTGTAGTTCCCTGTAGTTTACTGCACAAGGGCCTGGATTGTGTTTGTATACTGTATATTAAAATGGAAGCATTTGTAAATTGAATAAACATTACTATTATATATCCTCAAATATAGTGGTGTTTTACAGTGCAGGGGTGAGATAACGTAGAGATAATAAATATGGCTAGAAGGTCTGAAAAGTGTGAAAGAACAGCAGAGAGTACTGGAAAGATTTAGAAGAAGAAGAATATGTTTATTGTCACTATACACATGTACACTTATTACTATTTTACCGTCTTATAGAGAAAATTCTGGTAGATTTCTCTCATTAGCTTTTTACTATTTTATTTGATAACTTACATCTTGTTTATAATGCCACACTAGCGATAATTTTGGTGATCTTTTTATAAATCTTCTTATGGTATAAGTAGGTATTGATATACAATAATCAAATTATTTCATTTTACTATTGATAAGTATAACTTATAAAGATATAATTTCGCGATCTACCAGTACCCATCTTATATCGTGAGAACACTTTAACAAGGCTCCCGTATTCAGGCCATTTACTGTTTTTATCTGAGCAACTAACGGAACTGTAGTTTAGAACTACCATCTCTTGCAGAATACCTGTGTTTGACGTTTTATTCAGACGGCACATCAAACTGCTTATCTCTTTTCTTTTGCCAAATCATT
>NW_023339696.1:11646124-11647722 GCF_004916995.1 Morone saxatilis | reverse complement strand
AATAGTACAAAAAAGGGAGGTAAGTAAATAATAAATAAATATGGTGCTATGTACTATATATTTAGTTGATTAATATAATAATCAACTATTTTGATAAAACAATTCATTGTTTCAGTCGTTTATTTAAGCATACATTCTTGTGCTAGCTTCGTAAGTGTGAGGATTTGATGCGTATGTTTGGCATATATTAAAATAAATGTAGTATGTTTGGGTTTAGGCTTAGAGATTAGATTCTTTTTATTGATTCTTTTGGGATGACTCCCGCAAGAAAATGTGAAATTTCAGCAGCTTACAAAAACAGTGTAGAAAATAAAGAGGTATAAAAGATACAGTACAAGATAAAACAGTATACAATAACTCCTTTGCTAGATATAGAAGTAGAGATAAGAATAAAAAAGAAAAAAATAAATTAATAAATAAGATAATACAGAGAATGTATAGAGGAAAATATTTTGGCTTGTGGGGCGAATAAAATGAGGAATTTTAAAACATCATCGCTGGGCACTATTTACTATTGCTGTGTTTACAAAAATGATATATCAATCAAGAAAATAATTAGCAAGTAAATCAATAACGAAAAGAGTAATGAGTTACTATAATGATTAAACAGATCGATGTACAAGACCAAGTCCTGGTTGTAGGAAAGAAAGAGCCACAGTCCGGACACAGAGGCGGCTCCTTAGCAGAGTGATGGCAGCAGACAGGAAAGACTTCCTGTAGCATTCCACCGTGGAGCTGAATAAAACTGAAAACTTTCTGCTGTTTGTAGATTTCAAGACCAGATTTCAGTCATTCATAAGTGTTTGTTCAGCATCCTCCTCTCCGCCACCAACTCTAAGGACGTCAGAGTAGGGCTTAAGGCTGTTTGATTGCAAGTTTGAGTTAAAATCACAGGGCACACACTGCTTGTTGCATGAAACATGTTTGGTTTCCTTGCATTGTTATTGTCTGTGCCCAGAGTACTTCCCACATAAGATTCACTTCACCTCAGCGGGGTAGTCAACACTGTTGCTGGACAAGATCCAGAATTCACAAGAATTTAGCAGAGGGGGGGGGAAAGGGTCACAAGGAGATCTCAAGGCATGTTTCAGATTCCTCCCTGATTCACCAGTGGCAGATAAGTAATAGCGTGAGACAACGAGGTTTGTGTGTGTACCCACTACACACATCTAGTTCTATCCCTTGCCTGTGTTTGGGCATTGAAACTGTCCCGTATCTTATGTTTACATGTTTTCCTGTGTCTTGACAGATCTCCATTTGGCAGCGGAGCTGGGGAAAACCCTCCTCGACAGGAACCATGAGCTGGAGCAGGCCCTGCAGCAGATGTACTCCACCAACCAGGAGCAGCTGCAGGAGATAGAGGTGATTAATGTTAGGAAGGAACTAATCAGAGTTCTTGAGGCTCCAGCAGCACTAAGCTCTCTCTGAGGACAGTGTGTGAGCGAGACGTATCCATTTCACCGTGCAAAACATGTGTTTATATCCTTCGCCGTCCACAATCCAGTCAGTCGAAGCATATTGTTGTTGCATAAATGTCGTGGTTTTATATGAACGAGAGCGCAGGGGGAGCTGATTCATTGAGAAAAGTCGAGATTGGG
>NW_023339696.1:11644793-11646114 GCF_004916995.1 Morone saxatilis | reverse complement strand
GATCTGAAAAGCTCTTGCACTGGAAGGGAAGTGTCATTGTGAATTCCTGTCAGCTTTAAACAGGATGGAGTAAAAGCTAATCCTGACCAGTGAGCCTTTGGCATGGTGCGTCCTCTTGGCAGGATTTTCTTCTACCTAATTATGGAAAACTTTCACCAGCTTATTTACCACCTTCCACCCGTCCCACCACTTGCGTCGGGACAGGTTGCTCAAGTGGTACCGGAGATCTGATCACAGGGTTTGGTTTGTGCGCTCATTAATCTAAAGCCGTATTTCACTGTTAATTTACATCTTCCACTAAAGTCGGTGGGATTACCGGGAAGGATTCCTCTACGCGTACACACAGAGAGCATGGTTTTGGGTTTACTCGTGATTTTCAGGAAGAATCTTAGGAATATAAGGGCGCAATTGGATCTTACTTCAGGCTCCGGAACAGTTCAAGTTTGGCAGTATCGCGCACAGTGCTAGAGTCTGATTTGAGAGTTTGCGAACATGGCATGCAGCAGGGCGCGAAGCACAAGATAAGAGTCATTGAATATGCTTACGCACTGAGAGGGCGGTGGCTGTTGGAAGATTAGTCGAGGTTAGATATGGTGAGATGCCACATACGCCAGCTACCGCTGCGATGCGCGTCGGAGTGCCAGGTGTCGCCGACTGGCGACGTACCCAGCTGCGATGTGCAGACTGGTGCTGCTGCAGTAGAAAATGGTCGCAATTGATTTCTGCCAGAAAGTCATTCAGTTGAAGCTCAGATCACGATTTTCTTACAAAGTCAGGTACCTTGGCTAAATTCAAAGGGCAGTAGATGTCAGTATCGTGAATGGAGAATGTACTGTTCCAGAACGAGGCATAACCGGCCCATGCCGGAATGCGTTTTGTAGGTGATCCCAGCGACATCACCGATGCAATGCATAACTTAGTAACTCGATGTTATATTGTTCTCTATCACATGTTAAACTTTGTTTTTTAATGCCAATCTTTGCTTCTAAGGAAATAAATGTGGGTTGGGTGAAGTAAAATGGTACTTATTAAAGTTGAAAATAAAAATCTAACACTTTTTTATTATAATGAATATCTTTAAAATGGTCTTTTTCTTCAAAAAATCCTAAAATATCACTTTACAGATGTATATAGAATCAGAAAGAAATATCATAGGCACTCGTCAGTGTACTCGACTTGTATTCTCCTGTTTTTTCGCATGTGTCTGCTCGTGACTGTGTGTGTTGTGTGTGAGACGATGAATGAGATTCTTTAGTTCGTTTAATTGTCTGTCTTTAGGGCAGACGATCTTGTAAGGGTTGAAAGTGTCTCATTCTGACTT
>NW_023339696.1:11634757-11644693 GCF_004916995.1 Morone saxatilis | reverse complement strand
TTACCCAAAGTGCAATGCTGTCTGAGCCCCTTGTGTGCTGACTGGACAACTACAGGTCACCCAGAGCCAGACCAGACCTCCTCCTTTAGACATAATCCAAAGGAGGAGGAAGTTAATCCTCAGCCATTGTCAGCAGTGTACTAATACATACACTCTGCGGTCGCTTTAGTTCGCTACGTGTTCATGACAGAAGAGTAACTTTTGTTGCCCTAAAATCAGGTAAAGTACAAAAATCTGACTCGATTTTTAACATAAACAGAAAATGTGTTACGTATAATACAGATCTTTTTTTATGTATACACACATTGTTTCATGGCAACACCCGAGGGCGTATGTTTAGTTTCAGTAGTGGGGAGAAAAAAGGAAGGAAGAAATCAGAGATAAAGCAATTAGCATATTATTATTATAGTCTATTAAGCTATTTGCCTGGGAACCAGACGAATCTTCAGAGCTCATGATGTTTCATTTGCTCTGACATATTGCAAATTGGAAACATAAAGGCTGTTT
The DNA here is from genome assembly GCF_004916995.1 of Morone saxatilis. NCBI lineage: Eukaryota > Metazoa > Chordata > Actinopteri > Moronidae > Morone > Morone saxatilis. Next base: position 11,644,186 of record NW_023339696.1, on the reverse strand, counting down.
AAAGTGCTGGATTATATGCATTAACCCAACAGGGATCTTTGGTGATAGAGACCTGTGGAGGAAGTGGAATTGGGTTTTTTTTTTTTTGGCTGCAAAATGACCCAATGACCTTTGGCAGGAAAAGTGGGGCAAAATTAGAGCTGCACAATTAATTGAAATATTAACAAAATCGCAGTATGGCCAAGTACAGAATCTGCAATTTGTTGTAGTAAAATGTGTGACAGAACAACATTACAGTACTGTAGATATCCAGATATTAGAAAACAGCTCCCAGAGCAAAAGAAATTACTCAAATCCCTCGCTACTGCTCATCTGTATTTTTTGGACACCATTTCTAGAGGTTATAGTGAGTGAATCAAACTATAGGAGGGACTAAAATATGATTTTGAAGAATTTTCTGAGAAAAATATATAATACTTTGTACATTGAAATGCTACTACTGATGTGCTGTGACCTTAATATGATTTGGAGTGGATTTTTTACACATTTACTGACATTTCCTTCATCTGGCTCAGGCATCTAGGCCACGACAGTGTGTGCGTGGACGGACTCTGGTCACCTCAGGGCTCTTTCTATGACCGAGACCGATGCCAAGACCCGGAGGAGGAAAACACAGCTCTCCAGCGCTCCATCCAGACCCTTCAGAGCCAGATAGCAGTGGAGCGGAGCCGCAGGGAGGCTGCAGAACGGGAGAGTGAGCTGACGGTCAGGGAGAACAGAGGCCTGGAGCAGCGGCTGGCCATGCTGGACGGCTGCCGGGCCAGGCAGAGGGAGCTGGAGGCCGAAGTGGAGCAGCTGCGGCTCCTTTGGCGCGCAGACTGTGCCAACAGGTAGGCCTGGGCTGGATTCAAATTGTGAAATTGTTTTGGCTCAGTTTTTAGGTCTGACACTTGGGGATACAACTTTCGAGATACAGGACAAACACAGGCCTGTAACAATTTCTCTTAATACTTGTCCCCTCCACTCCCCCCACCAGTGTGAAAAGACCAGACCAGCTACTGTTGCCCGATACAGTATTCTTTGCCTCGGAAGAAAGATCCAGCCCGGGGCAGGATGAGATGGAGGAGAAGGTCGAAAAGGATGAGGAGCAGAGAAGACACAGCCAGCAGAGGAGATTCAGCGACAGTTTTTTGAGAGCGACGAACCCAGACGAGATTCGCCGCGGCCACGAGCAGCTGTGCATAAGGCGGGCGGAGGCGGTGAAACGGAGGGGCATCTCTCTGCTCAATGAGGTGGACGCACAGTACAGCGCACTGCAGGTGGTGTATTCATAGCATGTTCACTTTTACAATCTTGATGATGTAGAAGTCACGGCACACTTCCCCTAAAATATGTGCCCCTCGTTTAGGTGAAATACGATGAGCTGCTGCGGCGGTGCCAGCAGGCGACAGACGAGCTCAGCCATAAAGCCGTCCAGACGCCCAGCACTCCCTTCGCCAGCATCCGGACCCGCCGCCGCCTGTCCAGCTCCGCTACGCTGTCTGATCTGACGGCGGGTCTGGAAGACGGCCAGCAGCCCGAGTACAAGGCTCTCTTCAACGAGATCTTCACCTGCATCCAAAAGACCAAAGAGGACCTCAACGAGAACAGACGTCCGGTCAAGCGTAGTGATTCCAAGGGTTCTGCAAAATGATCGTATCATTCATCATCCTGGGGACTCGTCCGTGTTTGACAAAGGAGAAACTTTGAGGTCGCTTTGCTGTAATAACATCCGGTCCCTGTACGTGTTACACATGCTGCAGTCCTCTTATCTCCCGTCATTGTGACGCACCTGTGCTTTTGTTAGTCAGCACTGCTCCTTTTATTCCGTCCTTATCAAAAAATGAAGTGTTACATAAAGAGAGAACGCGTTCCAAAGTTCAACAACAAATGCAAACAAATGCTGTAACTATGGTGATAACTATGGTGTTCTTTACCACTTTACGATGGTAAAGATTTATTGTATGGGTAGATATTTATATAAATATGTTATCAGATTCAGATGGTAGAAAGTATGCTTAAAGTATTATGTCCGCCTCCAACAGTGTTCATATATATAGTGTTGACCCTGTGCCCACTTGATCATTCGGTGTTTGGGAGAGAAATGCAGACGTTGAACGATGTTTGTGTGTCGATTTGAGTTGGAAATGTAGCTGCTATGTACGACTTATGTAAACAGAAATGTTGGAATGTTGTAATAGGATGAAAAACTGTAGCAATAAGTAACTCAGGAGTTTATGATGATTAGCTTAACGGCAAGTGTAAGTTGGTTTTTGTAAGTTGGGCAATAGTTGGTTCGTTCACCGGTTGGGGGTCACGTCACCAGAGAAATATCAGTGGACACTGGAAACTGTTCTTAATAGTATGTGCTTTCTGTTTTCATGTCTGCACAGCTTCTGACTCTCTATACCAGTAGGACACATAACAGCTCTACACTTTTTATGACTGAATCACATTTTCTGTTTTATTTATTCTTTTTGTTTAGTTTTTTTTTTTTTTTAGGTTTGTAAGTTTGTAAGAAGATTAAATTATATATTTTTTTTGTTGCTAAATATGCAGAGCAGCTGAGAGTGACCAGAAGTTAAATTAAATGTACACTGAGGTGCTTATTTTGTGGATGTGACTATTCTGTCCAACACAGGAGGTAACTGGGAGAAAAATACAGAGGTGAATGGAAAGCACAAAAGAAACGTTCCCTCATTTGTAAACAATTTCCTGTGCCTGAAATTGTCTTCCTGCTCTTAATATAGAACATAAAGACTTCAATAATTGTTTATCCTTACAACCCTTTTAATCAAAATCAGAACAGTTTGGAAGATATTGTGGTAACTGTCAGTCATACAGGAAGAAATAAAACAATGTTCAGGTTCTCAGCGTTTATTGGCTGAACTTTACTAACCTGACAAACCCTGAGTTCAAAAAGGTGTTGTCGTTCAACTTTCCATGTGATGTGATCCTCCTGGGAAAGAAGATGCTTAATGGGCAACGCTGACTAAAATCTAGTATAGTAGAGGCATTTAACAATGTGCTGTTTTAAAGCTGTGAATCTTATACTGCTGCAGATGGCATCGCTGTATGATCATAGGTGTCCTCATAGGTGTCCTCCATGAAAACTAAGTTTTTTTTCTTGCAACTAACTAGTAAAAAAAACATTGATGCAGGAACCAGTTGAGTATTCTCTGTGTCGTAATGTCTAAAACACCAACTCTGGCATCATGAGTGCATGCATCTAAAAGCTACATTTGTTGTTCGCTTTAGCAAAAGAGAGAGAGATTACTCCATAGTTTGTGTGGGCAGAGATGTTTGAACCTGTCCTGCAGTATCTGAAACAACTGAGTCACACAACAGCAGTGAAGTATTTTATCTCCAATTGAAACCCGGAGGACTACTCGTTCCTCAAGACCTCCGTCCCCCCCAGTGTACTCTGTGGTCCAGCAAACAATTAATGGGGCTTTTGTCTCTTTTCATAATTAGGATTTACATAACTGAGATTTTCCTCACCCTGCTTTCAACTGGCCCCAAATCCATTAAACCTCCAAACAAGGGGATTGCATACCAACGCTTGCGTAAAGGGACAGGTCTTGGCAAGACCATTACACAGAAATCCCCACAAAGGCAAATCACCAGAGATATGGGACAAGAGTTAAGACCAAACGTATTGTAAAAATCCATTAGTGCAGTAATAAGAAAACTGGATTCACAAAAATATAGATTGGTTGTGAAATTACTTACATGGTCCCTAATGGCAGAAAGAAACAAGCTATCAGCAGTGAAAGATTAGGTCTCCATAGGAAGTAACACAGTAGTTCATTTAATATATAACATATAGACCATAAGAGTAAAAGAGAGTCAAATATATAACCGTTAGCCCTGTAAATGAATGCTAGATAGCTTAATAGTAACAGTTACTTAGAATGTTGAGTTAGCATTAGCAACACATTAGCCTCAGACAGCTACTTTGGTGGCTAGCAAGGTTGGCAGCTGAATTAACAAACCAACAATTAACTTAAAGATAAACGCTTCAACAAGGGAGTTTGGGGAGTAAGCTGGATAAAAGATATCTATCAATACATATAATATATATAATAATACATATACTGTCAATAGTGTATCCTCAGATCTGACCAGTAGCTGTTAATGTCAGTTAGGCCCCAACTGCCATGGAACTTTGTCAGGGTTCTGTTGCTAGTGGTAACAGAACACCCAACTGACACCAACCGTCCTCTGGTGGGAGATGGTTGAGAGTGAAATAGTGTGTCTAATTATTCAGGGCCAATCCTCTCTGTGGGACTGGAGCTCTGCCATCCAGCCACAAGTTCACACCATTGACAGTATGTAACTCAGTGCTACAACAGATCAATTCATGCTTTATGTGACCACTGACTGACTGACATACGGTGTATCGCCCTTAGGACACTAGCCCATGCTCGTTTATTTTACTATTATTTACTTTATTCTATTGTTTCTTCTAAATTGACCTCCCTGGCTGTTTTACGTTATTATTATTTATTATTATTATTATATATTATTATTTATCAGTTTGTGGGATACTGCTGGAAACTGTGAATTTCCCCTTGGGGATGAATAAAGTATCTAATCTAATCTAATCTAATAATCCAATATCATCAAAATATAATTTGGTGATTCGGCTGCATTTCTGATATTCTGGTGATACTAAGAGCTGAAATTACTCACACGAATTAGAAAACTAATCTGAAATGCAATACTAGGCTGTAAATAGACGTTCGGTTAATCGACAACATAAAAATAAAAGATATAAAACGCTGTTTTTATGGGTCTAACACTATCCTTATAAATCTCACATCGCGGGTGTGTCACGTTAACAACATCTATACAAACTCAAATACAGAAAATGTGATAATTTAAGTGTAAATGCATTCATTGCGGAACAGTGGTAGTGTGGCCGAGTGGTCTAAGGCGCTGGATTTAGGCTCCAGTCATTTCGGTGGCGTGGGTTCGAATCCCACCGCTGCCAGAATTCTTTCATTTTGCGGCTTTGATCTCATCAGTTTTTCCCAATACAGTCACGCACGGAGCTAGTTCACACGCGTGTGTTTAGTTATGTCAAAACACCACATATACGCTTGTGTGGCTCATGCTGTTGATACAGATGACCACACACTACATACATGGGAAAGATCATTGGCAGTACAAGTGCGCCCTCATGTGGCAGCTGACTCGGGCCACCAGTTTATGTTTACGTGCTGGATAATACATAATTTAGTTAATGGATATATTTTAACAAAAATGAATGCTTTTCCCTTTTTTAAGTGAGAAAAAGAGAATTTAGAGAAAGGAGTATGCTGATCATATATATGAAATGGTCGTTGGAATTTATTGTTGATGCTTTTATTTGCTAAAAAGAGTACAAAATTACTAATTAAATACTAATCTAAAGATGCGTAAACCACAACAAATCTTTACCACAGAAGCTGGAGGTAAACTTTAAATGCAATCAATGAAATATTTGTAATACAAAGTTAGATATTTCTTTTCCTTTTAATAAAATCATAGTAACCTTCAAACTGTAGAGAAAACAAGAACATTCACACAACTCAGGTTTAATACTTTTCAGCAGCCTGGTAGTTTCTTCCTTTTGCAATTAGGCACACAAATATACAAACATCAAAAAAATGTGGAAGAAATGACAGTATCTGAAAAATTAAGCAGAGAAATGACATAACCTAACGTCCTGAAGACTTATTCTTAGGGCGTATTTTATTGCATCTGGTGAGTTTCATTAATAAATCACATGTACATGAAGTTTTATTGTGCAGCTGTGCAGTATTTTTACAGTGAAAAAGTGTTTCATTCTAGGACAGTATGCAGGATAGCATCAGTAGCATCAGGCCGAGACCCATCAGCAGCAGCAGGACGAGGTATCGGGGCAGCTTGGGGGTCCAGGAGAGGTTGAAAGGAGGCTGGCTGGAGCGAGGCGGTCTGGTCTTCAGGTACTGGTCCACACAGTCCGCCAGGCTGTAGGACTTTGGACAGTAACCCAGCTCTCGACGGGCCTTGTCGATCTTGAAGGTGTGGCTCACAGCTATGCTCCTCACCTGCAGTGGAAGATGGGGCGTTTGTGTTAAATAATAGTTCACAAAGGATTCCCATTGAGACAGAAATCACCCCTAGAAGCTCTTTAAGCTGCTGCAGAGACCAAGTTAAAGGTCATACTGTCCAGCTAATGGTTCAGATTAACCTCTATTTGGCAAACGTGGTTTTACATTCTGATAGCCTGTGACTGACTGGTGCCTCCGGTTACTGCATCTTCTTACCGCCCGGGGATAAGGTGTCTGCATGTGAAGTATACGCCGTGATAGAAGAGTTCGGACTGACACCACCAGGACACGAGGAGCTCTTTAAAGCCTGTCAGTTCTTCTTCTCTTACTGCAAAACTGCTTCAATCAGCAGACACCTCGTACAGGAATTCTTCCAGTTCCACTGTATGACTCATACCAGGTTGCTACTTATTGATCTACCAGTATATTGTCATTGTTAGACAGTAGACACAGACGCTACAACCAAGTCCTGCTCATCCTGTCTGACCTGACAATCAACCTGACTATATATATATCTACCTGTCTCGTCGCTGTGCCTTTTAACTGCCTTCAATTTTCCATCAGTTGAGACGAATCTGCATTAAAAAGTCATTTACTGCCACGGGCATTACCTCACTGAATTCAGGACATAGATGATATTTTAATAAAGTATGTAGTTTGTAATGTGGTAGTGATTTAAGGTTCCTTTTTAATATCTGGTCAAGGACATAAAATGTGCCTTCCAGCGGTAATGGAAGAACTATTTAGATCCTAAAGTACTAATACGTCAATGTAAGTAAGTAAAAGTAAAAGCATTCAAATTCCTATGTGAGTAAAAATATTCATTCTGAGAGAAAGAAAATGTTTTTATGTTGCCTCATTTGTATATAATGATGTGAAGCTAACGCTGGATAATGAATCAGAGCATTGGGTTGTCGCAGTTTTCTGTGTCATTTTCAGCGCTCTGCCACCCGTAATCCTCCCCTACTCTGCATTCTTCTCTAACCCTAACCATCTCCCTCCTCATGCCTAAACCTAACCCACCAAACCAACAAAGGCAACAAACACTAGCCAATCAGAAGCAGAGACAGGCAGGTTTTCGTGGAAAAAAAATCAAGCGTTATGCAGGTATTTAGGGGTGTGTACATGGACTTGAAAAGAAGTAAGGGTATTTGTGGAAAAGATTCAGTAGTGCCAGCAAGTACCGGCCTATTGCAAGCACTGTGTGATACTCAGATTCAAGCCCTTACAGTCTTACTGAAGACATACTGTAATACACATTCGGTGCTCTTTACAGCAGCAGGACGGTGAATGTGTGATCGAATCAAAATAAACTTAAGTGTTCATGTTCAACATAATAAATGAACATTTGCACTGGTGCAACAGCGTGGTTTATTTATGTGTTTTTAACAGTTTTTGGTCGACAGCGGAGCTCTACAGCAAGGAGGAATAAGATGTATCAGGCTTTAGATACACAGGATCAGGATCAATTCATTGTTGGTTTTGGTCTTTTAATGGGATTTGTTAAGAAAAATATAGGTAGACATCACCAGACTTAAGGTTATTGAATGCTTCAAGATAAAAGACTGTTGAGCAGTGAGCCTTGATGCAGCTCTCTGCGGTGTTTAAACTGCAGTTGGTTTGACATTTGAAACTGCCTCTCCCTCCATGTGTTCCCAGACCTGGACTTTATGTACGAGAGGAAAAACTCCTCTGCGCGTCACGCAATGGCTTAACCTGAGAGTTGGCAGGTTCACTCGAGCCCGGCCGAGAGGCTGCCCAACCATGCTCACCATAGCAACAGCCACTGTACTGAGGTCACTTCCTGCAAACCTCATCTTGAACTTCCTGTTCTGACCCACAGTAGTTTATGTTTTATTCACAGGACAATCATCGATCCCCCGGCCGGCAGCTGTCTGACAGAATGAGCTCCAGGTGCAGGCCCACGGGCTCAGCTTTGGTTTCCGCCTCATCACACATTCATGAGGGACCTTACACGCCGTGACGGAGGCTCCTTAAGATGCATCGTAAAAAGGCCTCCCCAGGCAGGATTACTGCAAACTGCCCTCATCCCGATACAATTCCTGTGTTTTTAATACTGCTGCAGACCATCAGACAGTATTAAAAGGCTTCCAGTGACTATGAGAACTTGTTATTTGTTCATATTTTTGACTTCATGAAAGGGTCACATAGTTTTACATAATTCATGCACAAGAGAGATGAGGGGAGGGGGAGAGCAGAGGGGCTGATAGGAAAATACCCGCCCTAATGAAGTCTGTCTTCACTGTTGTGGGAGAGACTTAAACAAGAATCTGCTCACAAGAGAGCAGGTAACCAATCTGCAACATACAAGGCTGTCAATTAGGTACAGTAGGTACCTCTGCATGCATGTGTTCACACACAGGTCCACAGCATTGTAACTTTCAACACCATAGACGTGTTATAATGAGGGCACACTTGGTTCATTCAAGTCAGAATAAAGGTTTTAAAAGCAGCAGAGGCAGAAAGAGGCATAATTACCTCACTTTGGGTAAATAGGAGAGGCACTTCTATCGCAGGTCTCAGAATTTTGTGTAAATATTCTACCAAGTTGGCTGAAAATAGAAGAAAAACATACATAGAGTTATTGTTAGTAACAACCCACCAACATATTTAAACAAACGCCTGAGGGGTATGAGCTACCTGCTAAATAGACGACTGAAACAGGAAGGGTTATCAGCGGTTCGCTGTAGCCCAGATTTTCAAACTGCAATAGAAACATGAAACAAAGGGAAGTAAATTCAAACAAATCTTATGAAATGGACAAAATTAACAAATGAGTCAGTCCATCTCTCAGCACTCAGACCTAAGCCCATTTGTTCCTACTGAAGATGTCACCCAGAACAACAGTGTGCCTCATTTATGTGTTTTGTTATTGTTTTTGGAGCTCTATGCACAGAGGAATAAAATATATCAAGCTTTTACTCACAGACCATACTTGTTAGTATTCATTGTTGGTTTTGGTGTTTTTATGAGATTTGTTGATAATAAGGAAAATGTCAATGTAATTTAACTCACCAATGGTCTCAACCACTCAAATACATTGACTGAAACTCCATCATTAATGAAATAGGACTGTCCACTCTGTGAAAGAACAGAAAACAATGCACATTATCTTTAAAGATCCCCTCCAGACATGTATTATGACATACATAAATAATCTGCTTGGAGGTGGTGTGTCTGGTATTTGTTTGTCCAAAAAAAGTATAATTTCCACATTAAAGTCCTTAAAAAGACATCTACTCCTTCTGCTTCATTAAAGATTCAACAATCTATGAATATGCAAATTTTGTTCATGTCTAAAGTTTTCCTACTGGACACAAGATGTTTCCTACTTCACTGTAAAGTCCAT
>NW_023339696.1:11634194-11634702 GCF_004916995.1 Morone saxatilis | reverse complement strand
CCAGGATTAACTTCCAAACTGTTTTTGATGCTTGTGAATCTGTAGGTCTGATTTATTCTGTGTGGTTTTATTGCTGACAGTTACTCCGATCTCTTGGATGTATGGGTGTTTGTCCCGACTCACTGAGACATAGCTCCTCTGCAGTGTGAGACCCTCGGCTGCCAGCGTGTGTGCCAACACCAGGTTATCTACGTGTACCCAGTTCATCCTGGCCTGGGGGTCACCAAACCTGAAAACAAACAACCGTCGCTCCACATTCACCTAAGAGAGAGAGACGAGGGACAACAAGAAGACAGTTTGTTTTGTGGTTATTAATTTTTCAGTGTGTTTTCTGGCCATGTGTTTGTTGCTTTCATCTATTGCTTTTTGACATGCAAGACTGAGAACTGGCTGTAACAGTTAAACACACAGAGACACGGTGATCAGTCAGCGAGGGGCAAGCAGGCAGAACAGGGAACAGGCAGGTACAAAACAGGACCGAAAGCTGCACTGTCAGGACTGGGTAGTA
>NW_023339696.1:11628107-11634169 GCF_004916995.1 Morone saxatilis | reverse complement strand
TATTAGGGCAAAATAACCGCCCTAAATTTTTTGGGAAGGTTTTCTGTCTTCACTGTTGTGGGAGGAGACTTTAAAATAAGAATCTGCGCCCTCACAAGGCAGCGTTTAACCACATTTCTGCCAAACATTTATACAAGGCCTTGTCAATACGCGTATAACAGTATGTTAAAAACCTCATGCAATGTGTTTTCACAACACACAGGTTCCCAACAAGCATTGTTTAACTTCTTTCAAAAAAAAACACCAAATAGACGTGATGTTCAAGATGAGGGGCACCAACTTGGGTTCATTTTTTTCAAATACAGAATAAAGGTTTTTAAAAAAAGCGCAGCAGAGGCAAAAAAGAAGGCGATTAATGATACCTTCAACTTTTGTAAATTAGGAGAAAGCCACATTTTCTAATTCGCAACGTCTCAGAAAATTTGTTAGAAATAATTGCTAGCCCCAATTGGCGAAATAAAGAAAAAAAAAACACTTCAACACATTAAGAAGTTATTATGTAGCTAAAACACCCAAACCCAAACCATTATTTAAAAAAACAAAAAAACAACCCTGGAGTATGAAGGTGCGCTTTACCTGCTAAAATAGACGATTCTTTGAAAAACCAGAAAAGCATTTCAGCGGGTTCAGCCTGTTAAGGCCCCAAGATTTTTTCAAAAACTGCCATAGAAAACATTTTTCTGAAAAACAAAAAGGGAAGTTAAAATTTCAAAAACCAAAATCTTCATGAAAATGGCGAACAAAATTTAAAACAACATTTTGAGTCAGGTCCATCTGCGAGGCCCACCCTCAAAGAAACCCTAAAAGGACCCCCATTAGTTCTACTGAAAAGTGTCACCGCAGAAACAACAGTTGATGCCTTCAAATTATGTGTTTTGTTATGTTTGGGGAAGCTCTATTTGGAAACAGCAGAATAAAGATATAATTAAGCTACTCACAGACCATAAACCCTTTGTTAGTATTGTTCACTTGGTTATGGTTTTTTGGTGTTTTTGAGATTGCTTGAATAATAAGGAAAAAAATGTCCATGTCAATTTAAAACTCACCAATTTGGTTTTCTCAACCCACTTCAAAATAAAAACATTGACTGAAACTTCCATCAATTAAAATGGGAATAAGGGAACTTGTCCACTCTGTTTTTGAAAAAAGAAACAGAACAAAAACAATGGGCACATTATTCTTTAAAAAAGATCCCCCTCAGGACAATGTATTATGGAACAATACATTTTTAAAAAAATAACTGCCGAAAGGGGTTGTTGTTTTTCTGGTTATTTGTTTGTCCAAAAAAAAAAAGTATAATTTCCACATTTGAAAAGTCCTTTAAAAAAGACCCATCTACTTCCTTTTCCTGGCTTCATTTAAAGATTTTTTCAAACAATTCTACTGATTATGACATTTTGTTCAATTGTCTAAAGTTTTCCTACCTGGCACAAGATGTTTCCTAACTTCATGTAAGTCCATTTCCTCAGGGTATGTGCATGGAGGCTTTCAAGGTTTTCTACATCACATTGGTATAAGTGCACACTGGACCAGGGAATTACACTTCCAAACTGTTTTATTGATGCTTGTGAATCTGTAGGCTTTGATTTATTCTGTGTGGTTTTATTAGTGGCACAGGTTACCTCCAGATCTTTGGGATGTCATGGTTGTGTTTGGTCCCGACTCACTGAGACATAGACTCCTCTGCCCGTGTGAGACCCCTCGGCTGCAGGTGTGTGCCAACACCAGGTTTATTACGTGTACCAGTTCATTCCTGGCCACTGGGTGGTCACAAACCTGAAAACAACACAACCGTCGCCCGTCCACATTCCCCTAAGAAGAGAGATGGGACAGAGGGACAAACAAAGAAGACAGGTTTGCTTTATGTGGTATTAAATTTTTCAGTGTGTTTTTCTGGCCATGTGTTTGTTGCTTTCATCTATTGCTTTGTTACATGGCAAGACTGGAGACTGGCTGCTAACAGGTTAACACACAGAACACGGTTGATTCAGTCAGCGGGAGGGGCAAGCAGGCAGAACACGGGAACAGGGCAGGTTACAAACAGGACCGAAAGCTGCAACTGTCAGGACTGGGTAGTAGAATATCTGGCAGACAACTGGGGAAATCAGGAACAGGTGTGGCAACTACATAACAGGTGAGGAATAACAGGTACCCGAAATGACAGGAGAAGTTACTGATTGGAAAAAAAAGGAAACTCAAGCAAAAAATTAGAACACTTTGTGACACCGGCTCCTACTCGAACAGTGGAACATCATCATTCAGGGTTGTTTATTATTAGTGTAGATCCTCACGCTGCCCATTTTTTCCTGCCTTCTAACACATCACACTTTGGAGGGACAATAATGTTTCACTTTGGTGCCTAATATATCCCCCCCACTGACAGGTGCCATGATAACCAGATAATCAGTGTCATTCACTTCACCTGTCAGTTCTTATAATGTAATGTTGGCTGATTACGGTGTATGTTATAGTCTTATATTCGCACATTTTCTGCTGTATTTGTTTTCTGTTTTTGAGCAATTATGACTAAAGATTTGTTGTTGTTAATATGTGCCATTTAAAAAGACATATATTCTGTGCTTCTGGCAGCTTTACACAGTTCAATTGACAAAATAAGAAGTCAGACTTTACAGCTGAGTTTGTGCTGAAAGAAAGGGAGACCATAGATAACAGAAAGATAAAATCCATAGAAAGTTGGCAGAAGTCATCCTGGCTCCAGATGATTTAACTGTTCTCATACTGTACTGTATTAACTGCCTTGCAGATATAATAACTTCTGGTATCATATAAATAATTTTTTGTACTAATTAACTCCAGGCTGGTGGATAAGGCTGTAGGCAACCTACAATATGCAGTATATAGAACGTCAACCGTCTTGGCCACTAAACCCAGAACATAACCAACCACATGCAGCCCTTCAGCAGACTGCACTGTGGCTTCGTAGACGACAGGCTGGAAGAAAAGGGGGACGTAACTGGATGCCTGGAGAGCTCTATCAATAATGTAAACTCTTCAGCCAGAAACACATTCTGCCAAGGAGGCTTCAGACACTGCAAGATGTATACTTTTTCCAGTGCCAACACAAAAACAATTCATCTTCATCATAAGACATAAAACATGAAAGTCTCTCACCATCACTCTGTGAAGGTGTCTCCTCTCATCTGGGCCGTAGATGCCGGATGGCCGCAGGACGCACGTCCGAAGCAGGCCTCCCCCTTTATAAGAGAGGATTTAAACATTCGCTGAATATGTTTTTATTTGTTTTTTGAAACATGATGGCATTAAAGCCAAATTAAGAACAAACTTTAGTGATCATTCTCAGCATATTTTTAGCTATATAGAAGCTTTTTCACATGCTGGATCTTGGTATTTGATACCTTTAAAGTATTGACCGAAATAACCCAGAACGAATTAGTATTGAAACTTCTCCAGTCAAACAAAACTTTCATTAGAAAAAATATTACTATTTTTGTGGTTATGCTCACAGCCAATCACAGTGTTCTTCGATTTAACACCTCTGTGGTGAAGTCGAGTGTGGTGTTGGATGCCACTAAAACATTCAAAAGTATGGCAATACTACACTGACTGACATAAATAAATGCATAAAATGCAGAATGATTATTTCAGCAAAAACTGGGTAAATAAAAATATGAGTAACATGATGAAGCACCTTAGAAAGAAAGAAAACTTGAAGGTAAACGGCTGCACTATGTTCTATGCACTATGGCTTCTTCAACACCAGGTACTGAATGATACTCTATTGGTATACGTATCACTTTATGGGTACTGGTATCGTAATTAGGGATGTCCCGATCCATTCAGCGCCGATCAAGGCATTTTGTGACAAATCGGAATTGGCTATATTGAGATTTACTGATTTCAGAGTTTTGCTTTTTTGAAATATTGGATTTTAGCTCTTTGTGCCTCGTACTTACATGCAAACATCTGAGACGCTGAGAGGGGAAATTACTTCTTTTTTGTGCGGGGTTATTAACAAAAAAGGCTGGAACTGGTTTACTCTTATGCATTATTATAGTATTTTATAAATCTATCATGTTTTTTAAAGGTCCAGTATGTGGGGTTTAGTGACATATAGCAGTGTAGTTGCAGATCACAACTCCCTCACTTCTCCCTCCCCTTCCAAATGCAAAGGAAAAACTATGGTGGCAGTGAAATGCACGAATACACTTCTTTGGTTTGTCCATTCTGGGCTACTGTAGAAACAATCAGAGCCTCCTAAATATTACACACTGGACCTTTAAATGTAAAATGTTAATGTGAAAACTGGCAGCTGTACTTCAACCTGCTGGAGTAGAAAAGTAGTATTGTAGCGTAGCAAGTAGCATATATTGTAGTGAGTGAGTAACTTCTGAGGCGTCTTTATGCCACCACACCTTTCAGCCTGAGGCGGTGGAAAAGAAAAACAAACATCCTCCTGTGGCAGATACATGAACTTTAACCTGCAGCATATAATGAGACAGCTCTTAGCTCTGAGCTTAATTGAATGTATAAGGTGGTGGTCAGGTGTAGTGTTGCACTGAAGGAGGAAACAGGAGGCTTCACACCTGTTAATGTAAAGAACATAGAGGAACCTGAAACCCATTATAACATACTAGAAAATTGTGTGCTGCTGCTGCACGACGGACCGACCTCCCAAGCTCCAAATTTAAACTGGTGTCGTATTGGATTGCACCCTCCAGTTTCCATGGCAACCACCGCCTCACTGCTTTCAACAAACATTTTTTCACAGAGAAAACCAAAAGACTAGGGTTGCAGTCTCCTCTGATTGCTCCCCACCCACTCCTCTTTTATTTTTTCATGTAGTTCTGTGATTATGCTGTCATTACACACACTGATCGCGCTCACACCTTTCAGGGAGCATCCATTGGCAGAGAGGACCATCTGCTCCGCAATCGCTTTAGTTCTGGAGTAGTGGTCGATGTGCTGGGAAAAGAAAGAAATAGTTTTATGGTTGGCATTATATTGTCCTCTGGAGCGCCGAAAATGTCTTATTGTTGGCAAATGTATAGGATATTTACAAATTTCGGTCTTTTGTTGGGGTCTTCATTCCATGTTTTCGGTGATACGTGAGTGATGGGACATTTATAAGAGTTTGTGGGAAACATTTCAGTTGATATGGTTTTATTATTATTTTTTTTTTACTCACTACGTCGGGGGGCACATACGGCATTGTGGCCTCATCGCACTCCTCAATTGGTTTCCCAGTAAACACAGCATTGATGGTACTGGTATACACCAGCCTGGGGATGCTCCTCTCCTTACACACTGAAAGAGAGCAACATAGAAAAGTTATCACACCTATTTACCTCAAGTTCTTATATATATATATCAAATTAAGCTTCACTATTGCAGACATTAATTGTATGAAGCATTAAAAATATCTCTGCTCCCATATTTTATTTTATTTTACGCTAAGTGAGCTATGAAAATCTTTAAAAACACACAATAGACCAATTATATTTCTAATGATATTCATAATTAATCAGATTTATTCATCACAGTGTATGCAGGATGCTTGCTGTTGAATATATAAATACATGTATTCTTACCGTTTATGACATTTTTGGTCCCTCCAACATTGACTGACTCCACCTGCTCTTTCCTCAGCTGCCAGACGGACAGAAAAACAGAAAATTTTAACTACACCCTTTCTTTTTCTGTGCCATAAGCAGCTTACTGTATGTACACCTCAGTTTGGGTTATTGGATGACAAAACAATAAGCTTATAAGCAATTTGTTTTGTCATCATGTTGGACGACAGCTACTGACAGATACACCTGCTCTCTCATACACACACAAACCAGCCAAACAAAGACTAACTGTAGTGATGTGTGTTTGTTTTCATGGCTTCATTAGTGGAGCGCTGAGGGTTTGAGCAGGGATATTTGTCCCTGTATTAGTGGATTTAATTACACTCCATGAACAAAAGGTCACCCTTAAAGGTCCAATGTGTAACATGTAGAAGGATCTATTACCCGAAATGGAATATAATATTCATAGGTATGTTTTCATTAGTGTATAATCACCTTAAAATAGGAATC
>NW_023339696.1:11614576-11628007 GCF_004916995.1 Morone saxatilis | reverse complement strand
AAAATAGGAATCGTTGTGTTTTCGTTACCTTAGAATGAGTTGTTTTTATCCTCCATGTTAAACCGCTATGTTTTTACTGTAGTCCAGAACGGACAAACCAAACGCTGGCTGTAGCCTTTTTGTGAGTTTTGCAGCCACCGTAGTTTCTCTTACACACTTGGAAGGCTGAGGGGTTTTCAGATGGTTGCAATCGGCGATTTCACCACTAGTTGCCAGTAAATCCTACACACTGGTCCTTTAATGGGGTACAAAGAGGCCCCACGGTTTCTGTCCTCTCTTACCTTATTTCTGACGTCCTCTTACAGTATTTTAATCTGTTGCTGGTTTTATTCTATTTCTCCTAACTTCACTACTTGGATTATGAGTTTATCCTGTTAGTTATTTTAGGTTTCCATTTGCCTTGCTGCTTTGCATTGCTTTATGTATTATTAATTTTTTTTGTACTATACCTTTTATCATGCACACCTGTATTGAGGCTGATGCTAACCCATCTGCCTCGACTGGAAAGCACTTTGGCTCAGCTGCTAATGTCTTCAAAGGGCTGGCTGATCAATTGACTTGATTTGATCAGTCAGCATCGGTTGGGGCTGAAGGCTACAAATTTGAAACTGAAAATGATCTGTAGGTTTGGAGATAGAAAGAAGTGTGAGTTTACCAGAACTCTGTAGCTCGCTCCTCGTCTCTGCTTTAGACTAGCACCTCGAGGCTGCATTAACCGCTACAAGCTTATCAAACTTGTTATGATTCCTAAATATTGATAGGAAGGAAGGTCTAATATAACATATGCTGTGATAATGATTTACAAAGGCTTGAGACTTAAAGATGCAGTCAGTGATACTAATCGAAAAAACTTTTTGTGAAATTCAGGGAATATCTCCTGACGGTCCACTAGCTGTGTGTTCTGTGTGTGCACTAAAGTGCTGGTACACCGCCCTGGCTCTGTAAATGGAAAACCCAAACTGAGTCACACAACATTATCAGGGTTCAAACTCTTTTTAATAAATCATTTTCCAGGCACATTTAATCCTACTTTAATGATGCAGGGTTCATGAAGTTCCTCAGGTTCATTACAAGTAAGTGGTCAGCGTTTATGGGACACTCTGCGTTAGTTGACGGTTTTCTGCAGTCTCTGGTGAATGGACTAAAGTTTACTATAGTTTCATTAATGTGGCCACAGCTCATAAGTAACAGCTCAAATCAAGCAGGATTTATTTTACAGAAAATGAATCTTCTCATCCTATAGCCAATTATGAATGCATGTATCAACCACAACAAAATATAAATAATTAATAGGCTGTACGCATGTAGATATGACCGCCTACAACATTTCCACTGTTCTTCTCTGAGAATTCCCGAAAAAGGGGACTTAAATGGGAACCAAAATGAAAAAGGAGCATTATTCCATTACGCTTTATGTCTATTACACCCGCTTTGAAGGGTCGTACGGTGCAGCTTATCAACAGACGAGTGATTAGTGAGAGGATAAAATATATATATAAATATATATATAAATATATAATATTTTCCACGGCAACATAGATTATATTTAGGATATTTGGTCATTTTAATCAATTTCCAGGTGTTTCTATGACTGGAAAAGTATTCTCTAAATTTCCAGGTTTTTCCAGGATGCGTAGGAACCCCGCACTATTCCATCCAATCAGCAACAGGGGGTATCCATGCTAGTGCACGGGACAGAGGGAGGGTGGAGAGCGTAGTGGATGGAAAAGGATGGTAAATCTGGCACATGCCAACCTGCTGAATGTGTGTTGAGTTCAAATACCAACAATATTTCTTCATAATTACTGACTCCACCTTAAATCATTCCAGGAAGTTTCAGAGAACTCATTCAGGGTCAAATACATTATTTTTTACAAGGAGTCTGTTTTTGTTGTTTTTGTTTATGTAATTGTGGCTCATGTTTTTGTTATTATTGTGGAATAATACACAGCTGTTACTCCTCAATGTGAATGGAAATGTAATGTGAATTCTTTATTTTGCCACTTCATGAACATCCTCACTACATACAGACTCTGTGTCTCTGACTTTTTTTTTTAATGATTAGGTAGTAAGCAGATACTGAAGAAGACATGAAGGGAAGTCACCTGTTCTGGTCCGGACATGCCGTAAGACGCCGTGTGGAATATGCAGTCGACCCCTTCACACGCCTTATAGAGAGAGGAATAGTCCCGGATGTCACTCTGTAAGAACAGGGGGAAGAAGCTTTACATTTAATCAATGAATGTCAACATGGAGGACACTTAGAAGACAGCAAGTATTGCCTTTGAGCACTTTTATGTGTTATTATCACTAGTACATTTACTGCCCACAGCGGTTGGAAGCGTTGCAGGTTCAGAATACATTTTGGGCAGTGAGTTAGAAACAGTCCCATGAAAAGACAGTTGTAATTAAGGTAAGTGTGCCATGAGGCCTGCAGGTGAAACCCGAATCATGTCTCCACCCTCTCCGACCCAGTCAGCAGCTGGCCCTCTGAGGCGGATCACTCACCTGTGTCTGTTTCCAGCCAGCTCGCAGCCTCACCACAGAGACTCACTGACGCTGAAGCAACAAATTGATTTTTAAAGTCTGCACGGAGCAGTGCAGTAAGTTCAAACACATAGTGTGTACTCCATGTTGTTTATAGCAAGAAGTCAAACATATTGCTGTAAGCAGGATTTAATCAGTGTGTACTGAAAGAGGGCAGACATTAAAATGACATAGAAATAACAATGAGGATTCAAGTGCTGGGAGAGTTTTACAGTAATGACCTCAGCCTAAATAATATATAAAGCAAGATTATAAACCATTTTTTGTGATTAATATTTTACTATGTATGCCTTCAAGAAAGATGTCATTTAAACTGAATGAGAATAAGAGTCCCATAAGTTAGGACCCCTGGTTGAAATCAAATGAAACAGTTCTGGATTTTACTTAATATTAAAATGTAATATGTAAGTTTGTCAATTAAAAAATTAAAGGTGGGCTCTGCGATTACAAGTAATGTCTGCTAACTGTGCATTTTGTGTGTGCACTGTGTTTGTACACAGCCATGAACGGGAAACAGAGAAAGTGGATCAGACCAAGCCACACAACACTAACTTAATATTCCTGCCAGGGTTTGTGTGTTAAATTACTTGCCAACGGACAATCAGGTTACTTTCTAGTTTGCCAAGAACAAGCTGTTGTTCTGATGTTAGCTATAATAGCAGGGAAGTATCGCTGTCTGTAGGTTAGCTGCAACATAGCTGCTGTAACATCACTTGCAACTGTTCACACTATATCAAGTATTTGTCATGATATTGGATTTCTCCAGAATTGCTAACCCCACCTTTAATTTACAGAAAAAACAATGCTTTCTTCTGTTCCTCTTCACAAATTGTGTGGAGGTGGATGTAACTTATATTTCTGCCAAATTATGCACCGTTTTGTTTGGTAGTTCACAAGAAGAAGCCTACTGGTCCTTAAGTATTAGGCCTTTAATATGAGGTTCTGTTATAAAGTGCAGTGTAGAAAAGGGACTAACATGTCAGAGCTAAAGAAAAAGTAATGGAGGAACAGTGTTATTGGTTGAAATGCCAGAAACAAAGAAACAGTAACAACAGCTGAATGTAATTACTGCCCCTTGTCAGTGTTTATGTGCTCTGTACAGATACACTGGCTGGAACTAAATCGCCTTATTCAGGGTAAACTTGCAGGGGAAATATAGATAAATATTAATCAGTATAATAGCAGGATTTTACAGAGTACATTTACAAGCAGACAACAGAGTCAGGTCCCTCTCCACTGTCCCATACCTGATAGAAGATCACTCCATCAGGGATATCACAGGGAGGCTTGTTTATGTCCATAAGGATCACTGACATCCCCTGAGTGGCTAGTTCTCTCCCCAGCTTGGACCCAAAGTATCCCCCTCCTCCCGTCACCAACACCTTCCCCGTGGAGATGCCTCGGGTCAGCGCCGCCTCCTCTCCCAGTCTGGAGGCCGCACACTCCTGGCTGCTGCCGCCACTGGCCATCATGGCTCCCTTTGCCCTGTGGCGGATGGCTGGGCTGGAGGCGACGGTAGGGACCGGGTGGTTGACCCACGGCTGGTGGGTGAGGTGGGGGAGGTCGTGCATGTGGAGTCCACTGCTGGCCTGCAGGCGACAAAGGGGGACACTGTGGCGGGGAAGCTGCTTCACCTGGCACAGCGAGCCTCCACTCTCACTCATGTTGGGACCGCACAGCTCCATAGATGTCCTGATGAGGTTGGAGGGAGGGGAAAAGTGGGTTATCCATTGTTTTTAGTATCATTAAAGTTTTACCAGTAAAAAGTTAACAGAGTGAGATTTTGGATGGCTTTCATCTGTCATGTTTGGAGAAAGATTCATGTGGTACCAAGAGGGCGGGATGCTGACAACCGCATATATCAATACTTGCTCGGAGAGGCCTCCAAATGAAGATATTTTAACTATATATTTTAACTCAAACCTATTACATTTGTGGCACAAAGAAGAGAAATATCTAAAGGTGGCATTAGAAATCAATACATTGTTTCATTTCCAAATCTTCAGACATTTTTCCAAATACTGTCTATAAAATCTGTTATTTTTAAAATTAATTTAAATTAATGTAAATTTGACAGCATTTGACACCAAAGAGGGATGGGCAGCCATTTCTAATTTCCATACTGCCCCTGTTTGCATAATTTTAGACATTTTCCCCAAATTTAGTATTAAATTAGACATATTTGGTACATTTGTCAACACTGGGACCTCCACTACAATTTACAGCCTGTGCAGAGGTTATATACATATATATGTTATATATATAAGATTTTTAAATAGACAGAATGCTTGAATTTCACCTTTAAATTAAACAACTAAATAACATTATTGTGTGAAATATATATTCTTTAATCATATGTTGCTACAATAAACCCACAGTACGATAACAACCTGATGGTCATGGATATTTACACACAGCTTTAACTTCTCTCTATAAGATTATCTATCACAACATCCTCGTGAAATTAAGAATGAATTCATGTACAATATTCAGCAGTGAGCTTTAAATTGTATTACTCCACTGTAAGCTCGTTGTTTCAGAGCTCACCAGGCGAGTTTCACAGGCTGCCATCAGCCATCAGTCAGCAATACACCCACCCTAACTTTATCTACATGTCATATTCTGTATTTGTCTCCACAGCGAATTGGCTTATGAGACGTTTAGCATCCAAAGTGATGAATTAACGATACACTCGTGTTCATTAACTTACCTTAATATTCCTTTCGACCTCTCACATCTGTACCTGTGCCGGTTGGTTGATGAAATAATCCAGTCTATATCTTCCCTTTGCTCTCGTGGTCCGTCCCGATGCGTCACTTCTCTCACCTGTCAATCACCTGCACCTTTACCTGAGGACTCTCCTACCGTAATGTCCGGACGCAGCGCGCATCCGGATTTGGAGCATTTTTTAATATTTGCTGCGCTAGAGGAGGCATCTGGTAAAGTTATTCCTCCATGGATGAGGTGGCCCTTTTATCCCTGCTTTAGAGCATCTGTCCACACATTCACAGAATAAACTTGAGCTTAAATCCTAAATTTTTAAATTTAGACACATTTGGTTGTCAATTAAATCATATTTTTTCTTGTAAAAACTGATTAATCTGACGTGTGATGCAGGGTGTAAATGTTAAATCTTATTATTTATTTGGTTTCACTATTTAATAATGCTCTAATAATCACACTCAAGTAACCCTTCTGCACTATCTGCAGGTTAACTATGTTTTATTAATGGTAATAAGTAATGTACTAATGTATTACAAAATAAGCCATTAACATTCAAAAAAGGGGAATTAAAATGTGTTAAGACTTAAATTTACTTTGGCAATATTCCACTTCACAAGATTATGGTTACAATGTTTATTCAGTGTAATAAATTAATGTCAAATGAACAACTTATGTTGTATGTATGTATATATGTAGATATTCTAAGAAGAAATTATATCAATAAACAGACTACAGGCATGAGATAACAGGTCCCACACCGCTCCTGCATACAAGCCTTCTGCATGACATCCAGACTTGTGGTGGTTATGCATCTCACTTTATGGTCCTTTTGCAAAGTTGTACCACTTTGTAGTTCCTCTGCATGTCTTTGATGATCATTTTGCATCAATTTGTAGTTGTTTTGTGTAACACAAATAATGTATGGTCACAATCAGATGTCTTTTAGGATTTTAAAATAACTTTTTAACATTTCCCCTCAGTCTCACTGTCTGGACAAATCAATGGAGCAAAAGTACTATTACTGGAAATATCGCCATCTATAGGTCTGCTCTAACATTGTCATGGCGAGGTTCTGTGGACTGTGGAAAAAAAGGTTTCAAGATTAGTGATGCTGTTTATGCCAAATCCTTACCTATGTTATATAACCTAAATAATAATATAATCAGATCTTTTTTGCCTCTTTTTAGGTGGCAGAGGTGAAAATAAGTCATCCTCAACATTTCTTATGTTCTGGTTTCAGATTGATGAAGACAAACAGGATTTACATTCTAGAGGATGATGTGTTTTCCCTGAGCAACTATCATGTTGTTTTTTTCCCCGAAACAATGTAGATATTTTTAGGCATTTTATTATCACAACTGGCTTGAAAAATGCATATAGCTGCTGTAAAAGGAAAAAATAACTAATCCCTGAATGTTTACACCTTCTGGCTGGTGACAATTGTTAAGTGGGGATTGTTGTTTAATGTATTTCTCTGTGAAAAAGACAGATTAAAGTGTATTGTTACAATGGTTTTAAGTAGTTTTAGTAGGAAAAGTGAGTGATAATAAGGCTCCTCAGACACAGAACAACCTGCTGAACAAACTAAACTAACGTCTCATGTCTGCATTAGTCTAGTGCAGTATTTTTTATTTATTTGTCCCTGCAGCTCCTCATTCTTGTTGCTGAACTGAACGGGGGCGGCAGTAGCTCAGCCTATAGGGACATGGCTTGGCGACTGGAGGGTGGCCAGTTTAAGTCCAGCGTGGACCAGTCGATATGAAGGTAGACTGGCAGCTGGAGAGGTGCCATCTCCAGGGGGAACAGCTAAAGGTGCCCTCGAGCAAGGCACCTAACCCCTAACTGCTCCGACATTTCAACTAATTTCAATTAATTTCCCCCAATAGAGTAATTATTAGGCTCCGCCATCCTCAGCTGTGGTATTTAACGCATAAAGTAACACATAGAAATCTGCTGTAGAAAACATAAGGTCATTAATCAAAGCTCTGGCATCAAATGATGGGTTATCTCTGACATGACAACAGGCCAGCTAAGCAGCAGCAACAGCAGTCACTTCCTGAGCACAGTGTTTTTGGAGAGGACAGAAATAGACGCTTCATGTTTTATTTAGCAGACAGCAGACAAACTGCCAAACCTGAGCTGACAGTTAAATGCACTGCACGCAATTAAAGTGGGGGGGGAGTCTTAAGCAGCTGCCAAATGACTGTAGCGCTCGAGTATAGAAGCAATTTAGAGATAACCCACAATAAAAAGGGCTGAACTGTAGCGCACTCTTCCTTTTTTTTTTTTTAACAGAAAGTACATTATGTGTTGATTTAATTTCCATCCCAGATTACATTTGCCCTCGTTTGGATTTAACAGCAACTTTGGCACTGCTGTTGTGCTGCAGTAGAGGTTCGGTTTGTAGAAGCCTTTGTCTTTTTTTGACACATCCTGCTGTAGACAAACATCACATTTAGTCAGTAATGTATTATACATTTTTGTAAACAAATGAAAGAACATAACCCAGTCTTGGCTCAGATCAAGGTGACAATAGAAAAAAAAAGATGTTTCTGCCATTTATTCTATTCAGGAGTGACTTAAGTGAAGAAAAAGCTTTGAGAGTAATTCATTTATTCCCATAGTTGAACAATAGGAAAGTTGCAGAAATATGAGAGGCGATTAGACCCCGTTGTGATGTCATTATTTTAAGGTGATACTGATGCCATGAGCTGTAATATCCCCCAGATGGAGTCTAGACACTGGTGGTGGTGGTGGTGGTGAAGGGGTGAAGAGTGATGGATCTGGATCTGGGAGTAAAAGGACCAATATAACACTAAAATGACAGCAGACAGCAGACACAGGAACAATTTTAAAGTTTGCCAGCGATGAGTAAAGTACTGTAGGCCAATAAAAAGACTGAAATAAATCATCTTTGAACTGTAACTGTCCTCTGACTGTCGACAAAGGGCAGACATACAGTACGACTGTAATCTGTGATGAGAATCAGCAGCAAGTAGACATTTAATCCTTTTAAGTTGTCTCAAGACAAAAGGTTGGGATGCTTCAAATGACACCTAGAGGTGGTCACATAAAGTGGTGCAACACTCTCTGTTTCTGTCTACTGTAACTCTATCCAAAGACACACGTTTATCAGTATTTGTTCAAGTCAAATTTATGAATGGGCCCCGCCTCACCTCCTCTATCGACCAATTTTGACGCTCTTCAAAGGTAGAGGAGAAGTAAGGCTCTTGTTACTGTTCCCACTCTCAGAGGGTCGGCAGAAGGGCTGCTACTTATCTTTATTATTCATTAATCTGCCCAGAATTTTACTGCAGTAATTTAAATCATCATTCAGTTTTATAAAATGTAGTGGTGGGTAGATTACTGAAAATCTATACTCATGTAAAGGTGCAAATGGCTCAAGTAAAAGGGAAAAGGACCATTTGAGGAACAAGTAAAAGTAAGGTTAATAAGGTTAATCAATTACTTTGCATTTTAACATTGAAGTTGGCATTACTTTAGGTAATCCACTCTCTTTTTACTTTTTTTCTCTCCCTCTTTTAATCACATTAGTGGCGCTGAAAGATCCACACACACACTGTACACACACAGATACTGTGTTTGTGATGTCCAGTGCAACACTGAGTGTTTGTTCTGGCTTTTTACTTTATCGATCTGCAAGGCCATAGGCAAGGACATCTGCTCACACAGAAACAACTTAAATAATGCTCTGCAAATAACGAAAAATACATTTAACCACCATTATAAAGCAAACCATTAAACACTAACCAGATCAGTCCTAAACCCACAGCCTTCTTTCCTCTGTTGCTCATTTGTTATTTCAGCACTCGGTGTGATAAAAGGGTTGAGTTACTCTCTCATTAAATGCTGCCTAGCACACCCATGAATCACAGTCAGCAGGGAGCCGTCACCTTGTCTGACCTGCGGCAGCGGCGAGGGAAAGAAGTTCTGTGGAAAATGCAGACCTCTCTTGTCTACAACCTTGCCGAGCCCTCCCCTGAGGTGAATGTCACTATGAGAACTGGAAATAGGATGGGCAGCTATCTGTGATTAGTCCCTGAAGTCCCAGTGCAGTGTGGAGGGCCACCCGAGCTACTGCAATGGTCAAAGACACAAGGAGACATGTGAAATGTGCAAGTCACATTGTAAAGTAGGGCTGCAACTAATGCACATTTTAAATATCAACTGATCTGATCTCAATTAATTAATTAATCAATTAACCATCTGTCCTAGAGAATATCAGATATAGTATACTTAGTATACTTATACTAAGTTCCCACAATGTGATGTCTTCAAATGTCTCTTTTAGCCCAAAACCCAAAGATATTCAGTTTACTAAAAGACAAAGAAAAGCAGAACATTTGGGGCCTTTTTGCTTAAAAAATTATTTGACCAATTCATCGAATATCTGTCCTTCTTTGATCAATCCATCATATGCATCAATGATATTTCCTACTTCTCAGTACTGCAGTGAAAGCATCTTTCACCAGCGAGCAATACAGAATAATCAGAAATAATTACATAAGATAATAACAGTAATATATAATGACAATAAAAGAAGAAAATAGTTTTGTGTTTTTACAACATCCTGAAAAATATAAATCCAATGTTGCTAATCTACCTGTTGAGAGAAAAAGATATTACTGTATAGAAAAAAGCACAAATTAGAGTCTTCATCAAGTAGTCCATTGAAATTACTTGCCATCACAGTTAATAGACAAGCTAGATCAAGAGGTCTCACAGATATTAGTAACAGGCAGTAGGGGGCGCCAGACAACAGGATTTGAATTCACCATAAACCCCAAAACTCAGATTACCTTAAAGGTCAAAGAGGGTTTTGTTCTTTCTATTTCCAGATGTTGAGTGTGAAAATAATCAAGGGTTGGTATACCAAAACTGATGCTGGATCAGTTGTTCTTGGTGGTCTGCAGTCCTCTGAGCGTTCAGAGGCTTTTCATGCTCAAATTCTGGATGTTTCTGAACCATTTAAATTGGAATATGGACAAAATGCAGAGATGTTCACGCTCCCACAGGCTTCTACGTACATGAAATCTATTGTTAAAATCCATTTTCATAGGATTTAAGTTCCTGCACAAAAGAAATAAGACAGAATTACATCAACAGCCACTGAAACTCTAGTGAAACCCTCAGTGGGGATTCATGGCAGATGAGATGAAAATACTTGGAGTGATGAATTTGCGTGTGAAGTAGGAAGCAGACAGCCGAGAGCAGGTAAAGGAGTTCTGGAGGAGATACAGTGAGGGAGAAACTGTAGCGGAGATCTGTCAAAAGCAGAAAAAAAACAACCTACTTGCACACTGGATGACAGGGCCAGGATGGAAGGGAGGAAGGTTTTTTCTGAGGTAAAGGAGACATCCTTTTTCACATCGTGTCTTGCTGAAACCAACCAACATGTCAGACAGAGAGAAAAGAGTACACCGTAATGTACTCTGCCGCAGCTTGTGACTGACAACTAAAATACCAAAGAGATGCCAAAGATAAACTAAAAAATGTGCTCCTGGAGGGAGGAGAAATACCAAGAAGTGCAGAAAAATGTGACAAATTACCTTTAAAAACTACAAATGAATGGTCTAATGCCTAATGTCACGCTGTCACAGGCAATGATGCATGCCATGTAATTAAATCATCACAGAATATCATACTTGTTAAGTGCGTTTAAACTCATCGAGATTTAAAATACAGCATTTACCCAGCATCCCTGCTTTTAACACCATTTAATGAAAGTATGTTGGCAGGTATATTTTTTTGCTGAAATGAGTAATTGGAGAGGATTAGTCATCTCATTTCATGCTCATTTTAGGAAGCGGGAGCTCTGAGGTCACGCTCCTGAAGAAAAAAAAGAAAAAGCAGCCTGACGAGCTAATGCACTGAGAGGATTTTAAACTAAATCAATTAGCTTGACTTCATGTATAACCTCCCCAAATCACTAGTGAGATAAAGTGGGACACTGAGAGAAAGGAAGCTGCAGAGTGAAGGAGGATGAATCAACGCATAAGATGAAGTTTATGAACTGCTTTATGGACGCTTGAGCTGTGTTTGTAGACCGAGAGTCTCTGTGAGGCTCTGTGAATGTAGGCACAGCTAAATGCTAACACTAGCATGGCATCATGTGCACGATGACAGTGGTGACATGCTAATATTAAGGAGGCGTAATGTTTACCATTTATGGCAATCCATCCAATGTTTGTTGAGACATTTCACCCAAAACCATAAATATGAACTTCACGGGGGACCAAATCATTAGGATTTAGACAGAATTAAGCTATTAGCTCCAGACAAAATTTCATAGCAATCCATCCACTCAGGGGCGGTGGGATGGAGACTTTAACATAATATATTGGAAACTTTACATTATCGTGGCACAGAAATGTCTAAATGTGGCATTAGAAATCAATGCATTTTTCCAAATACATGTCTTTTTTCATTGAACTTCACTTCAGTCTAAATTGCCTTAACAGATCATTTATTTTAATTATGTGGGATGGGAGATTTAAATATATTTTTAACACGTTTTTCTTTTTTAAATAATCTAAATTAATGTGTTCAATTTGAAAGCATTTGACACCAAGCTGAGGTGGCAGCTAGCAGCCCATGCCACCCATCTAGATCCGCACCTGCATCCAATAATTGCTGAGATATTTCCGTCCGTACCAAAGTGGCAGGTCGACTGACACTGCCATCCACAGAGCTGTGCTGCTAGCATGGCTAAAAAAAGCAAAACGGAAAGGCAGTGTTACTCTCTTACAATTAACATTCCACACTAGAGGCTGATGTGGTAGAAGCTGTGGGAGTCTCTGAGTTTTATCTACAATCACTCTGCTCATTAACTGTTCCCACTGCTCAGTCACAACCTGCTCCACAAACACAAGAGATAGGTGCGAAGAGGAGGGTAGCTGTAGCAGACAAATTAGGTACTACTGCTTAGCCTAGAGGAAATAAAAATGTCAGCAGTGATTATTATTTTCCCGAAAAGAGAAAGTGAGTGGAAGGTGGTGCGACATATTGATACAGGAGCACTGATTCATTGATTAAAGTTAATTAAGACCTTTTCCAGAAATGAATCTGTGTTCTGCTCTCTTACCTGATCAATGAATATAATAAATAAAGAGCACAGCATAGGGCTGCACTGCAGAAGTGAGACAGGAGAGGAGACAGGACAGACAGAAAAGGAAGTGTTCCTCAGTGACCTTCAGCCAACCTTAAAAACAAGGAAGGAAATTAAAATCAGCCAGCGGCCAGACTCCTGACCGTGGGTGACGGGCAGCCACCCAGAAATCGTAATAAATGTTCTAAAATATTCTAAAGGCATTTTCTGAGCCAAACAAGAATACTTTTAATCTTTTCACAAAGTAGACGAGAGTTGCAATAAATTGAAATTAAAGTCACTGTATTAGAAATTGTACTTAAAGCTATAATTATGTAACATTTCCACATTAAAACGTCTAAAAACACTCGACCTGCGTTCTATATTTTGTTGAGTTGTTGTTGTCCAGTTGCCTGAACAATAAACACTGAAGGAATCCTAACTGTGAGAAGCTGACTGCAATGACAGCAATGGTGGTGAAGACAACAACTCCCATGATCCTCCGCCACGCTACTTCCCGATGTCATCAAACTTCGTCTTTTCTTTGCTTACTGTTTGATTGTCAGTCTGTAATAAAAAAATCGAGATTGAGTTTAAAAAGACCTTTTTCTCTAAAATATGGAATAGAGCTCAAGCACTTACAGCCCTAGAGCGTAACAACACTGATTCCTGTATCTGATAGCCGGGTTTGGTGCATCGTGGTAATGAGGCGCAAGTGTTGACAAGGAAGAAACAATTTATTGAATACCATAGTCTAAAAATGGTCAATCAACAAAAATGGTCAAGTAGTGAAGTCCATCTTGACAAAAATAAATCTCTAAAAATCCAAAATTAGTAAGAGAACCAGAGTAAGGACAACAGCATTAGTGTTGCACATAAAATTGGGTACTCACAAGAGACAAATTGACTTTAGTCTCTAGTACGATATAAGCTCAAAAACACTGACCTAACATTTCCTAGCATTCCTCTGTCCTCCGCCGCCTCGTCACCAATGGGGAAGCAGCCTTCACTCCCTGCCCCCGACTCCTGGACCCACTCCCACCGGACTCAGA
>NW_023339696.1:11600902-11614476 GCF_004916995.1 Morone saxatilis | reverse complement strand
TGTGTGTGTGTGTGTTCAGCAGCATCTGTTCGGATACTCGGGTACACCTAAGTGACAGCAGATGTCCTTTGCATTCCAGTGCTGATGGCATGGTGGTAACATGTGTTTGTGTTTACTTGTGCAGACTTCTGTTATTGTCAGAAGTACACAGCAATAGAGCACTCTCTGCCTGTCTGACTGGTCCCGAAACATGACAGCGACATGGAGAGACAGAGCGAGCTGCAGAATGAAACTGAGACTAGAAATTAAAGCAGCATTGTTTTTTTGGGCCACTTGGGGGCAGCGGAAGAAGGTTTAACACAGTATCTGATATGTTATAAAGATGATATACCGACATGGAGCAACATTAGGATTTATTTGTAGGAGAACGTCAGTCCACTCTTCTTTTTGAAGCATAAAAATAACCAAACAAGCGACTACCGGGAAACATATATGGCTCCTTAACTTCTAGATGCTCTACATTGTTAACCAGCTATAGTCACAGTATTGAAAGTATTGAGGCTAAATCAAAACCAACGTAAACTCAAAACAATCAGCTGAAAGATGCTAAAACGCTGCTTTGAGAGGAACTACAGAATATGTGATACTTGGTTGTTTGACATTAGTTATTTGATTCATTGTAAATATTGAAATATGGATCGGCACAGCTTTAAAATTAAGATGAGAAAAAGGTCTTAAAAACGTTGCCAAGAATTGACGCGTGAATAAACTATAAGTTAACTAATGAAAAACATCTCTTGTGACATTAACCATTAAGTATGTATGAAGTATTCACAAGTAAAAGTTCAGCATTTAAAATCTTACTCCTTACTCCATATGCAGAATTGACCATTTCAGAATCATATAAAGTGATTATTGATGCATTCATGTATTCATCACTTTAATGATGCAGCTGCCAAAGGTGGAGCTTTATATAAAGCTGGATAGATTAACCTATAATGACGTAGGCCTCTGATCATTTATCAGTTGATTTATTATTCTTTATTTTTAATCTAAATCTGCAAAGTAACCAGTAATTAAATAAAATAATAAAAAGTATAATATTTGTCTCCACTAAATGTTGTGGAGTACAAGTATAAAGTAACATAAAATGGAAATACCAAGTAAAAGGAAAAAACTTGAGTAAATGTGCTTTTAGGTTTCACCACTGACATTAACAAACAAAATAAATCTGTTATTGGTTTTATCTCTTTGATTAAAAACAGACATAATTATTATTATTTCTTTTTCAGAAAATACCTGGACTATAGATATTGAAATAAGAACTTAAGTGAAGCAACATAATTACTACAATGGAAGAAATAAGTCTGTCCTCAGTGAAAACTAACTCAAATTAAACTGAAATCAACAATTCACTTATCACTTAAATTGTGATTAAATCTGACAAATTGAATTCAAGTTTTGCAAATGTTAACAGGAGCGAGTAAATGCGCTCATAAAACAAGATGGCTGCTGATGCACAGGTGGCCATGCTCACGTTGCAATAGAAGAGATTGTATTTATTCCTCTTATATTATATAGTAAATTGTGATTATTCTCAGTGATGCAGCTCCTGGCCTCCACAAACAGCACTTAAATGTCTTGTTTCTTGTGTTTTTTTCTTCTTGCCTCAGCAGCAGGTCTGCTGTGTGATGGATGCTGACGAGCAGCAGACAGACATCACATCCGTCTGGGAGGAAACATCACTGCAGCCTCTGCTGGGCCTCTATCTCCCACCTACTGAGCGATCGATACTGAAGGCAGCTAAAGTTAGCAGAGACAAAGCATCTCAGAGACATCCCTTTGAATACAGCGTGTATGTTGCACTTCTTTTGCACCTTTTTCACAGCGGACATTTGGGGGTGTTTTTGTAGGAAACACACTTTAAACAAATTTAATAAGCAGCTTCAAACACATTTATTTCTTACTGGAGCCCTTTAAAATGAATGCATTTGAAAATTAATATGAACCAATGAAACTTGTCAAAGCAGGAAAAGCATTGGTGCAATGTTATTATTACAGCTGTGCTTTTCCTGCTTTGACAAGTCAAAATGTCTCATAATATCACAATGTGTGAAGTGGACAATTAAGGATAAATCTTTGAGTGCTATTTTAAAGATTCCTTCCAGACATTTATTACAACACATACAAATAATCTGCTTGGGAACAATAATGTGTGTTTAATTTCCACATTAAAATCTGTAAAAAGGCATCTACTCTTTCTACCTCATTAAAAACTATCTATGAATATGCACATTTTGTTAATTTCTAAAGTTTTCCTGCTGGACACAAGATGTTTCCTACTTCACTGTAAAGTCCATCTTCAGTGTCTGTGAAGTGGAGGCTTCAAGTTTCTACATCTTACTTGTATAAGTTGCATATTAGACCAGGATTGGCTTCCAGACTATTTTTGATGGCACAAATTGTGCTAGTAGGTCCCTTAAAATCAGATTTTCAGTGAGCACAGAGAAACTTTCCACTTCCAGCAGATGAATGTGAAAACATCCTTCTTAGTGTCAAACTCGGCACATACATCATTCTGCACAGTGAAGATCAAACATTGAAATGTAGAACCAAGAAGAAAAACATATTTAGCTTATTGTTTTTTTCTTAGTATTATAGAAAGGTGTTAATTGGCTGCATATTTACTGAAAACAACATGAGCTGTGTTAATGGTATGCTCTAGAACAAAAGAATATTGTGCTAATTGTGTGAAAGTTTTTAAAATGTGACAAAAGAATCGACTGATTATACTGATTGTTTGGTAGTTTAATCTACAAAAAGACATTATATAAGCTCCTTAAATGTTTTTTTGTGCAAAACATCTTAATTCATAGTAACTAAAACCTTGAGATAATTGTAGGTATACATTTCGTCATCAGGACCTCAGGTGGAGAGCAGAGAGCTGGTGCAGCCTCTCGTGAACAGATGGCGGCCATATTTCCCTCTAAGTGCACTTGGCAGCAGCACGCTGACACAGTAATCTATCTTAGTTGGCAGAAGGACACCACACTGTAACACATGAACACAACGTTCATGGAAGGAGCACTGTACGCAGATTTGCAAATGGAGCTTATATATATATAAATATAGGGATATGTGCTGCTGCGACATATCCGCTGCGAATTTTCTCACCGCTTCTTTCACCCACACAACTTATGTCATGATAAGTCACCTATCAGTGTGTGCAGCGCCAAACAGGAGTGTTCCAATTCTGGGTACAGTGTCACATTATTTATAAGATAAATGGTTTAAAGATCTGTATTGATCAGGGGTTGATTGTCAGATGTTGTTGTCTGTCTGTAATTCAGAGGTGTCAAGACAGCAAATGGCAGCAAATTTTAGAGTAAATCTGCTTAATAATAACTAAATAAAAAAGGATCCTTGGCTGGAAATACCAAATGATGCACAAACCAGCATTTGTCTCTTGAGTCAGAACTGTTAAGCGGCTCCAGGGCAGTTTTTCAGTATTTTATTGTCTCTGCAATTTTGTGAAAACACAATTATACAAACTAGAGCAGATTCCCTCGCTACATCAAGACTCTGTGTAATAAAAGCACATTAAATGTGAAACAGATATGACTATAATCTGCTCTGAAACACCAGTGGGTCTAACACTGTTAGCAGATGGCAGACTCTTGTTAAACTACAAGACATTTGCACAAAATTAGAAAGGGGTCATTGCTTGACGATGT
Source organism: Morone saxatilis (assembly GCF_004916995.1). Taxonomy (NCBI): domain Eukaryota; kingdom Metazoa; phylum Chordata; class Actinopteri; family Moronidae; genus Morone; species Morone saxatilis. Next base: position 11,610,802 of record NW_023339696.1, on the reverse strand, counting down.
CCCATTAAACATATTGAGCTCCCAGCAGTGAGTGTAACATTTTGCTCAGGAAAAAAATCTGCTAATAGAAGTCGTATTGCAACAATTCATCACTCTGTGCCGCAGTGCTACTTCTGAGTAGTTGGACAAAACTCGTAAAAACGAATAGATTTCTTAATTAAACCTTGAAATTCATCCTGAAACACTTTGTCATCCAGTTTAGTATCATCTAACATACTGTATATTGCTACAGCTATCATCCACTTCATTTTTAATGGCAAAGCAGAGCATAAATTGGGTAGTTATAAGCAAGCATTTTGGTGCCAGAGAAACATTTCACCTCTATCTGGAATGAGAGGACTGTTCTGGGATCTGTCAGTGTTGATCTGCCCTCCAATAACTCACTATTAAGCATCTGCTGCCGATCAGGAGGGTCCGGCTAAATCAAGACTAGCAGACTCATCTGCGAGTCCCCCCCGGGCTCAACTTTATATCTTCAGTACATATGCAGGGCGATACACGCACAGACACAGTACGTTTTGGATAAAAGCAAACAAAGAAAAACACTGCAGGAGCATCAAGAATAACTAACACAACAGATAGTTTATGTATTTATTCTGTTTATGCGGTGTGTTGTCTTTTGATGAATAGGTAGAGATGAGCAGCATTGTATCATTTGTCATACAGTAACACAGCAGTTTCCAACCTTTCCTGCTTGTAACCTCTTCATAAAAAAATACCTTAATAACTCTTAAGCCATGTGTTCTTGAAATCAATCATCTAAAAGTTGAATTTCTTTGAATGGGGAATGTGTTTTCAGATTACTTTGTTTGTTTAGAGGCCTGAAGTTATTTCCCCCTGGGATTATTAAAGTATTTCTGATTCTGATTCTGACTAAACAGGTAAAACTCAATGAATTATTATAAAAATAAAGGTGAGATTCCCCAAAATTTTGAATAATCTTTTCATCATTACCCCTTAGATTCATCTCATGACCCCTCGTGAGGAGGTCCAGACCCCCAGGTTGGGAACCACTGCAGTGATAAATGATGTAGCCAGAAAAAGAAAGCTACATCATTCCTGTGACTGAGGCGCAGTAACAAGTCAAACCATGAAGGTTGTCACATGTGTAAAGAGCCTTTCGTAGAGATCAAATATTCATCAGTACATTTTTCCTCTAGTTCTGTCTCCAGAGAGCAGAGCGCTTGCTGGTTGGACTGATGTGATCCGCTGAGCCAGAAAACACTGTGACCTTCTGAAATCCGAAATGGAAACACACTGCTCGTGCTCCAGCTCCACGCTGCAGGTCACGGATTGGTTAATGGAGGTGCAGTCCTGAGAGGAGCAGCGCTGTCTAATCTTCAGCTGCACGCCGACAGTGAGGAATGACAAATAAATGAAACCGACTCGTCCGACTGAATGTGCGACGAACATGAACATAAAGACCTGCAGTAATTATGCTGAGAACTGAACATAAGGATCTCTGCGCCTGTCTGAGATCTGTTTTCTCGAGGGGGGGTCCTGAGTTTGAACTGTCGCAGTGCATCGTTAGTGAATGTTAAATCTATCTGTAAATTAGTTAATTAAGAGAATAAACTGAAGAGCTAATGCTGCAGAAAAAAAACAACTCAGCAGTGCAACTAAAAACTGGAAACAGGGGAAACAGGAAGCCTTATACTACCTTGTTTTGCTGCCAGGCAACCAGTGGAGAGTCCTGGAAAAAAAACTAAAAACACATAACCCCCCCCCCCCATAAAGCCACAATATATTGTTTCACACTCTGCAAAGTGGACAAGCAATGAGATTTAACAAGTTCATTAGACTTAGGAGGTGCTGGTAGGCAGATCTTGGAAAGGTTTCCGCCAGGTTTCAGGTCTTTATGCTAAGCTACGTTAGCTGGCAACTGATCGTAGCTTCGTGTATCAACACAACAGTGGCATCAATCTTCTCATCCAACCCTCGGAAAGCAGGAACAAGCACCTTCCCAAAAATGTTAAACGTTGTCTAAAGGTAATTCCTAAAAACCGGACCTTTAGAAGGTTAAGTTGTGATGAAGAGCAGAAAGTAATGTTATGACAGATGATATCAAATCAAATAGTTGTGGTAATCTAGCGTGTTTAACAAAGGGTGCCACTAATGCACGTCCCCTGAAAACACTTTTCAGCTTCAAACATCCCAAACCGAAGCTTTTAATCCAACCTGTTCTTATCCAGGGTGCAATGTGCTCAACAACTGTACACGTTATCGGTCGTCTTTGAAACATTATTCTGAAGGAAAATGTTTTCTGTGTAAATCAAATGAATGAATCCACTCAGCCCAGACAATACCATTCTTACAGCAGATCTGAAGGTGACTGACGTCCAAAGGGAAATTCTCTCTAGATTGCTCATCAGCACCGAAGCGCGGGCGGGTTTGTTCTCAGCCGCGGAGCGTTTAATAGATCTACTCTAGGGACACAGATAGCCCTTCCACTGATGCATCCTGGGTGGCTGCCCTTGAATCAAAGTAGGTTTGCGTCTGTTTTTTTTTTATAGATTTAATGAAGTGGGAGTAGAAAGACATTTGGGCCACATCCTGTAGAAGAAGCATGTTGATTTTAAGATTAACAGGTTAAGGAGGGTCTCTCTGATTAAATGCATCTGCTCTGTTTTGTCTCTGAGCTCAGCTACTGATTGGATCCACACTCACTCCGTTCAATAAGCAGAATAAATCATAAAGACTGTGCCAGAGTCACACACACCCATTTTTTCTCATTTTATTCAGTGATAAATAATTTCCTATGATCATAGGCTTTATGTGAAGACATCCGATCAAGGCAAGAGACAAATTAGAGGGCACACATTGCCACCATTAGAAAATAATAGCAGAAACAAAAACAATGAGGTAAGAAGTTCTCTTTTTTTATACATTTGTGGTGCTTCTATTTCTGTTACCTATACTGTTGAATGCACAGTGCTTCCTAATACAGAAATCCTGCCTTTTGTGTCTGTACATTATTAAACAAAAACAGGTCATGGCACAATACTGAACCAACCAAAGACAGGGCACTGCAGAGTGTGGAGTTAGCAGTATACATCATCAGACCCAGAGTAAGAAAAGCTGAGCGGGAAAACGGAAATACAAAACAAAAACAAAACTAAGACTTGGCAACTGAGCTCCGTGATTGATTTAACACAAACACACACACCTGATCTGAGATCTGAGTGTCAGTAGGTCGTATAGTCCCCAAAATCTGTGTAAAAATATAAAATACAAGCCTATAATGTCTATTTTTTTTATATTAGTTAAAGTAAAATGAATCTTCCTATTTCCATAATTGATCCCTTAATTTATTCTTTAAGCAATCAGATTTGCCATCTTGCTTTGTCTCTTATGTGAAACTATGGGTTTATAAACTGGTCTTGTGACAGCTGAAAGGAGGGATGGCTGTGTTACGCTGCTTTCTACAGACCAGAGGTTTTTAATAATTATTACAAATGTCCATCGCGAATAAACAACCGTAAATCTGCTTAGAAATCATTAAAAAAAGACACTTAATCCTCCAGAATTTGCCTGACAATCTTCATGTTTTACAGTTTTCTTCAGTATCATATAATCCAGTGATAGTTGTCTGTACGTCAATGGGTACATTGCAAGCAAGAGGTATTAATAGCTAATTTAGCAGACTTTTAATCGTCAAAATGTGAACAAATATAGGCGACAAAAACAGGCCTTCCTCTTTACATCCCCCCAAATTATAGCCACTATAGTTCCAAAACTTCGAGCATGATTGTGAACGAAACCAGAAAAAAACCCACCAGCTCCACCTTGATGGAGGCAGCACAGCCAGAAACTTGAGCTAATTAAAGCGAGCCATGGGGCTTGAATTGAAGCTCGCGCTGATCTACACCTCGCCGCTGTCGGCCAAAATGAGCAATTTGAACACACCACCGAGGGCTCTACAAACTTAATAATGGGCAGATATTCACGACTTTCTGAGGTTAATTAGAGTGATTGTGAAAATAATCCAGACTATAAAAGACAATGATGGTTAGTTGAAGCCCTAATATGTGGATTTACACAGTACAGACAGTGTGTGTGTGTGTGTGTGTGTGTGTGTGTGTTTTACATTCACGGGCCTCATGGGCAGCACACTGAGGCACAGCCCCCATGCATGGACCTGACCTGCAGTCCCGGTGCCTTCACTGTTATACAAAACAAGACAAAAAGAAAAACGCTCCTGGCTCCCTTCTTTCCTGTCCAAAGGAGAATACCACCAAATCTCAGCATTCACGTGTTATTTCCACACCTTAGGTAACTTCAGTTTCTATTTCTAAGCGTCAATATACTGTCTGCTATAATTAGTGATGTATGAGTTCATCTCAACTCCACAGCGAAGTTTGAAAAGGTCACTGTTCTTGAGGCTGCACTTATCAGAATTAAGATTATTACTAACAATACAAGGAGGTGTGTTTATGTTCAGATGATTCTTCTCTAAATTCACAGTCTTCTAATTACTGCCAAAGGATGTTTATCAGCGCGTATCGGTGGGTTTAGCTTAGCAAAATAGCCGCCTACGCTCACTAATACTGTGTTGCTGTCCGTGTGAATAACATAATGCGAGGTCTTCCATTGAGTGGCATTCTCCTTTACGGTACCTGACTGAACTCCTGTTTCGCTGCCCAGAGAGGTCACCCCTCCTCGCTACCTGCTCGGAGAAAAAAAAAAAAAAAGAGAGGCGGCACACCTGCACCTTTCCTCTGGTCCACAGCGGCCTGTGAGCTGGCCCGTGAGCTGGCCCAGACAGCTGGGCTCACAGCTGCTCTCCCCAGACACACACCTGGGGCCGTGTGAAGTGACGGGCGGGAATAAACTCTGCTCTAAAGCCGAGCTGGCAGAAAACCCTCCGGTTCCCCTCTACGATTCAGTTCAGTGAACCTCAATTACACTCGAGCCACTTCAGTGGAAAGGAGGCGGGGGTGGAAGAGAAAAGAACACAAAATGTAACAACAACATAAAAACACACAACTGAAATAGCTAAGAGAAGCCAAAAATAGCGACAGGAGCGGTCGTGACGGCGCAGACGTGTGCTGAGGGCGGGGGTCAAGACGAGGAGCGGCTGTAGTGGTCCTCAGGAAAATGTGCGCCAGCATTGTGGCCGCAGTTGCCATGACAGCAGCACATTAAGCAGCCTTTTTCCCCCCCAACGGAACAACAACAGAGAGACGGCCATATTTTAAATCAACAGTGGCAGGGTGCTGAGACAGCCCTCGCTCACACTCCTCCCCCCTCCGTGCCCCCCGTTTAGTGTTTTGTTCGTTTTCATTTTTTTTTTTTAGTCGTTAGGTTCTCCGCGGTGCTGCGGTCCCTTGACACATAATCAAAGACTTCCCTGTATCAGGCTTCTGGCCAGAGTTTGTGGTTTTTGATTTTCAGTCATTCTGTGTTTTTGTAAATCCCCGTAACGTTTTCCGAGCCCCTCGTGTCGGTCCAGAGGCGGGCGCGGTCGAGTCCTCAGCCTGGGAGGCAAACTTTGCCTGCAAAGAGAAGTCCCACTATGGTGAAGAAGATGGAGAGGACGAACAGCACGTACGAGGAGCCGACCACCGTGTTGTTGGGCAGCTTGTACGGCTGGCCTCCCACTTCGTTGATATAGAAGCCTATGGGGAAGATGAGCGCCGCCATGCAGAACAGGATCACTGGAAGGGAGGAGACAGAGAAAATGTTAGTTCACACATATGATTAGTTCTGTACACCAACGTTACTCACTAGTGTTTCCCTGACGTGTCTAAATGCTAAACGTAAACCAAACTACAGACTCACTCAGTGACTAAACATACACCTGAAAAAATATGACCTCCGCCTACTTTCTAGCAAGAGGAGGAAGCGTGAACCCACTCAACTGCTCAAACTGAATTCAATTTTAGAAAGTTCATTAGCGGCGTACAATAGGGCCTTTCAGACGGCTTCGAAGGAGCAATTACACAAAGCAGACTCATGGTATTCACCGTGATGAGCATGACTCTGCCTCTCGTGCATTTACAGCCCTTTAATGTTTCCACGTTTCATTTAGAAACAGGTTAGATGTCATGGATTGTACATTATTGTGACGAACGCACAGAAACAGGAGCCAAAGAAAGAAGAAATAAAACCAGAATTTGTCAATTCGTTCATTTTTTTTTCTTTTTTCAGACTGAAATTATTCCTCATTTTACATTAACGTCTTCATTAGAAGAGGAGATAAAAAGAGCACAAATCATCGTGAATACTTTAATTTTGTAAAACTTCATTTGGTTCTTTTTTTTTAATCATTACTGTAGCTGGAGCTTTCTACAGACACTGGCCCCATTAACGTCTGTAACAGAGCTAAGAGCTAATAATCCAGCCTTCATCAACCGTGATTACTGTGGCTCGTTTCATTTGTTCAGATAAGAACAGCAGATTATCTCGTGTCATTGTTTATTTCATATTTTCCCAGTGTGACGGTGCAAGGGTGAGTCGAGGGGCCACGGCTATTTCAGACATCATAACAGCGGGACTAAGAGCAGAAAATGTTATAAAAGCTGAGATTACAGATACAAATCTTACAGCTTTGGTGAACTTTGTGTTTAAAATCACAAAGGTTTCAGCCTCTGATAGCAAATGCTGTAGTGGATGAGGACAGAAAGCTGAGGAACATGTTTCCTTCTTCAGAAAGGATGTGTGTTTGAGTTAGAGAGGGTGGTCCGGATGTGACGTCTCTGAAGAAAACAACAACATTATGTGTCACATGTTGCCACAAGGTGAAGGCAGCGCTGCATGAGGACACTTGGGACTGAATCTGTGTGAAAATGAGGAACTTAAACCGAAAGGTCGAAGACACAATGACTGTGTAGAGGCTCAAACTGTACAAGAACCCTATAAATACTGAAACGCTGATGTTTCCTGTCTATCTCTACAGTCACATGACAAACAGTCTAAACACAAACAAGAGCTACTGTACACACAACCAGTAGAGCTGCACAATTAATCCAATGTTAATCCTGATCACAATTTGGGCTCGCCGCGATGAAATGAACGTGAACGTCCAGAATATTGATGTTTAAAATGGTGCTCAGCTCACAGAAAACTCAGCTGCATCAAAATCAATCGCTTCCTAAACCAACAATCAGCCACCAGGGCGGTCGACGTGTTCTGGTTTCACTTTTGGGGAGCGGTCATGTTGCTGCAGCTGTAGCCGGGATACTTTGATTCCCAGAACAAAGCAGTGAAATAATGGTGATCTCAATATTGATAGAAATAATCGGGATCATCATTTTGGCCGTAATCCCGCAGCTCTACCAGACACACACACGATTAAAAGACGAGGCAGGACGTTTGCTCAGGTCTACAGCGCAGCACTAAAACTCAAAAATGCATTTAATACAGAAGCAGCAAAAAAGCTGGAGGCTTCAAACATTATGTTTCAGTCTGAAGTGCCTTAATTTGTTTCTTATTCTCCGGAAGATGCCTTCATGTTTATCCTTAAAGAGGTACTGCACACTGTTTTCTGAGCTGTAAACTAAATTATACGACTGTCGAGGATTCGAGGAATCACATCAATGCTGGTGTCATTTTTACCAAATTTATAAAAATCTTAATTTTATGGGTAGAAAATGTCAACGTGTTTCAAATTTCTGATAGTACTTGAAGGCAGCATTGCTCCACAACCCATTGAAAAGCATCCTTCAGGTATTTGATTTAATTTCAGCTCTGTAAAGTCAAGCTTTCTTTTGTGTGGCTTCGGGCAATTACTTTTTTGAAGTGCTTTCCTTGAGCCAGCACAAATCTACAGTATTTCCAACATTACTTGAATGCAGCATTAGTTTCTGTAAATGATTTCTCCACGAACCACAAATAAGCTCTTTATACCACCTCAGGCTGATTAACACAGTTTAACATTTCTTTACAGGCTTAAAAGGTGCAAATCAGTAATCAGATTTCAAGCTGCAGCCAGCTCCGTTGATATTAAATTTAATCCTGAAACAGAACGAAAAGACAAACATTAGAGGGCTGTGGAAGAAACCACATGTGTGCTGATGTTTCCCACAGCTGCCACTAGATGTTACATAAAAGACATCATTTACTGATAAAACCATGAGACAGACACATTATTACAAACCCGCTGTGCATCTACGTTGTGTAACTGTGCTGACTGAAAAAGGATTTAGTAGATTCAACACAACCCTCATCCAAAACCACTAAACATCCTTTTTGTAATTTCCCTCTTAGAGAAAGTTTATAAACACATTTCAGAGATTTTTTAGTCTTTACTGGTGTGAACAAAACACACTACTGGAACCAGTTCACAAACTGCAGCGGCTCACTTTAGTACCCGGGTTAGCTTCCCTGCATCTGATTTCTTAATATCAGAAGCCCCTGATTGAGTAGAGTAATCCATCATTTAGCATTGCAACCCTGTAACACCAGTGGACTCAAACCTGGCTCCTTTATTACCTACAATCTAATGTGGCATCGAACAGCTACAGAGTCTGAGCTCACTTCTTTCTAACAGATTTATTAATGTTCAAACGTGTCTTCAGCCTTAATTGATACTCTTTACATAATTGATCAGATTTCACGCAGTTTCCCCCACAAAAGGCTTTATACACTTTTCTTTTTAACAACCTGAAAACAGACTTTGATGTGTAAACTCTCTGCAGTTCCCCTTCGACCAGATTTGTAATTGGCTTTTTAACGAGTACGCATGTGCGTGAAGGACGTTCGCAGAGGGGAAAGCGTGTTGTGATGTTCTGCTCAGCGTGCGTCACGTTTGTTAACAGCTGCAGCGCGAGGCAGAGGTCAGAGGTCAGAGGTCATTACTAACTCTTATCGTACTGTGCAGGAAGGAGGCGTCTGTGATTGGAAAAGTGACTGCCACTAATTAGGACAGCTCCCTTTTCTTCGGTTTCCTCTGAAGACGTTATTACTGAAGCTTTTGGTCCACTTATGTAACACAGTGACGTTAATCAGCAAAGCCAACTGTGTGACTGTGTGAATCACAGATCAATGACTGTGCAGATCTGAGACCGTTGTATGTTGCCAGTGTGAGCCAGATGAACTGTAAACTGCAGCAGGTAGAGCAGCTCTTTAAAGTTAACACGGATTTATTTCGGTTCTCTCTAAAGTGTGCAATCTACTTGTGAAAGCACATGAAGCCATTTGTAGCTGTTCGGGACCTGAGGGGAGAGTTTTCCTGCTCTAAAAAAGTCTCACTGACGTCGTTTTGTTAACCAGGCTTCAGATAGAGGAGTGAATCAGGATATCGGGATTAAAAGACTAGAATTTATACAAATCACCCCGGAGATTAAATATCTTTTTAGGGACGGGTGATATGGATAAAATCATCTATCGTGGTGAAACAAATAGACAAGAATATTTGTTTTTGGCTAATCCATTAATCTAAATCCCTTTCGAGCGTGAGGGAGAAACCACAGCGTCAAAACACAAAAAACACACAAATGGAAAATCCTAAACTAATGAAAACATACCTATGACTTTTATATTTAATTTCTGCCAACAGATTCTCTGAAATGTTAAAACTGGACCTTTAATACATTCTTTATAAAAGTCAATCAGTACGGCTCACTTGTTTATAACTTTATCTACAATATCCTAATAAAACCAGAGATATTCATGAGATGCCAACCCTGAATAAATGTTTCACAATGTATATTTTATTATGTATATATATTTCATCTGAATAAGCTTAAGTGTCATGCAGCAACGTGATTAACTAATAAACTGTTTATATAGTTTAAAGTCGCATTAAAGCTGCAGTAGGTAACTTTTCTAAAGATTACAGCATTGCTCAAAGGAAAACTAAATCTTAAAATCCTTTTCTGACATGTAAGCCGTCACAAACTGTATAAAATAAGAACTTGAACTTGTTTTATCTTCCTTTGTTTGTTTTACATGCTACTT
>NW_023339696.1:11599139-11600878 GCF_004916995.1 Morone saxatilis | reverse complement strand
GTTTGGAAAGCACTTTGGATCTCTGTGTCAAAAAGTTGCTATATAAATATTTTTTACTTACTTACAGTCGAGTAGCACATCAGACGCATGTTGTGCCGACTCTTAGAGGCACTAACAGGACAAACGTCTGCCAGGGAGCATAAACGAACAATGTCTGGTAAACCTGCGTCACAAGGCGCACACAAGCAAATATTTATGTCTGTCATTTCGCCTGCTCATTGCTCGGGCCATGTGTTTATCTGTGAGGGGGGTATGATTGCAAAAGATGCTTTGAAAGCTAAGCTAAAGGTGGAGCCAGAAGTACATGGCTCAGCATTATTCCAGCGAGCAGTTAATTGAAGTGCAGCAGCTCATGGTCCGCTGCTTCTCTTAAGTGCCCAAACTGATGACATACAGCGCTTTGCCTTAATCTGCAACCTTTTGATCTTTGATGAGTCGTTAAAGTCCTTCTTTAGTGCAGAAATGGAAAACACTCTCTGGTTTCAGCTTCTCAAATATGAAGACTTGCTGCTTTTCTTTGCCTCATGTGAAAGTACACTGAATATTCTGCTCGTTTTGGACTGCTGGTTGGACAAAAACAAGACTTAAAGACTTAACTTTGGGCTTTAGAGACTGAAGAACACAATGAAGAAGCAGAGCTGCTACGACAGATGAAGTGAGGAGCTCACTGACGGCAGACAGGTAGAGTCCAGAGGCTCATTTCACCAGTTTATCACCACCAACAAAGTCACGTTACATCATTTCTGACACAATAATCTAATAAAGTTTAGTCTAGACCAGCGCAGTTAACGAGAGCCCCCGAGAGTGACGCTCATCAAATTGACACCAGGTGGCTCTAATTGACGACACCTGCTCATTAGCCTCCATATTAAATCAGCTGTAACTTGACAAACTCGGCTGAAAGCATCCGTTTCATTATCAGCTGAGAAGTAATAAGAAAAACGTATTTTATAACTGTACAATGTCCGGCTCAGCAAGTATCTTAGCATCCTAAGCCAAAGATATTTGTTTATGTTATATTATATATATTTTTTTGTCCTGTTCCCCTTTTGAAGTCAAAAATAATTTAGATTTTGGACACAAATGAAACAAATCTCAAACATAAATCACTATATTTACAATAAACTTCAGGGGAAAATAAGCACAATTATATTTTGGATCTGACGGTTTTTATTCCCTGTCCAACTTGTCCGTGTTGCTTTGTCTAAAGGAATCTTTGCATTGAAAGAATTGTTATTTCTTCATGAACCATCGACTCTTTTGCCTCTGCTCATCTACGCCTGTTTGAGGTGCAGTTAATAAATTAAAGTTACTTCTCCAAGATGTACATCAACCTCAGACAGTTCATTTAGTTAGCGAGCTCAGGGGACGTTAGAGATTAAAACAACTTCTGAGACGATGAACACTATAAAATAGATGTAATGAAGTGACTGTACGTGTGATTTACTGGATCAAAAAAGGAAAGTAGGTTCGTTCCAATTAATTTAAATATTGGCAGAAGTGCAATATGCAAATTATAATTTCTGGATGAAGGTAAAATGTGTAACAAGACAACATTATAATGAAGTGCTGCAGAGATGACCTGATCTACAAATCGTGTTCTCCAGTAAGAAAACATGTTTGTTTAGTTCAGATCATGTGATTTAAATATTTTCAGTGAAAATTACATTTGAGATGCTTTTTCCTGGTTAAATAAAGGTTAAATAAATAAAATCATTCTCACACTAATTGTGAATCAT
>NW_023339696.1:11596796-11599039 GCF_004916995.1 Morone saxatilis | reverse complement strand
TATTATTATTATTAGTATTACCCATCGGTTGTTGCAAAACATGGCATGACTTTTTATCAGAAATGGTTAATTTTCAATCAGATTAATTAATCGTTAAGAAGCTTGAAGTCGTGTCTCCACTGTCAGTTTGACCAATGGCTGTTAACCTGTCAGTAAACTGAGCTAGTGATGTTAAAGTTGTGCAGAGCGAGCAGATCATGGAGCAGAGCCTTCCTGGGGGGACAATCGGGACACCAAGTCATCTGGAAAGAGCTGTGCTTCTGTCGACAGTGACAACAAATCTGCGGACTCGCCTGCTAACTTACCCGCCGTTGAAGTGAGGCAGCGAGATAAAGAAAGCCACATTTACATGTAAGAATATTCTGCCCATCAGTGTGTTAAGAGCCAGTGTCTTATCGTTTAGTGCAGCCTTTACATTACGTTCTCCCATGTGGTGTCACATTTGTTTTTAAATTAATTGGAGCTAAACTAAAGTGACAACCGTAACGTCTCGGTGTTCACCTATACCTATCAGTCATTGAGCAGACACTCTGAGTCACGCTCCAGTGTGAAGGCCGATATACTCGGGAGGGACGCCATTCAATCAGAGCCCGTCGTCAAGGGGAATTTCTACCTGAGTAAGCAGAACGGCGCCGCATCACTCAGGCCTCTGCTGATCACAGGTCTCGGGCAAAAGAAAGGCGGACTGTAAGTGATGTGGGGGACGAGAGGTGTTCACTTGAAAAATGTGAGGGGGGGGTGTGAGCGTTTTTTCAGAAGTATTTTGTGGATGGCAGAGGAGTTGTTCTACGTGCTTCAACACTTTCTACATGGTTGAAAAACACAGAGAATCAAACTGACGGCTGAAAATACACAATACTTTAAGTCGAGGCTTTAATGCCACTAACGTCTTCTCAGTAAAATACAAGGACGTCATTTCTGCTACACGTTTTAAAGCATAATCTGAAAAAGAGATAAATTAATGGAGCGATAAACTCTCGTTCCGCTGACCAGAAAATAACCCATTCACGGAAAATGCAAGTCTGCGTGGGCGACATCATAAACGCTCAACAGCGGCTCCGCAGGTGGGCGGACGTGTGCATGAGACAAGTATGCGAGCTGGATTTCCAGAAGGTCAGGCGTGTTACTGGCTCCGTCTGACACCAGCTCCAGACATTTCTTACCCCCGTCTGCTTTAACCTTTGTGTGCGGTTACACAATGAATATACGGTGCTGCTAAGAAACCTATTGTGTCTAAAGCACTTGAATCCAAACAGAAAAGCGACGCCTGTGTGTGAGAGGTGTTCTCGCTGCCGGGGGGGCGTGGTTGGCTCTGCAGGCTGTACAGAGGAAATCCTGTCTCCTTTATAACACCCAGTGAAAGCTGCTTTTACAGGAACAACCCACACAAACAATGCCAGTGGCTCACAAGAAAAACGCCTGTAGATGTTCAGGTGCTAGATACATGATAAAAACGGTAGAAAAACGGTACCTGAGCGGCTCATGGGCTTACTGAACAGCCTCGGCCCAACAGAGGAACCTGAGCTCGGTAGAGAAAACAGGGACTGGTACTGGGAGCAAGAGAAAACCAGGCAGAAGTTAGAAAGCTGCGGTTAATGGCAGCGGTTTTATGAGCGTTTCCTCTGCATCCTTTGGCCTCCTGCTGATTCACGAGCACTCGGAGGAATTCCTGCCCTACAGCAGGCCGGCACGCTACGGGACACGGATACAGGTAAACAACTCAGCAAGCAAGGCGCACAAACAAGCAGCTCTAGTCTGGACGGTCAAACAACAACGGTGTGTTCACGGTACGTGGTTTTATTCGAACATGGGAGAGTCCACTTACACTCACAGCCCTTATTTGCAGGATGAATTAAAGGAACAGTTAGATGAAAAGATGAATCCCGCTCTGATGTTCGTGTGAAGCTTCAACCAGCAGCTTCAAGATCGGAAACAGGGAAACCGTGAGTGTGAATGTGTTGCACCTGAAGCTCAACACGAAATGTGACGTGGCCTCGAAACCTGAACCAACCGTTCTCAACTAACTGTATGATGACGTCCACCTGTAAGAGCCGGGCCTCCTTACTGTACAAAAACACAAATCGATCACTGATTCTGGTGAAACTGCATCATATTTTATGGAGAAAAGTAGGGATGCACCGAATATTCGGCCGAAATACTTTTATCACCGAAACCACGCGGCCGAAACAGAAAGTTGTGATGACGCAAACAAAAACCGCGGCCAGCACACGCTTGTCTGGATA
>NW_023339696.1:11596554-11596726 GCF_004916995.1 Morone saxatilis | reverse complement strand
GATTTGCAAAACGTGTAATGCTGACATTTCAAGAGGGGGTGCGTCTGCAAAGAGCTTCTCCTGAAATCCAAACATCCCGATTCTGAACACGAGGAGAACACGCACGCCCACTCCGTCTGTGGCGGACGTTTCTGAAAAGAAAGTTTTCCAGTGACGGTGCACTTTACCTGAA
>NW_023339696.1:11588973-11596454 GCF_004916995.1 Morone saxatilis | reverse complement strand
TTCTGGGTTTCCAAAATCAGCAGCGACGACACAAATAAGGATTGGGTAAAAGTGACCCCTGATAGCCTGATCAACGCCAAGGTTCACTTCAAATGTCAGGCCTCCAGAGGAATTCAGCACCGCAACTACCTCTTCCTCACTTTGAAAAAAGGGCTGGGCCACGTAACACTTCACTGTTGTGGTTGCGCTTCATATTTTTGATCTGTTTTTCCCCATTAATCTACTATGTAGTCAAAAAAATGTATTTAAAATCTATTTAATGCTTTGGGGTTTTGTTTCACCAACGCGCTCAAAACCATTGAATTTTACAAAAGAAAAGCAAACAAATCCTCACGTCTAAGCAGCTGGTGCCAAGTCGGGTGGTTTGACGTTTTTTTTACTTAAAATTCATTAAATTGACGAATCACTTGTATCAAAACTGTTTCCTAATCACATTTCATGACAAGAGGTTTAGGTTGACTAAACCTTTTCAGGCAACATTATTAAAGCCAAACACAAAATATTCTCAGCGTTTGCAACTTCACACTGTGAGGATTTAATGTTTTTCTCTCATTTTATGGGTGGATGCTTTTTCCTCCTGATCAGGACAAAACAAGCAATTTACAAGAACTCACCACGGTGCAATCTATACGTTATCTGACATGTACTATTAATTTATTTGACACACACACCAAAATAACATTAGTCGCTAGTTCCTGAAGCAGCAGAGCTCCATCCTTGCTGGATGGCAATCTGCTTAAAAAGTGTAATTATTGGTGATTTTTAGGGTCTTTGGAAAGTCAGCAAGAAGCTACATAACATGCACACAATCACAAAGCCGTGGGAGGACAAAAGATGCCTGCCCTGTAATATAATAACCCCCACACACAATGGAGACACAGATTATCTGACGGGAAAACACTCCTCGCTTGATGGTGAACACATGTTGCGTAAAGAGAAAACCTGCCTAAAAAAACAAACAAATCACCACAAAAAGCAGTTTTCTCACAGGCCCTCCCTTCACTTTACCTGCCTGGATCTCACCAGTGTTGAATTCCAGGTCTGCGCGTTTGCATGCTGGGCTATCGCGCGGAAGATAATCGCTGGCCAGAAACAGGGCACCCCTGAAATATCGTGCAGTTTATCCATACGCCGGGCTGATGCTGGTCGGCTCGACGGGTGGGGGGAAAGAAAAGGCGCGTCGGTTTGTCCAAAAGTTGTGGACCACACAGGAGAAAGCGTTGATAGGACACAGGGTGGGGAAACTTGGTTATCAGTCTAACCATGGCTCCCCTTTCAACCAGCGAGCCCGGCTGCCTGCTGGTTCCGCTGGGGCATTGGCTGCCAGCCGACGGTTAGCTCCTGAAGCAAAACGGAGAGGCGGTCCAGACTCACAAAACGCATCACATCTCAAACGGGCCGGGGTTAGTCAGCGGCAGGTGCTAAAAAAACAACAACAAAAACACACAAACACAAAAGGCTCACTTCGCGTCCACTAACCGGGTTGGGTGTGCCCCTCGCCGTCACCCGCGGCGGCGGGGCATCGCGACTCGGCTGCGGTCGCAGGGAGCCTATGCTTCGCTTAGACCTCAGCGCCCAGATTCGGGCTCGTCGTGGCCCGAGCTGCGGCCCAGCAGGACTCGCATCGACGGGCCGAGACCGGACTTGCCGGCTGGCATCTTCAGACACACAGATGCTCACACAAGGCGGGAGGCAGGGAGAAGAAAAGGCCCGGAAAGCAAAGCACCCTTCCCCTTCCTCCTCCTCTTCTTCTTCTTCTTCTTCGCTTGTGTGTGTTTTCTAGCGAGTTAGCCGTCGGGGAACCGAGAACCCATCACCCGCTCTCGCTTATTCGAGCCCGTTCTTCTCCTTCTCCGCTGGAATAGCATCTGGTACCGTTAGCTAGCCAGCTTCACCTCCACCACATCCTCCTCTTCCTCCTCTTCCTCCTCCTCCTCTTCGTCGTCTTCTTCTTCTTCGTTGAACCTCGGTGACGAGACTGTTCGTTTTGTCTTTATTTGAACTTCGAATGAGCCGTCGAACGTTCCAATCTGGACGGTTATTGTTGTGCTTCCCAGCCCGTGCGCCTACCGTTAGCTCAGCCTCCCGTTCTGCCAAATGACATCAGACGAACACCCCCACGCAGCGCCGCGCACACGCACACGCATACGCACACACACACATACATACATACATACGCACACACGCACGGCTCAGTGTCTTCTCGTTCCCGTGGTGGGGGTTTGCTCTCTTCTCGCGATACTTCACCAAAAAATAAAGGGGTTCATGTTGTCCTGAGTCGCCCCGTTTGTGTTAGTTGATTAAGGGTCGGGGATATTAGTTTCCCCACTTCTGTTATTATAATACCGACGACTGGTTGATGTTTTGTGAATTTTAATTTTTTAAGTGCAATATAAATTCATGTTTTGTGCAGTTTTAACATTTTAAGACCTCTAATTTAAAGAAAAAATGTGCTAACCTAGGTAAAGGTGTGTTTAGATTAACTGGAGCTAATATCATTGATAAATACATTAGTCAATTGACAAAAAACAATAGACAAATTTGATGCTTAGTCATTCAGGACAGTTCACTTGTTACAGCTTCTAAAATTTATTTAATACTACTGGATATTTTATTGATTCAAAAATAGTTAGTTGCAGCCTTAAATCAATTAATAACAAACTAAATGACACAGACATCATGTAGTATTATTCAGAGGGCAGTAGGTGGGTTGGAGGGGTGATTTAGGGTAATTTAATAATAATATGTGTAGGTATATAAGGTATTTGTACATCCATTTTTTCCATCTATGTAGGATAAACTATTTTAAACGTTGTGCTTTTTTTACTCCACTGTATTCATCTCACAGCTATAGGAACAAGCCACTCCACAGATTAATACATGACATAGAAGTAATATGATCATATAAAATATATTTTTATGATTCAACTATAGTAAAATTGTTATAATTAGCACCTCAACCAGCTGCAACATTTAAATGTGTGACAATAACCCAGTACTTCAACATATAAGCCAGTTTTCTTGATCTCAATACTTATTTCAAAGGCAAACCCAACTTTAAATTCTACAGGACATATTTGTGTTTTTGGGTCCCCCTATTGGTTCATGGATGGAACAATATCTCTCTAAGTGCTAAAAATACCTGCTGCCCTAAGAGCTTTTTTTAACCCTCACACTCCTGACACAGCACTAACACCTACAGTCAGGATTCATTCAAGGCACAAATGCAAGCGACAACCAGCTCGTATGACTGTCTTTACTTTAATTTACATAGATATACAGTTAAATTGACAAAAAACCAAAAGAAAAAACATTCCATCATGATTCTCTGGCTCCCTGTTGTGGTGCTTACACTTATTGCAGGACAGACTACAAATGATCGTTGACATCAAATGAATAGTTGCAGGAGGCCGTGGCTCTGAGGTCCTTTTTTCCTTTATGAGCAGCCAGGCACAGCATGCCCGAGTTAAAATCACCGGTTTTTATACTTTATTTTCATAATTCATCCACAAACGGTGTATTCTTCAGTTGTCCACTAGTTGCCATGGTCTTTTTGCCATCCACAAATTTCTGTGCAGCCTGTAAAGAAAAGAGAGTTGTTCAAATGTGCCATTAAAACTTACTCAGGTTACTCAGTTTCTTACGTGGCTACAACTACAACTCCATTTACTGTCATTAAAGAAAGTACACAAGTACACGTTTGAACATACAAACAACTAAATAAATAAATCTGCATGATAAGATTAATGAACTTTACAAAACTACATGTTTCTGCACAGACTGACTCAGTTTGAACACAGTACTTCTTTTACTATAAAGGTTCTCAGTAACACTAAGGTACAAAATGTTACACAGCATCTTCAGTTGAAAGTTAAATAAAAAGCCTAGTATTAACCACTTAAAACTGTATTAATTGATTCTTTTGACACTTTGGGGCAGCAGAACAAGCTGTAAGCACAACTTTGGCTTATTTTCACCATATATTTATACATTCAGCACACAGAGCAACACTGGCATTCATTTGGACTTTCTGACAATCATACTGCCTCTCTTTTGAGTTGTGTTTAGGTGTCAATCAACCCCTGAGGGGGGATATTTGGCTCTTAAAGGACCAGTGTGGGGGTTTTGGTGACATCTAGCGGTTGCAGATCGCAAGTAACTGAACACACACTCCCGTCTGTTTTTGATGACCTGGGAATGAGAACAGGCTCTGAAGTGTGTAGAAGAAACTACGGTGGCCGTAAAACTTCCAGAAAAGTTCCTATCTACAGCCAGTGTTTGATCAATTGTTCAATTGGTGCAGCTTTCTTTCTGACTGATGTGACGATTCAAGATTGACACACAGTATCACCACCTCACCTTGACCACATCGTCCTGGGTGACGGCCTCTATAGCCTGGACAACGGTGTCGGGGAGCTGGTACGCTGCAGTGGTCAGAGCCTGAGCACCGATCTCCTCTAACAGGCTCTCAGAGCTCTCCAATGACATCAGGTACTCTGCTTTCAGCTGGTTCCTGAGCACAGAAGTCAAACACAGAAGAGTCAAGAACCTTCTGCGTCTGGCACTAGGGATTCATTTTATCTCTCAGAAAAAAATCTATCTATATTATATTAGTTTTTATAATTTTATAGATAGTTCCGTTTCTTTGTGAAGATGAAGCTGATGTCTTTACACCTTAATACAGACACTGACGCAAGTGACGTAGGACATTCAACAAGCCATGTCAAAGCTAGACAGCGCCTGCTGCTGTTTAAAAAGAGTATTACGATTCATTTTTCATCTCACTGATTCGAATCTTCACATATTTCTACTGCAATTTAACAGTTTTGTGATATATCTTCCTACATTACTACGTGGCACAGAACTGCTTCACATCCATGTCCAACGTTACTCAGTGAACTTACTTCGCTCTGGCGACGTCGGCGTCTGATATGTTTCCCTCAGCCACACCGCTCACTTGAGCAATGGCAGCTTTGATCACCTAAACAAGAGGAAGGCAACAGGCACAAGTTCAGTGAAATGTCGGTTCTGGCATCTTTGTGCGTTTTAGATACGGATACATTTGTCTTGGAGAGAGTGAATTTGGCAATCACCTCTCCTGCAGAGTCAGCTTGTGCGATGGTGTAGACGCCAAACAGGCCGGAGTCAGAATAGGAGGCGTTGAAGGCTGTGGCCTGAAAGACAGCCAGAGGTCGTCAGACATGAGGAGACAAACTCTTAATGCAACACACTCTCCTACAATAAATAAACAGTCTATTTCCTTCCTTTATTTTTTTAACTTACATCAAAGGGCTGTGTGGTAGCTTTGGCAATTCCCTGGCTCAGTTTGCTGGTGATGTTGGAGCCCCTCTTTACATGTGGCCCAGCTCCCAGGATCCTTTGCAACACGCTGAAGGCATTAGCTTCTGCACTACCCGTCACACAACCCTCGCTGGCAATCAGTGTGTGGACCAGGTCGTCTGTGTTCTGCACCCGCAACTCACCTGCACGCAAACACACAATAGCATCGCGAATGTAACGCAGTGATGAATCTCAGAGAGCGTGAGGTCGCTATTAAACATTGGTTTTACCTCCACGGTACACAGCCTTCGCCACAGGAGCTCCAGCCCCACTGCGAGCGCTCAGCAGCCCCTCACCCACCTGCCTCAGGACAGAGTGCTGTACACCTGGAATCAGACAATACTGACATTAATATACAGCTGCGAACCTTCATGAAGTGAAAAATACCACACGTTTCCAGAATAGAAACCTCCATAAGGGCGTGATGTGTTGTCATTCAGGCATGTTTGTCAGCGTTTGTCTGCAGGCAAAGTCAGCCTCATCGCATTAAAATATCCACACGTAACAAAACCATTAGCGTTACTGCCGGCCTATTCTCCACATACCAGTACTGACTTAGGACCTCTGTGTGTGTGGGCAGAAACCAAATGACATTTAAGATGAGTATAAGCATACATATATAAGCCTACAGAGGACTGACAAACTGCAGTATAACGGAGCACTGAAGCCCGGTGAAAGAGAAGATCACTAGTAGACACTCACCTAATCCTACAAGAGCCATTCTGCCAGCGATGAAATGGTCGTCAACAAATGACTTCAGCTACGAGGGGAGGATAAGGAGGAGGAGAGGTGTGTAAGAGCAAAAACTAAAGCATGACCTTCACGACCAAACCGTTGACTCCTTTCATACAGAATGTAGAAAACTAGAATAAAACACACATCGATACCTGTTCAGAGGAGACGTGGCCGACCATGTATTCAGGGCAGTACAGGGAGTTGGACAGGGCGTTTTTGTACGCTGCTTCGTGCAACTTTTCAATTACACCTGCGGGAGAAAACATCAAAACACAGAAAGGAGGCTCCGTTAATTACATCTGTTAAATCACCATAGAGCGTCTTCATTTCTGTTCACCTCCACCCTCAACTTCTCACACATCTCTTTAGAGGAGGCCGGTGACTGCAGATGTGGCGGCCTTCAAATTTCGTTACCTTTTTGTTTTTGTTTTTGTTTTGTTTTGTTGTTATTTATTCGCCTTTATTACTGAAGCATGCATTACGTAAGACAAAAATACGCTCATCGGCATCAGAAGAGGAAGTGTAAGGATTGGATTACGGGCAGCTGACAACGTCCAGATCTGTTTTCGTTTCTTCAGAAGGCCGAGCAAATAGTTCTGATATTGTTCTAATTCTGCTCGACAACGCTGACAACCTCATGCGCCGACATCGAGGTGTATCACATGATGCCACACTGCCACAATGAAAACACAGGTATTATATATATATTATTATTTAGGAGCTGAACTGTTGTAACCTGGTACTAACCTATCTGAGGACACTGCTGAGCCAGAGTCTTGTCAATCCTCACCCTGGGCGTCAGATCATTCACCTCCCACGGCCGGAACTCCTGAGCTGTGGTCACGTTGACCAAATACTCCATTAATGAGTCTCTGGACACAATATAGTACACAGATACAATAAAGTTAATAAGCACCGAGGCACCAACATTGACCAGGATCCAAAACGAACAACAGCAAAGAGCCAAATGAAAGTAACTAACTAATAACTTGTTCACAGGGTCCAGGTTCACATCACTGTGTTTTATATGTGTGACCCTCATTGTCCACCGTACCTGTAGAGAGGACAGCCAATCAGATGAAGGCAGCTTACTACTATGTGCTGCTTTGTTATCAAAGATTTGGAGAAACATTCCCGGTGTTAAACCACCCAGAAGAAAACATAAAGACAGTCATGACCCGCTCTACTCTGACTCTGACAAATGGTTTAATCTGAGCAGCAGCAATCGTACAGGCTGGTTAAAAAATAACAACATTTATATCTCTTTTTTTAACTGTATTAAAGTATCAGCCGATATGCCAAGTTCTGGTATCGGTGCCAGGAAAAAATGGTATCGAGCATCTCTAGAGAAAAGTCAAGTTGGTGTCTGAACGAGGCCGAAGCTCCGAGATCCTGGCAAAAAAAAT
>NW_023339696.1:11586385-11588873 GCF_004916995.1 Morone saxatilis | reverse complement strand
AGTCATGACCCGCTCTACTCTGACAAATGGTTTAATCTGAGCAGCAGCAATCGTACAGGCTGAGCAGTATACACTCGTTGAAAAGAACAACAACATTTATATATCTCTTTTTTTAACTGTATTAAAGTATCAGCTGATATGCCAAGTTCTGGTATCGGTGCCAGGAAGGAAAAAATGGTATCGAGCATCTCTAGAGAAAATCAAGTTGGTGTCTAACGAGGGCCGAAGCTCCGAGATCCTGGCAAAAAAATTAAATTAAAAATGTCCAAAAAGCACCAAAAATGAGGAATTAGTTTTATGCAGCTTTATGGAAAGGAAGAGGAATAACCAATGAAATATTATCAATCTGCCATTGGCCAAACAGTTAATAATGACGTTACAACAAGATAAAGACGGCAACACTTACAAATTATCTCTCAAGCAGTCTGCGGTGTAGACCATGGTCTCTCTGGACGACGTCACGCTGCAGGTACAACAGGAGACGACACAGTGCGTTCAGTGTGGTGGGCTACGCTTAAACCGACACTGTCCCATTTATTATCCCACAGCAGAGACCGTCAGCGTGTGCATGTGCAGAGAGTAACCCTCACTAACCTCAGGCTGCCGCCCAGAGCTTCCACGCCGCGACAGATCTTGAAGGCAGACGCACCTTTAGTAGTCTACGAAGCATCAAGAGTTTCAATAAGACAGAAACAGAAACAGGAAAGCGAGAGCCGAAGTACACGAACACACTGTCACTTGTTTCTAGTTTGCCAGATACGTAATTAATTCAGCTGTTAGTTCCCCAGAAGCCACGATCACACATTCACAGCTCACCAGGTTTGCTGCCAGTCGGAGCACATGAGAGACGCCCTGGTTTTCCACCGTCTCATAGCGACTCCCGGCTTTCACAAACACACCAACGCTGCACACGGGGGAGTAGTTCTCCAGCGACGCGATCACCAGGCCGTTGGGTAGCTTGGACACCTGAAGCGGTCGAGAAAATAGTTGCTGGAAACAAATTCTCACGTTGAAATGCGGCGATTTATAACCACGTGGAGCCGGCCGAGTGTCTGTTCATGTTTTCTGCAGCGTTAATGAGGGAGAGCAGCACCAACCTGGACGTTTTGGGGAAGGAGAGGGGCCGCTGGGGACGGTTTGCGGCCTGCGAGGGGCTCAGTCAGAGAGCCGCTCCTCCTGGCTGCGGCATAGCAGCGTTTCTGTGGGAAGCAGTGAGTGTAAAGATTAACACGACCTCTGATGTTTCACAACTCCACTCTTATAGATAAACGAGTGTTTAAGAGACGCTTAGTCCGGTGGTTCCCGACTCCTCCTTCACTGGGGCACTAGATAAATCTGATGAACAACACAGTATGTTTGCTTTGCTGCAAAAACATCTTGTTTATTTGTTTTCGGGGGAGTTTATTGTTGCGTTTTACTTATACTTTACCTCTAAAAGCTGCTCACTTTCTGACTGACCTGGAGAAAACCGACTGTAAATACAAGATGCAACTGCAGACGAAAAGGTTCACAGCCTTTGACCTAATGCTACAACAACTTATGAACGTTTTTAACTCGAATAATATAAAATAAATGACACATGCCAAAAGTGACGACTTAAAACATCTCAAACTATTCTACTTATGACTGTAGAAGTTGATTGTGTTTGATAATGTTGAATCTGACTGTTTTGGTGCATCAACCAAACGAATAATGGTGTTTAATAATATATGTATGCACTATAATAAATGACTTTATGATTATTTCTGTGTATCAAACTGATCTGTCACTGAGTGTTGGTCCGTGCAGGCTGAACTGAGCTGTTTATACAAACAAACACATGAGTCCTGATGTGCAGGTAAAACAGCTGGATGTCACCAGAGTATGGGCATAAAGAGGGGCGTCGTGTTTCTTGTAGACAGCTCGGTTACAACAGGGACAAACACGAGTTGTTCCCAGATGACCTTCAGGTTGAGTCCAGGTGAAGAAGCACAACAAGCCGCAGCCAGAAGGAATAACTGCACACATTTAACCTTTTATTACAACCGAGTACAGGTGGAAGACTGGAGAGGGGTTCTCACTCTACTGGGCTGTGAAAACACGCAACAAGCGGCACATTAACGACACATTAACGACACATTAACCCGCGTTAGCTCACCGGCTACCTGCTAACTAGCCGTTGAGCTAACGTCCGTTTAAAGCCGTTTGACTCTCCGAGCAGCTCGAGACTCTAACGGGCGGACTTCCGGTCCCGTCGGCGTCACACGGCTCGGTTCACTACCGGGAAACCGTACGGGACTCACCGGGAGGCTGTTCAGAGACCGGATTCCTCTCATGACTCCAGACTCTTCTCCTTCAGCCGGTCGGACAGACAGACAGACAGACAGATGGCGGCGGGGTGACGTCCCACCCACAATCCACCGCGCCACGCAGTCGAATCAAAGAGGAGTCAGGATGTCAAGATGAACTCCTACGAAGTTAGTTTAAACTATTATTAACTATTGTAAAC
>NW_023339696.1:11572343-11586285 GCF_004916995.1 Morone saxatilis | reverse complement strand
CACAACAACAGATAACACAAATAGAAGCAGCAATTGCATATGGGCAATAGTACTTTCTAAGAAATGTATGAGGTTTACTATAATAATAAATAAATATATGTAAATATATGTAAATAAATATAACTATGAAATATGAGTCAAATTACTTTGTAAGTCTAAATTTTGACAAAGTTAAATTTACTTAGTAAAAACAGAGATAGTCAAAACTATAACATTTTAAGAAAAAACAAATATTTTCTTGTAAATAAAGAAAAGTTTACAGTGTCTCACCAAATACTCATTGTGTACCCTTGAGCTCTAACTTGAATGTATTTACTTCCTTATAAAACATTTGCAAGGCTGATTTCTTTGTGTTTTAAAACCTGCATTGTTAATATCCATGTTGGCTTGTCAAAAATCTTTCCAGCCTTTACTGACATATGACAGCCACCTGTGGATCTGTGTGATGGTGTGAAACCAGTGGAAGGACTGGGACAGGGAAAAATAGATAGATATAGCCTATGTATTGTCCCTGTGTTGTTTATATATCTATAGAATATAAATAAATAGGATAAGAACAACAGCGCTGCTGGTGGTCAAAAACTCCACAGGGAACCTTTAAACCAAAACTACCAGAAGACAAGTCAAGACTGTGGTACTGAATAAGAGCAGCCATTTTGACTTATTAAGCATTCTTACAACTTTTAAATGTTTTTTTCTTTTCCCGGGGAAAAATAAATAAAAATCACCTTCCACTTTCCCACTGGTTCAGTTAAAAAAAACTCAATTTTGTAAGATTAGGCATTTATAAATTTAAACATAAAAACAAAAGGGAAATTAACACAAACCAAAACATTTTAAATGTTGTAGTGTTAGTTAAATAGATGACTTAAGTTTGTATTTTTATGATAATTTTTTAGGCTGTTTTATGAAATAAAAAACAAATAAACCCCACCAGCATTCACATTAAAGAATTAAACATCTTTATTAGATCCCAACTCCATCACTAAAATCACTAAAATGCATGACGCACACTACGTTACAAAAATATACTCGACATATTACAGGTAGTAAAGACACTCATTCAGAACTTACAAAGTTTAAATACAAAAACACTGCTCACGTATAGACATCTTCACAGGTAACCTCCCAAAATATTCACAATGTGATTCTTTGGCCCACTGAGCATCTTTTGAGATAAATGTTTATAATTGTTTTTTTGTTTTTTTACAGATCTCTCACAGCTAGTCAGACCCCAATAAATACATCACATAATAATGATACAAAAATACACTATGTTGGCTGAGGAAATCTTCACAGATTTGAGGTGCTCGGACATTGAAACAGTAACATGTTTAACGTCATACAGAGAGTGACTTTAAACTGCTAAGTCGTTGATCACTTGAAATCCGTGTACGACGCTTCCGTCATCACCACGTCGAAAAACGAGGACCCACGTGAGTGAGGCTCAGTCCGCCAGCAGTCCCCGATTAAAAACCAGACTACTTCTTCCAGTCAGTAACAGCTCAAACAGCCGCCGTCCCAAAGCCACCCTCCTCAGTTCACTGTTCTCCACAGCTCTGAGCGTTGTAGTGCACCGTCCCCACAATGAGGACTGCAAGTAATGACCACGAAAGATTTTCTCCTCCCCGACAACCCTCGCTCAGTTGTCATTTGGCGTCCCGGGACAGCTGCTTATGTGGATGTCCTTCCTCAGCTGTAGAGACACACAGCTGAGCCAGCTGCGACTGGTGGGCATCTCCCCGACGATCTCCCACGTGTCAGTCTCGTCACAGTACCTCTCAATAGTGTCGTGATATCTGCACGCAAATGGTTATAAGCATTAAAACAGTTGTAAATCCAACAACTGTGTCAAATATTGCCAATTTCAGTCAGTCAATAAATAGTGAAATAAGAAATGTCTGAGATGTTTTTTGGGGGGTTGAGAAACTGCAGTGGAGGAATTAAAAAGGTGCTCCTGGAAAAGTAGATTCACAAACAACATTTCTGAATTAGACCCTCACCTGTCCCAGCCTTCTTCTCCTCCCAGAACGTAGATCTTTCCATCCACCACAGCAGCACCGGGCCGGTAGCGCCGTTCCTTCATGGGTGCGCACATGGTCCACTGGTTGGTCTTGGGATTGTAACACTCCACCTTATCCGTGTTCTCTGTCGAGGCATGCCATCCACCTTGAAGCAGAGATTGAACAGGTCAGTGTCATTGTTAAATTGGTTGCTGTGTTCCTGGCTGGGTGTATGTATGAAGTATGTTCCATACCTATAACGTAAAGCTTTCCTTTGAGTGTACAAGCAGCAGAACCAGAGCGAGCGATCTGCATGGGGGCAACCTCTGTCCATACAGAGGTTTTAGGGTTGTACACCTGAGCGAGGTCTGTGCCATCGCCGTCCTCTAGAACTGCACCACCTATACCAGGAAGCACAGAGGATACGCAAGAAACAAATTATACAAAACTGTGAACCAAATATTTTCAATAAAATATAAAATAAAATAGAAATACAAAGAGTGTGGCCTTTGTTTCCTACCAGTAACATAGAGCAGTCCGTCCAAGGCCACCACAGCAGGACTTGTGACGGCCATCTTGACAGAGTCGGTGAACTGCCAGGTGTTTGTGTGAGGGTTGTAGCACTCCACTGAGTCCAGACGAGAGCGTCCCTCCCAACCTCCCACCGCATACACGAAGCCGTCCAGCATCACCAGACCTGAGGAGAGGGCGAAGGGAGGAAGCTGATCATCTTTTTCTATGTGTGTAGCATAAAGGAACTACAAACTTTACTTTCCAAGTAAAATACATTTCCTTGATTGATTAATCAAGTTGTAAATAACTCAACTGCAAGATCAATATTATGTCTACCTTAAAAAAACAGCTTTACTATAATTTTCACACTGAGCTGTAATAGTGTGAACGGTGCTTGAACCATAAGCGGGCTGAAATTGATATATTGATATATGATCAGAAGTTGCTATTTTTATTGGAAAACTATTCAGAAAAAATCCTCAGAATTTAGCTTCAGAGCAATGTTTTTAAGTAAGAGTAGGAAAACTATTGAAGAGGGATGTTTTCATTGATAAAAGTTGGGATATTTATGAGTACCGATTTGACATATTTTACTTGTTTGACACTCTTACTCATAAAAAGTACATTATCTAACCCTAACCCGGGTACTCATTTCATGTGAGTACTCGCTCAACCCTAATAGCTGCTTCTGTGATTATCTTTGTAATGGCGTATAGTCGAAACCTACCAGTAGAAAGGGAGGAAGAACCTCGTACTAAAAAGCCTTAAAAGTTCGGAAGATTTCAGGCTATGGAAAATAAATGGAGCTAATAGAGCAGAAAATTAGCAACCAAAAATGAGGAATTCAAGCTCTTAGTGCAGCTAAAACATGACGGCAACCACAAAATGCTCCTTTAAATTCTCAGAAAAGAACAAGATTAACAGTTAAGGCAGAGACAGATTATTGGCAGGTAATATGAATTACTATTTTGTAAGGTAAGTTATCAGTACTTGACAGAAGAAGGGCTCCTCATACTGAGGCTGCCTCACCTAACTCAGAGCGAGCAACATTCATGGGAGCCATCTCAATCCAGGAGTCAAAGCAGGAGTCATAGCGCCACATCTCCCTGCTGGCCGAGCCGTCAGGAAACTCTCCTCCTGCCAAATACAGAGTGGAGTCTACGGAGAGGAGGAGCAAGACGGAAAAGAGTCACTTGTTGATGAGCTTAGTCGTTGCTCATTTTAGAGAGGGACACAATATGGAGTCAGTTTTAGTTTGAACGTCGCAGCGTTTGCTCACCCGACACCACCAGCCCGTGTTTGCTCACAGCGAAGGGCAGGCAGGCCAGATTCTTCCACTGATTCGTCACAGGGTCGAAGCTCTCGACGCTGCGCAGCACCACCTTGTCATCCTCCCCGCCGACTGTCACTATCACTTCGGCTGTCCCTGTTGCCACAGCAACAGGAGTAGAGGAGCAGAGGAGGAGTGAGCAGAGGCATGCTGGCCTTCGGATTCGATACAGTGTGGTGGTGTGTAGGGCGGCGACTAACGATTAATTTCCTTATCGAGTAATCAGTTGTATAAGCGTTAGTTTCGGGTTTAATTAATTGTTCTGTGGCCGTAAAAATATAAGTTTATGTATTGTTTTGGTTTCTTCAGACTATGAGCATGTTGTGAATACCCATATAAGATATTTGTTTTGGTGTATTATCATAAGACCAGCATATATTCACATTTAAGAGATTCTTTGGGTGGGCTTTATGTGCTCAGGATGTCTTACTTTATAATTGGAAGATTCCAATTAATTCTAATATGTAAGTTATTAATGTGAGCACCTAACAGTGTCATGGCAGAAACCAGACATAATACCTATATCTACATCTGGGTCTAATATCCCATAATAATAAGTGGGAAACACAAAAAAGGTAGCTTAAATGTGGAAGTATTTTTATAAAAAAGTGGAAAAATATTACAGAAAATTAGTATTAATGAAGAGTCCAACGTATAGATACAAACATTTGTAAGAGTATATATTAGGCTGACAAAGATGGACAAAGACTCTACCCATAGTGAAGATGCATGTGATTGGCTCCCAGTTGATATGTGCAGGTGTGAGTGTTTACCTGTGGATCTGCGTGGCCTCGCTCTGGGGCAGTAGAGCTCTCCGCGGCGGTCCTTTAGCAGCAGGTAGTCCTTGGCCTCAGAGATAAGCCTCTGGCAGCCCTGGTTCTCTTTCACTACATCCAGGGACTCAATCACATCGTGGAGGTAGTAAGGGCTGATAAGAGGCAATCGGATATGCTCGAGGACCTTTGAGGAACAAATGGAAAGAGAAATAATCTGATAAACTGTCACTGTGCCAATATACGCTAAGTCCAACAGCAGAATTTGAGCTCGATGCCAGTTGTTTCCACAGATTGGAGGGATTGCTTTTTATCACTTCTTGTTGGATAAAGTCACAGGGCTCAGTCAAAAGTAATGCTTTGGTCTTTTCCTGACCCTTATTGCAGCTTTTTGGTGTCATAGACCCTCAAATTGATCAGGCAGCAGACCTGTATTTGATTAAATGTACCTTCAGGGATCCCTGTCTGGTAAGATTCAACTGTCTATACTGTATACTGTACTTTTTAGTACAAATATCTTCAGAG
The DNA here is from genome assembly GCF_004916995.1 of Morone saxatilis. Lineage (NCBI taxonomy): Eukaryota > Metazoa > Chordata > Actinopteri > Moronidae > Morone > Morone saxatilis. Next base: position 11,581,141 of record NW_023339696.1, on the reverse strand, counting down.
TAAAATGACCACAGCTCGAAGCTCAATTCTGAGGATGTTCTACAAATAGTTTTCTAATAAATACAGCAACTTCTGATTAGCCCATATAAATTTCAGGCTTAAATTAACTTGTATTCTTATTCGGTACGATGCCAGGAGTGTCTTTCAGAATCCTTTGTGGCAAAAGTGGCTTTAGTAAATTATAAGAATAGCCTCACAAAAAGTAACAGAAACAGTTAAACAGTGCATCAGTGTGCAATGCTCCGGGAGGTAAGAGAGGAGTCCTTTTACACGGGGGCCCACTGCCTCATAATCTGGCAGTGTTGGACAGTGGTGGCGTGTAATTCCTGATTTATGGCTGTTTTTAAAGACTAACAGCTGCTGAGTTGAGGGCTCTTCTACGTTGCAACATCGGCCCCAAACACATGCACTTCTGTGGGATATACTTGGGATCACAGTAGCACGACGATAAACAGCCCAAGTTCTAAAAACTAAAATAAAAAGGCATGTACCTGAACTCGTGTAAGGGAATCTGACCTTTTCAAAGCTCTGTTTGCGAGAGGGACATTTATTCAACCACAACATGGCCGCCTCAAACACCATCTCCTCTTTAGGCACATTGAGAAAGTCGCTGGCAAGGATTTCTGTGAGTTTGTCCACACACAGAGACAGGAACTCCTCCTGGTGGGTAAGAAGAAAGGAAATAAGACATTGAAAGAAAGAAAGAGAGTAAATGACAACTCAACCTACTCAACTGGACTATCCAAGGGAGTTAATCACATGTAGTCATCGGTTTAACTGCTGACAGGCAGTAGGATTATCTTTGTTAAGCCCCTTTCACATATGAAACACACAACACTGCCAGCTTCAATTATCCTGGTGAGGTACAGGTGGCATGTGCAAAGGCAGCAAAGTATTAAAGAGGGCATATTATGCTTCCTCTGTGGTTTAGTGTGCTTTTTTTGTGCACGTAAAAAAGTTCTGAAGTTACAAAGTCCACACACCACAGGGAGTTACTGCCTTTCACAGAAAACACGCCTCGTTTTCATTCAGCCTTTTATTCTGTTACTCTATTACATGAATTTGTAACACATTACATGATTCTACTTCCCTGTCCACCATTATGGTTCCTTTGCTAACCAGTAACACAAAGATGAATCAGGACCTTTCAGGCTTTTCTGTCATATTCTCACCATATGGCAAAAACATCCTATTGCGATCATATTTACAGATACTGCGATGTGATTCATAGTTGGTGTGGGAACGAGCGTCTTTGCATCACAAAGTGAAAAGAAAAAGTGCTGCTGTGACATTTTTTGGAGTCAAACACGTTTTCTTAAATCTGGAGAACAAGATCTGAAGGCCAGGGCGTCTCTGCAGCGCTACAATACTTCATTATAACGCCGTTGTGTCACAAAATCTGCAGCTTCTGCGACTTGCATATTGCACTTTCTTCTAATTGTGCAGTCCTAGATGTGATTATAATAACACATATGTCTCCGTCAGCCTCTCACCTGCTGATGAACGCTGTTGAAGTGCTCAAGAATGTAGTCCATGCTGCGTTTCTCCAGCACCTTACAGGAATGGGCCTCGGCAAAGCAGTGAATCCCCACACAGTTCATCTCATCCATCTGACGCTCCATGAACCGACAGCAGGCCTCTCGAACGGCCATCACGTCCAGCAGATTGGCGGCTGCCAGCAGGGCCTGAAACACATTCAATGAGTGCGTTTTTGAACAGACGTGCTCTTTAGGGGGTTAGTGTATGCGGGTGTGCAGTGGCGAAGAAAAGGAGAGAGACTTTACCTGCACATTTGCTTTAGAGATATAGACCTCGGATGTGTAGGCGTAGCTCACCAGCATGCCAATCATCTGAGGCTCAACTCCATTGATGGCAACCCGCTCCTGCTTGGACTCTATCAGGTCAGTGGAAAACATTGCCTGAGGAGACCAAATGAGACAACTCACAGTTTGCACGGCTTTCTAGCCCCATCAGCACCACACTGGACCCCGCTTGTGCCTGTCACTGACATCAAATGGAGGTTTACCTGGAAGTAAGAGCTGAAGGAGGCCAGCACAATGCGGTGGCAGGGGAACTCCTGTCCTCCGCAGCACAGGGTCACATCACAGAAGGCGTTGTTGAGCCGCAGGCTGTTCAGGCCCTGCAGGACCGTGTTGGGGTGCCTGGCCTCCACGAACAGGTAGTCCTCGCTGCTCAGGGGGGCCGGAGGGGCGGCGGCAGCGGGACCGGCGTCCTCCTGGACTGGGAAGGTGACGTTCACAGTGACGGCGAGTATTTCAGCCATGTCTCTCTTTGCTAGGCGGACCTGGAGGGTTGAGTGGGAGCACAGCAACACAAGGAGGAGATAGTTAAACAAACGCGCCCCTTCAGATAACAACAGCGACTTTGAATCCGAGCTGGAGGGGTTAGCTCTCCGACAGGTAGCTCCGATAAGATGTGGTTTAAGAGATGCATGTGTGAAAGTGGCCGGAGAGACGAGCTGAGATTGTCTATTAGCTCACTAATGAGGCTTAAGTTAGCTCTCGTGTAGCAGCCTCGCGGTGCAAAACGAGCCGTAGTTTTTTCTTTCACCGAGTGAAGCTCACGAGTCGTTTTACAGGTGAGTACCGACAGGTGAGAGTAAAGGTTGAGCAGCTGTAACAGTGAGACATGTTATTACCTGTTAGACATAATCGTGACCACAGTGCAAACACACTCCCCCCCCAGCACACACATACATACACACAAACATACACACACACATACACAGTTAACGCCTCTCACCGGAAGCTCCTCCCCCTCTCCGCTGCATCACAGGTCAAGAGACGTCACCTCCGAGTACTTCCGGCTTCGTTTCCCCGCAACGCGTTAAAAAAACAAAACAGGTTTATAACAAGTTGAAAGATAAGATAAGATAATTCCTTTATTTATCCTCCTAAGGAGAAATTCATTTTGACACAGCAGCAATAGGGCAAAGCAGCGCAGAGAAACAGCAATGAATATCACAGTTAAAATAATGCTCAATATTATTAATATAGAAGATATAAAAACATAAATTAAAGTATATACATATTGTCTGTTCAAGTAGGACATAGGAGTTCCAAAATATGAGCCAGAAAATTAAACTTGACTAAACTAAAAAACTAAACTAAACCGTACTAAAGTGGAAATTAAATATAAATTAGTGCAAAGGTTTTTTGCGTTGTACGTAAGGAAGTCCTTTACCAGTCTTTTATATCTTTAATTGTATTCATCTTCATCTATAACACAGCTACGCCTGAGGGAATAAAAATGAACATAAATAATAAAAATAAATATTGTAATGCTTGTATTGGTTATAGTTAACAGCTTTTTTGTTTGTAACACGTCAGATACAGAAAAAATGTCGTCATACCTATTTTTATTTGAATAAGTGGAAGTTTACTGACATTTGGTCCAGCCAGTGGTATAAGAAATATTCATATCTTGTACTTACGTTAAAACAAATAGCAATACCACAGTGTTAAAAATACTCTAAAGTAAAGTAAAAGTACAAAAGTATTAGCATGAAAATTAAGTACCATAAGTAAAAGTATTCATTGCTAATTGCCCATTTAAGAGTAAATGTATATGATATTATTGTATTTAAACTATTGATGCATGAGTGTGTGTAAATGACGGTAATATTTAATGACTTTCATTTACCCTGCTGCTGAGTTGCTTGTTAATTTACCCCCACGATCAATAAGATCTTAACTAAACCTATAATATATCATAATTTACTTGTTGGTCATATTTACTGTTATTAATCTGAATCTAAGGGCATTTTCACACATACCTCATTTGGTGCGGAACGTTGGTCCGGACTTTTAGGTGTGAAAACGCCCTAAGTCTTCACAGTAATTAGTAATTAAAGTTGTCAAAAAAGAATGTAGTACAATATTACCCTCTACATGTAAGGGAAAAAAAGAGTTTATTGTTATAACAAGGTATTTTCACGCCTTGACAAGAGACTTTTCTTGTTCTAACAATATACTATTTGTATTGTTATAACATAATGTTATAATGTGTGTTATTGTGTGTTATTGTTAGAAAATGTTTCACCTTATATCATGACAACTTTACTTAAAATAAACTATTTATCATGCTATGACGTGATAACTTGTTGTTTAAATGTTGTTATGTAAGTAAATGTAACGTTATAACAATATAAGTTATCGTGATCAAGTGTACACATACACACAAATCCATCTGAGATTGTAGACATGTTTTATTTTGACAATTATGTTCTCAGCAGTCCAAATCATTATAACAAACATACAACAGCACAACCAAATCAGCCACAGAGCCTGTCATCTCATGTTATTTATGGAGAGAAACAATCACCAGTTCTGAACCAAAACATCTTGTTTTTGTCTACACATTGATATTGTGGATTTAAGATCATTTTGCTGGCCACAACGTCGCTTCTTTTTTATTTTCTACTAATTATAATGTTCTTGTCTTTTCTAGCCTATTGTTGATAGTAGGTCCTGATGCTCCTGCTATGCTCTAATTGGTTATAACATGGATTATATTGTATAAACAGAGGATTGCACAATGCTATTCCATCTCCAGTCGAAGAGTATAAGTTTGATTGTAGGAACTGCTCTAGGAGAAATAGTTCATCAAGAGACTCATTTTTAAGTTTCAAATTGGATTATAAATCACTGTTCATGTTTTTTAGATCACAAGGAGCTGTCCTTTATGATGCCAGGAGTCTCCAGTGCGTTCTTTCTGTGAGCGACAGCTTCCAAGATCTTCTTCCTGGGTCCCAGCTGGATGCGAATACCTTTCAGGTCTTCATCAGAGCAGAGCATTAGCGCCTCCAGGTCCAGGTGCTCTCTGCTGAATGCGAGGGCAAACTCTGGCAAGGAGATAGCAGACAAGAACGCATCTAAAGGAGATGTTTCCTCATCTTCATCATCATCCAGTCCCAGATCTTCCTGGTCCCAGGGCAGGTCAGTGTCACCAGACCCATCAAAGCCAGCAGCGTCTTCCTCGAACATCTCGTTCTGAACGAGGTAGCCGAGACTTTCGTTGTTCACGCTCGGCATGTCCTCCGACTCGGCCCCACCCATCTTCTTCATGAAAATCAGACCTCCGAGTCCCGGCCGGTTGAAGATGGACTGTTTGACCTGGCCGGGTTCTTCGTTGTCGTCATAATCATCAAAGCCTCCCATTTCTTCTTCATCCAACATGCCCTCATCCTGCTCACTGAAGACATCCAAAAACTCTGGTTTCTCAGACGCTCCACTCTCCTGTTTGAGGAAAATAACATTCCCATTCCCTGCTGAACTCAGTGTTCCTCTCTCTTTCTTCCCTAGCTTCTTCTGGAGTGTGCCTTTAACCCTGGCGGTTAGAGAGCCAGATTTATCTGCAGCGATAAGCTTGGAGAACTGCTCGTTGACTCTGGTCATGGTACCACCGTTCGAGAACGCTGACCCCGTGCTGACCTCTGAAACAGACCCATTAATGCTGCCTCCACGCTGCATTTTATCCATCTTGCTCTGGTGTTTCTTCTTTACCTTCTCACAGAGTTTCACACGTTTCTCCGCTTCTTTGACGGCCTCCTTCTTTAGATTGGCGACCTTCTTGGGATTTTGGTTGGTCTGCTGCGAGGCCGCAGAGTCAAGGAAGCGCACACAGTCCATGCGGTCACGAGAAGCAGCAACATCCATAGCCGTGTGGAAATCATTGTCCAGTGCAAAAAGGTTGGCTCCGAAGTTGACCAGAAAGCTCAGGATGTGCATGTGGCCGTTGGCTGCGGCGTGATGCAGCGGAGTGTTTCCCCAGATGTCACTCCTATTGGGGTCTCCTCTGCATGACACAAGAGAAAAGATGTGATTTAGAGTAATGATCTGAAACTTTTGCCACTCTTTGTGTGATTTTATGTGTTTCTTTTCTTTCAGACAGCTAGATTTTGCTATTGTATATTTGTATAATGGCACAGCGAATGTCTTTATTATTGTGTTGTGCTATCTTCACAGTCCCAATTACCATTAAGTCGTGGTTCTGATTGAAATATTTAAATATTTTGAGGAATACACTTTGCTTTCCTACCGAGTATTAAATGAAAGAACTGATACTACTCTCGTGTCTGTACAGTAAATATGGAGCTGAAGCCAGCAGCTGGCTAGCTTAGTTTAGCGCAAATACTGGAGACAAGAGTAAATAGTTTGCATGGCTCCGTCCAAAGGTAACAAAATCCACCTGACAGCACCTCTAAAGCTCCCTGATTAACGCATTATATGTAGTTTGTGTCAACCATACAAAGACAAGAGCAATTTGCTATTAAACAGGGGGTCGGTAACTTACTAGTTGACTGGTTGCCTGGCAACTGCCAAGAAATAGTCTGGGACATAACGCCCTGTAAAACCACAGTGTTACATTTTTACACTTTAATGTATGGATTAAACGGCAACTACATCAATAGATGCCTAAATCCTACACACTGGTCCTTTAAACTAGTGTCACTCAAATAGGGGTACTTTGGAGTACTCTAGGGGTACGGGACATTTAAAAAAAACAATATTACAAAAAATATCAGTTATTCATGTTCATTCAATGTAAGTTTAATAAACCCATTCATATTTAATATTCTATATCTATAAATTTAGCAATGGATTCTAAACATTTGAGAGGAAGCATTTGAGTTTTTTCTTAATTAATCAGGCACTGGCGGTGTTTGGTTGAAGAAATATTAATAAAAAAATTGGGGAGGTGCTGCTTTAAACGAGCAAGATGTGATGTTTTTATTCGTGAGCCTTTAGAGGGGCTGTTAGCTGTTACCTTTGGACTCAGCGAGGCTAGCCGCTTTAACCCCTTTTTTCCATTACGCATGCTAAGCTAAGCTAAGCTGAACTAACCAGCTGCTACAGTAAAGACAGTGTGTTTGCCAAAATGTAAAACTTATCCTTTAAATGTAAGGTACAAATTAATTGGGTATCAAAATATACCCACAACATATAACAAAATAATACCAAACAGGAGTGAAGATAATTGGTGAACTATTAAGAATTAAAGTCCTCCTGTGCTGTGGCTCATTGTCACAGCCATAAAAAGTCTTGATTACTGTATTGCCATAAATTCCAGCTCATGTTGGCAACGACCAAAGCGGAAATGCTTCAGTTAATTCAGGCCACGTAGGTGAGATACTCGTTACACCGTACTTAATACCTCCCAATCATCTTTTCTGAACCTCATTTTTCAGTAAGAACGCTGTGCTCGATTTTCGCTGGTCTTTTGTTGTGTTGGATGAGAAATGGAGGTGGGGGTGGTGGGGATAGATAAAGGGCTCTTTTGTTTTATAGGATGTCTTTGGCTGAGTACACATTTGGCTCAGAGTGGAGTTTCAGCTCATTATAGTGAACGACATGTGAACACGTGTTGTTAATACCCAGATGAAGTTCTGAATAATTAATTCACAGTATGAAAATGCTTTAAAATATTATTTTTCAGCAATAAATGTAACTGAACGATATGTTAACCTTTGCTCAGGGAACACTTGTGATTGTACTTTAGATTTTCGTTTAGTTTTAGGGCATTGTACATTAGAATCAGCATTAAAATCTATATATTTCTACATCTTAATGTAACAATATAGCCAAAATCTGTCAAGTTTAGCTTTCTCTATGATATCAAAACATTCTATTTAAATGTTTAAATCAGAGCTCTAAAGGTAATAATCACAGAGTTAAACCTTGCTATGGCCACAGGTTATTTAAGTGGCTGAGTAGGTTATATGTGAGATAAAGCAGGTGATAGAAAAAAGGGTGTCACGCTTACTCTCTGCTGCATATGAGCTGAAGAGCATCGACATGTCCGTGGAAAGCAGCCAGTAAGGTGGGAGTCATGCCATCCTCATCTGCAATGTTCAGGTCCCTCCTCGTGGCCTCCTTCAACAGGTCCAAGTATCCATCAGTCGCTGCTTTGTGGTACCTAGACATCTCTCAAAAGAACAGAAAAGGTTGAAACAAATCTGTCACTTTCTTTCACTCTTCTCACCCTCCAACTCCCTTCAGATGCACACAGACTGAGGCGACTGAGCAAACAATGTGATCACTGGGCGTCAACATATCAGCAGCTCAGAGCCATAAAACAAAAGCAAAGTCCAGTCCACTGCTGTCAGCTGCACAATCTCCTCAAACACCATCACTGCTCGAGATCATTATTTAACTTCATTAAGTGTGGTCACAGCAGTGTTATAGGTACAATTGAGCCACTTACTGCTGTTTTTATTTAGTACTTTTTTAATGTTTACTCTACTGCATTAAAAAGAAATACTGTACTTACATTCACTACATTCATTTTACAGCCGTAGTTACTATTTATTTTACAGATTAAGATTTTACCTACAATAAATCCTTGTAAAATATGAGGATTTTTATAGATTAACTAGTAAAAGTTAAAATTACCTATACAACAACAATTTTACTGTTAAATATATTTTGAGAAGCTGGTGAAATCATGAAAGTTTGGTTCAAGTTGGTCTTTTTACATTGAAAAAAAGTCAAAACAAAATAAAAGTTGCTGATCACTTTTTTGATAATTGATTAATCAATGTTTAAGGTCCAGCTTGTTGGGTAGTTTCATAAAAGTTCTTTGGATGTGCTTTTTCTTGTTTCTTTGTCATTTATTTTATTTATTGTACAATTATTTTATATAGTACACCGTAGTTGCAACAGTTATAATGTAATGTATACTATATAGTTTATGTATTGAGTCAATTAAGAAGAACTATCTTCTAAAAAAAAAAAGAAAGTATGTAATATAATCTAATTAGGGACCGAGCCAGCAAC
>NW_023339696.1:11559001-11572318 GCF_004916995.1 Morone saxatilis | reverse complement strand
CTGGAGTCCCTATTGTGTTTTGTTCGATTTCTTCTTACCTATCATTTTTTTGGCCCCCTTCGCGTGGCATTTTTGCCCCCGTGAACAGTATGGTGCCAAAGGGATAATTTATGTGGTCGGTTTCGGGTCAGCCACTAGGGTGGGCGTACTGTCATAAAAAATGCGTTAAGGGCTAAATAACTTCCTGCATAGTTTGTTGTGCACATTAAAAACCTATAGCCCATGCGTTCGGTGAATGGAGCTGAATCTGCCCCATATTAGGGCCACATGTTTTTCCACCGCTACAGCGCGAAATGTCCACAGAACTACTTTTCGGTGTTTCCATCCATTGCGCTTTCTCGATTCGCGGCAACAATGTTTCAGCGTTAGCATCTGTGGACCGTGTTATAAAAATAGTAATTCAAGAATTTTTGATATTCAAAAAATAAGCATGTATAAAGATTAGAACTTCCTGGTTGTTTTTTCACTCAAAAAAAGGAAAGTGGACCAATTTCTCCACATTGGTATGTCCGATTGACACCGAAGTTGTTGGTCCATTAGGTTGCCCCATGTCTCTCGCTTAGGCATCGTGCACAGGTTCAAAGGCATAGCCCACAAGGGTGGCGCCGTGCTTGGAAAATTAAGAAGTTTATTATCCAGCATTGGCACGTGATGATAAAATGAAAACTTGGTATGATGCGGTTGCCTCACTGCCCCTGAGGGCCCAGCTAATAAATGTGTCAACGACTCCGCCACTAGTGGGGCGGCTCTGGCTTGGCAGGGTAAATCACTGTGCGGAGACCCGTAATTCAGTTAATGGAATAATGAAATTCACAGGGGCACTGTAGACTGGTGCCTGTAGCTCACATAACCAGAAAAATCGGTGGTTTGTCGGTGTTTTGTAGAGCCCCGTACCAGGGATTTAAAAAAAAGCAGCCCCGGCGCCACGTGTTCACCGATATGTATGAAACTCGTAAGCACGCTGCTGAACTGAAACTGCTTCTGCACACACACTTACGAAACGTCTCTCCACACACACTACTTAAACGCTCTCACCACACACTACTGAAACGCTCTCACACACGACTACTGAAACGCTTCTCGCACACCAACACTACTGAGAACGCTCTCACCACACACTATGAAACGCTCTCACACAACACTACTGAACGCTCTCAACCCACACACCCTACTGAAACGGTCTCCAGGACACACTACTGGAACACGCTCTGCCTGTGATACATGCACATACGTTTAAAAAGGACTCATTGGCATGAATGCTCTCTCTCGTAGTTCCCTCCGAGTGGTTGGATGGGTCTCAGTCAATCGATTTAGGGCGGCTTGGGGGAGAAGATGCATATAGTGTATGTTTGTGCATTTTAAAAAGCCATTGACAATTATTGGAATATATCAAATGTGAAATTACTTTTGTTGGGCTTTTTTTCTTTCTTTCTTTCTTTTTTTTACAGAAGTTTGCACAATATTTTTTTAAAATGTGTTCTCTTGTGTGTTTGAGCACTTTATCACTTGCTCCTGAACGATGATATAAATTAAAGTTTATTATTTTTTAATTATTATTATTATTATAAAGTACAGTCCAGTACAACACCCATCTCAGTACATCCTCAAAATGTATTGAGTCAAGAACACAAACAAAAGTTACTGCCTCAGAGTGGCCCTGTATTGATATATGACAATATAAGTAAACATCATTAAAATTATGAAAGAAGTTTGACTCCAAACTTTATTCTTTGAGTGAGGGATAATGAAGAGGATGTTGCAAGTTTTTTTTTTGTTTTTTTTTTACCAGTAGGCTACTAGTAATCAGCTGCTCTGCCAGAGCACAGAAACATCACACACTGATATTGCAGTGATGGGACCTGCAGTGACCACAGAAAATTCCAGTGCCTTTCAGAGGGATTGATGTGCACTGAGTTTTACTCATGCCCCTTTGTGTCATAGAGGCTGAGAGACTTTTCATACAGAAGATGAAAAAAGCAAGAAAAAAAAAACAAAACAGGGAATGATATTCACATTCTGCTTTCTCAGACATGTAGAGGAACCCACTGCCCAGTCTGACGCCATATTTGGGACCAATCAGAGCTTGCATTATGAATTTACATGAGTTCAGCTTTATTATCTTCCATTTGGCCTGGCTTTCTTGTGTTTCATTTATTCTGTTGTCATTATGTATTGATCCAATGCTCCCTCCGGTCCAGTAGGTGGCTGTGACGCACCTCTATGGCCTTGCTACACATCAACAGAAGAAGACCAGGGAGCAGCAGAAGCGTCGCAGAAAAAGTAGCAGTAGAAGAAGAAGCCGGCTCCACCAATGAATGGCGACTGGGAGGAAACATTGCTCAACACTTTTCTCTCCACTTCCCGGTGTTTGGACTGTGTGGTCGGACCGGGAGACGCTGCAAAGATGTCCGACAACGGTGGCTCGGCTGTCGGCCTCCTGTCTTACGAGACTCTGGTTCATGCTGTGGCAGGTGCAATGGTGAGCAGAGATTAAAGCGCAATAAGAGGAGATGTCATAACTTTCTGTTGAAGCACGAAGGCCTGTTTTCTTGTCTTACTAGCTCGGTGTTGTTGGCGGTGTAGCAGAACATGTGGAGTGAGTATTTTTGTTTGTAGTCGTCGGTTTCATTACAGTGCATTGTCTTTTAGGGGAGTGTGACAGCTATGACCGTCTTCTTCCCTTTGGACACGGCCAAAAGCAGACTGCAGGGTGAGTTGGAGGTCTTATCATCTTGGGACAGAGGTTACCTGATAGCAGCAACCCTAAAGTGAGTGTTTAGTGTGAAGGTTTACTTCAACATCCCAAAGGAAGGGTGAAGGAGTGGTCCACTCATTTAATATTGCACCAGACTAGTGCCTATATGCTGAGCTCATGAGCCAAGCTACCTACACTTTGGACACCATTAAAAACAGCAGCTGATTAGATCTTTGTGTATTTTCTATTATGAAGCACTATTTGATGTAAAAAAAGGTGCTATATAAATAAACCTATATACTTTTCTTACTTCCTCCTTCCCACTCAAGCTGAGATAACCCTGAGGCAGTGATGGAAAACAATTCAAGTACTGCACCTCAGTTAAATGTTGAGCTACTTTAACTTAAACTACATTCCTCAGGCAAATATTGTACTTTTTACTCCGCTTTAATTATCTGACAACTGTATTAACTAGTTACTTTACTGATTGACATTAATAATACAAAATCTAATCAACAAATAAATGGTGATTATATTATTAAAAAGTAAAAAGTATAGTAGTATAGTAACCTTTATTGTAAATTTACAAGCTTTCCAAGCAATTAAAGTAGTTATCATTTGTCAGCTTCAGCATTAAAGTGATGTACACATTAATGCATCAATAATTATAATCCATTAATATAGATTATTCTTAAGTGGGCCGTCTTATATAAGGAGTACTTTTACTTTTAGTACTTCAAGTTTATTTTAAAGCCAATACTTTTGTACTTTTTACTTGAAGAAAACAGTCTAGTAGAGTGTTTCTACAGTGTGGTATTGCTACTTTTACTTAAGTACAAGATCTGAATACTTCTCCCACCACTGCCCCGATGGCATCACCTGTGTTATTTATTCCGACGGTCCAGCTGTGTAGGCTGAGCAGTACTCCTCATGACCAGTGAACTGATCTTGCCCTTCAACATTTGTTTGTATTTCAGTGGATGAGAAGCGAAAGGCTAAGTCTACCCCCATCATCCTGGCTGAGATAGCAAAGGAAGAAGGCCTGTAAGTATCGTGTTGTGCAGTACAACCAAAGCCTGTTGTTAGAGTTGATACTTTTAGTTTATAAATCAGTTGGTCAACAGCAAATTAACCTCCAACAATTTACTTTTTTTAAATTAAACATGGCAAAAAATGATCTGGTTCCATCTTATCAAATATGAATATTTAACTTGGAGGTTTCGGACTGTGAGGGATTAATGACAAGGGATTAATTGAGAGAGTAATCACCAGATTAATACGAATTGGCTCTAATCTAAACTATTACCGGCTGTTTAGGCAGATGGTGTCGCCACATGACTGAAGACTCACTATTCAAATGACTCTCCACCACTTCTCCCAGTCAGTCTCTGTACAGGGGCTGGTTACCAGTCATCTCCAGCCTCTGCTGCTCCAACTTTGTCTACTTCTACACCTTCCACACGCTGAAGAAGCTGGTGGCATCCGGTCCAGGCACGTCCAGACCCGGCAAAGACCTGCTCATGGGGGTCGTATCAGGTACACACACACACATACAGTAAAACAAATCATTTGTAATGACATAATGACAACCATCAAGTGAAGGATTTAAAGGTGCCCTGTGGAGTTTTCTTGTTAACAAACAAAAGTTATGTGTATAAAACAGCTGCTCCGTAGAGATACTTGAGGTCAAAAACTCTACAAGATGCTTTTAAGAATAAAGAATGAAGCTAACTATCTGTTGCTCACGCAGGGGTGGTGAATGTGATCCTGACTACTCCCATGTGGGTGGTGAATACTCGATTGAAGCTGCAGGGAGCAAAGTTCAGAAACGAAGACCTGCAGCAGACCCAGTACAGGGGCATATTTGGTGTGTGATATGTATATACGTATCATAGTTTAACAGCTCAGACATGCTTTTTTTGTTTGTTACGTCACAGTTGTAAAACCCTTTGTCTTCCCCTTTTTAGACGCTTTCTCGCAGATCATAGCCAATGAGGGCGTGGGAACTCTGTGGAACGGCACTCTGCCCTCTCTCATCCTCGTCCTCAACCCGGCAGTACAGTTCATGTTTTATGAGGCCATGAAGAGGAGGGCAGGGAAAGGAGGGAAGAGGGTGAGAGGACACAAGAAATATACTGTTGCATGGAACACTACTAACGGCAGTAATCGCTTTCGACTGGGTTGACTCATTTGTTGTTTAAGCTATAGTCAAGATAATGTGAGCTAACATCATGAAAACTGGTAATTCAATAATCTTATATCACACACGACACATCATACCAATCCTAAACCACTCTGTTTAAAACTAGTTTAACTGTGTTATTTTTTACTAATAACATTAATGTTTGTTTATTAACTGCCCCTGGCCTCCTCTCATTTTGCCATAATGGCCCCCTCACATAGCCAGTTGAGTATCAGCAGTCAGCTAGTGTCTCTGTGCGGCTGTACTTAAGAGTGGGTGCACAGGTTCGACTGGTAGGTGAGGTTCCCGGAGGCCCGAGGGAGAGCTAATGTCAGCACATTAACATGCTCACAATGACATTTTAACTTGTTGATCATGTTCACCGTCTTAGTTTTGCATGTTAGCACACTGAGAGTTGCTGATTGGCACAAAACAAAAAAAAGTCCAGCGGAGGCTGATGGGAGTAACGTTTTTAGTTTTACACGTATGTTAGGGTATTGGACAGATTTAAATTTAGACCTGCTGGTGGCCAAGAGGCAAAGTCAAAGGATAATCAAATTCAGTAGGATCTATCCTCTGGGGAACGTTAATGTCTGTACAAAGTTTCATTGCAATCTATCCAATAGTGGTTGAGATATTTCAGTCTGGATCAAAGTGGTGAACAGACAATGCCAACCTTAGATCCATGCTGCTTGTTTGGCTAAAAAAATATTGATTGTTTAATATTTTCATTTCATTTTGGCCACTGTTTATTTTACATTTTGAATCATACTTGTAGAAAACTTAAATCAATCTAATAGTGATTTGCTAGGATAACACTCAAATCTTTGCCTCCTACCACAGATATCCTCAGCAGAGATCTTTCTCATTGGAGCCATTGCCAAGGCCATCGCTACCACTGCAACATATCCTCTTCAGACAGTTCAGGCCATCCTGAGGGTAAATACTATCTTATATACTATTCTCACTGTTCTGATTATTCACACATTAGCCACTGGGGAGATTTTATGTTTTTTTTATTGTCAACAAATCTTATAAAAATACAGCAGACAGCAACAATGAATTGATCCTACAAAAGGGATATTTCTGTGTAGCCAAACCTGGATCTTATTCCTCTGTGCCCCTGATGATGATGATGATGATGATGATGATGATGATGATGATGATGATGAGCCATTGTTGTCCGAAAACTGTTGAAAACACACCAATGAGCACTGTTGCACTGGGTGAAACCAAAGTGAAAAAACTCTGCTGTTCTGGTCTCAGCTGGTTGCCAGGCAACTATTTTTTTTGGTCCAGGCCGGTTGCCCCGTAACCAGTAGAAACTCCAGGAAATGACTGGTACTGACCGAGAAATAGTCCAATCAGTAGGAACGAATGGGCTTTGTGTGCCACAGACAGGGTAGAAGAGTCAGAAGGCACTAATGGATGAAGCAATGCTTTAAGTTTAGTTTTTTCATGGGATTTATTGATGATATTTTTCCAACTATATTTTTAACATTATGTTTTTTAATGTGTGTTGTTGATGGCAAGAGAAGAATAAAGCATTTTTAACAATTTATACTTCACATCGATGCACAGAAGTTAATGTTTAGGAGCTAGAAACTAATGCAGCCCTCTGTAATCACTATATATTTTATTTTATTTTATCAAGTCAACTTTATTGTCAAATATGCTATACATGCACGACATACAGCATAGATGAAATTTCAGTCCTCTTGGACCCACGGTGCAAACAGGCAATAAATATAAGATATATATATATATTGTAGATTATACAGATGTTAGTGGAGAATATCTTCAGGTTCTCACGAGAATGTGCAAAAGAAATCATCACATCTCAAGGAATTAACATAACCTGCTTCATGCTTCCTCATTAAGTTCGGCCAGTACAAAGGTGACGGCAAAGGCGGCGTGATCGGAAGCCTCTCGAACATTTTCTCCCTGCTCGTGGATCGAATCAAGTGAGTGCAGCTACGAACACAAACACATTCACATGACACAGTGAGCGCACTGTTGAAGATGTTATGATAGCTGGTCACTGACATACATGTGTTCCCTTTCTATTGCAGGAGGTATGGCGTTCTCGGCCTGTACAAAGGCCTGGAGGCCAAGCTGCTACAGACAGTGCTGACGGCTGCCCTCATGTTTGTGGTGTATGAGAAGATCACTGCTGCTACCTTCAAAGTCATGGGCCTGAACAAGAAACTGAAGCAGTGAACACATAGCCGGCTGGATACAGTACAAGTATTAGATCCCCACGCTTGCCCAAAACATACACCACAACCAGGGATAGGTGTAATACTTTTAATATACTCTCTTTCTTAACCTTTAACTGGTTCCATTTGTGCAGACTGGCCTTAATTGCCTCCACTGGTGAACCTCTGGTGATCTTACAGGAGCTGAATTGAGTTTGATTATCAAGGTAAAGGGACGCAAATTAGTGTCACTAACTCCAATAAGTTATGAGAATGTATTTGTCCTTTGATTTGGCTGTATTCAAAAGATTCTTCTGATGTAAGTAGTTTGTTGAATGCAGAGCTAAAGTGGCTCCAATCTTAATTAATTTAACCTTTGTGAGGCTAAATTAATCATTGTGAACATTGAATCATATCTTAGCATAAAATGAAAATAAAAAACACCAGCTGAGATTTTAAAAGTAGTTTGGAAAAACTTGTAAAAGGAGAAGTTTGACATTTGGGAATATCCTCTTTTTGGCTTTCTTGCCTGGAGTTAGTGGAGATGATTGATACTCATGTAACATTACAATAAATTTGAAGCCACCACCAGTTAGCTTAGGACAAAGTCTGGAAACGGGGAGACGGCTAGCCTGGCTTTGTCGAAAGGCGACTAAATCTGCCTACCAGCACTTCTAAATCCCAGTTCAAACCAAAAATTCACGACGAGTTGAAATAGTTTCAGAACGTGTTAATTAATAAGCTTTATAGAGCCAATCTTTGTGCTAAGCTAAGTTAGCGGGCTGCGGTAGCTTCATATTTAGGTGTTACAGATATGAGAGCAGTGACTAAAACATAACCCAATGTCAATAAAATGTTTCTGATTCTTATCGAAATCTCGGCAAGAAAGTGAATAAGCGTGTTTCCCAAAATCTTTTTAAAGTGAGGGGGTTTGTTGCAAATGATGAGACCAATAAGGCGCCTAGCTACTGAGGATTGCCTTGATCTAAGCTACTGGACCAGTCTTCACATACTGTCTTATGTTTTAACTGTGAATTTAACTCAGTTTGATAGAAACCTCATGAAATTCCTGCCAGATAAATGTTTTTAATGTACTGATTTGAGATTATTACACACAAATTAGAAGTTATAACAACAGTGAAAGGGAGAGAAGTGCAGAGCTCCCTTTCATATTTATAAACTCGTGTGTAAAATGTTTGTAAAAGAAACTTTTCCAGCTCATAAAGGTCTTAATTTTAACATTCATAATATATTAAGTAAAAATGAATGTAATATAAACAGGAATGAGAGTACTTAAGCCTACACAGTTACATGTGTACAAAGACTGCAGTAGGTGCTAAATTATATCACAAAACTACTATGAACTGAGCTTTAATGACTGTTGATGATTTACACTAACCCATTATGCACTCAACTGTCTGCTGCCTTCTTCATGATTGTATCGGCCAGTATGAACATTTTATCACGCAGGTGTCTTCCTTTATTTACCTCAGCGTCCTGCTTTGTGTAGAGTAGTCGGGGCTCGCAGTAATTTACCGCGTTTGTTAATCACAGTGCTCTTTCTCTGATTGGGTGATTGGAATTTTTTCATTTTAAAACCATTTGATTCACTTTTTTTGTTGGTGTTAAAACTGGTTGTTAAATCTGTTTATGTGAGTTGTAATGGTTACAAAAGGTGTTGCACTCAGTTTTACTTTGTAAAATAACATTTAAAGAGTTCATCACCTTCCTGTGTATGAATCTGTGCCAGTGGTGTAGCCTAGCTGCAAATGGTGATACTGCCCTGACCTTTTTGCTTACTCACACACCTCCTGTCCTCAGGTACACCATACATGTGTGTGTGTGTCAGCAGACTGTATAACTGTATAAATTGTAGCTTTCACTTCATTCTGTTTTGTGCTTTAAAATGAGGTAATAAATGCCTATATGTACCAGAAAATAAATGGCAATATCTGAGGACAGCAAGTGAAAAGCAAAACAAACGAAAGAAAATGTCCCAGGAGGAAGAAACTTGTTTTATTTAATAGTAAAGAAGGAACCCAAACATGAATGTGTCACTATTAGTTATAAAACAGATACTGGACTACACTGTGGATGTTAATTACTGTCTTCTTCATAACTGTTTTTTTCTTTTCTGCCAATGACAGAACTTGACATTGCTGAAATATTTTGTCTTTACAGTTTACATGAACATATTTTGTAACTGATGCAATACTTACTTGAAGTCATCTTCACTTATTTACATTATGATTTTTTAAAACATTCTTTTCTAATTTTGTCTCAATTAAGCATTAACATACCACTGTTTTGGTATTTAAATTATTGTTATAACTCAAGAATAATAAAGTTTGAGAAACAGTATTGACATTAGTACTGTTTTTTATTTAAACAAACAACAAGGAGCTTTTAACTGGTTATGAAATTAAATTTGGCAGCAGGTCGGATTCCCTTTTCTCATTAAGGAAACAAGGTGGTAGAAACACTACCGGTTTTGTCCACAGGGGACGCCAGAATCATAAAATGAAAGTTCCTTGTAGGGGTTTTAAAATCACCACATAAAAGAGTACAAAAACATGGTTTCATTCTTACAGCTGAACAAATAAAAGATGAAACTATCTCTGGAGGGTCATGTAGTAGTGATCAGTGACACAAAATGAATTCACATAGTCACTCTCAGAGGATGAGTAAACCATAAATAATCCTCCATTGGAGGTCTGAATTGACAGTCCCAGTTGATGTCTTGGCTGTAAATCAGGACTGATGGTGTGAGTCTCGACTACTGGTTATCTCCTCCACATACCAGGGTGGCAGGAAGGTATATTTGAAGTCCGTGTGGATGGAGTAGGTCACATCTCTGTGGGGCTCGTAAGAGAACAGGTACACTAAACTGGAGAGGGGAAACAATAACGATTCAGTAACAAACACTAACTTAAAATATTTTAAGGTTAACAACGTAGTCTGTCATCGCAACTCACTCTGGATTGTCTTCAGTAGCTATACGCTTCACAAAAGACAGGAAATCACAGCAAAAGTTCATGCAGACTGTTGGCTTCCAGCAGTTCTGTTCATTCTGTCCAGAATAGATACAGAAAAATATTTAGAATGAATCTTTTGAGCTTCTTTTTATTAAAGTCCAATATGTTTTCATTAGAAAAAACACTGTACCTTGATGAGATGTGAAATCTTAGAGATTGGAAACGTCTCCACGCCGACAACCACTCCGTCGTGATCCCGAAAGCCTGCCACAACACGAGGGACCCCAGGGAGAAAAGACTGGGCCCACCACTTGAGCAGTTTGAACCTGTAGACCACCAAAATGAGCAAAACTCACTTTAAAACGGCATAACTTTGGATAAATCAAATATCCGACAAACAGCACGACACGTAAAAGTTAAATATGTGATGTTTTCTTGTTTCATCATCTACCTGTGGAAGTTGCTGCGCTGTTTGGGGGTGCAGATCTCAGCAGAGGTCTTCAGCTCGACGTAGCACGCGGGAGGAGCCGGGGCCTTGGGGTCTTTATCCCGACAGTCCACCTCACCGGAGAACAACAGTCTGTGGTCTGCGAGCCGAGTTTGTACGACGGTGCAGAAGGCTTCATTGGTGTTCACCACTCCGCCCGGGTCAGGTAAACTGTGGACGTTATCTACGGGGATCAACAAAGGTGAAGAATTATCATTTCAACATTTGATCATCACTGAATGTGTTTTATATGATTTGGATTTGTGCGTCAAATGTAATATAATGAGACGGACTGGTATCTATGGAGGCCCATTTCTGCTAGAAAATGGAAAAAGTAATTTTACAAATGATAAAAATACTCCCTGTATGTCAAAATGATTTTACTATTATATAAAAATGTATTAAAAGTTATGATTACTAAGTCAAAACAGCTAGATACAAAGACACAAATTTGGATTTTTTTTTTTTAAACTTTGGTTTACTTACAAAGAAACAAATAATTTAGTTTTTTTTTTCCATCAAAGATGTTTCAACATAGGTTGACAGTTTCCTTTAAAGGAATTCAACGTAAAAATAAATCAAAACAAATTTAAATAACACTATATATTCAGTCCAATATACACATCATACATATTATTTATTTTAAAAATAATAATTTAAATAAATAATAATTCCTGTATATTGTGTAAAGAAGTCCTGCAGACTGCTTCTGGGTATCACCTTTCATCTAGTTCCTTACTCCGTATATGATCCTTAAAATGATCAAAGAAACAAAAAACTGTTCCCCCAGTACCTCCGCTAACGGTGTCCATCTTTCTATGAAGGATATCCTCTGTAATCCTACATCTAGCATATATGTATGTTGTTCCATTATAGAAAAAGTATCTTATTATCTTTTGTTATTAAGAGCATATCACCTATTGTTTTCCTTTCCTGGGCTTCCATAGCTATGACTACATATACTACTGTGAGGCAATATGCTTGCAGAATATCATAGATGAGTTGATGTAAGGCAGTTCATCAATATGATGCAGTTGCTATAATACAATTTCATATAAACCGACCTACCTGCACATGTGTATTGCTCAAACTTGTATCCCCAGTACATCATCTCTTCATGCCTCGCTGCGCGGTTCTCTTGCTCCCTGCGAGCAGCTTCGGTCTCCACTTCACTGATGTAAAGCGTGCCCTTGAACTTGGTGACCGCCAGCAACCAGCCCTCCCGTGCCTCATAGGGAGTGGTCAGCAGCTTGGTCAGGTGACCACGCCATGTCACGAAATCAACATCTAACGCACTGGAAAGAGCAGAGTTTGATCAAAGAATACGCGTCCAACGGGAAACACTGTTGTGGTGAGAGGTGGTTGTGTCTGTCTGTGGTAACCTGGACCTTTAAACTACCAGTGACACTTACCATGATGAAGCCGTGGTCTCCCTTGAGCTGAGCTTTGATCTGTTGGCCAAGATCCAGCGTAGGATGTGGTCCAGCTTCTCCTTCACACGATCATCCCTCTTTATGTAGCGCTCCTTGTATCCATCCTTCAGGTCAAAGTTGGGGTTTTTGTCAGGTTCCACGTAGTATCTCATCTGCCTGCTGTCGTTGAAGAATCTCCGCTTAGAGTCCAGGGAAAAACATCCTACTTCAACGGGCTGTTTGTAGACAGGAAAGTTTCTTTCATATTGCTCCCTTCTGGTGCTCAAACCCTGAGAGCCGAGTGGGTTTTGCCAGGGAGTCGGCGCAGACTGATTCTGCTGGTGGTGCTGCGGTTTGAAGTGTTTCTTCTCACTATATGGTCTTCCACAGTCGTCTCTTTCTCTTTTGAATGCCGACTGGTGGGTTCGGAAGCTGGAGTTGGGATTGTGGGATCTGTGGGGGTCCATTGCTGGCAGGTGGGGAAAAGAGTGAATAAAACAAACTGATGACACAGATGTTTATTTACATCTTCTTGATAATCTCGCCCTCCTGCAGGAAATCCAAATAACGCAGTGCATACACTATACTAGAGACTGACAGTTACTTATCTACTCTGTTATAAATCTGTTATTGGGCTTAATCTTGCTGCAGTGATTCTTCATTTTCCCTGGATGGGTTACACAGAGTTTCAACTTTAAATGCACCAAAATTGAACACATCACCTCGAGATCTGTGTAAATAAGTGCTGTGTGTGTATGTGCATACTAATTCATGATTTAAAGATGTAATATTCGTACTGACTGCTGTTGTACATATACATTAGTGTACATTTGTCTTGCATCTACTACGTATAAGTCCTTTATTACGGGTAAATACATGAAAACATACCTTATTCAGTAAATACCACTATGGCAGCTAACGTTAAGTTTTTCTCAATGCTAAGTCCGCCTCAATAATTAACGAGTTTGTGTAAAAAGCACATGTTTCAGCACAGTTCATAATAAACACTAAAATGAGAGAACGAGAGGCACAATGTTTGTTTTGTAACATGGGTTAGCTACCTAGCATCACAAGCTAACACAAACCCTAACGCCACTTCCGTGTGCAGTTTCTCATCCATCGTCGTCAACTTTTAATTTTATTAAAACGCTGGTGGGAATTAACTTAGCCTCAGTTTAGGTTGAGCTCCGCTTCGGCGTTGCCCTGTGAGCTAACTTACTTGCAGTAGCTGCAACAAACGGGATCTTGTACGACTTTCGACCGGAAGCGCAGCCTCTTGAGCCGAACACGGTTTAACCGACGCCTCGAATGGTTCAGCCAATCAGAGGAGAGGAGGGGCGGGGCGGGGCGGGGCGGGGGGGGGGCGTT
>NW_023339696.1:11553828-11558901 GCF_004916995.1 Morone saxatilis | reverse complement strand
GGAGAAAGTGCTGTCGTCTTGCACAGATCTGAGCTTCAGCAAAGACAAGATGCTGAGGGAGTTCTTATTCACAGACGCCGAGATAACGTATGACTGTCTGAAGCTTTGCGAAATACTGTAGCAAAAATTGGGAGTTTCATGTAACTTTTGAAAAATGTAACTTAGCTTTGAAACTAAAACGCTGTACTTTTTGTTTTAGTGCAGCCATGTAAACCGGTACTTTTGTTTAAACCAGCATGATAGTTTCACAAAATGAAGAAATAGAAAAAGCAGAAAAACAAACTATGATTTTAACTTTTACAGTGTTTGTAAATAAACATCTGACGTTCTTTCATTTCTCACCATGTAGGCAGCTGGTTAAGTCAGGGGTCCTGACTGTGAGGGATGCAGGCAGCTGGTGGCTTTCAATTCCCAACTCTGGCAAATTCACCAAGTACTTTATACAAGGTGAGTGTCAAGACAAACAGTACTTTGCATTAACAACGTTGTGTGAATGTCTTCTTGATGTTTTGATAGCGTCTTGTTCATTGGAAGGACCGTTTGTTTCTCACCGTTCCTGTTAGGTCGCAAAGCGGTGCTCGGCATGGTGAAGAAGTCCAAATATAGCGAAGTCTTAAAGGCAGAGCTAGAAGAGCGGCGAACAACCTCTCATGTGAAATTCCACATGAAATACCACATACATGACATTGTTGGTGCGGAGCTGGTGGAGAGGTAACATTTGGTTGTTTACAGGTCGCCTGCTTTTGATTCTGGGAAGTGTTTCTTGTTAATTTAGGGGTTTGCAGTAGGTCAGAGTTCAGCCATCTGTCCAATTAAAAGGACAGGTACCTCATGCAGCTGCTCCGTCATTTATGATCCTCTCAGCGCAGTAATTGAGGGGTTTTGTTACCCACAGGCTAGAGGCTGACTCTCAGGTGTTTAAAAAATGTGCTTTTGGTTATTGTCAAAAACCTGCCAGCCTGATCCCGTTAATCAGGAAATCTTAAAGTTAAACACAGATATGATTTGAAAATAACAAACTATTGTTTCAATGAGCCATTTTTAACTTGTATCCAACAATCAATCTGACAGATGTGTTACTAATCTGGGGCCACTGGTGAATCCTGCAGTTTGTTTCATCTTAATTTACTGAATAATGCCTTTTTGTTTTATTTTCAGCATACCTACAACTTCAGGGACATTGTTACGATTTATGGTTTCCTGAACCACAGCAACAAGACTGACTGATCGGTGCTGTGTCGCAGCCAGGAAGAGACTAAAGATGTACAAAGTGTTTGTGTAAAGACTGAGTTATTAATGTACGATTTCAGATTTAGATTCTGTGCCAAAATGTATTATGAAACCTTGTGGGTTTATGAATCGTCAATTATGTTGACATGACCGTGTCAGGTTTGGTTTGTAATAAAAACTGATTTACTTTCCCTCATAAGTCATTACTTCTGTCCCCTCTGTGTGATGTTGCCCTATCAGAGCCTCAAACCTGCCCAGGTGTCATAAAACAATAGCCACATTCCACATGTCACCTGGGGTGTTTTGTCAATGCAAAAAATATACACAAATCCCACTGCTACTTTAAAGTACATCTATACACTAATCTAATCCACTAATTATTAAATTGTTGACACTGTTGATTCAACTATATTTATTACTAAGAAACTGAGTATTATCCTTGTTCTGTGGTCAAATACAAGTCCTAAAACAAGATCAGATGCACACCGTATTAGGATCCATGTTTACAATAATGTCAAAGTACTTATGAACAGTTTCTTTTTTACAAATCTCACATTTTTCTGTTTCATCAAGGGAAAACCGAGGTTGCATTGTCCAAACAAAGAGGCAGAGTAGAATCTGTTTTACTTGAATTTATTGGCTTTTTCAAAAAGTGACAATAGCTTTTATCCATAAAACTAAAGAGTCACAACATTGGCTTGAATTAAAGCACAGCTTGATGTCTGAATACAATACAGATGAGCAACATGTACTTAACCCCTGATCTAGTAGTTCAAATACATTTTGTAAATAGGCAAAAAATATAACTGTAGCAATTCTAATCTTAGTTTTCAGTATATGTTGCACATACATGCTATCAGCATTAATTACAAAAAGCTAGGCTTGTAGGGAGATTAAGGTAGCGTTAACTGTAGAGGTAATAAACAAAGGATATTCATAGTGTTAGTTTAACAATACAGTGAGTGAAGTGTAACTTCTGTGGAGAAAGATACAAAAAAGTCAAATCACATGATTATAACAAAAAGATGAGTACACTGTATACTACACCATAACCGACAGTAGCTTTGTTACTGTTATTAGCAGGCATTGATGCTCTTCTTAGTGACATTGCTTAGCCAGTAGTGATGCTATTAAAAATCAAAATGTGCTGCACAAAAAGGTTTCTGATAAATGCCCACAGAGCATTAAAGGTGCTCTTGTTCCCCGCCACCAAAACACCTAAACAGTTCTAATCCGATATCTAATAAAGTTTTCAGCTTTGCACTCCTGGGCAGCTACACAGTTGAAACACTTCTAGGGGAAACATTGCAAAAGAGGAAAGAAAATACCATTAAACTTGACTGGAGCCAAACACAAAATACTGGATCATTTTTTGATTTTTTAAAGGTTGTAATAGCACTGTTGGTGTCGGAAGATCTGTTCCCAGTCTGAGATTTTAGTATGTTTCAGGCGTCAGTCAATTCATTAGAAATGAATTAACACGAATCATGTGCTCGGACTGAAAACAGCTAACTAATTTGAGGCAAAACAAAAAAAAGAACTTCACAGATGGTTACTTCAAGTTCCTGGTTGACAGTGCGGTGACACATGACTGCCCTCACAAAGTGAAACTGAAAAACTGCTATAATGCCATTGATCATGGAGCTGAACAAACAGCGGCACACCACAGCGAATCGTCAGCTGGATTTTGAAGGTTTAAAGGTCTGAGACAAAAGAACAAAAAGGTTTTTTTTTCCTGCTAAAATACAGCACGTCTGCAAAATTGCATTTGGCAATGTTTCTTCCACTCAAAACAATAAAGACTGTAAACAAAAAATTAAAATAAAGGTTGACAACCAGTGGAAAAACAAATTGAAAACATTCCACGGTCCATTTTTTTTTTTTTTTTTACAAAACATCCAATCCATTTTAGAAGGCCTCAAGAATTTCATTTCACTTGTCTATACAGTATATGATGTTGGGCAAGAACTAGGGTCTATGATCTACCAAACCTCCTAAATCTGACCCTATGTCAAATTGTTTTCATGGAAACGGTTGGTATAACTGCTGTAGCTACACTTATGGAAGGAAAGAATCTGAAGTACATTGTTTTTGTGTGTGTGTGTGTGTGTGTGTGTGTGTACTGGTGTGTTTCTCCTGCGTCTTTAGCCACCCTCACCACTAGCGGTCATGTTCCCCTGTAACCGTTCCAGTGGAGGAAGTCTTAGAGGAGAGAGCACTTCTTCCCCTTCTTCTTGACGGGTGGAGGGCAGAGGACGGCCCGGATGGCCTCGTCGAACACAGTTTTAAGGCCGCGCTGAGTCAGGGCTGAGCACTCCAGGTACTTGACGGAACCTGAGGAAACCCATGAGTTTCTTTAAATATTTCAGCAGGGGGAAAAAAAAGGTCACAGAAAACTCAGTGAAGTTAATAAGTGTTGTTACCAATCTCTTTGGCCATCGCCAGTCCTTGGGGATATGTAATCGGGGAGAGTTTCTTCTCCTTCAGCTTCTCCATAGTGTCCTTGTCATCTCTCAGATCCAGCTTGGTACCCACCAGGATGATGGGAGTGTTGGGACAATGGTGTCTCACCTCAGGGTACCACTGCACAGAGACCACAAAGAGGTTATAACTTCCTACGCCTGTCTAGGTTATCTTGAACATGCAATTTTCGAGAATGACCGTGTACATTTGAACTGCAGTCTTACTTCAGCCAAAGCTGTAAACAAAACACTGACACACTCAATCATCAGCTATTATGGTAAATGGTGAATTTGTTAGCAACCGGTTACCTATTTACACATCCTGCAGACACAGAGGAACATTAGCTTTCATTTGGAGTTGTGTTTCTGTCCAATATTCACTTCTTTTTGGTCTCTACCAACTCCTGAGGGAAATATCTGGCTTGTTAGCTGCTAAATGCTCCATTCTGTTCACCAGATAGTGGCTAACTGCGTCTGTCTGTTGTTTAGTGCTGAGCAGGTAGCTTACAGGGGCTTTATCAGAGCTCGCTATGAGGGTGAACCAAAACAATGAGCTGAAAGACGTATGCTCCGTAGAGCAGAGGGGAACTGCAGAGGTTGATGATTTTTTTTTCATCACTAAACCTGCATTTTATTAGTAGTTCCACTTCCCCTCGTTCACTTATCCTCAGCCCCTGGTATTACACAACAGCATATGTCTGCCACTTGGAGAGCAGAGGGAAAGTTGGCCAAAGTGTAACTCTGCTACATTTACGAAGTGCATTATGGACGATTTCCACGTGTGGAGCGACCGTAGTTGTTGACCTCGCCCCCACCATCCTCGAAAAAAACAAGGCCACCTCGCCAACGGCGCCCCGATGTCACCCCGACCGAACCGTTCACCTTGGATTTCCAGAACACTTACGATGGCGGCTTGGAATTCCACGCCGAGGGAACAGGTCTCGACGCAGGCCAAGCTTCAACTAGAGCGAGACATGCGTAGGAACCGACTACTGAGACATCACATCACAGCGACTCCGCTTCCCATACAAGTAGTCATGTGATCCCATTTAAACACTGATTTTAGCTGCAGCTGTTAACGTGAAAAAGGCCTTCAACTTCGGCTTTATCCATGCTCTATTCGAGTTACCTGGCTTAGCATTGGTGCAGCAGGAAAACTGGAGTCAAAAAATCCAGTTACCAAAAGGCTCTTAACCTTTTTTAATCCCATCTATGAGCACGAGATACTGGTGATTCTAATGCAGACAGAAGTAAAGGGTTGAAAGTAAGTGTGGAGATAATTATATATGCCTTGTTGTATATGGTCAGCAGTTACACGTTCTAGTCCAGAGGGAGTATGGGAAATAAATTGATTGCGGCTCTTTCTACGGCCATAGCTAGA
>NW_023339696.1:11543613-11553818 GCF_004916995.1 Morone saxatilis | reverse complement strand
ACAAAACACACAGATAATCTCACTGCATCAATAAGGCATTTCGATCAGCGCCATCTGACCGAAATGTGGCATTTATAATTTATTTGGGCTAATGGACGGCCTGCAAATACTGCTGAGCTGGCATATGCTTTATCTGCAGTCATCATCTCATCTAAAGTCGCCTCGGGTTGCCCTGAGCTGCAGTGAGATTAATAATCTTTCGCAAGATAAATATTACAAATACAGAGTTCGCAACACGAGTAACCAACTGGGAGTGTAGATCTGCATGTACTGACTGGTCAACGCAGCACTCTGTCAGATGGTGTCGCACTACAGCAAAAGGTGAGCTGGGTTCAAGCTGTGAGGACCAGAGCCCCCCCCCCCCACGTTGTTTATCATAAGGCCACTATCGGTCTCAACATGTCTTAACAGGATAAACGTTGGCTATACTAGACCAGGAAGGAAAATGATTCAGTGCAGTTAATGTGCAGCAGGGAATATTATCTAAGTGTGTTCAAACTTCCTCCTGAAAATAAAAAATCCCTGGTGTGGACAAACAGGGGTTTCTTAAATGTCTGAAATAATTCTCACAAAGAGGAAAGTGATTAAACTATTTACTGAACGCGTCAGTGTGTGCTTTTTATGTGTCACTTCAAGTTATAAAAGAGATGTCTCTGCGGTACTAAATACCCCCAGCTATGGTCAAAGGTGACTGGCCGACACACTATACTCACTTTATGATACAATCTCAAGGTATAGTCACCAGGAAAAGAAGGCATGCATCCAACCAACATGAGACAACTGCACAAAATAATGATCTATGTCTCACGACTGCAGAGTCTGTTAGCCCAGTAAAATGGTTCATTATTGGTGTTTTATCACACTCACCAGACAGATACATGTCAATAAAGATTATAATGCTAATGAACAAAACCACAGACTTCTGCTTTAACACAGACAAAAACTCTCCGATTTGAATAATCCGTAATGCCGTAAAGAAAAAGAGAAGGATTACTTGCATTTGGATTTTCTGTAGAAACCAGTAAATAAATAAAAAATCCATGCCATGCTCATGAAAACCTTTACAGCTCTCACCTCTTCAAACACACAGGCATCGATCACCTTGGCACGGACGTTTTCAAATGAGGCCGGACTCACAAGCGAAAAGCAGATGAGAAACACATCCTGGTAGGAGAAAGAAAACAATACAATCAGAGTCTGCAACTATTCCTTCCTGCTGAGAACAGTACACACTCTTGTGTTCATGTCATACAAAAAGGTGTGGTGTTTTTCTTTGCCTCCAACTTCCTTTTTCACTCTAGGGTCCCAAACCCTCCAAATGTATTACGCAACAGACATCAAAAGAATGATAATAGCTCAAATATAACACAGCATTGTCTGATTGTTTTTTTAATGTACCGTCTGTGGGTATGAAAGTGGGCGGAGTCTGTCGTAGTCTTCTTGTCCTGCTGTGTCCCACAGGCCCAGGTTCACGGGCTTCCCATCCACCATAACATTGGCGGAGTAGTTGTCGAACCTGACAGAGGTAATGATGTGAAATGAGATAACATCATCAGGTTTAACACTGGTTAGTAAAATATGAACATGTGATGGGAACTAAACACAAAACTAAAGTCTTAAGATGGAAAACAACATCTTAATTGATCTGCGCCCTTTTACCTATTCAGCATTCTCTGGAAATGACTCATCACTTATTGAATCTAAGTCTTTACGAATCAAAATCTTGTTTGCAGGCTGCTGAGTCAGCCCGTGACACACTGACAGCGACACATAGTTTACATAGCTCGCACAGCTGCAAACAGGGAGCAGGCTTTCCTCTTAAATTCACGCAAAATATTATATTCCCTAAATCTTTTTTTTAGGCTTTGTTGCAGTCCACAGCAGTGATTGTAACCTGTTCTGCAAGAAAATCAAACTGTCATCTAAAAAGAGTAACTGTAGAGCGAGACGCCACCTTAATTATGCAGCGGCTGTATAGGACACAAGGGTGGAGACAAATGATGGGCTGCTATTGTCAGCTTCTAGTCTTACATAAATACATAAATAAATAAATAAGTCACACCGGGCTGCAGTCGCAGATAGATACTCACACTGTGGGGATGTACTCTCCAGGAAAGGCATTGGTGGTGTAGCTGATGAGCAGGCAGGTCTTACCCACAGCTCTGGAAGGGTGAAGGAGAGGGAAAATGAGTTGTTGTTGTTGTTGTTTATGATTTCATCCTGCCAAAAGGCGGTCATGCAAACAGCCATTCTGGGTATGAGTTGATATGGATCACTCCTTCGTACAACTGCTTCTGGGTCTTACAGCTCCTCAACCAGCAGGGCAACAGTAAGGCCGCGACTACGGCTGCACGCTATGGTAAACACATTATATTTTGAGGTTATTGTGACAGGTGACTGCATTTCTCTGTGGGAATTATCTTTTTTTTTGCATCACGAGGACAAAAACCTTATTAAAATCATAATGTAATGATCTTTTTGAGGGTCTGTACCAAACAAACATGTTTTCCAATATGTGCTGTTTCGTCACACATTTTCTCTTTACATTGGCCATATTGCAGGTTTGATAATGTTTCGATTAATTGTGCGGCCCTAGATACAATTAACAATTATTGTCATTTTCAATCTGTCCATCGTTTTCTCCATTATGCATTTGGGCAACAAAATGTCAGAAAATAGTGAATAATGCGATCAGATTTCCCCCAAACTGAAATATTCAGATTCGTCTTACTGTCCAACTTCTGAAAACCGAAATATATTCGGTATACTATCGTATAAAAACACTATGAACCCAACAGTTATTCACATTTGAGAAACCATAACCATTGCCATTTATATTTAGACTTTAAGTCTTCTACTATTAATCAATTCTCAGATTTCTTCTGCAATTTTCTTTAATGTCTTTTCATTAATAATCAACCGATCGTTTCAGCTATACTCAAATCTCCAAGTAAAAAACAAATAGTGTTAAATGCACCCTGTTCTTCCCCTTTTCTTTGAGAGAACAGACCTGCGTGGATTTAGTTTCTGCAAGATATGCATAAAAGACCACTACAGGAGTTTTTATTTCCCAAATATGAAACCGAAGTGCTGCATGCATTAACACGAAACACACATTTAATAATCCATTAAACACAGTCATAGGCCTGTGAATGACTCTGCTGCTGCGGTATCCACCACACCCTCAACAAGAGGTTATGAGTGTATTTTCCTCCCACATATTGTTACACATCTGAAGGACTGTTTCAGATGACCAATCATTTATCTGTCGCAAGGCCAAAAAAGGGGTTTTAACTTTTAAACAAGGAGCTGAAAACAGGTCGCATGTGTAACACAACATTAACAGCACACAGCAACTATCACCAGTCAAACGACGGACATAAACAAAGCGCTTAACTCTCTTTATTTCTCAATTGTTGCCAAACTGAAACTTCAGCTGTGGTTAGGAGAGATATATGAACTGCCCAGTGGTGTCTGACTCACCTCAGGGTGAGGACAACAATGTAACCGAGATTCATTCAGCGTTAAATCAAAGATTAGCACACAAACTCTTGCATACTAGCTATTTTGTTTTCCAATATCAATAATCATTAAAAGCGATAAACTAAAACCAGGAAAGTATATAAGTTACCTATAAACCAAAAAAACAAACCCATGTAACATAAACAGGTTTAGTTAAAGTTAAACCTTGCCTCGCTAACTTTACCCCGTTGAGAAATACGCGGAGCAAAACGCTTTTAAAGCTAAGCTAACCTGGTGACAGCTCCGTCTGTCAGCCGTCGCCACACATCGTCCTTTAAACTTAAAGAGCCTTACATTTACACTCAATTAGCTCGATGTGGTTTAAACTCACCCGTCTCCGACAACGACACACTTTATGGCCTGCATTGCGCCGCAGCTAGAGGAATGCTAAGTTAGCCCGGGAGCCAGCTAACGTTAGCTCACAAGTCTCTTTTCCTTTGTCCGGAATCGTTCGCCGGTGAAAATGTCCCAACCGGGATCCGTTAACGGCCTTTTGGGTGGTGCGGCGGAGCTCCCGGGGTTTGCAACAGCGTGCGGGCGGACTTACAGCAACTTATCTAGCACTTTAACACCAAGTTTGCTCAGAAATTCCCTCGCAACATTCCCATGCTGTCGTGGGCTGATCGGGAAGCTGTGAAGCCAAACAGCGGCCACCACCCCTGAGGAGGAAAAACACCGGAGTCAGCCAGACACCGCCAGATGGTGCATCCGGTGTACTGTCCCGATACACGCCCACTCACACTCTGACCGTACGAAAACACGGCAGCTGGGAGTCTTTACGTTCTGAGATACACGAGCACAAAACGTGTCTTTATTTATTTATTTATTTATTATTTTAAAAAAGAACAAATTTAAGTTGGCGTCTTTAAGGAGATTATAGTAAATAACGAGTAAGACGGACAATTAAGAGTGTGACACGGGTTGAGGATATGACGTCGCTCTCCTGTGTTCCCTGGAGTCGGTCTTTCAGGTTGCGTCCTACCTGTACTAACACTAATTACACTGTAAACGGCGCTGCCACATCCAACCATGCAAAGACCTCAAGGTAAAACAGATACAGATACATTTCAGTGCCACGCATAAAGCCTGCCAGGCCTCACTTGTGTGTGTGTTGTAGAGAAACCTGAAGGGACCAGGGGGGGGGTGACAAAGAGGCCCCTCTTCCCATTTCACCAAAGGGGCCCCACCCACCTGGCTGTAAGCAACAATAACAGATAGGATGGTTTAAAGTTGTCAACAAGCAAGTGGAAGTAAGAAAATGTATGCAAAAACTGATTTCAGGGTCATTTTTGGGTCTGTATTTGTAATAGATAATAGATTTGTAAGAGAAATTAATTTTATTAAGGAAAAATGCTTAAATAAGTACATTCTTAAATCTTAAACAGGATGTAACCCTTTGCTTCAGGGAGATGTTTTTGGGCATCTATTTGTAGGGAATTGAAATCGACATAAGATATTGCTATTTGGGGATGACAGGTCTTGTGTTTCATTTTATATCCAGTACAACCTCTGTTGGAGAGGTTACGACAGGATATTTAATACTCTTTTGATCTTTTATTGTAGGATATATAGGCTACGTGAACATTTTTTAGATGGATGTGTATTTTATAAAGAGAAAGTGAGCAGATTAACAAACTTCAGGATGATGTGCTGTAATATATATATATATATAGGGACAGGGGCAAAAAAATAAAAAAAGGGCACCAGCTCGCAGAAAGTTGTGATGCATTTATGGTTTAGGATGAAGGATTACATCCCTAAAGGGCATTTAACCACATTTTCTCCATTAGAAGGACACCCTAAAGAGGGCACTTTAACGTGTTTCATCCACTGGAAGGGCATCCTAGAGGGAACTTTATCATATTTTATCTGCGGGCATCCAAGAGGGCAGTTTTGCAGTGCTTTTTAGAACATGGGCTGCCTTAAAATAAAAAATGGTGTTCCACATAAATAAAATAGAAATAGATGGACTCCAGACAGAATTAGATTTTTTTTTTAAAGTAGGCTCTTAAAACTCTTAAAAGTTTTTTATATTTTCTGTAGTTATTTTTTTATTTATCATTTTTTCCTATACTTTATGGTCGTATGAGAAGTTTGGTTAGTTTGTGTATTGTATGTAGGCAGGCCTGGGCAGTTACAGATTACATGTAACTAAGTTATGTAATCAGGATAGAAAAAGACGTAATCAGATTACAGTTACATTTAATAAAAATGGGGGCTATTTAGCAGGATTACAATTTTAAAATACATCAGTTTTTCACATTTTGGATGCTAAAAATCTTTAAAAAGCTTCCGTTTGTATCATCTTTTTAAAGGTTACATTGTTTTGTTGTTTTATTGAATACACTTGCATCAATTCCTTCCTTTCTTTTGTTTTTGTTTACATATTTGGTGTTGAGGTAATCCAGAAGTAACTTTGATATTGTGATACTTGGTTACTAACTTATTTTTTTAACATGTAATTAGTAACTGTCCATTTACCAACAATCCTTTTATTGTTTTCACAACATAACAGAGAAATACAATTACATGTCTTGAACAAACATGTCTACCCCCCCACACCCACCCTCTCAAGTGAGTCCAAATCTTGGTTGGGAATCAGGTCAATGAATTAGTCCATTCTGATTCATTATATAGAAATAAATAAAACAATCTTAGGTACTGCAAAGTGCCACTGTTTACATGTCCCCAGGCTCTTATAGCAAAAGAAGGGTTCCCAGATCTGCTGAAAATGATGTTGCTGATGTTTTATCGTGTATGTAACTTTCTCCAAGGAGAGAGTTGTAGATACAGGTTAAATATTTAAAGTAACCCTCCCAACCAAGTACGCAGCTACTGTTTGTGCTCATTTATATAAAAACAAAAACACCCGCCTGTCAGTCTAAACTCAGGGGAAGCACTCCCTTCTTAACACCCTTCCAACTTCCGTGTGTGTCACAGCGTTATGAGTCCTCTTAGTGACCATAACAGGAATCTGTGGGGAAGCTGTCGGGGTGGAGCACCGCTGACAACACAACCAGCCGATGTAGAAAAAACAAAAAAAACACAGAGGAGAGAAAAGAAAAATGGAGCTCGGCGTCAGTCAGCGATAGAAATATGAACCGTCTCCCTCTAACGGCCTCTCTCTAACTGACACAGTAACCTTAGCAACCGCCGGACCGGACCGTTAGCCCGTATGGCGGGTCTGACATATTTAGTGCTCCGGTTCTCGGGCTCCGCTGGTCGGACGTACGGAGTGTTTTCCAAAGGCTTGACGAGGACTTTGTTGATATTTTTTGATCTCGCATGGCGACTACGAATCCGATTCCCTTACATCTACCTCGTCGCTTCGATGATGTTTAACGTCAGGTTGCAGGTAAACGGCTCGTTGATTGTTAAAGTGAAACCAGGTGTCTGCCGGTGGAGTTTGTTCAGTTCACCAGCTTGGTAATGTAAATAAGCCAACAGCTGATGGGACAGGCCCTTCATGTTGAGTGAGTTGTGAACATGGTGCAGTGCGAATATCTGCTGTTTAATGGTTGAATGAACCACACTGTGAATGTTTTTTACTCCGTTTTAAAGCAGTTTATTAACTTAGCTGACACCTAGCTGAACATATAAAGTTTAATGCCTGCATTGAATCATATGGTGATCAATTGCAAATGCAGTTAGTACGTTAAACTATATATTTTGTATGTAATACTGGGCTCAGTTGTCTATAACGCAGTCAGGGCTGCAGCTAACTATCTGTTATTATGGATTCATTTGCTTTGTACTTGTAATACTTTGTTCATTAGTGGTCTATGAAATGTTGTTAAATGCTAAAACATTTCCATTGTAGCCTGGCTGACACAGGCTGATACTGATATCTGGGAGTTTAACAATCCTATAATGATAAATCTGCTGAGAGTAATTTGTTCAAACTTCTGCGTCCTGTAGCTTTTTAATGTTCTTTGTGTTTTTTCTTTAAAGTGTGGCCAAGATACACATTGGACAGGATATTTTACAGTTGAAAAATCAATTTAATAGTCCCCTTACTGCAGTTTCTTGTTACTTATCGGCTGACATATTCACTGATATTGATATATCTGCAGCAAGTTAATATCTGCCATTAGGCCGATGCAGCAGCCTGGCTGAGTCTTTGTTCTGGCTCTAATTTCCACTGCTCCTACTGTCAACTTCTAGACATCCACTGACTGATTTTTACTCTTCAAATGGCAACTGACTTTTTAATTCCTGCCAGCACTTATAAGTATAATTTATTTACATTGTTAGTTCAACCACTCCCAGCGTTTACATCCAGTCAAACATAATTGAATATCAAATTTGGAGCCAATGAATGAACTAACCGAGTAACCGACTAACTTTTTCAGCTCTAAATGCGTTTACGATTAAACAGCATCACAAACTGCAGCCTCCGAAATGAACTCACTATCTAAGAAAACGGCTCCTTTAAAGTTTGTTAACGTTCATTTTTGCCTGACAGCCTCCTCATCTGTTCTCAGGTCCACATCGAAATCCACTGATCCACCGATGCCTGCATTTGGACTCGGAACAATCACTTGTGAGCACTGCCATGTTTCAGCCCTCATAAAAAACGGTCCAACGCTGCGCAGCGACGTGGAGGAAGATGTGGAGGAAGAGGACACGTAATTCTGCAAGCTGGTGTGACGATGCAACAGAGTGCCGCTGTGGCTGGTTGTTGCGGTCAGCCGTCGTCACATGAGCCCAGTGCCTTTGCAGGGGGGGAGGGAGGACGGCAGAGATGTCTGCAAAAAAAAAAAAAGTTCCTGTATGAGGGTGAAAAGGGGGAAGAAACGCTTCACATTCGAGCTTTGCCACCTGAGTTTCAGCAGCCGCTCGTCGTGTCCGTGAGGAGTGTGTCGGATGGATCCTCCTCCTCTGGATATCGAGGACTTTGACGTGGATTTTGCAAACGGGGGGGGGGGAAAGAAGATGATTGTTACTGTGAACTTTGTAGCTACTCTTTGTTGTCTGACATGTAGGTGCTCAGTGTAAACATCTCACTTTAATTTAACAGGTAAATATCTACACCGCATGACACAAAACAAGCATGTTTTTTCGTCCTATATGGCATGGACACTTTACTTAAAGGTTGGGGTTAGCTGTATAAGCGGTTACATGGTCTTTCAGCAGAGGTTTTTGTTGTAGGATTGAAGGTACAACTACCCACGGCCGTTTTACTGGAAATTTACAGTCCGTCGTTGAGCGCAGTCTCAAAGAGAATCACTGCATGTCTTCATTGTGTTCGTACGCACACGTCGTCACACTCATTGTTGTGTTTCTGCATATCAGTGGCACTGAAAAGCGTCGTTGGTGAAAAATGTTACATGCAAAATAATACTTTTTTTTTAGCTGCATTTGTCACAAGTTTTTATTTCTGTGAAAAGGTGTGTGAGGAGGTTTGAAGTCACAGAACTGAGAGTAAGGATAATTGACTTTGGGAAGTAATAAATTAATGAAATCACTATTCTGAGCCTTTTCTGTCGTTCATTTTTGTAACATGTGTTTTGGTACATTTTTAAGGGTGTTTTGAAGAACCTTTGGATGAACACTGGTACAATACATTACATTTTTCTTTCTTTCTTTCCTCTTTACATATGGCCCTCCATGTCTTTGAACATATACACAGCAACATGTGGCAAATCTCCCTTCAACTTCTTTCATTTTCACCTGAACTTTTATCTCTTGTTACACAGAAGTGGAAGAAAATATAAATCTTTACACTAGACACCTAGAGAAACATATAAACAAAAATAAAGAAACATATAGCCTATATGTATGAAGGCGACCCGTGGTGTTTGTAGATAAAAACAAGACAGAATAATCAAATGATACATAAAGTACAACCAGATATGGGAAAATGTGTCTTTAACTGCCTCAATCTTCCACATAAAAAACCTTTCACCTTTTTAGGATTTTTGTCACCTCCCATATTGACACATACAGATTACATGGGACGAACCACAGAACTTTTATTTTAGTAATTTCTACAACTGCGACATCACAGTAAAACTGTTCAGTATCTCTCGAGATATTTCAGACCGACTTCCTCTGCTGGTTAAACATGATTGTGTTGTAGTACCAGAGCTGTCCACACGGGGGAAGCAGCCTATCAGTAGTAGTAATAGAGATCCACCTCCTTTAAATGTTGTTGACAGGCATCCTGAGCTGTCAACCTCTCTGAAGATGATACTGGCTGATACAGGGACAATGGAGCTGCAAGAAAACAAGAATTTCTATTCCTGTACTTTTTAATTGGTCACGACTTATTATATTTATGATAATATCAGTTTTACTCTTACACAATGATTTAAACTTAGAATGTGTCATTCATAAGTATGCTTCCGGAGAGGGAATGTAAACTTGCACTATGAGGTGTATTTGCTTCTTTTCTCTCTCTGATACAGATCAATTAAAAATCCTCAGTGATGTATTTAAGGAGAGCGTGACCTCCTGTAATGAACAAATGTATAGCCAGCAGACCCATTTGACACTCCCCCTTGGACGTGCACTTCTAAGTAGATTTTCAAACGGCTGACACCCTTGCTCAGCGCAAAATGTCCCCAGCAAACTTATCATAACCAGTCACGCTGATGCCAGGCTGCAGTGTAAAACCATCAGGGGTTGCCAAGGCAACAGTATTTCTCCATGTGACAGACAAACCTTCCTGCCCCCCCCCC
>NW_023339696.1:11535906-11543513 GCF_004916995.1 Morone saxatilis | reverse complement strand
AAAAAAAGAGAAAGAGAGAGAGAGAGAGAGAGAGAGAGAGAGATCTATAGATGAAGGATAAGTCGGGTTATCTTTATTCTGTTTTTGCCAACCACCATTTGTACCCGCAGAAAAAAAAGGGGTTGTGGAATAAAGATTATAGAGTTTTAGCCTTTGGCATTTGCAGCAGCTCACGTGTTTTATTTGACTGAGTGTGAAAGAGTGATAATACTGCGAATGGAAATGGCAAGGATTCAATTAAAGCTGCAATGCAGTATATTTAATGTACAACCCACTTTCTTACACATTATTCATAAACTTTAAACTATTTTTATTTCTGCGGGATCTGGAGAGTTGGTGTCTTTGGATTTTGTTTTTCAGCCTTTAAAAATGTAGTGGTGTTTTTTTTCATTTATCCAGGTTTCCATATTCCATGTAAACTTATAGAAGTTACCTCTTTTTTATTATAGATGGTGAACTGAGTCTGAAAGTTGAGTCCCTTTCCCAGAGCCTGCATACACTTTATAAACTTTATAATCTCAATAGTAAAAGTCTGTCTCTCAGACTCAATAGGTTTTACTTATTTGCCAAGAGTTTGATGAGAAGATTGATACTATGCTTGTGTCTGTAAGGCAAATATAGGGGGATATATACCTGGAGCCAGTAGCCGCTTAGCTTAGCTTAGCATAAAGTCTGGAAACAGCTAGCCTGGTTTTGTCCAAATGTATCTGTACAAAAACTGCAGTGTAAAAACAACAATATGCCGTTTTATGGGGCTAATGTGCTGGACTACACTTTGGTTTTTGTAAGGATGTAACAAACAAAATAAAACATGTTAATCAGTGAGCTTTAGAGGTGCTAGTAGGGAGATGTTATTGAACAGTGCCAGGCTTCCCCATTTCCAGTCTTTATGATAAGCTAACTGCAGGCTCCAGCTACACATTTACTACAATTGATGTAGTATTGCGCTTTATAATTAACTACAATTGTCAAACAAACAACTGCCTGGTGAACAGTATATGCCAGAGTTTCTGGAACTATGATACAAAACACACAGGCAATATAAATCTATTGCAGGTGAATAAAAAGAAACTCAGAACTGAACTCCACAGTTTCCTTCACTCAACAAATCCATTATTTCATTTATTTTGGCAATAACAACTTTGTTTTTTATCCACAATCAGACTGTTTTCCCTGTAAGGTTGAACCAATCGCAATGCAATTATCCACACCACATATTTGAGCCTTTAGATCACGTCTCTGTTACACATAATTTTTGAAATCCAAACTGTTTGTCTGCCATCAGCTTTGTGCTTCCCAACCAAACAGGAAATAAGGCCTGATTTTTACAAAATTGGAGCAACTTAAATGTCATGTTTTGTTTGGAATCAGCTCCTGCACCAGACAAATGTTTCATACCTTAAAACCTGAATCAAGATACTGAAATGAAGAAGAAAAAAATAATATACTTCCCATCTCAAATGTTTATTCGCTTAAAAAACAACATTTCTTTTGTGACGTGATGTCCATCAGGATGACTGACATACATTAATACATCACGCCCATGCATGGAGAATGGATTACTGATGCTAAATGTAATCAAACATTAATCCACATGATTTGAGCTCTGATGCATTAGTCTTTAAACTGTGATTCACGCTGATCCCCCTCACCCTCAATTTGAGGTTTTGCCGGAGCCGCAGCGTCCTCTTTGTGGTTATTTGAATAGTTACACCTTCAGTTTGAATGCTGTTGGACGAGAGGCGTATGCAAAGCGTTTAAAAGGATGACATCAGGTGCTGAGATGAGCTGACCTCAAAACTGAATCAAAGGAGTGGGGGAGGAGACAAGGAGGAAGCAAAAAGAGAGAGAGGGGGAAATGTGGAGGAGGGAGATTTTGTGTGTGTTATATTTGCTGTAGTCATATTGTAGCACTGAAATAGGTCATACAACCAAAAGAGCATTCAAATATGTGCTTCTTCTGGGGAGGTGCTAGTGTGACATGTTTCTGTTTTCATATTGTAAACTTTCCTCTTTTTTTAAAATAATTTACACTCCTACATACATTTGTTGTATAAGCACAGTTTTAAATTGTGCACAGCATCAAAAATCTGTAAGCTTTGTGATGGACGGTCTCAAAAAACGCAAATATTACTCTTTATTTTGCATCATTTTCATTCCAGCAGCATCAGTATATTGAATATAATGATAGGTTTACATTATCTGTGTAAATCGTTGGCTGCATTTGACTTAACAGCTTATATTTTTATATATCACAGAGAGGTATTAAAGGATCATAGTTCAGCTATTGATGCTTCATGCTTTTATGTTATTGTTTGATTCAGCATGTTGCACTCTTATACTGCAGTACCCTCATCACATAATCTGATAATCACTAAAATAACATCTTCAGTAACTGATAATCATGATATGTGTTCATTTCATAGTTGAGTATTTGGGGTGTAAAACCTTTTTTGTAAAGTTTGAGAATGAACTATATGCTCAGTAAGGAGGAATAACCTTTACGGCTTGTTATGTAACCACAGCAGGTCTTGGAGGATTGTACTTTAAATGTAGGAACACACACACACACACAGGTTCTCTGGTATACACTGCTGCCTTTGTGCCCAGCAGACTCCAAATAAAGACCCTACTTATATGTGTCCTTGGATACAGAAAAATCAAGTCAACTTTGCCCTTCGATCAGATGGCGGCAGGAAAGAAGTGGTCGAGATGTGGAGCTGGATATTAAACCAACGCCAAGGAAGGAGGAAATCCTGCTGCCCTCTGCTTCCTGTGACCTCTGTCACACACACAAGATTAACCCTCTCACCTTCCACAATAGGAAGGAGGCGTCAAAACCTCGTCATATCCCGTGGTTTTGGGCAGTCTATCCCATGATTTGGGGTATAAACACATAGAGGAAGATGGACGGGGAACTCCCAGGCATCAGTGGAAAAAAGATCACTTCCGAATCAGCCTCACATTAGGGGGCAAAAATTATTAAATCAGAGTATTTCTGTGGTGAAATTCAGTGTTTGATTTTAGAGTACAGTCATTCCTAGCGGTTCAGCGCTTTGAGCTAGATCAGTGGTCGGCTCCAGAGCTGCATGTGGCCCCTCTTCAGGGGCTCCCTGTGGCTTTGACAAAATTCGTAAGAAAAAAAAAAAAATTTTCATTTATCATTGTTGTTAAAGTGATTCTTACAATGTCCAATTGCAAAAATGTGTTGCCATTACACACCTAATAAAAGAATGTTTGAACATTTCATCAATTTAAACGTGCGTCTTATGTTTCCACTATATTTTGCTGAACCTCAATAGCGGTGGCTTCTAGGCTTGAATCTCCCTAGCTACCACAGATACAAACAAACAAACAAACAAACAAACAAAAAAGTATTATGTAATAGTGCGTTTACCACCAACACTGCTGACTTACCCGTACACTTGAAATTAACATGCTAACAATTTTTTTTATTTTGGGCAATTATAATGTTCATCATGTTCATCATCTTAATTTAGCATGTTAGCATGCTGACATTACACATATAGCTGAGGATGATGGCAATATCATTAGTTTTGCAGGTATCTGACCTGATGATGGCACTATAGAGGGAAAGTCAGAGTTTCTAGGATGCATCACTTGCAAACCATGAATGTTTGTACCAAATTTTGTGCCAATCCGTCAGATGTTGAATTATTTCACAGGATAAGTGAAAACTATTGAGCATGAATGGCAACCCATCCAATAGTTAAAATCGCAGTGTGGACCAAAGTGGGTCGTACTCACCTCCAAATTGAAATGAAATTCACTGCATCACAGCTTCAATGCCTCAAATTAATAACCTCAACAAGGTCCTATAATTTACAAGGTTGTAACCACAATTTCTTCCTTAACTTTAAACATAAGAGTGCTCCTCACTGGCTCCTCAAATCCCTTTTATATTTCCAGAAAAAAGCAGCATCCAGATACATCCGTGGGGTTCATGCTATGGAATGTGATTCCAGTTGATTACATTATGAAGGGGATGGTTTTTGGGGAGGTGGAGGTGGAAAAACAGGGCTTGGTTATATGTGTGTGTGTGTGTGTGTGTAATAGTGGGTGGGGGGTGTCATCATTTTTAAGGAGAGTAGGTGATCACCCTCTGGGCATTGCCGTGGTGACTGGAGCATATGAAGAGCTCTGACTGCTCAATCAGGTCACGTGAAGTCGGTCAGGAGTACCACAGACGTTTCCCATGATGGTCGCCCTAATCTGCCAGACGTGTGTCCCCCTGGGGGTGTGGGTCAGACGGCCCGAATACCCCACGCGTGTTCACTTCAAGCCATGTTATGACTTTGTGGCCTTTGTTGGAGGTGAAAGAGTCCAGTTAAGTCTAATGTGCTCTAAATCGACTGAACCAAATTATCATTTTGTTGATTTCACAGCTTTTAAATTGTGTGTGCTCATATTCCCTCTCATCATGAGGGTATCTGGGCCACAGTGAGAGGTTTCTCTTATGACTCATAAACACATTAGCATGACATTTATGTGGAATAGAGCGTACTGAGTGTGTTTGTGTGCCAGGAAGACAGACTGAGGAATCTAATTGCTTTTAATGGAACTTACTTCGCCTCACAATGAGGACGCTCTGCTTGACCAGGTCCGGCACTGACATAAATGGACAGTAACTCTGTATTTGTCTAAGCATATTCCCAAAGCTATTGCCGACATTATGCATATGACCTATTTTCCACTTGTAGCACAGAGAATATTCAAAGCGGGGCTTGCTCTGTGTGGTAACTACTTTGCATCAATCCACCTTGTATGTAAAACCTCATAACTAGTGGAATTGTAGTGGCAAAGACTCTTCCTGGGCTCCAAACTGGAGGGGCTTCACCCAGATTACTAAAACACTCCCTATTTCCTTGTTTTCTCATTCTCAGTCAGCACCAGATTCAAACTTACCAAGAAATACAATATACACATCTCTTTGTGACATCTCCAGGAATTAAGTTTCCTTTAGAAACACATGGTTAGGTCTTCACAGCCCACACTTCATGCCAGAATGAAGAGAAAACAAACACTGTCTGGATGCATGTATCCAAATATCCAGCCATTCCTGGAGAGCTGATATAGTCACACTTACCCACCACCGTAGGGACGTTTATCCAGGTGTAACTTCACAAGCTCGCTGTAGGTCTCCAGTTTCTCTCCCTCTTGTCATCCAGCAGAAGACTGGATCACGCTGGATCGAAGGGGTTCAGTGGATTGTGTAATCTTTTGGCCCCGCTGATGTGAACTTGAAGAAAATGACTCATTTTAGCCTCTAAAATGTCTGCTCATCCCCTGTTACTATTACTCATTTGGAGGAAGCAAACTTAAGCTGATTAATTTCTGTTTATATCAGCTGGCAATATAACAATCCATTAAAAGTGAACTTGCAAATGTCTGCAGTAGCAGTTATCAGTCAATCTGATTAGACATGGAATATTAGCCAAATGATTTGCTTTTTCTTCCACTTAAAACAAATACATTGTGAAGTTATAGCCTTAACCTCACAACTCTAAGAAATAGTGACAGGAGAATTGTTGGTGTTATGTCTGGAGACCGTCACTTTGTTTAGAACAGAGGATTGAGAATGAAACATTTGTCCAAAAGAGACACCTATGAATAAACAAATGACTGAATACATTAAAACATCTGTTCATGCTTGACCATTGGAGTAATGCACACAGGAAGTGAGACCCCCTCCTTCTTTGCGGAGGCAGGAATGCTATAATTGAAACCATGTGTGTTGTAGAAACAAGCTCTGTAAAGCTCTCTCTCTTTCTGTGTATGAACTTCATCCCACTATTTCCTAGCCTGATGGCTCTACCTGCTTATGTAAGAGTCTCATCTACAAATCCTCATAGTCTGACCTGAAATCAGTCTTTTATATTTAGGATTGGTACCTGCTCAGAGTATATTGATGTGAATGTGCTATTTCTCAGTATTTTGAGCTTTTGTAAGTTAATTTGCTGAATCGTATTTGGACACATGTTCGAGCCAGCTCTTGCACACAATATTCCCCACAAATCTTTCTATCTTTCCTTGAAAATGTGTTGCCTGTGTCCCTGCTCCATAAAGCCCTGCTGACCACAACATGAAAGATGGAGAAAGATACAGTATGAGAAGAAATGTGGAGATGCCACCCTAGTGTCCACCAGCTCCCTGTCTGTATATGATAGCAAATAAATATTCATCTGTGTGTGGAAATGTATTCATAAACATCTGAAAGTATCTGATGTTGATATTTAGTGATGGAGGAAGTATTCAGAGCACTTAAGTACTAATACTACACTTGCTGTTAGTAAAAATGCATTGAAAATGTTTAAATTGTACATAAATATTAGCGGGAAAACATCTATTAAAAGTAAAAGTAGTCAAGGTGGACCACCACCACAACTTCTTTGTATAGGACTCAAGATGGATTAATCTGCTGATTATTTTCTCCATTAATCGATGGAGATCAATTTGTCCAACCAATAGTACAAACCTCAAAATGATTAAACTTAATGAGCTGAGCCTATACTCATATACAATATCATATATACAGTATATATATATATACATTCTTAATAGAGCAACCATAACTCATTTTTCTTTTTACCCAATAAACTCACATCTGAGTGTAGAAAATAAAGATTAAAAATACATTTGAAGCCTAATACACATTTACTGGCACACAATGTCACACACACATCAGAAAGAAATCCAATTATGGCAACAACTGTATAATAATCACCCGTCTAAAATAAAAAAAATTTCTTCTGATCTATTCCAGTACATGTTAATATAAATTCCCATAAAGTCTTGACTAAAATGTAGCCAAATCTCACAGCAACCATGTCGCATAATCAATGAAAGCATGATAACCTCACTATTGCCTGGAGTCACGTGAGCGCTGATCAGTGATGACTGCTGACGCGCAGCACGGGCTGTGTAGCGGAGCTGGGATGGGATTAACAACGAGTGTCAAGCTACCCAGAAATACAACAAACACTACCGGTTGTCGGCTCCAAAATAAAAAACCGCGCTATCTGTCACACCTTTACGTCTTTTATTTTGAAGGCGACGTCACCTGCACTTCCTATTCGGTTCCGGACGCGTGTCGGCCGACTTGACGCAGCGATGTCAACTACTCTCCCGATACTAGTGGAGTGAAGGCGCATTTGGAGGGATAACGATACTCCGCCACTGTGGTGCGAAAAGACATCGCCGCTGCCGCTCCAGAGACACACCGCTCACCGGAACCGGAGGGACCGCCTCGGCCGTGGCTGTGAGGCGTAAATGGCCACAACATTTCCTAAAAGAAGCCGCTGCCCGTGAGACAACCTGTGCACCAAATGCGTCCTGGAAATTAGGACGCGCATTTTGCTTCAAATTAGACCCTTTTTTTTTAATCGTACAAGGGAAGTTT
Organism: Morone saxatilis; assembly: GCF_004916995.1. Taxonomy (NCBI): domain Eukaryota; kingdom Metazoa; phylum Chordata; class Actinopteri; family Moronidae; genus Morone; species Morone saxatilis. The sequence continues at coordinate 11,536,093 of NW_023339696.1, read as the reverse complement.
CTGGGACCGATTTTAATTTTTTTTGATTTTGATTTACAGGCTGCAATCATGGACGAGGACAACCAAGGTATGATTCATTCAATGCAATACAGACCGCTTAACTGTGGCTATTTCAGTACTAACAGTCAGGAGACATGTGCCTCTGTAGCCTGATAGTGTCTCTCAATTTAATATAATAATAATAATA
>NW_023339696.1:11535147-11535859 GCF_004916995.1 Morone saxatilis | reverse complement strand
AGACTTGACATGGAGTTTATGTCAGACAAATGCAGCAACATTTATCTTATGTGTCCACATTCATCTTTCCTACATCAGCATTTTCTGGTAGAGATCACTGACATGAAGTAACTGCCTAAATGAGCAGAAAACCCACTCACTCATGTTGTGTTCTGGTGGTCTCAGTTTAATGTCTTGTATGGATGTGTCAAGGTAGAAATATTGACCTACATTCAGGGTGATGATTAAGACTCAAATATGGCTTGAATGTATCAGCTTTGTTGACTGATAAAGCATCATCAGTGTCACATTAGCGCTGTGGCCAGTAGACTTGTGTTTGCCTTTGTCAGCTGAGGGCTGGTGTCACTCTGGCCCAACAGGTCCTCTCACTGTCTGTCAACCAGACTACAGCCACGAGACACAGACTCATTTATTGACTCATGACAAAAGCTGAGTTTGTTTTGAGAATGTGTTGGCTGCAACAGGAGCCCAAGGACTACATCCACTCCACAGTTCAGCACAGAGACGGGTTTAAAAACTTTTCATTGTGCTCATTTGTACAATGAGTAAATGTGTTGACTGTGAAAATATGTAAAGCCCCGGTTCTTGGCAATAACTAACTGTGCATTATTAATAGTTGCATGGTTTATTCAGTGTAATAAAGAAAGATTATCATGGAGTTGTATCAATGAATAGCTGCTATTTTACAAATAGCCTACAGCCATGGGACAGA
>NW_023339696.1:11528554-11535116 GCF_004916995.1 Morone saxatilis | reverse complement strand
GGCCCCTGGACACAGACATGTAAAAGCAAGACATACAGACTGAATCTTTGTGGTTGTTTTCTGTCTCCTTGTGGTTGATTTATGTCTCTTGTGGTTGTGACTTCTAACATTTAATATCACTTTATACTGAGGTTGTGGTCCAGGGGCCCCTGAGGCTGTACGCGGTATGCCTGTTCAGTAATCAGCCATGATACTATCAAGCCAACCATCCCTTTTTGACTCTGGTAGGGGGGACCAGGGGTGGCTAATCAGATTTCAGGTCCACCACCTCCCCACCCATTATCAGCAAACTCAGCTAAGCTTGTAATCTCAAACAGAACAAAATCACACGGCTCAGAGCTTGGTCAAGATATAAACCTGCAGGTGAGAAACCGTTACTCATGTTGTCTCACCTCTGTGCGTCAGGGCTGTTCATCCTCACATGCTCACTGCGTGCAAAAGCTGCAGGATGTGACTATTTGCTAGAGTATTGCAATGCGTGGCATCGGGCATAAAGCTGTCATTGTGCTGTGTGCGGCCGGCCTGGCCTCCAGCGGTGGCACATGTCAGCACAGCCCCACGGACAGACATATGGTGCTGTGATGCCAACCAGGGATAGCTTACAACAGCCGGGAGCATATAAAAACACACACTTGCACACATGCTCGCACTCACATATATTTATGGCTGCATGCTGACACACTGACACTCACACAAATTAAATTTCTCCCTTTCCCCCTTATGGCACTGTTTGCAGTGAAGATAGATGGATGGATGGATCATGACCTGGAAGGATAAGTTTGTGTGTGTGTACATGTGAGCAGTTGTGAGCGTCTGATTTATGCCACAGTCTCTCATCTGGTAGTGTCTTTGATGCTGCAGAAAAGAGAGGCTGCAGAGCTCCAGTTTTCTTTTTGTTTAGTTTAGTTTTGTGTTGAACCGTAAGGAACATTATCCACAAATTGCTATTTTGTTATTAGAAAAATGTAGCACCTATACACCCACACATGAGCCCACAGCGCAGTCGGGGTAGCAGAACGAATTAGATAGTGCTGATTACAAGCACGGAGATACTCAAGGTGGCAGGTTGGTTGACAAAGTTTAATACCTGGCAGTCATTCCTCACAAAGGGACACGCACACACACACAAACACACACACACAAACACACTGCCAGGCCACAAGTTGAGTGAGAGAGAGGACAGAAAGTGGTGGACAGAGTGAGACACTGAGGTGTCAGATAGAGAATAGACAGCGAGGAAGGCGTGAGGATGGAAAGTGTGACACAGTTGTAGTAGCAGCGATGGTGAGATGTCTGAGAGGGAATGAGAGAGCGAGACAGGAGTGTGTGTGTGTATGTGTGGAGGGGATAAGGCGGGATGAAGTGCCAGAGCAGAAGTTGGAAAATGGCCAAAGAAGTATGGAGTACCGCCAGTGAAAGACAGTGAGGAAGAGTGGCGGTGGACTACATAGTCTCATTGAATTTTCAATTCTCCAGTGTATTAAAGGAGTTCCTCCCAATGAAAGTCCTTCTGTTCTGTCATAATTAACTCACAGAATAGCGAGCGGTCTCCGGCCATCCATCAAACCAGGTCTCACTTTTGATGGGGATTCAGTTTTCATTTCTTTTCCATCTCCCTCTCTATGTTTTTTCACTCTTACCTGCTTGAAATCTGTTGAAGAGAGCTAATACCATTACCTCTCATGGCTTTTTGGATGGCAGTGTTGGTTGGTTCTTTTTGCTTTCTTTCTCCTGTGTGAATTCTTGTTTTTCCTGTATCTAATTTTCTGTTTTTTTTTTTCTCATGTCACTTACTTTCCTGCACAGTTCGCTGTACTGTACTAGGCTTTGAGAAAGCAGGTCCATGGCAATCCATCTGACACGCATGACAGTCAACAATACAATGCCTTCTGCCACAATAGTCGCTCAATGGACAATGGGCTGACAAGAGCCCACAAAGCTTTGCTACAGTCAAGCCTGTCTGACTGAGCAGACTGAGTGTAGCTTACTGTAACACATTCTCGTTTTGCATGACTGACTCTGACTATCAGATGTACACCTACAGTATCTCTGCGTTCTCTGCTTCAGTATAATATCTGTTATTTGTGCTCAGTGTTCAAAGGAGACTTCATGAATGATGCCCATATGGTATGAATCAGGGCATTTATGCTAGACACTTTCACAGCACGCCTTATGACGGCTTGAGTGTTTGGCTACAGACCCGCTCTATTTACACACCGTGAAAACCAGCCATTTAAACTTGGCAGTTCTGTGTGTGTGTGTGTGAGTGTGTGGTCTGTGGGGTTATGACACACTGCAGCCCAACTCGGTGAGGAGAGACGCACACGACGCGCTGGGCTTTGAGATCTCCGAGCCATTCATCTGCCGGCACCAGGACAGTGCCAGCAGCTTCCTGCTACGTTCAGGATTTGTGTTTTTGTCTTTGGAGTAGATTTGCAGCTGCTGTCTTTTTCCCTGCAGCCCACACGCTGTCAAGTGGCTCAGAGAGGAGCGTCCTGAAGTCTTCATGGAGCGTAGGAACAAATCATGCTTTAATAGCACTAGCTTTAATAGATGTGCACATATCTGAGATTGTGGGTTGTGGCTCTCAGGAACGTGGTAGGCTGTGGATGTTTACTTCAAGCATGAGGAGGCTCTGGCAGGCAGTGAGGGTCAGTATGCAGACTGTGTGACGGTGAAGGACCTGAGGGCCCTGCAGGATGTTAGGGAGCCCCAGAGGGACGATGAAGTAGAGGCCCAAATCTCAATAAAGTTCTGTATAAGTTACCTCCCATTAAAAAGTCTGGTGACTTACAGTGGAAGGTAATTAATGTAGCAATAACAAGGTTTTCATGAGCAGTCTGCTGTTGAAGGGATAGCTTTTTTTTATAAAATTAAAAAAATAAAATTTTCCACTCTTGAAATGTTATTGTTAAATTCAGGTATGTTTAGGAGTTGGGGCTTGTGTAGAAGATCAAAAGAACAGGTGTATTTTGTTAAATGAAACATTAGGCTACTGTAGGACATTTAAAAATATGGCCTACCTCCTGCAAGCTGTGAGTGTGCTCTGCTTTATAACTGAGAACTCAACTTGGCCCATAAACACATTTTTAAGACCTGACCTGACTGAGTCCATCTCCAAATTTGAGACTCAAAGCTAGATTTTATGCTATGCTACTTTTAGACTAAAAGTGTGCTGGCAGGTGAATTTTTGCTACCTTCGGACAGAGCCAGGCTAGCTGTTTCCCTCTGTTTGTAGTCTCTGTGCTAAGCTAAGCTAACTGGTTCCTGGCAGTAGCTTCACATTTAGCATTAGAGCGGCATTGATCTTCTCATCTAACTCTTGGCAAGGCAGCGACTAAATGTATTTCTGTAAATGTCAAAATGTTTTGGCTCTGCTTTGCCAGTGAGAACGATTTTCAGGTTGTTTTTTTTGTGTGTGTGTGTGTGTTTAATATCTTGAACAGGCATGTGTAGTGTTTCTTCTGCATTTTAAGATAATGTTATATGAAGTCCCAGTTTCTCCCTCTCTCCACCAGTGTGACTCACCTCTGTCAAAGAGTGTGTGTTTTCTCTGTTTTGACTGCTGTGCACTCTCACACACTCACACACTCACCATGCACCAGCAGTCCAGCTCACCACGGCTCAGTAACTGCTTTGAGAAGCTGATGAGGAGATAGAAAAGACTTCTGGCTTCTGTATGTGGCTCGACGTTACAGACTGAAGTCTGTGTGCGTGTTTCATCTTTGACAAAAAGGTCAGTGAACACAGAGGGCCCTTGTTGAGTTTGGCCTCCCTGAATATCAGATAGCACATTACATTTACCCATGACATCCCCTTAGTGGTTTAAATTGGACTCAACAGACATTAAGACAGACTAGCCCCATATGGAAGTCAACTTTCTGGATTTGGACTGCTTTAGTACTTGCATGAGTAAAAGCTAAGCTAAGTTTGAAGTGAACATGAGGCGTGTGTGCAAAATCCTCCTGGACCTCGCTCTGTTTTCTCTGCCCTAAAAAAACGGTTTGAAGCACTTTTATAAATGGCTATGACGCTGATGGCAAGACTTAATTTTCGTCTGGAGCAGAGTAGGAAAAGCACACAGGGGTTTTTAGGAAAGTATCCAGTTTCCTCTTCATCTGACAGGCAGCGCTGTGCAGTAAAGGTCTGCTGCTCAACAGAGTCACAGATTGGGATCTGTCTTTGTGGCATTAAGACCATCAAGGGGCTCGTGGAGGGGAGACGTGAGGCAAATCGAGCTATTTTTCTCCTCTTTGGAAAGAAAAAAATCAGAGCGTGCTGAAGGTCCCAGGAGTCTGAAATCATGTGCTGAAGTGAATTTCAGGCAAAGAACGTCCTGCTCCACTTGGGCCTTTGTGGGAGTCTGGGTTCATGGCTTCCATATAAGTGTGTGTGTGTGTGGTGTGTTGTGTGTGTGTGTGTAGTTCAGGTCTGTCGGAAAGGGAAGAGAAGGCAGAGCAAAGTTGACAGGAAAAGGGAGGGTTGGAACAATTATGTAAGTGCACAAAGATTATTTGACCTGCTGAAGATGCAGGAAAAAGGTGTATCCCACTCTGACTGCCAGTACATCCAGTGCCTCACACTCTGGAAACACAACACACACTCTCAGTGGTCTCCGGTTTACTCTACTAAAACCATGCTGGCAGACAGCATCATTATACAACTGGGATTTTTAACACAGACGTACAGGTGATGTAATATCACCCCGCTACTCTGGTTTTCCACTTAATCCAAAGATTAGTTTCGGACTATTGTGATTGTAAAGTGATGATTCATGATGGTACCTCTTTATTCCTCTATGGGGGGCTTTGACATCTCCACTTAAGCTCCCCTTCCATCCATCTTCTTGTACACCCTCCGGCTCAGCTTCTGCTAGAGGTTGAACTTGTCGTTTTGATATTCTAATTTTCTGTTGGGTTCTCAGAACTCAGAGAAGCAAGATTACACACTAATGTAGCACAGCACAGTTGTACGAATACGCAATACAACGTAACACAAGTAGACATGCTAGAGCTGCAACAATCAGTCGATAGATAGAAAAATAAGTTTCAAACAATGTTATTGTTTCAGCTTCTCAAATGTTAAATTTGCTGCTTTTCCTTGTCTTACATCAAAGTAAATTGAATATCTTTGGGTTTTAGGCTGTTGGATTAATCAAGAAACCATCACAGTTATATGAAATATCTTTTATGGTTGCATTTACATTGTTGTTATTCTGTGTTCTCCCTCTGCTCTACCCCCTTCCTAGTGAGCTATTAAAGACAATCAAAACCCTGAGTCTGCCCCTTAAACATTGATGATTTGAATCATTAGTCGAGAAGGCCTCTAGTTAAATCTCAATGGTTCTGAATAATGTATGTCTCATAGTTGTAGGTAAGGGTGTATTGAAGAAAAACTTAAGTAAGAATATTGAGTATTTATTTTAGTTTTTTAATCAAAAGATAAGAAGAGGCAGGACCCACAAAATACAAAAATGTCTCCTACACTTGAATATTCTGATTCAGGTCTGATTTAGGCACACACAACACTTCTTCTAATCCACCTTTGTATTCAGTTCTGTAGTCCACTCTACTCTTGGACATCTCATCTGTCTGTGTGTGTGTGTGTGTGCTTAGAGCATCTGGCCATCCTCCAGCCTCTTACAGCCCTCTTGTCTTCCCCCCTGGGGCTCGTGGCACTGCCACTTCAATGCCAGTACTGCTTTTAAGAAGGGATTTGTAACACTCTGTGACTTACTCAGGGGGGTCAATGTGTCAGTAAACTACTACAGCACATCATCATCCTCTTTTGCCAGAACTCTGTTTTTTTTTCATCTTTTTTTTTGCAAAATGGGCATGTTTCCACCCCCTACCCCCACTCCCTTTTTTTGCTAAGATGCTGCTGCATCATGCAAAATTCATTCTTCTTTCATAGGGAGAGAGGATGAGCTATGACTGCGCCGCTGGTGCTGTGAAGAAGGCTGAGGTTGTTGCAGTCGTATAGTCTTTCCCTCCACGTTCCCCATCATCGGCTCCGTGCTATTCAGAATGACAGCGGTGCTCTGTTTGTCACAGAGAATGGCTACAAACAGCACAGCGGGATGACCATGTGACACGTTGGCTCCTGAGCAACCTGTCAGTACATACACGTGCATGTGTGTGCGTGTGTGCTTGTGCCGGTGTGTTGGTACAGCAAGTCTGTTTGTATATGTTTAGTAGAGAGAGATGGAGATGGAGACATGCAGCAGTGGCACAGATTCAAAGAGAGACTGATAGGGAAGCGGATGCTGCAGATTCTTAAAGTAGGTTAGTGGTGCAAGGCTCAGCCCAGCTGTGTATACCTCATGCTTCTCTACTTCCATTTTTTTTTAAATTTTACTTGTGGGTGTGTATATGAATGTGCATCTCTTTATATGGTGTGCACACAGAGGATTAGTGTGGGCTGCGAGCCCTCTCCATGCGTAGACAAATGGAGGAGATCAAGTGGGGAGGGATATGGATGACAGTTAGTGGATTATAGGTCAGGGGCTTGGGCCTCTCACTGTCACTTCCCTACTGTGAAACACACATAAACACACACACAC
>NW_023339696.1:11518540-11528531 GCF_004916995.1 Morone saxatilis | reverse complement strand
CACACAAACACATACACACATATAGTGTATATAAACAGGATTCAACCATGACAAAAAAGGCAGCCCTGAAAAGAAAAAGAGAGACACCCTCCCTTATGTTTTCTATTCCTGACACTGAAACCGTCTGTCATGTGATTTATAGTATGGTGTGTCACCAGGATTTTCTTCTCCTTACTCCTCATTATTTTTAGTCTCTTTTCCTTTGCCCTGACCCTTTAAGTGTGGAATTGTTTTCAGAGATAGGCTGCCTATTGTTGCTGTACTAAAGACTGTGAAATGTAGAATGAATGGCCTCGACAGAGCAGGTCAGGGCGACAGGCTCCCAAATAGTCCACAAGGGCATCGATAACCCGGTCTTTCTACAGGGACAATGGCAGCTCGACTCACAGTTGTACTTGAGGTATTCACACACACACACACAGCACACCACACCCACACCGACACCACACACCACCACACACACACACACACACACACTTTCCCTCCTTGTCCACATTCTCATAACTCGTGATGCGTCAATGTCAGTGCTACAACAGATGATGATTGGATGTGATTGATAATCTGCTGTGGCTTTGAGTGGGTCATGACCACTGTAAAACACACACAGACACACACACACACACACACACACACACAGAGACATAAACTGGCCAGAGGGTATCTCAGAGGGCGAGTGATTTACAGTGGCTCTTAGGCACAGATTCCTTCACACATGTATTTAATCTCTTTGTTTGACCTCTGTCATGCTGAATGTCCGTCATGCAGTGAACACATGCACTACAGCTAACCTTGAAAAAAGCTTTTTTGTGCTTGATAACGTAATGGCTAGAAAGAACATGATGCAAATGCTCCACAATCAGTCTCCTCATAAATGGACAAAGCAATAATGAGTAATTATTGTTTTTCCCTCAGGGAAATGTCAGTCAGTGATATTGAAAACATCAGCAGCTCTCCATTGCTAAAGCTCCCAGGAGATCTGTGGGCGTCGTACATGCCTCCGAGCTGTCAAGAGGCCATACATGTGCTTAGTTTCATGGTAAAACATTGTATTCCCAGCACCTATCACTCCCTACCGGAGTTTTAAAGGAAGAGGAAATCAGTTTGCTAGTTTTCCTATAGATTAAAACATTAAATATTCAAAACACGGAAAGCAGTTTTATGTAATTGTATGCGAAGAGGAAGTACTGGACACTCTTCCTGTGTTTTGCCCAGTTGCTATTTTCATATCTCTTTCACATCAGATTTTCCTCCTGTGTTCTCCCTGTATTACTTCTATTAGCTGCGGGCTATAAACACAGGGGATTATATGAAGAATTTCATGTTGTAATTTTTAAGAAAATAATGAGTAGGGCTACTAACCTCCTAAAAACCTCCTGGCAAGCCAGCATGCTGTAACAACAAAGTACTTAAATGTTTGCTAATTTTCCATGTACAGATTATGAAGTAATTATGTAGCTAAAAATTTATTGATTAAGCAATATTTTAATAATCTGATTTTAGCTATTGGATATAAGTTCCCTTCATAGTTTGGTGGTGTTACTTTAAACCTGCAATAATTGATTTTTTTGGCCACTTTGCTGCAAAGGAAACAAGTGGTAAACGCAACACTGAGATATCATCACCTGAAGTTGATATGGCATACAGTTACTTATTTACTCATCCAGCATTTACTTAGCAACATTATCATTCATTTGGAGTCGTGTTTTTGTCCATTTGTCAAGTCAAGTCAAGTCAACAATTTGGCGAATTTAAGTCCAATATTCACTCTTGCTGTAGCTCTGTTTTTGGTCTTTACCAACTCCTGAGGGATTTATCTGGCTCTTTACCTGCTAAATGTTCTACTATGTTCACCAGCTAGTTCATAACTGCTGTTTGGGGCTGAGCAGGTAGAGTGCAGTGTATTTTTAGAGCTTTTCTGCTGAAAACGAAGCTTTGAGAACATTGAGAGTGAACCAAAACAGTGAATTTGCAACCGTACAGCTGAACAATGAGCTGGAAATCACTATGAAGCTCTGTAAAGCAGCAGGTAGCTGCAAAATCAGGTGATAATTCTCTGTAGGTTGATTATCACGAATGAATCCCTTTCACATTGCCCAAATTGTGATACCTAGTTTTTATAAAAATATTGATTATAGCATTAAGGGAGGCTAACATTGCATTATCCTGCTGCCAAGTTGATCTCAAGAAAGTTAAAGCAAATTTTAAAAAAAAGCAAATAAAAAAAATACTGTGTATTGACTGAGAACTGATGTAGTGTTATTCATATTTCAATGGGGAAGGTTCATACAATCCCAGCTGGTCTTGTTCATTTAGCTAAGCACTTTACAAATGCATCAACCTTTCTAAAATTCTTTTTCTATAGGCCTGTTACTAATTCGCAACAGCAAATACGTTTTAAAAGAACCTTAATGCCGCTGAGATTACTTTTATTGTCAGTGTAATGAGGAATTGTTTTTAATGAAGGTATCCCAAACCTGTGTTTTGGACTTAAAGCCCCCACCATCCACCCTGAATATTTCCCTGCAATAGCAGTATTTCATCTACTTGTGTCGGAAAAAACAAGGAGTTTGCTCCTCTTTGGAGATGATGCAAGAATCAGAACTGATGTTTACTTCTAATCAGCGTGAGATTTAAGATAAGAGGCTAAAGAAAGGGCTTCTGTGTGCAGAGGCTCATAATCTGGAAAACCCCTTTACACAGAACCTGGGAAAGAGTGATGGCCTGACCTGAACCACCCACATATTTTGTGTAATAAAGAAATCCTGGCTCAGGTTTTAACTCTGTTATGAACTCTTTTTCTTTCTCTCCTCCTCCTCATCCGCCTCCTCTCCTTCCTGCTGTCTTGGAATAATAAAAGCAGAAGTGGAGTCCTACTTGGCAGCTGGATCGTCTCTTCATCTTTCCGCCTCCCTGTCTGTCTGTCTGTCTGTCTCTCTGTCTGTCTTTCGTGTATCTCTGCTTTACTCCTGTCCAGATTTCAGGCCTTAACCCAATATAAACAGCCTGTGCTGCCTGCGTCCTCTGCAGTCTTTGTGTTTAAGTTCTGTTTGTCTGCTCAGGGCCTCCATACCAGACCGTAGGCTGGTGAGACAGTTATTTCCTGAGTCCTTACAGATGCCCTAAGAGTTTCTGGAGGACTATGCCCTGACCTCACAGCAGCCTGGTTTACTCGCCCGATATTTTTTTTTAAACACGACTCAATCATACATGTGCTTAAAATGGGACTAATCCCGGACCCCCTTAGCTACTGTTGCTATGCCGGCATTCAGTTCTGTATATTCAGTTTACAATGATTAAAGTTTTAATGCTCTGACCCCACAGTCCTGAAAGCAAAACTGCACTTTTGTTGAAATGCTAACAGTAAACAATAATTGTGAAGTTCTCAGCTCTTCTATCAGGTTTCTAAAAGAGATTTTATCATGTTGTAAACTGCCTTATTGAGCTGTCCTGTGATCAGTCGTGCATGCTGGTAGGGAAAGGTGACATTATGAGCACAGCTGTCATCGCAACAGATCTGACATTACATCCGGCGAACAGAAAATTCTTCAGGGTTTAGTCTGGCCTCATCAGTAGGTGTAGTATTGTGTAACAGCTGAATCCATGGTCCATTAGGAAAGCTCTTGTCTAGACCGAGTGTGAGATTACTAAGGGAATTACATCCAACAAGACTGACATACCTTCACTATCGCTGTCAACCTACAGGTTGTGTGGTGTTTTGGAGAAATGGCAGAATGTCAAAATCACCATCTTCCTTTCAAATTTCTTTGCTCTCACTGTGGAAAAAGCTAAAGTCTGAGCAGGATGTAGACTGGGTGATAAGATAAGAAAGGTCTCAGTGTCTGCAGCTGACAGGCAGACAGACAGAGATAATATGTGCAAAACTGTGTAGAAAATCAATAAAAATATACATTTAGTAAAAATAATCCAATACTTTGCTGTAGAGGAAATAATGTGTGATATAAGATCAACAATTATAATGAAAGACCCTTTGTGCTCGCAGCCATGCTCGTAATTGAGCGAAGATAAAGAACAAGGGGTCCTGCTGCCAAAACCACTCAACTAATTTGTCCGAGGATCATGACAAATGATGGCCAAAAAATAAACCAATCAGAGGCTGTTTTTCGAATGAAAAGGGGAAGAGGAAGCATTTATTTTAGAGTAACATTTGGCAAACGCAGTACTTGTTCACGCATAAGTGACTGAGACCAGTGGGTTCTGTGATGAGACTGTCTTGCTTCAAGGGATTGTGTTATGGGGTCTTTGAGGCTTTGAAGAATCAAATAGGCATGTTGTGTTTGATGTAACCTCTGATTTTCCGTTGTAATCTAATTTTCATAAAGGGAATATTGTGGACGTCTCTTCTGAGATGAGAGCTAACAACAAATGAGTGCTGCAGACTTTGAAAAACATTCGGTAATTCCTTTAAGGCAAATAAACATTAGAAAGAGACCATTTTCCCCATTTGACAGGTTTTTCTGGGACACTTTGTGACAAAAGTTCACATATGATATGGGTTACTTCAATAGAAACATGAAACTCAGATGTCTTATATCAGATATTTTCCAATAAGTGTTGCATCCAAGGACAACAATGTGTTTTTCACATCAGAAGTGTTTACAAGGATGAAAGTCTTAGCAGCTTTAGTCCTTTCTGAAGAGACACGTGGGAGGTTGTTCTGCAGATGCTGGTGGAACTTTTCAACCTCTGTTGTTTTTAGCTGTTTAATTCAAACAAAGTATCTCAACTATTGGACAGATTGCCATGACATTTGGTGCAGTCATCCATTGTTACCAGAGGATGATGCCTGTTGACTGTGCTGACTCTGTGACTTCTCTGTTTTCACTTACCCCACTTATCCTGTAAAATATCTCAACTAAATGGACTGGCACAACATTTTGTACAGACGTGTTTCACGGAGGATGAATCCTAATGACTTTGTTGGTCACTTGACTTTCTTCTGGCGCCACCTTGAAGTTCACTCTTGAGTGAAATGTATCCACAACTGTTGAATTTTGGTACAGACATCATTTCCACCTCAGGAAATACTTTTGGTGACTTTTCATGTGGTGCCATAATCAGGTCACATTTTTATTTTGTCCAATACTTTGATTTATGACCAAATACCACCCAACGTATGGCATTCCGCATCAGCCTCAGCTGTACCTTGTGTTCAGTACTAATTAGCAAATGTTAATGTTGTATGTTGCTGAATACTAAGCTAAGAACTTTATAACTGCTTAACATCAGCATGTTAACATTGTTACTGTGAGCATGTCAACATGCTGACGTTAATGTTTAGTTCAAAGCACTGCTTTGTACAGCCTCACAGAGCCACTAGCATGGCTCTTGACTCTTTTGTTGATCTTTGTCCCCCTTTTTACTCTTAATTAACAGTGGAGCAAAAGACCTCTACTGACCTCTGTGAAAAAGGAATAGCATAAAGTTTGTCTGGAAAAAGTAAAAGATTAAGGTGGTTGTCTAGCACCCAAGATTTTCATTTGGCAGTGGATTGAAATGTGCTGTTGATGGTTTAGCGGATCACAAAGTTCCAACATTTTTTGTTTTACTGATGAAATGATGGCTTAAATCATGATTTTTTTTTAATGCGTGTGCGAAATCAATATTATTAAAGCCTGAGGCAAATGGGAAACTAGCCCAATGGTGTCAAGCTTTATTAACGTGAAGGAAAAACTTCTTGGAAGATAGGGACCATAATGGATGAGACGATTTTGACAGATCTTTGTTCCATTGTTATTAGAGCAGAAAGTGCAGCAACTAAGTCTTCTTTATGTCTTGTTTTTACTCCAGCATATGCAGTTTGATACAGTGTATAAGTGGACTCCTGAGTCACTACTTCTTAACATGATAAAAGGGCCCAGTCATAGACGCAAATCTGATGACTGCAAAATGTCTGAGTAATGTTTTAATAATTTTTGTAAAAGTGACTCAGGAAAGTGGACAGTAACCTAATCACTGTGGACTGGAGTTGCTGCTTCTCCAGCCTCATAAAAAGTTGTAGTTTATACTCTTGAGGTGAGAGAATTGTATTTAAAGCTAGTGCACTGCTCGTTGCTGCACCCTCAGTGCAGCGATGTGATGGGACATGCAGGCCAAAATCCTAGCATCATCGAGATAAATATCCAGAAGCCTTTATAAAGCGAATACGAGCTTCTTTGGCAGTTTGATTTCTTTATTAGGAGGGCAGATGTTAGAGTTGAATGTTCGCCAGATGAAATGGGGAAAAGGAGCTGGTGTGTGTCTGTGTGTGTGAAGGGAAGCAGGGATGAGACTAGAGGAGGTGTGTAGAAAGCTGGTTGGACCAGACTGGGCGGTTGCTGTAGGAGGAATGTGGGCTATTTCCATACCACTACTGTCATCTGTCAAGAGACAGGACCTGTCAAAGAGGCAGTCTGTGTGTGTGTGTGTTTGTGCTTTGTGTGCAAGTTCCTGGGTGTCTCTGCATGCTTGAGAGCTGTGAGTAGGTGTAATGCCAAGGGGGGAAAACAATTACTACACACCTACCAGCCACAATTGCAGCTTACATGAGCGGGAAACAAGCTGCTAAAAGCACTGTGAAGCTCTTACAGCAGTAGGCAACAGTACTGACACTTACAGTACTGACCATCGTACGGACACAGACACCTCTGCTGATGGCATGTCAGTCATCATAGGAACCCTGGAGAGGAAAAGGCGATGTGGTATGTATTCTATTCAAGAAAGAAAAAAGAAAAAAAGGATTTGTGTTGTAAAAAGGGTTCTTGTCAATCAGATGTAGGTTTCTTATTTTCACCTGCAGCACAGTGTTATATGGATAGAGTTTATACACTGAAGTTAGGGGCTCAGGAGGTAGAGCGGGTTGTCCACTAATCAGAAGTTAGGCGGTTCAATCCCCGGCTCCTCCTGCTGCATGTCGAAGTGAACCCCAAATTGCTCCTGATGCTGTGAATGTGAATGAATGAATGTGGTGCTTTGAGTGGTTGGAAAACTACATAAGTACACACCATTTACCAAGTGAATGGGGTTTGTTTGTCAGTCACAGACTCTGACACGCTTACCTGACGTTCTTTCATCACTCTTAATTTAGCCGGGTTGCAGATATTTGCAGGAGCCACGCCAGAATCTAGCGTAGGCTGCGTTGTGAACTAAGTAATCCCTAATTAGCTTGTGGTGGGAACGGCCTCTGCCCTCCTCTTGTTTACAGGGTTGCTATTGTTACGAGAAGACCAACCCAGCGGCCCTAATCACAGCAGACATCCCTTCCATTGTTCCACTGTGAGCCTGGTGAAAATCAGAAAGTGTTTCACTAGCTCTGTTTTCTGGTGGTTTTCTGTCGTCATTTCGGGGCAAGACTGAGACTCAAAAGGACATTGCAGGATTTAAAAAAGTTATATTATTGTATACCAGAAATGGTCCACGCTGTATTGTTTGCCTATTGTTTGTCTTCTAGGTTTGATTTCATAAGTGTAACACATAACTTGGTTAGACAATGTACAAAATAAAGTAAAGTTGTTACCAACTAATTTGACGTTCAATTTGAGCGGGGTTTGATAGCTAAACAAATTCTCCAACTGTTAATGATCTGGCTGTTGGACTGACAATCAGATGGAGTTCTAGCTTTCCCAAATTTTGGCCGGCTGTCTTGAGCTGTTCGGCAACCGAGTTTCCCACAGGGCTGCTGTCAAAATATTAATTTTAAACTGCACTTATCTTGTTTTAATATTATTTGAGTAGTATTTTACATGTTGTGGCTACGGTAGTCTTGCCTGAGCTATAAATATAACTGAGCATGCAAAACAGACAGACCATATTTCCCTGCCATCTGCAGGTCCATATATTTTTTTTCTCCTTGCTTTCAGTTCAAAGTAAAATTGCCCAAAGTAATGCTGCCTTAACCTAACCCTAACCCTAATGCAACACGCACAATTAAAAAAAAATTACAGTGTTGGCCAAGATATGAATGCAATAAATAGCCAGTTGACTCACATGAGAGTGTCAGTAAATGAAAGCTTTCGGTTACCTACTTGGAACTGGATTCACACACAGCAATAAAGATGTCTAAAAATTCTCTCATAGGGATGACATGCTAGTTCAATGACTATGAAAGTTGAGTAACATCACATACAACAGGGGTATCAGTATGCAAAACCATCCTCTCCACTGCCCTTAGTGCCAAGGATATTGGAAAGGCACGACTGTCAAAGGCGTTTAGTCATTTGACTTTGTGATCTGCCAATAAAGGTGCGTCTGTCACGTGAATCAGATCCCGGTCTCTCCAGTATCTCCAGAGGCATCCGACCGTTTGAGGACTGAGGTCTGGACTGTGGACTGCAATGAGGAACAGGGCAGTAATGTATTATTCAAGACCCTGAGTAGTTGCACTCATCAGTTGATTGGAGTCGGTTCATCCACAGATCATGTGGCTCAGCAATGATACTGACTCCCTGTTAAAAACAAACATTAATAGTTTACAGTAACTGGGACGACGATCACTGACTCCAACAAACAACGTCATCGCGATTATATAAGCTGCAGCATGAGTAGACTTGAAACACAGCCTCCCTTATCAGTGGCCTGAGTAATTTGCATGTGATCTGTTTTCCTTTATATGACCCCTATGACTGTCTAGAGCAGGCAAGTCATAAGTTACAGTTATAATGGATGGAGTCATGAGATTTCACCGCTAATGATAGCTAATTATATAACAACAATGACCTGAATACTGTGAGACTAAAGAGTGAAGGTTTCCTACTTAGTCAAATTGTTTTTCTTGACTGCATTTTAATATTATAATACTTTCAGTTCTAGTTGATATGCGTTTTTACTTCTCCAGGTTCCAGAGAACAAAAGAATAGTAACTCACGTATCGGTTTACAGTGCAGCCAACAAACTGTCAGCTTTGGGGAACAAGACAAGACGAAAGTTAATATGCATTTTTGGTACAATCAAAGGAGTTATGTACTTGGAGGACTTTCTTGTTTGTACAAACCACAGTAACAGTCTGTCACCTGCAGCTCTACATCTAACAGCGTATTCTGGCTGTTCCATCTTGTTCCATTAATCCCTGCACTATTTAAAATTGATCTCCTGACAAATATTTCCAAAAATTGCCTTGTCTTGTTTTGTTGACGCATCAGCACAAACTTCAGCAACAAATGACATCACATCTCCTGTGGCTGCTTCACAATAAAAGCCAATCATTGAGTTGAACACTTTAATATGAAGCAGCGTACAGCTGTAGACAGCAATCAGTAAACAGGGAAGCTTCCATCAATGAGACAAAAGTGTGCATCATTTCCTATGAATTCCTTGTTTGTATAATTATTGGCTATTGTTGATGACCATAAATAATGTCAATAATGGAAAAACAGGCTTTGATATAAAGAAAAGGAGGTTTAACTATGAATGCTGTCCCCAAAGCGCAGTATTACAGACATATATATAATCTGTGTCCTACCCAATCCAATCTATTTCACTTGCATGATAAACTCTCTCAATGCTATCATGTCCATGCTGCCTTAGCAGCATATCGATCATAGTTGAACTTGGCTGGTGACATTAATGACCTTTTCCCTAAACCCCGGAGGTGGCGTTGACCTGGCTGGTTATGGTTGACCAGGACAAGAGAGCTAAAAGTGATCGTGAGATTGGAAATGGGAAGGTACTAACTCTGTGACCTTTGCTCTGAAAAAGTCTTTATGGACCACGTGTCTCTCTGAGGAAACTGAAACACATTGGCAGTTATTTATCCACGCATGCTTGAGGACCAGTGGGAGAAAAAGGCTAAGCATGCAAGTTTGAACTATTATGATGATTTATTGATTGTTACTGGAAAAGCAGCCCCCTAAGTCATAATATGAAAAGGCTGAGTGGTGTTGCATTGGTAATCTATGTGGCCATGCCTGGGGTTAAGCATAGAGTGTTTGTATATAACCTAATATGGATTTTTTTTTCAGGAGGTCTGCCCTCAATGGGAATACACACACACACACAC
>NW_023339696.1:11516111-11518440 GCF_004916995.1 Morone saxatilis | reverse complement strand
ACACACACACTCATAAACACACACTCACAGATTCCTAGACTTTCATGCATAATGCATCAGAAGTCCTGTCTCGGCCGTAGTTGTCCTCACAGTGATATCAAATTACTCTGTGTTTTCCACGTGCAACAAAACACACACAGCGGGGGAATTGTTACCCAAAACAGATTCTGTCTCCTCAGACAATCTGTCCCATTCTCCGGCCCAGCCGAGCTCTTTCAGCCAGTGTAGGAGGGATGGAGGATTTTTTTTTGCGCATTACAGACGTAGGTTGCCTGCAGGGTATCTTTGCTCCACAATTACTGCTTTATGAGGCTGCTTAAATGAAGCCAAGGAAAGAGAGCAATGGAGGCAGAGAGTGTGAAGATGTCTGGTGTGCTGGTATCTGTTCCTACATCACTCTTGACTCTTTCCCTTTCTTTGCTGTTTGGCATTGAGAGCAACCTTTTGTGTCTGCGTTTCTTTCCCATGCAGACGTTGCTTCTTTCCAACTTTTTTCTCTTTCCCCTACAGACTGGGTCCATTATTACTGACTCATGCTGCAAGGACAAATGAAAACCAACAGATTTATTAGAAATTCTTGTTAAGATGCTAAGTTTTACAAAATGTCACAAATACATCATGATGATTTTCAGGATTAAAGGTCTTTCAAGCATTCTGCAGCAGGTGGCGTTCCCCAGTAGTCGTAGGAGTAAAGAAGTCAAAGTACTAAAATAAAATTCAAGTTTTTTTGTTTTTACTAAAGTCAAGAACTTTCAGTCTTACTTTTAAAATATTTGGTAATTTTGGAAAATCCGCTTATGTGCTTAGTTAGATGAAAAGATCAATACCAATCTTTTGTGAATATGTAGACAGGTAACGTAGACAAGAAGTCTTTAACGGAACAGAAGATGAAATTACACCCATGTCTGTACGATATATTTAGCTTAACTTAGCATAAAGACTGAAAACAGCTAGCCTTGCTCTGTCCAAAGGTAACTAAATCTGCCCTTTTAAAGCTCAATAATTGTTATGTTGTATCTTATTTAATCTATACAGAAAGTGTAAACAAATTAAATTGCATTGCTGTGTGCTGGGCTAAAAAGAGAAAAACAAAAACAAAACACCACTTTGGAGATTCATCCACCCACACAGCCCCAAAAACCTCTGACAGTCTTCATAACAATTGCAGTCTTACAGTTACAATAGGCTAAATATAAGATTTAATTAAATCACCAGCAGCTGTTTTAATGCCATTAAGAGCATTTAAAAAATTACAATTTTCCTCCTTGTAGTCAAGCCAGTAAAATAACCTATTTTTGATATCTTGACAAATTAAGGGTGAGTCATCATTCAACTGCACAGTGCTTGGTAGACGTGGTATTTATACCCCATTAGCATCTAACCCACTTTGCACCTTTCAATGATCATCTCTCTTTCCATGTTTCATACATCTTTTTAAAATAATTTCAACTGTGTGTGTGTGTGTGTGTGTGTGTCATTGTGTGTGTTAGAGAGATGATCACACAGTTATAAAAGCCATCTACACCCATTTGGACCACTGCTCTGTTGACTGGCTGCTCGCCTGTGATAACATCAGCTCTAAGCCCTCAGAACGTAATGGTCAATACTGCTTCTGTCACTGTGTCTTACAGAGCAGGACAGAGGAGAGGGAAGGATTGAAAGAGTGTGTGAGAGAGATACAGTAGATAGATAAAGAGGGGAGGAAATAACTTTACTTTTCTTTTTCCATTATTTACAGTCGGAGTGGAACACAACAGGGGAAAAACGTCTGAATTGCAAAGCTGCTTAGCGGTATAATTCAGTTGAGGGATTTGAATCAGCTCTCACCCCCACTTCAAGCACTGGGGTGGAGGCGGACAAAGAGGGAGATAGAGGGGGAGTGTGTGCGTGTGTGTGTGTGAGAGAAACCGTGTAGGAGCACAATCTGGTATAGCTCCATGTGAAAATGACCTACTTCCTGTCAGCCCACTCTCAAATGGATTGCTGTTTTCTGATGTGTGGAGGAGAGAGGGGGAGGTCCTCTGAGGGGGTGTGTGGGGGGAAAGTTACCGTGGCACGGTTAAATGAAGTATAAGTAGGTGGCTCTGGGGGACCCACAGTGTAGAATAAAATAAATGTTGTGTGTGTGAAGTGTAAATTCTGTATGCATGGCATGTATAATGTGTACTCACCTGTGTATACAGTGTTTGTGTGCTCGTGCAGTAAAACATGCATGTTGCATGATGAGCCGCTTCGTCTCTGCAGTGTTAATTACCCCAAATGAGGGTTTGAAGAGAGTTGACTATCAGAAAGCCAATATTTGAGGGGGCAGGCCTTGCCAGATGCTCAG
>NW_023339696.1:11515393-11516079 GCF_004916995.1 Morone saxatilis | reverse complement strand
GTGTGTGTGTGTGTGTGTCAGTCAAACAGGATGTTATTTATGGAAGTGATCTGCTTTGCAACAGGGACGTTTCTGTGGTTTTAATTTGGTTTGGAAGAAAATTCTCATGAGAAACTTCTCTATATGTGGCTTTTGTGCAATAAACATCTAACATCTGCTCTATATTTGAAGTGCAACACTGTAAAGAGATACAGCATAAAGGTGGGAAATGGCCCTTTTTTTACGACCTGAGATATAAACAAACAGAATACACATAAAGACAGAAGACAAAATCCTTCCTTACCCCTCCCCAGTTTACAAGAAAAGGGCTGCAGTATAGTGCATACAGTATATGCATATACATGTACCTGCACACACATAAATACATACAGCAATAATAATAATTTAATTTAATAAATAATTTATGATAATGCATCAAATGACTGAGGTATGAACCTACAGACAATTACCACCTGAATCTGCTGCTTCAGGGGAAAAAGGCTCTGAATACTCACTGTACACTACCTGCTCTGCACTAAACTGACAGTCATAGTTAGCAACCAGCTGGTAAACATAATAGAGCATTTAGCAGCTGGAGTCAGATATTTCCCTGTGGAGAGTTGGTTGTCACCAAAAACAGAGCTAAAGGGAGTGAATATTCATCACGTTCATCAGGTGGCAACTAAAGTTGGGCAATATGTTAAAAT
>NW_023339696.1:11515063-11515265 GCF_004916995.1 Morone saxatilis | reverse complement strand
CAATTTCCAAGCATATCTGAGAGTGTATGAACTCCTGTCTGTTAGTGTATTAATTTAGGTCATGAGTAATGTCTTTGGGATGGATTCATTGAACAGGTATGCACTGTGAGGCTTAATCCCTGTGATTCCGACTGACTGGTCGGAAGGTGAATTAATTTAATCCATCCTCATAACCCTGCCCCTCCCTCGCTCTCTCTCTCTC
>NW_023339696.1:11514253-11515002 GCF_004916995.1 Morone saxatilis | reverse complement strand
CTCTCTCACGAACACACACACACATACTCTTTAATTTTCCCAACTCTCTGTATTTTCCAGTACCTGAGGACCTGTCTTTGGAGGAAAGAGATGAGCTGTCGAACATACGACGCAGGAAAAAAGAGCTTCTGGATGATATTGAAGTGAGTAACAGTCTGATTTTATTTGTTCCAGCAGCAGAAAGTTACCATAAGTAGGTGTTTTAAATGTGTAAAGACTCATCTAATGTAATACTGTATAACAATGTTATATATTGGCATTGAACATTAGTTTGATTATTTTATGTTTATTTTTTTTTGTAGTCCATATAGGGGAGCAGTACTCCTATTAAGCATCTCCTGTCACCTCACATATCAGCCCTAACCATAAGGGAAACCTGTCATTAGGATGCTCTTTGCTATTAAATAGACAGTATTTACTTTTTACTGCTGCAGCTGGATCCATGTTGGTCTTCTCCTGTCTGTCAAACACAAAGATATGAAATAGTGACTGAGTCATTTTGCTCTTTTCTCTGCAGCGGTTGAAGTTTGAGATTGCAGAGGTAATGACTGAGATTGAGCAGCTAACCTGTGTGGGGGAGAGGTGAGTTATTTTTTTAATTTTTTGACTAATTGATTAATTTTTAATTATTAACTAATTAAACTGATTATATTCATTATTGTTTTTGTTTTTTTCAGTCAGTCGTTTTGTGTGTAAACTGTCACAAAGAAGTGAAAAATGTCTGTTTTAATTATTAATTAATTTAATTT
>NW_023339696.1:11509106-11514242 GCF_004916995.1 Morone saxatilis | reverse complement strand
AAGATATTCAGTTTAAAATGATATAAAACAGTAAAGCAGTTGCATTTTGGCTTGAAAACGTTGTCAAATGGCTAATTGATTATTCATTATTATATTTCATTCTAATCATCTTATCATTGCAAACATAGCTGGTGTGATGTCTTCACATTGCTTGTTTTGTCTGACTAAATTAGCCCATCCTTGATAAGCTGGCAACCAGCAACTGTTTGATGTTTGCTTGACTTCAACGATTAATTAATTGTCAAAATGACTGTTGTTGATTCATTTTTGGTCAGTTAACTAAACGATTCATTGACTAAGGACTAGTTCATTCTTTCTTTTTCCTCCTCTGCTCTTCAAAGCCAATGAGCCATGTAGTTACCTCCACTGTGGGCCTAACACCTGTCAGTTGTGTGTATGTGTGTGTGTGTGTGTGTGTTAATCCTGCTTTGTTTGAGGACAGTCCCTCGACTAAACATTATCCAAACAGTCTGTATTCAGAGGCTTTCATTCGATTGGTTGATGAGGTGGAGTGAGGCCATGTGTCAGACTGTGTGTGTGTGTGTCTCAGGTGCAGCTGGCAAAGGGGCTCAGGCTATTTTAGGCACACAGGAAGCATTGGGAGCATGCACAGACACATAAAGGTGGAGATTTCCCTGTGGGGCGCATGCAAAATGTGTTTTGAAGACGAGTGAAAATAGGAAATATTCTTCCAAATGGCTGCAAGATAGGTTAAATTAAAGGGAGTTTATGCAGAACTGGTGATATTAAATCACATGCAGCCACGTGTAACGTATTTCCAGTTTTTACAGTTTAAATCCGCTGTGTACTCAGTTGACAGTAATGAATAAACAAAGTCATGCCATGTCACAACCCATCACACACTGACCTACTGAACAAACACAGCAGCCAGGGGACAACACCACACCCTCAACTGTCACCTGACGGATGTTTTTTTATTTTTCGCAGCAAAACCACACAAAGAAACAAACAGATCGCTATGGGGAGGAAGAAGTTCAACATGGACCCAAAAAAGGTCAAAGAACTAAATGATTATTGGTCAGAATCAATAACGTTGTTACTGCTTCATTACACTTATATGATTTGATTTAGCCTTCTCCGAGCCATCTATCAGTGTTATTAAAACAGACAGAATAGGTAACTGTAGTGTGACTGTGCTCTTTTTTTCCTTTTTCTTACAGGGGATCCAGTTTCTTTTGGAGAACGATCTTCTTCAGAACACCCCAGAGGACATTGCGCAGTTCCTCTACAAAGGCGAGGGGCTCAACAAAACAGTCATTGGGGACTACTTAGGGGAACGGTGAGCTCTACAGTTTTTCTTTCCACCTTTCTTTTTTCCTCTCCCCATCTCTCTGTCATATCTGCACTGCACGCGCTCAGACGAGGGCATAAAGCCCCAGGAAATTGGTAGTCTGGATTTATGTAGCAGAGCAGCAACGGGAGACCATGCCAGTAAAATAACTGAGCGGACATGTGGTTCTTATCGAAGGGAAATCAATGGGGATAAGACTGTCAAAACAACAGGGATTTCATTGCGGCCTGGCTCAGCCGGCGCTGTCTGTCGCTGTCTGAAACTGGTGCTGTGACATAGCTGCAGGATTTTTACTTTCCACAAATTCTTATTCTTAAGTGCATTTTCAAAAACAAATCCCATACCAGCAGTCTAGTGTCTGTTTTTTCAGTTTCAGTAAAAATGTGTAAATAGTTAAACATGTGTGACACCCTCCCTCCTTCTTCTCCAGGGATGACTTTAACATCAAGGTCCTGCAGGCGTTTGTGGAGCTTCATGAGTTTGCAGACCTCAACCTCGTACAAGCCTTAAGGTGAGTTAATGGGTCTGAAGGGTCTGTGTGAGAGTATTCCTACAGGTGAAATATGAACAAGGACATCCATTGATAATTGTAGTGGTTTATAATAGTATCAGAGAGAACTGTATGTGTCTATTATGGCATCAGTCATTGCATGAATGTACAGGAATGTGCTCTTGTATGTATTTTATGAAATCGGCTAACGCAATGCCCGGACAGATGAGGCTATGTTGTACCAAAAGTTGGGCCAGGTTTAACATCTTTGCAGAAGACCCTGTCATTTATTTGATGGAGGCCTCTACATTGGCATCACCACTGCATCAAGGCAATGGTCTAAAATCAATGGTATGATGTCATTTATTCACACAGTGTTAGTCATTATGCTGTATTCACCTTGTATGGGATATATCACTTATATATACTTATAACAATTAATTTTGCGCTTTACCTATATAACAGACTTCTATGTTTGTTTTGTTTTCCAGACACTTGTGTATTTTTGTATGATTAAGCATCAGAAAAAGAAAAAATGGCCAGATGGTGTCATTGAAAAACCAAAACCTATAACTGAATTTCTGGCACTGCTTTATGGGGTCGTCATATAGACAGTATGTCAATATGAGAGTTAAGGACTGATGTACTTTTGCATTTTGGTTTCTTGACTGTGCATAGACTAATACTGGTACAGTTCTAAGACAATCCTTGTGAGGGGAGGACAGTGTTGTTGGCGCCACTGATTTCATGATCGGTCGTTATGTTTTCTCTCTCTGCTCCTGTTGTAGGCAGTTTCTGTGGAGCTTCAGACTTCCTGGCGAAGCCCAGAAGATTGATCGTATGATGGAGGCGTTTGCCTCCAGGTACTGCCAATGCAATCCCGGCGTCTTCCAGTCCACAGGTACCACACACACACACACTGCACTGATGTATGAGTCAGACTCAGCTAGACAGTCCAGGACAGATACTATGGGCCAGCCAGACCACCTCAGCCTTTAGATCAATGCTTCTGACTGTCTGTCTTCCCTCACTAGACAGCTGGACCTGTTTGGGCTGTATAAATCTAAAATATCCACTTTCAGAGAGTCTTACGAAGGTTTATTCTCTCTTCTCAGTCTAAACTTGACTGGACCAACAGTCTGTTTAGTTCTCCATTTTCCAGCGTAGTTAGCAACTTGCTCACTAATCGCAGTGTAATCACTATTTGTGTCTCCAGCAGTGATAATGAAATTGATCCCCGGTCAATAGTGGTCATTAGCGCAGTCTTTGGCCCATCGTAGATCGTCTGCTGCTCCTGTGTTAACCGAGCCAGCGTTGAGGAGGACACAGGTGACAGCTCAGGTCATGAATATTAATGTGGTGCAGTGGTGACACACCCAGACTTAGTTATTGGTCATCTCTCAGGACCCCTGCACTCAGGGTCGTAAATTACGGAGCAGGGGATGTTGACTGGGGCAGTTAGTGTGTGGATGGATGAGATGGAGGATGGTTTGCAGGAGTTATGATGTGGAGTCGCGAGAGCAGTGGATCATAGTGTGTGTGTGTGTTCACTGACTTCACTGCCTCATGGCCTTGAAGAGTGCCATAAGAGTGTGTGACCCAGAATATTGGGCTCTTTATTGATTAAATTCTACTTTTTATTAGGCAGAGTCCTACATTTGGTGGTGAGAAAATCTTTAGATGGTTTGCTGCCTAATTAATCACAAATAATTTGTGCTGTCATCTCAGTATCGTTATAATAAATGAGAAATTAAATATCGTCCACTGTGCAGCAATGATACATATATTATCTTTTTACTTTTGCAAATATAAACTAGTGAATGATCTTGATATAGTCTTTGTATTATAATATCAGTGATTTAAACTAGACCAAGTGACAAAAGTTCAGTAGTTTTTGATAATGCCCACGCAAATCAAGCAAGCAATAAAACGTGTTCTTACAGACACAGTGCTGTATTTTACACTGACACTCTTAATTACCTCTACAGACACCTGCTATGTCCTATCATTTGCCATCATTATGCTGAAACGACAGAGGCTGCACAGAATCCAAGTCAGAGACAAGCCCCCCGTGGAGCGCTTCATCTCCATGAACAGAGGGATCAATGAGGGGGGAGACCTCCCGGAGGAGCTTCTCAGGGTGAGAGCTTTGACTGTATTCGTTTGTTAGGTGTGACAAATGTATCCAATGTATTGTTGGTAAAACATGTGTAAATACCACTTTGACAATTAAAAGTGTAAAGTACAGCTTTTAATAGATACTGTTGGGTGATTAAGCACAACAAAGAAATTTCACCTATAGGAATTTCTCCATGCAGTGCAGAGTCGTGCCTCACTAATTGAGATATCTGCAGCTCAGCAGAATACCTCCCCAGATACTGATGCTAATGATCTTTCCTGATCTTCCAAAGAAAAACACATAAAAACAAGATGATCTACCCACATACTGTAGTCTGACGTCTGTACCAAAGTACCCTTGGTTTCATTTAAGCAGAAAAAACTCTTTGTCAAAGAGTCTTCCAGCTCCTAGAGTCACTGAGGTATGAATCAATGTCTCCGAAATAGAATCTGTCAATGTCTTGTTTAATGCACCGTTAATCCGAAGGCTGGGTTGAATGTTTCGAGGATGGAGAAAGAGGTGTGCGTGCTCATCTGGAGGTGTTAATGTGAGCTAGTGCTTTTCCATAATGTTCTCTCTTTTTGTTTTCTTTCTCTGTGCAGAATCTATACGACAGCATCAAGAGTGAACCCTTTAAGATCCCAGAGGANNNNCCCAGACAGAGAGGGCTGGCTGCTGAAATTAGGTTAGTGTGTGTCTCCGCGCATTGCCCCGCTGAGGGAATGCAGCACATCCCGGATGACTTTATTTTGTTACTTTCCCACTCTTATCTTGATACAACCGTGGCTTTATTCTCACAGCCGAGTGAGACCTCGAGGATAGAGTGAGGTTGATATCGCTTGTGCTCTCTCACTTGACTGAAAGATATTTAGATGCCATAAACTGAATTAGACTATCACTGGTAAAAGTTTAAATCATGTTGAGTTAAAATCAGATTTAAAGTTTTAGTATTAAACTCACACAAAGCCGGATATATGCATACACACTCTTTTTGTCAAGTTCATAAAGCCGTGCATATGTGTTGCTCACAAAATGGATGTTGGCGCACCCTTAATCGGCTCTTTGCATATCTATAGGTGCATTTCCATCCATCTGTTACGTGCATTTTTAATGTGCATATTAAAGAAGAGAGTGAAGCGCAAAAATGTTTTTACAGTTAGCTGAGGGGGAAGAGCAACAAAGTGCAATTGGAACAGCCCTTCACGTCATCTTGTT
>NW_023339696.1:11505473-11509006 GCF_004916995.1 Morone saxatilis | reverse complement strand
TTACGCTTTCTTCTTCTGCAAGGATTTAAAGGACCCCTTGACCAGAGCATTAGCGCTACCTATTCCTTGTCTCGACGATGAACCAACGCCCAGTTTACAGTAGTTAATGGAATTGTGGATACATTTGTGTTTTCTATGCATTTCTGGAAGGCTTCTTGAATTGCCCTTGCAGCGCTGCCAGCCACTACAAGCACTTTTAGATTGTATCTGTATGGTTCTGTATGTATGTATTGTTGTTTGATGGCTGTGTGGTGGGTGAAGAGCGACTTTGGGTACCTTTCGGCTATTGTAAAGGGCTATACAAATAAACTTGATTTGATTTGATTTGATTCTTCTACCAGTTTTCGGAAGATTTCATAAAAAAATGCAGTCATTTCGAAAACCTGATGTTTTGCGTATGACAGTTATGAGTGTAACAACAAGTGCAGAGAGTGACATTGGGTGTTTTACTGTCTCATCATGTTAGTGTTAATTAAAGAAGATTTATCGAACAGGAACTGTAGCTCAGACTACCCATCAAGGGTACAAGGTTACATATGTTTAATTTCCACAATCACTAGGTTGGGAAAACCATGTACATGCACGGTCTGAAGTGTGCATAAGGCACAATCAGTTCTTATGTGTGAAAAATGGAACAGGCATGTTGTTTGTGCTTGTGCATTGTTTACACATCTGGATCCAGACTTGTGAAAATCATCTTAATGTAGTTTGGGAGGGAACACACACTGTAATAATTTGCCCTGTGTGAGTTTGTGTGCGCGTGTGCCAGCTATGTATGCTTTCCCAGTGAGGTAATACAGTTTTTTGGTGTTTTTTCTGCTCTGTTTTACCATTTCTTCCTGTTTGTTGCACATGTTTTTGATTTGCTCCCTCGCTCTGCAGCTCACACTACATTAAAGACGTTAAGATTTATTATTGGACATAAAACTGTTTAAGAGCCTGGATATTGTTTGTCAAAGGTTAAAGGGGCAATCTCACTGCAGGTGATCAGGTTTATTACTATGTTTACACACACACATACATACACACCTGGCTTTGACCTGCACATTCCTCTAACTCTGGGTAACGTCTCTGTCGTCTCATCAAACCAGTGAGTATGAATGCAAATAGCCCCATTGTGGCTCACAGACCTAACATGATTACATTCTAGTACGGTTCCTCCCTGGAGCCATTTCCCCGCACCAGTTCTCACTATATGATATTTCTAATTTAACTCTCTAAAAATAAACCCTGGAGGATGTGAAGGAATAAATGCCTTTTTAAGCAAATCTCTCCCTACGCTGAGCTGAAATTTGGCCACGCTAATTCAATAGCCAGAGTCTATTGAAATGTAAGGAAACCCGGGGCTTTTGTAATTATGTGTGGCTCATATAGGCTCATGTGAGGCGCCACGAAGCAGGAAATGCTGCAGTGAAAAGTGTTGTGACCATGAGGGATGCTTAGTATTGAGAGGAACTAATCAGGAATGCTAGGTCAAAGCACACACACTGGAAGTCATCAGAAAGTGCTCATGTGCACGTGTTTTGATTCATGTTTTGTGCAAGTGTGTGTGTAAAGGTTTGTATTTGAATGTGCCTGACAGCCTATACACACACACACTTACAAACGCGTACACACCGTACATGTTTCTCCCATCAGGAGAGCTTCCCCACTGTCCCTGCTTTATATCTCTAAAGCGAGTGGTGTTTTCCTCCAACACGCGGCTCTGCAGTCACTGCCAGAGGCTGAATCTTGCTTTAAACCAACGTGTCTTACGTTTGCGCTCGCTCTCTCTCTTTGCACAAGTTAATACGTGAGGTGGTGAACTTGCTCTGGGGTTTGGTGTGTGTGTGTGTGAGTCAGTGTGTCATGCTTAAATGTCTCTGTCTACATGTGTGTTCCTTCAGGGGTGCTTTCCGTGCCATGTTAGGTACATATCAAGTGCTGTTTGCTCTCCTTTTTCTTGTTGCCTTGAAACATGAAAAGGCAGAGTCAGTTATGATTTATCAGTTGCATGAGTCATCTTTTAACTAATCCAGGAGAGACAGTGGTGGTTGATTGTGATCATATACTCAATTTGCTTCAATTTTCTTCAAACTGGCTTGTCTGTATATTTCAGAAAGTCAAAGTGAACTTTCTCTTAATCGCAGGTTTACATTTGAACCTCCAACCACAGTGGAAGCAGTACAGCAGCATTAAACTGAAACACTGTGTTTAAAACAACATGTGAGAGACGTGCAGCATTTTCCTTCCTTTTTTTAAATCAGATAAACAATATAGAAGTTCTCATGTTTTATTTTCCTTGTTTTTATTTCTTTAGCATAAATGTCATGATTATTTACTTCATGTTAGGTACTTTGTGTTGCATCTTATGTATGAATCATGCAATATAAGTGAAGTTATTATTACTATTATGTGAGTTTTTAGAAAATAAATAAAAGTTAAAATTAAAGAAACATTAGCTCTAAAGATAAATTGGCATACACTTCTTGGCCAGTTNNCTCAATGGGATTTTACCTGGTTAAATAAAGGTTAAATAAAGATGATAATGGGATATAAATGTGAAAATCCACTTTTAACACAAATCACAAACCTACAACCAGCCTGTCTTAGACGGTACAACTATACAATGACTTTTCAATGGCGTGTACTGCATAGTAATTATCTTAAGAATCGATCTGTGTGTCTAATTGTCACATGTCATGATCATGTGGTTGATGACCAGCAGCTTTTCTTCTTACATAGGAAATTGAATTACAGCAGTGAACTAATGAGCAAACATGATGAATCAGAGATGTAAAATGCATTGTTTGGTCTTTTTTTAATTGCCCACTTTATGAGTAATTTCTCTGAGTCGGTAGATTTACATACAGTGCTACTTTATAATTAACATAATTTAAAGCAAAGTGTGTGGATGTAGACCAGTTTTATGAATGAGTGTCACATCCCTGCTCTTTTTCCTGATGGGAGACAGCCAGTCTGTCACTACGGCCTTTGTGACACTTCCTGTCTCCTCTTTGTCTTCCTGTCAGGGGGCAGAGTGAAAACCTGGAAGAGAAGGTGGTTCATCCTGACGGACAACTGCCTCTACTACTTCGAATACACAACAGTAAGTGTCATTCTAAGATGATGTTTTGATCAGTAAAGTGCATCTTTGTGTGTGAAGTGTCTGTTTAGGGCCCCTCAGCCACCAAATGAAATAGGTCTCTGTTGTCTCTGTTTGACGTCATAATTTGTGACTTAAAAAAAATACCCTTAAAGGTCCAGTGTGTAGGATTCAGTGGCATCTAGTGGTGCAGTTGTAGGTTGCAACTCCCTTGTTTCACCCTCCTGTTCCACACACAAAGGAGAAAGTACAATGTGCAAAACCTGCGAGCGCCCCAGTTTAGAGATAGTGTTTACATTTCAACATGGCGGTTCAACGTGGTGGACAGTCATGGAAGGCGACCTACGGCGTCTGTAGATAAAACAGCTCATTGACAACAATTCTTATTTTCAGGTGATTATACACTAATAAAAAACATACTTATGAATATTATATTTAATTTCTTCCA
>NW_023339696.1:11488409-11505373 GCF_004916995.1 Morone saxatilis | reverse complement strand
TTCGGGTGGACTGGATTTGGGATTATAACACATAACACATTTCGGAGTGTGAGGGTGAAATAACAAAATTAGAAGTAGGAGTAGACAACAGCCTGTTGTTTTATGTATTGTTTTATTTGCACTTTCCAGAAACAATACACTGCTAAACAGAAATTGTTTAATATTCATTTTTTAAACTTAATTTTAAAGCTAGACTGTGACATTTTTTAATGAAGAAATAAGTCACATATTATCTTACAAATTAAAGTTGAATTAATAAGTAACGCTCAATTCAGTACACTTATTCAAACTTTCACATTTCTCTAGCTACACCGTGCTAATGTTGACTTGTGCTACAGCTGAATGTTGCAGATAAATATTTTCATATTCAGGTCACATAATGATCTTTAAAGCTGAATCTTGGGAAATGTAATGTTTAATTTCCACTTGTGGCTACTGTGGCTGCTGTTTAGAAAATGCTTCAATGGTCATCGGTTGTCATTAATTATTCCCCAGCACAGTGGCACTTGTGTTACCACGAAAAAAGGCTTGATTTTGTTTAGCAGTAAAGAGTGTTCATTCGTCTGTATATGTTTCTGTCCACATGTGATTGTGTTTGTGTATCCGTATCACTTTGTTTGTATGTGCATCATTGAAGATTTTCATCAGTGCCTCTGTGTCCCTGCGAGCTGCTACATCAGCACTGTCCTCTGTATACCCTGGTATTATCGTTCAGGACACTATCATTATGTCCCGTCCTCTGGTCTGACTGCTCCACACATTATCTGCTCTGTTAAAGAGCAGCGAGGATGAGGGGGGGGGGGGGCAAGGTTTATTTCCATGCTAGCAAAACACGTCACAGAGGATTTTATCCACTCTTCCCTTCTTCACTTACAACTACTTTAATCTCCTCTTTCCTTTCTCTTTCTGTTCATCCCCTTTTCGTCTTTGTCTTATATGATTCTTAGATGCACCGCTTTCTTAGTCTTGCTTTTTCTTGCCATTTTTCTTCTGATCTGAATTTGTTCTTGTTTGCTTCGCTTGGTTGTTTTTCTCCCGCATCTCATGTTTCCCCTTCTCATCCCTTTCTCCTTTAGGACAAGGAGCCTCGTGGGATCATCCCACTGGAGAATCTCAGCATCAGGGAGGTGGAGGAGCCCAGGAAACCTGTAAGTGTTGCCTCATCATTAGAGACCTCACCCTTTAGATCATACATGAAGTATCTTTTCTTCTCTGCTACAGTGTTTTTTTGGATGTTTAAATCTAATCTTCTCACAGTAGCACATTATTGATGTTCTGCTCTTTGTCCGTTCTCCAGAACTGTTTTGAGCTCTACAACCCCAATCACAAGGGTCAGGTGATCAAAGCCTGCAAGACGGAGGCAGATGGGCGTGTTGTTGAGGGCAACCACGTGGTGTACAGGATATCAGCGCCCACGCCGGAAGAGAAAGAGGAGTGGATTAAATCCATCAAGTAAGACTCCTCACAGAGACAATCTAAGCATTAGTTTTTATTCAATTTTAGCTGAGAGGGGTTTTTTCATCTGAAGTTTCCACATGTTGCCTGACAACCTCACTATGACATGACAAGTTACTGCGCTTGGCGACAACATTTATTTTTTAACATTAGTAAGACTTCAGTGTCAACTCTGGCAAAGTGACAAACTGGACCAACTTCTGACACCATGTTATAACTTTACATGACTGGATGACTGCGTACGGTCAGTTAGGCGTGCGAGGTCGAGAGGACGTGTGAGAAGCGAGTGTAAGATGGGTACACACTGGTCCTTGTGAGAAGTGGGAAAGAGGATTTATTCAATCCTCTCATCCAACTCTCAGCAAAAGAGTGAATGAATGCATTTCCCAACATTTCCAACTACTTCTTTCATAAAGGTCCTTAAAGTGTTAAAAGTCAATTTTCTTGTCGTGGGTGGTTGACTTCATGAGCTGTCATACTAAATATATAATACAGACATAAACCTACCTTTTCTACATAATTGAAATATACATTTTGCCACCTTGACTAGTACCAAAATCTATACGAATAGACTATAAGAACAATGTGGAAGAGCCTATACTGAGTATATCATTACAGTATTGATATAAATAGAAAAACAGACAGCAAAAGTGTGGTTTCTTTCTGTCAGATACCATACATAGCTCTCAGTAATGATAACGTTTCTTTCATAATGTTGCTCTGTAATCGCCTGCATAGGAGATGGTGCAATGTCAAAGAGAGTTGGCTCAGCAGAACAGAACACTTGTGTACTGTAATACAGTGCAATCCCCCTCCTCCTCCTCCTCCCCCTCTCTTCATACTCTCAAAGTGTATTCACTGGGGAAATGATGGAGGATTAGTCACTGCTTATAGCACCCCAGGGGTGAGCCAGAAAACCCAGCAAACCTATCCAGGAGAGCCAGCTCCAAACTGGGCTGACGCATCCGCAGCCATGGGGGCTAACGAGCCACAGCTTGCGCTTAACCAGAGGGGTCCAAGAGGACTTGGGGTCTGGGGAGATAAAAAGGCGTTTTATGGAAATGATGATTTTCTTCCTCTTCTGAAGTAGAGATGATCACAGAGGAAACGCTCTATCTTGAGTCACAAACACACAGACCCAGATGATGGTGCCCCAACTGGGCGAATGGAGAATGTGGGCTGTTGTTTCTTATTGGTGAAAGTGTGTGTTTTTCTATGTTATATTTCCCATTCCATTAAATACATTAGGTTTTTACATATTTTTAAGGACAGAAACGGAGGAAATGTCACATTAGCCATGGCAGCCTTGTTCGGATTTGATCACTGTACAATGGAGTTTTTGTTTCATGAAATTGGGTTGTGCAAGATGACAATGTGCAGTATGAAAGAGCGGGATAGTCATCATAGACACACTCATTCTTCAGCGCGTGGCGTTGTAAAGGGAATCAGAGATATCCGCAGTGGGGGGTTGAGCCTCTTCTTGCTTTGTGCTGGTGCTAACAGGATTTAGCAGCCGTGAAACCGGGCTCCTCAGTAGAGCCCAAATGGCTTCTGACTCACTTGCTCTCATTGTGCGCTGCTTTGCCATCGCTCTAAAAAAGGGGAGCGGGAGAACGCGAGGAGTCTATAATCTTGAGCACCATTGTTTGCCCTCCTTCAGACCTATAAACCTGCAGAACTGCGGGAGGGAGAGTGTGTGATTGTATGTTTTACTACGAGCTTGGCAGAGTTCTGGAGGAGGTTCCAAAAAACCAGAGTACCAACTTGGGGGGGGGGGCAGAAACCATGGAAACCAAACTAGGTCACTGCACAAACTTTGTTCTTTTTTTGATCTAGTTAGGCAGGGGTTTGTATAAATGTGCCTACATTTCCATATCAAAGATGCTTGAGACCCTCCTCTCATGTGGCCTTATTATTTATTTCATCGCTGTCCTTTGATTGGCTTCTTCTCCAGGGCCAGCATTAGCAGAGATCCCTTCTACGACATGCTGGCCACCAGGAAGAGACGCATCGCCAACAAGAAGTGAAGAGGGACAATCTTCTCGACCTCCACCGCCTCCATCTTTCTCCCCTTCAGTTCGTGAACACATAAACCACCCACTGCGAAGCTGCTTCACTACATAAATGACTTCGCCCTTGAAGACAAACCTCAGTTTCTTCCCTGGACTGTTTACAAGTCATGTGCACTTGCTGGGGAGACATCACACACTACTGAGGAGACAGCAGAGCTGCAGGAGACTCAGATATATGGACTTGCATGGAGCAGCACATGAGCAACCAACCAGCCAGTTTGTTTCTCCTCCATCTCATACACACCCCCTACCTCCCCCTCTCATGGTCGTACCATGTTTCTAGGTCTCCCTAAAGCAAAACTGCCATGTTTCAGGTGCACATGCATGCATGTGGGTTATTATAGACCAATATGTTTGTGTTTTTGTGTGTGTGTGTGTGTGTGTGTGTGTATGTGTATGTGTGTGTATGCAGCAGTGTGCATGCTATCAGTGCACACAGCATCTACAGTATGGGTGCATAAGTCATACAAGCGTTCCCTCCACTGTGCTTTATGAAAAAGTGGTAATTCAAAATCAGAGTTCAGATGCATGGTCATCTATACAGGGCACACAATGTGTGGGTGAATAAGAGGCGTTTAAAGGAAGGAGGGTGGGAAGAGGAGACAGATGGACACATTTTGCGAGGTGGTGGGCAGACCAGTGCAGTGTAACCTCACCTGGACCATGTCGTCATCTCACTCTGGTGCTGAATTCTTCTCTACAGGTGCCATGGCTGAAGCCCTGCTCAGAGTAACCTCAGAAAACAGCGCTGGCTTACATTTAGGTTCCTAACAAAGCATTACAGTCTTGAGTCAGCTGGGCTGATTTCATCTATTTGTGCGGAGCAGAGAATTTTGAAATGTGCATACTTTTTTATTTTAGTTGAGTAGAAAATTAGCTTTTGCAGAAGCTTGAGATTAAACTTGCTTTTTGGATTTAGAGTTGTAATCCTTAAGATTTCAGTCCTGGTTGATTTAGTGACACCTGTGTTTAATGGTGGTAACAGCGGGTGTGGTTTAATGCTACAGCAAACGCTCCTTGAGCAGCCACTTTATCAGAAATGCAACAGGAGAGCAGCTGGTGTATCCGTTTACAGTGCAGGCAAACAAACTCACATTGTTGTCACATTATTGCAAACATTATCTGATTTCAAGCGGCATGGCACAAGTAGTCACGGCAGTGCAAAGTGTAGTTGGTTACCTTGCTGAGGAGTAGGACAAAAAAAAAGCCAAAAATTTGCCTCTGGTTTTGTACACATATATTATTGATGAATGATGTCAGTTAGCACTAACTTTAGTGACAAATAAAATGCATTTCAATTGATTTCTTCACAATAAAAGCCACCCCATGTTTTGCAGTTGAACACTTTTAATGTGAAATGTTTGCATTAGCAGTAACTTTATACTCCTAAGATACAACTGAGATTGAACAATAAACAATGAGGCCCATGTCCATGAGATATAATTAATTACAGTGAAGCAGGATTACATGCATGCATTGTTTCCTTCCTAGCCAGCAGGAGAATAGCGGACTCCGCCATTACCAATCTAAACTAATATTAAAAGCGGTATTTACAGAGTTTAAATACATTAATTAGCAATTGCAGATAAAACGCTGACCATAAATAGTATCAAAACAGGATTTAATTATATTCAAATCTTAAGGATTTCCACTTTAAAAAAAGCTCTTTCCCTTGAGAAAGTCTTTTCAGTCTTGGTAGGTTTTATTTATGGCTGTGCAATGGCCCAATATAGGGTACCAGTCTGATTAAGCTTTTGTTTTCTTGTCTATGACCTATGTCAGTGAAGGTCGATGTATTGTTGTGATCCTGTTTGCATTTGGTTTGTAATCCTAAAGATCCTTGCTTGCTTTTTGTGTTCCTCTTTAAAAGTATATAAATATAACCGACTATCATTTTGTATTTATTTTCATTTGTGAAATGGTTTAATACTACCTGTAAATGTTAAACAATGTATGCTTAAGTTATGTATGTATATACAATGTATAGGTTTCTGGTCTCTTTGTTGTAGTATGCACACTCTGTGTAACTTGTTTGAGCCTACAGGCAGACGTTTGCATCAGCTGAAGTTTGGGGTCTTCTTTACAAAAGCCTTAAACATAATCATAAGAAAACACATGGTGATGATGATGGTGATGATGATGATATTGGTCAATAACTATGATGATGCTGTTAAAAAGCCATTATTAATGAGTGCGAGAGATGGTTGTATTTTACGATGATAAAGATTATAGTGAAAATTATGTTTGATGTTAATGACAATGATTATAGTGAAGTAATATCAGTGATGATGATGATGATGATGATGATGATGATGATGATGATGATACTATCATTGATGATGATGTCAAAAACTATAAACACCAGTAGTTTTCTATGTGATTGTAAAATAAAATGAAAGCCTTGTGGTCAGGGCAGAATATTATCTTCTACCGCCCTGTGTGGGCTTATAGTTACATTAACTTTTATATTCTCTGTAAAAGCTATTGGTCACGTTGTACATTACGTGTATCTATATAAAGTATACATAAAGCTTACAGCAGATGTATGGTGTATTTATTATTGATGCTCATCTTGACCTACATATTTGCATAAGTAATGATATATCATTAATTAATTATACAGATATCTCTCATGAGGTGCCGTGACAAGCTCTCTGAATGTAAATCATGTCGTTCTGTATCATGCAGAGCAATGGTGTTTAATTCAATCTGGTCAGATAAACAGGAAGTAGAACAGGAAAGGTAAAAGGAAAACATGTTTAGTCCCTGAGAGACATCTGAGTGGGAGAGAAAATGTAGCACAGGATGAGTGGGGAGAGAGCGCCCTCTACTGGTATTTGCTACTAAAGTCATAGAGTCAGTAATAGTGATAATAATATAATAAGAAGATGATGATTGCAAGCAACATTCATTTAAAGATCCCCTCCACACATGTATTCACACATACATAGAAATAGTCTGCTTGGAACAGTAATGTGTATTTTTTCCACACAAAAGTAAAATTTCCACATTAACATTCTTAAAAAGACATAAAATCCTTAAACAGTCAACAATATGTTTATTTCATTGCTATAGTTTTCCTGCTGGACACAAGATGTAGTTGTGTAAGTTGCATACTGGACCAGCACTGCACAGTGAAGCTTGAACATC
This sequence comes from Morone saxatilis, assembly GCF_004916995.1. Lineage (NCBI taxonomy): Eukaryota > Metazoa > Chordata > Actinopteri > Moronidae > Morone > Morone saxatilis. Next base: position 11,498,696 of record NW_023339696.1, on the reverse strand, counting down.
CAACTGTAGGAACAAGAATAAAAACATATTTTGGGGGACTTTAGGGGGACTTTAATGATCAGAGAAGGATTATTGTAAGGGCTAGGGTCTAAGGTCAAAGCTAGTAAAGGCAGCCTGGTAGAATTACAGTTTTTTTTCGATTACTTCAGCACATTTTCAGAAAAATGTTTCAGTTTTTCAGTACAACCACCATGTAATTTAATTAGCACAAAACAGTCGTTCACTCAAAACACACTGCTCACTTTATAAAACATAATGCAAACAAAAACAACTGTTCTGCCATAAAGTTTTTATGATCCTATAACATTCCTGTTGTGTGACGCTGTCGAAGAGGTGTTAATTTAATTAGGTTCTAGTACTGATGGTGTTTTCCTGGACTGCATTATATTCAGAGGTGTTTCTAATCTGCAGGAGGACAAGTAGGACAAAACAAATAGAAACACCTCTCAAGTCCAGTACAACAACACCTTTAACTATGACCTCAGTAATGAACATATAAATGAATTTACACATTTCCAACACTGTCACCAAACACTGTAAAGCTTCATAAAGACAGATGTTGTGGAAGAGCAGTTACATTGGATTGAATTTGTACATGTGTAACTAATAATATATACTGATTCAACGTGTGTCAGAGTGTAAAAAGTAAATTTTTCATGAACTCAGATAAACAGTCCTCTTTTCAGTTTTTCAGTTTTGTGCCAATGCACTTCCCACATCTGAGATTATTATAGTATAATTTATTTTGACCACCAAGACTAATTCAAGTCATCACTGGAGATGAACTTAGACAATCTGAATTCTGTGTGACAGTTCATGATGTGGATTTGTGTTTTGAAAAGCAGGATTTTTATTGGACCAAAGCAAAAGAGAAAAGCTGTAAAACAAAACAAAAACAATCAAACACTGCCTCCTAGTGGAGGAATGTAGAATTACTGTATGGGAAATAAAACAAACTACAGGCTGTTTGGTTTGATGACACCTTTATTTTACAGATGACTTCTCATTAAGACCGACATTTAGAATAACACCATCTTTACATCAACTCTTACCATGAATTCATATAATACCCAACAGTCTGTACACATTATAGAAAAATCTATATAAAGCCAGTGCGTGATCTCAGCTAGTTTAGTCTGGATGTGTCCATGTCTTTCTTGTCTCTCCCAAGACCAGAAAAGTCCTCTTTTGTTGACACAGGAAAATTAACATTTTCATCATGTCTTACTGCTACGATCATCACAGGGGAAATACTCTTCTTACAGTCAAGATGTCAGAGACAAAACGGCAAGCAAAACCAACAACACGTCAGCAGGCTCGACAGGATTTCTTGAGCCTGTTTCCTTTCTTCCAGTGCTGTTTGATGGTTGTAATAGTGGGAATGCATCCTCCTTTCATTGCATCACAGATGGCAGTCTTTGCTCTGTGGGGTTCTGCTCTTGGGGGGACAGGTTAGGTCTGTCTAATGTTTGATTTCTGGTGGACTTCTGCAGAATGACGTGATACATCAACACTGCCACAGTTAGAACAAAAAGGTCAGAAAGCATAAGAAACATTTAAAATGAGGAAGCCAGGATATCCACACAGAGAAACAGCTATGAGGCACTGGAGGGTAAAATGCACAGAAACAATTAAACCAGAACCTTTTTCCAGATAAAGTTCAAAGGTCGTGTACCAGAAATCAGAACTCTGAGACCTTTGCAGAGAGAATAACACCATAACTGTTTTTTTTCTAAAATCTTCAAACTTTTCCGGCACCTATTAAAAACGTAGGTTCTGCTACAACAACAATTTCCCCAAAAAGCATCTCTGATCCTACAGAAAGCCACAAGTGGCTCAGAAGGACATATTTCCAAAGTCCTTAAACCACAGTCAAAGCTGCACATAGTTTTCTCCCAGAAAAACATCAAACTCACGGTTAAAATATCTAAGTTGTATCTTTTTTTTGAAAGAAAACTCAGTAGGCCTTGTGCCCCTATGTGATCCTCCAATGACCCTTTAGTCACATGTAGGTGTCCTCTGATGTGGCTGCCGACCCCTCAGCAGGGTGAAGACGAGACCTGATCGTAGTCAGGGCATTTGAGGAGAGCGGGGTAGCTGGTGCTCATCTGGAGTGAAGCTTCACTTGAGATATCAGAGGGACTTCGCCCACGTGACCAGGCCTCTGGGTGGAGGAACTGGCCCGAGTGGTCGGAGCAGTTGCTGAGGCGAGGGCGGTAGAAACTGGGGTGACGAGGCTGGTAGATCTCCTCTGCTGTGTAGCGCTTCATGAACAGGTAGACGGACATGACGCCTGCACTCTGCATATATGAAAGGATAATGAGTGAAAGTGTTTCAGGTAAAAGAAACAATGCAATTTATACAGCCACCTCTCTAGCAGTTTAAACATAAATAAATTAAATACCTTAAGGGTGGTATGAAGCTGGTAGACTGGTCTCCACACCAGCAAATTGTTATTAAAACAGCTTATTTTAGTATTAATTACCAATACTGATGTTACAGTTATTATTTGTACTAATTATATTAATAATTAGTTGTAAATGTTGATTTTTATAACAATTATACTGATATTAACAGTGTGTATAAGCCATTGATGTAACATAAGTGTTGCAGTTTCCCTCTGTGACCACTGGAGGGCATTGAACACTAACGATTCTGAGTCTACTACATGAAGGCAGACACAGAACTTTATTAGCAATTTAGCAATTATTATTGCTATTAATTATTATTAACAATCTAATCAGGGTTGGGAGGGTTACTTTGAAAATGTAATCCAATACAATTATTAATTACATGTTACCTGTAATGTAGTCAGTAACCTAATCCAAGTATCGCTATATTATAGTAATGTAACTTAATTCAAATAGGAAATAAAGACAAGAGAGAAGAAATATCCATAAGATACATTACATATTCTATAAGGCAACAGAACAATGTAATAAAAAGAAAATGGAAACCGAGACTTTTAGCATCAAAAATGTGTGTTTTTAAAGAAAAACTTGGCTTTCATTCAGCAAATTCTGGCAGAAGCTTCTGGACTATATGCGCAGCTGAAAGGCAGCACTTGATGTTGTCCCCCTTTCAGCTTTAAAGACAAAATAATGGCGACATTTCCACCTAAAGCATTTCTTTGTTCACTACATTATAATGAACTGGCAACTGTAGGATTAGCTATGGTTTCACTGGAGACCAGAGAGGTGTTATGAGACTCATGAAGTGGTAGAATATTGTTCTTTGTTTTTAAATGTATTTTAAAATGTATTTTTTTCTCTGTAACTGTAACATAATACAGTGGAGCACAATACAACCATTAACTATGACCTCAGTGCTAAAACAACAGCATCAAAAAACTAAACAAACAAAACACTTGAACATTAGGCATCATAAAAGTAGACTTTATGGCAGAACAATTGTATTGATTTCATTAGACTGTACATGTGTAACTAATAATGTGGACGTCTTAAAATATGAAGGAAACTGAGAAAATTGAATGCACTCTACTTTAAGTGTCATTAGTTCCTGCTACAGTAAAAGTCCAGGACATGAGTACATTTTTATGCGAAGCAAGGTTGAATTTGTTGTATTGTTACACTCGAGATTTTTCATTTTTGTTATAAATACTGTTATAAGTCAGTTAGTAGCTAGTCAGTTGCTCACCTCAGTGAGCAGGAAGGAGATGGCAGCGAAGGCAAAGGACCAGCCGTACTTATAGGTAAAATAGGCCTCACTGCTCCTAGTCCGGTTCAGCATTTCATCATTTATACTGGAGATGTACAGCACCAGACCCACCACAAGAGCCAGACCTGAGAGACAGAGACATAAATATCACATCCAGAGTCGGACAAAAACAAGAAGAGAAGACAGAAACATACACAAGAGCGTACCCGAGAGGATGAAGAAGATGCCAGAGACAAACGCCAGGATGGTGCGGTGAGGCCTAACATGCCCGATGTTGTTAAGGACAAAGCCGATGAACATGAAGAAGAGGCTGACCAGAGGGAACGGAGTGGCTGATCGGATCATCTCTGAGGAGAGGGGGAAAGCTGCTGTTTAATCCCAAGATATACAACAAAGTGGCCACTCATAATGACAACAAAGTAATTATTTATGTTTGCAGAAAGAAACTTTAAAACGGATGAACTTTGAATCTAAAAGTGAAACTGAGGAATGTTTTGTTGATCTATATCACTTATACAGCAGCTGTCCAGGCTAAACAACATATTAAACGGTTGTGAAGGAATTGGGGACAATAAATCATGAAATAAAGACAAAATATAGACACTTGATTGTCATGTGCTCCTTTGCCAGATTTGTCCGTGAATGGAGTACAATATTAGAGCTTATTACACAGACTCACTAGAGCGGATTTATCCTCCGGTGAAGCTTCCACACTGAGAAACACTGAAGGACTTGTGAGGCGAATTGTCTGTGAAAAGGTAATAAGTATTCTGGAGAAGAGCGGGGCATCAACATGAGGGTTCAGATGACTCAGACTCATCTGTCTGCCTACATACAGATGATTTCTGAGCACAACCTTATCGGAAAACAAGTTTTTGCCATAAAAATACCCCCGGCTGTTTATGTGAACAACCTCAAGGAGAAACCTTGAGTTATTAAACCTGAACCTGCTGCTGCTGGAGTTTGGAGTTGTTACTCACTGAGCACGTTTACTGTGGACTCTGACGACAACTGGACATTCATGGGCATGATGTACGCGATGGTAAAGCAGCGGCCGGACTCTTCGCCTGAAGAAATCAGAGACAAAAATGCTGAGACTGAGTTTAGGGACAGTTATCCAGCATCCCTTTTCAAATACACAACTTATAGACAAAACAGATGAGGCAAAAGTAAAGTTTACTGCATCAAAAGGCCAAAAACAGGGAGACAAGAAGTCAGAGAAGGCAGGCATGGGGTCATCTCAGGGCAGACAGGAACAAAAAGACCAAAGAAAAGCTGAAAGTCTATAGCTGGGATGGCACAATAGATGATATGGCAGGTAACAATGGCTAAAGGGCAGGTATGTATACAGTGGAGCTGATGAGGGAACTGGGAGCAGGTGTGCAGGTTAGTGTGGAGGTCAGGTGAGGGTAAAAGGTGGAAACACGCTGAGACAACTGCAGGACTCAGAGGGACATTGGGAAGGAGATATTAGAGACTGGCAGACGTACAGCAGGCAAAAACGTTACAATATTGACTGTTTGTAAGAAATGAAACAGATATAAAGGCTAGAATCCAGTGAGCCAAAACACCTAATTAAACTTTTATTTACTGAACATTGAAGAAATAGTTTGACATTTTGGGAAAGAGCTAGAGGTTGATGTCATTCTTACGTCTGAACAATAATATTTAGCTGGAGAGAGCAACCGGTTAGCTTAAAGTCTGAAAACAGGGGGAAACTGCTAGCCTGGCTCTGTCTTAGGGTAACAAAATCTGCCTTTAAGGCTCATTAATTAACATGTTGTCTAATTTGTTTAATCTGCACAAAAAATTGGACAGGACCATTAACTTCCTGAAGTCTCCGCTGGTTTCCTGGCAACATAAACCCTGTAAAAATCACATTTCCCCCTAAACAAATCTGGGCTAAATGACAACATGCATCATGTAGGCAATATTATTTCTAATGTACATAATAGATCAAGACCAAATAAGGTATGTTTCTTTCTACATTTTAATAAATCCTGGATGTAAAATGGATTTCCTGTATTTAAATGTATTCACAAAAGATTTCCTTCCTTTAAACCCTGACGTCCTGATTTCCATCAACTTTTTTTATATCATAAGTGTGAGTCACATTCTCAATATTATCACTTCAGCATCTCTCGCTCTCTCTCTCTCACACACACACACACACACACACTGATGAAGTAATTGTGAATGTCATCATGTGTCAAAGCTGATGCAGTGACGATGTGTCAGTGTGACAGGATGAGCTCCCTGCAGCTGCTACATTTAGATGCTGCACAGTACAAATGAAAAGTAGGACCCTTCCACTCCTAAAACCTAACACCATGACATGTATCTGTACCACAGTCCTGATTTACACCCTCATGTCGCAGGAGCACCGAGAAACTGATCCATACACAACTTTTTGTGTTATCCTGATTAATATTTATGTGTCATAGTGTTTGACATGGTATATATATTTTGAAATGTCAAATAAATCAAATGAAAAAACACCCTTAGACTGGTTACTGACCGGCCAGGAAGCAGACTCTCCAGAGGCCGGAGTGCAGCGAGGTCTTGATGTCAGTGCTCTGGTTCAGAGGCATAATAACGCCCTCCTCCAGGTACAACCAGTAGTCGGTGCTGACTGCCACTCCCAGTAGCCCCAGGCTGCTGATTGCAAAGACACTGCTCAGCAATGTCAGGGCCTTCCTGCCGCACGCGCTCATGGTGACAGCGGGGGGAGCTTCCAGCGCTCAGTTAAAGATTAGAAAAGTCCAGGAGGCAATCTGGAGGAGGAAGGGGGAAAGAAGAAATAGTGTTCTTAATTAAATAAATAAATACATTATGAAATAAGTAACCATATGGATAAACACAGGTAAAAATTATTGATAATATATTATTTATTTTTGCCTGACATAATTATTATGAAAAGCTTTTGTTTCAAAATGCCATTTTTTCCAGACTGCTTTTTGTGTCACTCTTTTTATTTCATAATGCAAAAAAAAAAGATAAGAAAGAAAGAAATAAAAATAAAAAATAAAAGGAAAAGGAAAGGAATAGTATACATATACAACATATACACACATATGTTTTCTTGGCATAAGTTCGATGTTTGTACAGTAAATAGGGTGCTTAGCTTAGCATAAAGACTGGAAATGGGTAAAATCAGCACCTCTTAAAGCTCACTAATTCACATGTTGTATCTTTCTGAAATGTGGATTTCCAGTCTTTATGCTAAGCTACGCTAACTGTCTGCTGGCTGCAACTTTAAATTTAACATGTAAACACGAGAGTGGTGTCCAATCTTTTACTTTTAAACTATTCATTAGATTATTTCAGTGATTTTATATATTTTGTATTTTCTCAAGTGATTATTTATTTCTGTAGGTATCTACTGTTTCAGCTACCTCACTGTGCAACTGTTTGCTGGTTAATAAGGATGAAACTCCACTATTTTAGCTCCTGCCTGTCTGTCAGACATTCTTGCTGCGAAGAAGTCATACTCAGCACTACTTTCTGGAAGCAAAGATGTCATCTCCCTGCTTAATTTCTGCTACACACCCATATTCACAGCATGCAACATGCAACAAGAGTTCTAACTTATACAACGTAGATAGAAACACCTCTGCACTGGATGGTACTAATCGGTCACAATTTCCAACCTCTGTGAGGCCTTTTTAGACCTTTAATGATTAATCAGCTCTTCAGATTACCATGAGAAACTCTCAGGGTTGTGCACAAAACTCCAACAACGTCAGAGTGTTTTACGCAATCACCTCACTGGGTTTGGATTGAGGGACTCTCGGGGCCTTGCAGGTGTGTGTGTGTGTGACCAGGTGCTTTGTGAGCTCGACTGAGAAAAAGAGAAAAGAGGGGAAAAACGATGGTGGGCGAGAGGATGATAGACAGAGAGGATGTGGAGGGAGGACATTGTCTATCAGCTTCATCTATTTCTCCTATCCACATGGTATTTTAGAGTCTCTGACAAAGCTGGAGAGATTCAAATCTAATTCATGATGGGCAGCTCATGAAATGTCAGGGCAGCCGGGGGGACTGGAGGAATCAGGATATGTTTGGTTGTTGTGCAGGTAAATCTAATCCTAATCAGTCCTTGCAGACTCCATCCCCAAATGATTTTTATGTTTAGGTTTTTGACTCATAGGCAGACAGAATGGGCAATTTTCCACTTAAAATTGTTGTATTTTTCATTTGTGACCTGTGCACTTCCTCCTCATGCAACATTAAAGTTTGAGAGTCAAAATAAATTCTAATTCAGCCCTTGTCACTGCTTACTCCCTCCAACCTGCCATGTAAAGGGAATAATGAAGTCAATAATAAACCTCTTTGAGCCTCCAGACTGAGGGACATTAAACGCATTGCAGTCTGCTACTGTGAATACAAATGCTCACATTATATGAAATACAGGGTTTTTGACATTTTACAGCAATGATTCAGAGAAGAATCCCTAAAAAAAGTAGGACGTTCATATATAGCATTCATAAGTCAGAATGAGAATTTGGCAGACTAATCACATAAGATATTATCTACAGTCACAGGGTGATGATTTAAGCCCCATTCAGGACACATGTGAATGATCTATAGAAAGCCTAGACACACTATAGACACACTAGAGGACGTCAGGGAGAAGCAAATTACCATAATTAATTCAGACTTTAGTTCTGTTGCCTGTAAAGTTGATTTCATTACATTTGTTTGTATCTCAAATTGATAGATCAATATTTTCCCCTACACACTTAAGGTCACTCAACTCACATTGGCTTTTGAACAACCAGAATTTAAATCGCTAAAAGCTGCTTAAAAAATCTGCTTGTCCGCCAGCAAGGTCCCCTCTCTTACTTTAGCAGGCACACTTCATTCTTATATTCAGTTCCCTCTTTGTTATCAGTCCCTATATTATTTATATTCTTACCTTTTTTCTCAGGAATTTCACATAAAAGCTGCTTTATTATTGTATTATTTATTATTTTATTGAGAAATGGCCAGATGGGAGAATTAAAATAATTGGATGATTTCATTATAATAATCCTGGAAATCTTCAGCTTGGAACTGGAATCATGTTAATGTTTAACACAGTGTGATTTGCAGGTGCAAAGACAAACTGAGCTACTACACGAAGATACACACGGTCATGACTGGATAGCCTCAGATCAGATCTCTTTGCCATCTGTATGCCAATATGCTGAGGCTTCTCCCTGACCAAACTTTGAAGTAAATAGATACAATGCAAAAAAACAGAAATACACTTCATTTATTAAACAAGAAGGTTTATCAATAATCTAACTGTCCTTGGTGCTGAAACATCATTTCAAAATCAATTATACATTTGTACGTGACCTACTACATAGTAAGTTATAGGTTATTCATGATAGCATGCCAATGTCAAGAATGAATTACGTACGACACTTATAGTGCATAGTGTCTTGTCGCAGTTTCCAGTGTCCTAAAGTAAAAAGTAAGCCTAATATTCCAATGAAATACTACAATTTAAAGCAATATTACCACGATATGTAGTAGCCAATACTATAGTAGTAACAAATGTCAGAACACATATAAGAGGAATATAAGAACAGTTACTAAGAAGCAAGAGTTTAAAAAAATTCAGAATGATAACTCGTTTAGTTACATACTGGTTGCTGTAATCTGTCCGGTCTCTGCGCTTTCCTGCACTTCCTGCAAGATTGTGCTGAAAGTTGTGGATTTAAAACCTTCCGATTTGGAGGATAATTCGCGGCTCTCCGTCGAACTGGTGAGAAATTCCTTCAGGAAAGTGTAAAGTGAAGCCGTGAGACGATGCAGCAGCAGCAGCAGCAGTGCGTCAGCCGCAAGAGAGAAACCAGAGTCACACGGAAGGTCCTGCTGCACGAGCTGCTTCAGCTGCTCAATGCAAATACAGAGAGAGACAGAGAGAGAGAGAGAGAGAGAGAGAGACAGAGAGAGACAGAGAGAGAGACAGAGAGAGAGAGAGAGGGAGAGAGGTGAGAGAGAGAGAGAGAGAGGGAAGAGAGAGTGAGAGTGGAAGGAGAGACAGAGTGAAAGCAGAAACAGAGGAGAGTTAACGGAGGAGAGGGAAGAGAGTAGGAGAGAGTGCATAGAGAGAACGAACAGAGAGAGCAGACGGGAGACGCAGACCCTTTGGCGTCGAGAGACGAAGAAGGGAAGTGAGTGCTTGTCAGGACCAAGGACAGCTCACTCCAGCTGACAGGAAATGGATATGGCTGCCTGTCTGAAATGAGTAATTTTAATAGGAAAAGGGAAATAGTCATATATATACAGTATATGGTAGTTGATACATATACACAACTAACACTGAGGCGTGAATATTGGAGTATGGTTGGTTTCTACATAGTACACAAGACATATCCTGTAGGAGTTATAAGCGTAATTGTTTTTATAAAACTTTGTTAATCTTTATAGATCAGTCACCAGACCACTATTCAGCGGAAAACTTTATGCAGTCCAGTACAAAAGCATAAGCAATAAATTCTATAGTGCCTTTAAAAATGTTTAGTTTCCACTATTGTTGAGGATTAGTGGCAGAAATGGAATATAAAATTCATGCGGTTGTTTTCATCATTAGTGTATAAATCAGCTGAAAACAGA
>NW_023339696.1:11459149-11488384 GCF_004916995.1 Morone saxatilis | reverse complement strand
AATTGTTGTGTTTTTGTTACCCCCAGAAGGAACGGCGCTTTTATCCTACAGACGCAGCAAGGTCCGAATCCTGCGCAGGGTCGCCATGTTGGAACTAGCCATGTTCTACAGTAGCTCCAGAACCGGACAATTGCATTTTTGCCGATTTTTTCCCCTAGGTCCTAAATACAAACGAGTGGTATTCAGATTTGTTGCAATCTGCAACATCCACCCACTTAGATGCCAAATTAAATCGCAACAACACTAGTCCTTCATTAACTATATGTTAATTTAGATTTGTATGTTTTCAGTGGTGTTGACTGGACGACATGATATCCTAAATGTGGGTTTTGATGAAGGTCCTAATGGCTGGTGAATATACATAACTGGGCTCAAAAAGAACAATACAGTTCATATATCAACTCTCGGAATTGCAATTCAAACATCACCCCAATGTAATGGTGACTTTACTTCTAAACTTCCCCCAGATTTTGGTGTGTATAGGGTCATTGTATTCGAGCATATTAACCGACACAATGCTTGAGTTGCATAAACTTGATTTAGCTTTTTTATGTGCATCCGAGTTATTGCAGGAAGGTTAAACTACCTTTACGCTTACATTCGGTTTATAAACCATCAACACACACTTCAAATCCATGGCTTTCCCTCCAAATAAAAGAAGAGCAGATTCAATATTTTTTCCATACTTTTATTATGAGCACTGTATTGCATCAAACCAACCCAAAGAACAGAGGAAAGCAAGAAGAATCAGGTAAACAAAAGCAGGGGGGCCCCAGTGAAAAAAACACATACAAACATGCGCCTGTGGCCTAACTGTAGCCTGTAGTGGACTGTAACCCCTGACTGGCCGACGATTTTAATATCTCTGTCATGGTCGCAAAGGTGTTTTTTCAATTTCTCAATGTGAGAGCTGTAACATTCGATTTTCTCTGTAAAAATCTCCATTTTGGTCCCCGCAGAATGTGACAGCTGGCAACATCAGTCTACCATGTAGGGGGGGGGGGGGTCTCTGTATCATGCAGGGCTCTTTCTCATGCTTAAATCAGGCCTCGCCTCAGGCATGCACACAATATACGCAAGAAACAAGGGCTCTGAAATCCTGACACCGTTACTTGGTTTTGAATTACAGAAGTAGTCAGCCCTGAGACGACCAAGGCAAGAGGGGATTAACCGTTTCACGCACAGTAGGCGCTGCATATTATTCCTTGACACTGAATAGTAGAAAACAATGGATAAATAGTGGAAATACATATAACAAGGTTTTGCTGATACCAAAGCTACCAAAGATTCAGCCAAACGTCTTGTACTCTTCTTAGGGGTAATCTAAACAGAAACGTTCAAACTGTCTACGGTAGTAAAAGCACATTCAGTTCATAGTATAAAATCTGCAAGTAACTTCTCTTTTTGAAACATATCTTTGAAACATATTTACAAGAAAAAAAAAGGAGAAAAAAAATCATTGACATACAATAGAGGGTTTAGACATCTCTCCTGGACATAAAGTTAAGCTAGAACATAAAACAAGAACAAAAACTTTTTTCCCTTACCAATTAGAAACTTCTCTTCAGAATAAGACTCTTCAAAACATACAACAATTATATATTAACGTAGTTTATATCATAATACTAAACTTTACAATGATACCAGACGTGTACTGCATCCTAGAGTCTACTGCTCATACAGAGTCAGAAAATAAGCATGCAACAGAGATCTGCTTTGTGCATATGGAAATAGCATCGTTACACTTTAGAACACTGTCTCTTTTGAATCCACAGTTTTCTGACCCTATATACTGAACTCATCCTGCATTCACCCACCAGAGGCAACACCCACTGCATTGAAAAAGGCCTAGACAGGTTGTAACTGTAAGCATAATGTGCTTCTGTTTCTCTATGTTGAGTTAGATATAGTATAGTTCCACGTCCTACAAAACAACAGATATAAACGGTCCCTGTTTAAGGGGTTTTAGTGTGTTGACAGTGTTCGGAAAGCCAGAGGGGCAAAAGATTACAAGGACTTTAAGAATAGAAATGTTTTTATCCACTTCTACTTTGGCACTCATGTAACAGTATACTACCTCTTTTAATTTTAATTTTTTTTTTTTAGTATATAAATATAAAATACACGTGTAGCGGTTCAGAAGTAGATAAAGCCGAGAGAAAAATATGTTCCGTTCTTGTCGTGCATTGCAGCTTGTTGCGTAGTAAGACGGGGCAACATGAGTGGGATGAGAAGGAGAACATCTTGCATCTTTAATACCTAATGAGATAGTAACCGATTCACATTCATACACAAGAAAAAGGCGGCAGGTTTAGAGAAAAAAACACAGATACAGAATAAAGAACATAGAGAGATGTTTGGGGAAATTATGCAAAAGTATCAGTGCCATGTACTTTCTTCTCGGCCCACAAACAACACTTGGCGCCACTCTCCTCAGTCATTTCTGTACACAGATATTGATAACTAGTAGACAGAATACTGTAGAGGATGATATCTTGAGTCTTTTGACAGCGGGACGTTTGTGGGAGTTTGGAAGGATCCTGTATTCAGCGACAGTCCATGCTTTTGTGGTTTTTTTCCCCTGCTCTCTCCTCATACCACGCTGTGCAGGGATGGATGGATGAACTGAGGGTTTATGTAGGAGAAGCCTGCGAACTCGCTCTGGTCGATGTTGGCGATGACCAGCTGGTCGGGAGGGGTCAGCACAGGTTGCGTACGTGTGAAAAACTTGTCGAAGTTTTCTGCTCCTTTGCCACACTGAAAGAGATTTTTTTTTTGTAAATAGATAAATCGTTATTTTGATCTCTGGGCTGTAAAAGATGGCAAAAAAGGTTTGGTTAGATGTAACACGATGCTGAACTTATGATTAAAAGGCTTCTTTCCTCATGGGTCTTTTATTATAAAGCTTCCCAACAGTCCCAGAGGGAAGGTGGTGCACGGAAATGTCGAAGGCTGATGTGTAGCCGGGCATAAGTTGTAATTAGATTAGGAGCTAACCCTAAGCTTCCACATTGGAGGTCATCAGCATCAGTGTGCAGCTCTGCCTGAGGCAGTCATGTGTCTCAAGCAGCTGAATATATATGGATATTAATGTGTATCATGCACGAGAGCAGCGCAGTCACAACACTTTCACCACGAAAATGAGACAGAATGAGTAATGCACAACGCAAAACAAATCTGGAGTTTACAGAGAATTCAGCGTTCGCTATTTGCGACACATTTTCCCAGGAGACATATCAGCATGTCGGGCTTCTTGAACGGCACTGTGATATTACACAAGCCAAGCCATAAAGCCTCAGATGGATCTTTTGTTTGCCAGTCCCTTCAGACCAAATAATGACGCAGAGTATGAGCTCATAACGGTGATACACTACACAAAGCCCCCCTGAATGGATGGATCCGCTTTTAGACATTTTTGTCCTCCCCCCTATGTGAGTGGAGACTGATACATCCGCTGTGTAACCCAGCATTTATTGTGGCCCTTGTGTGGAAGTAAAGGGAACTCTGCTCTTAGAGAGCTATTTTTAATCCTTGGTGGCAGCGCTTGTGTTGCTTCGGGCGCTATGGGCAGCGAGGGGATGGAGGATGCAGGGGTCCACAAACAGAAAAGGAGTGTTTTGTAGTGACAGGAGGAGGTTTAGGTGTCGGGAGGGGGGACATGTGTCAGTGGCAGCGGGGCTGGTGGCTGCAGCTGGGATCCAGCCTCAAGCTCAGCTGGGTGCATATAAGCCATTGCACTGGGTGAGGATGAATGGGAACACAGACATAAAACATCTACTCATTCATGCATGCACACTTAAAGACTCTCAGAGGAAGTATTTCAGTTTTTCAACAGTGATTCATTCAAGAATGACAAAGAGTTTCTGGTGATTTGCTGTTTTTAGCACCGTACTCTGCATACAGGAACGGTGCGTGAGGGAAATAAAACACACTACTGGATGGTTTATGGTCATTATTTTTACGTCATCATCCATCATCTCTTTCTGTGTCTGGAAATATCCTCATGTTTTATATATATATATAGAGATATATGCCATGTCTACCTCTTGGCTGAGGTAGAGACGTTGGTAAAGACAAACTGAGCTAACGGTTAATAAACAAACTATCGAATAAATTAAAATGTTATGAGCCCTGCCTTGTCATCTAAATTCTTGTTATCACAGCATCAGCATGAATACATTGCCAGTCAGTCGCTTTTATAAAGCTTAAAAATGGTAATGGCTGAAAGGACCTTACGGTGTGTGTGTGTCTGTGTGGCCAGATTTAATTCATGAAAGAAATGCCATAAGCACTAGAAAACATCACAACATGAATAACAACAGTGCTCTTTTGAATAAACAATATAGTTTTTGGTTGCTGTAATCATTCCTTCCTCTTGACACTGAAGACATTGTTTTGTAAAATAATTTTAAAGGGGAGCTATTATGCTCATTTCCAGTTATATTATTCTTAGACTGATACTCCACTAGAGTAGCTTTGCATGATTCACTCTTCAAAAACATCCTCATCAGTCTTGTATTGGCCCTTCATGCAGCCCCTCAGTTCATCCTCTGTCTGAAACAAGACGTGGAGAGCACCACTTTGTCCTTGCTAGTGTGCGTTTGACAGCACAACAGCTTCAGTAACTTAGCTTGGGCAATAACAATATTGGGCTCTGAATGTAAGTAATTTACTTTTTATCGGACCACAAATGAGACAAGAATTAGGTTGGTGTGTCTGTGTGTGACCTTTACTGTACAAAATCACTTCTATAATTTTATTCACTGATTTCAGTGAAACTGGATAATATTTTAGTATAGAAAAGTATAGTAGTAGAATAGAAAGAAGGAATAATTACAGTGACCTATCCTTTAAAATTTGTGGATGGAAATAGACTCATTAAAGTTTGCAAAAGTGACACACAATAAGATGCATCGGACTAAAGTTTAGGCCCGTTAGTGTGTAATGGTAGCATTTATTTAGGAAATGTTGCCAATCAATTAGTATTCTTAAAGGCAATATTAGGTTGTAATTTGCTGGATTAGCCAATTCCTGTATGGATATTTTATCCATAAATAGTCTCTCGACTGATTTTAAATGTATAATATTATAGCATATATTAATATAATATCTCATAAACCATGATAGAGGATGTCTGACTGGTCATTTCATGTTATCTAACTTTTGAAGCCCAGCTATAGATACAATATACAAATATATTGATAAGTACACAATATCTCTCACACACACACACTCACCACTTTGGGTTTAAATGGCGGCTGGATCTCTCTGTTTGCCAGGCGTTCCCAGTCGATGCGTCTGAAGAAGGCCTGCTCCCTGATGTCCCTCTCCCCCTCTGGGCCACAGCCAAGACGCTTCGACGGGTGCTTGGTCATCAGCTGGTGACAAACAGAAGAGGAGGGATTAATAGATGTGACAGAGGCATTTAGCTGCTCGGGGGAAAGAAAAGGTAAAAATAGTGAAGTAGGGAGGGATGAGAAGAGATGAAGAAACTATCTCTGAAGCAAGCTTATATACATATCAACGATCCACTTTTTTTAATCTTTGCTTCTTATTACACGTCAGTGACATTATGCAGAGCCAGACTGACACTCACACTGTTTTCACTTATCTAGTTTTAAAATAGTTGCAGGAAATTACGTTGCCTTTTCATGGCCCCGTTTCTGATTCAACAGCCACTTTTAATTTCGACCATGAATCATTTTTGCAAATGAGATGTGAAGCAAACAATAAGAGGCATCAGGATTATCTCTTTTGTCAGCAGCTCTGGGATGATGAATGATATTTTTTGTGGCGGCATGCAGCTACAGGGTGTAATATCATATTAAATGAAGGTGGGGTGTGTTATTAAAAGACTTATCGGACTGTGCCTGAATCTTAATTCAATCTTCTCTGGTGTGTAAATTGACTCTGAAAACTCATTTCCTTGTTGGTAAATAATCATTACCATTACAGTCATGATGCCACTTCATTGTGACAGTGTCACAAAAGTGATGCCCAGGTATGAGACGAACAGGTGTTGCTAAATAAAGGAGCATTTTTGAAAGCCGTGGAAATGTGTGACTCAGCTGTGTCTGAAAAAAACTCAAAAAATTACATAGAAATTTAAAGCCTCCAAATGATTACCAGTGGTTTCAGCAACATTTTTAATGACCAAAAAACTGCCATATATCTTGCACACACATATATTTTCACATGTGTGTGCAAGTATTCCTTTAAACAGTACTTACTCCCTTGCAGATGGACACAGCTTCTTTAGACATGGACTTGGGGTAGGACACGTTGTGCTCCATGATGGACTGGAAGAGCTCGTCTTCATCCTCTCCATCAAATGGTGGCTGAACAGGAAGACAAACACAGTGTCACAGGTTCACAGTTCATATAAAATTTGGGTGTGACGACAATCTTACAGCTTGAGCGTTGTTCTGTGAAACCTGTCAACATACTGAGGTGACAAAGCCAGCAAGGTGAGCTGAGCAGCTGTTGGTGTCACATCTGTATGTTGAAACACTGTCTCATACTATTTTAATTAGTGGTGCTATGTTGTTCATGGGTGGGTAAAAGTATGTTACTTTGACAACACAAAAAAGGGATTTGGATGGATCAGTCATTCGCGATCCAACTTTAGTAAGAAAAATATCTTCAGCTGAACTGTTGCCTGGAAACTGGAAACCTTAAAATGTACTTTTCTCTTTCTGTAAGTGTCTCAGCATTTCACTGTTCAGTCCAGATAACTTTTTATTGTGGTTTCTTGTGCCAAGGACACATATCGTCCACAGTTTGTCACAGTTTGTCCTCACTGAAGCTGCTCATAAGCAAGTGTCAAACTAAAATGCTGCTTTTCTTTGTGTAGTAAATTAATCATGTAAATTTGGGTTTTTTTCACCTTTCAGGACCTTGAAAGTTGATTTAAAAACAAAGTTCCCTGTGTTATTATACTATCCATTAGTATTGTTGTAATATTGCTAAGGCGGGGTATAAAACGCTCTTTTCGGGGGGTTTATACAAACTACTAATCATACCAGTTTTCCAATCTTCTCTAAATCCTTTGCGATTGTACTACACTGTACAAAAGGGCTGAAACTAATAATCTTTATGTTGATTATTTTTTAGATTAATTGAGTAATGTTTTAATCTATATATTTTTTGAAAAGAATAACTAAAAACATCATCATATGGCTACTTTCTCTGTCTGTATTAGAGGTGCAATTACTTTCAATATCGATGGAACTGTTAACTATTTCTGCAATTAATCAATGGAAATGTTCAATCTAAAACAGTGAGAAACACCAATCAGTCCCAGTGCTCGAGGTGAAATTGCATATTCTGTTTTTTTTTGCTTGATAAATGACTTCAATTAGTTGATTGTTGGTATTACACCACAACTTTATGGATATACTCCACTAAATGTATGGTCCTAATTGAGGGATGGTAACTAGATAAAAACCCTTACAGACCACAACTGGTGCAGTAATTGGTACGACATATTACCTGTCCTGCCAGCATCTCATACAGAAGAACTCCATAAGCCCACCAGTCCACTGATTTTCCATAAGGCTGGTATGCTATAATCTGACAAAGGGAAAAAGGGGAAAGATTAAAAAACCTGAAGTAATCAAGCGTACACGCACTACCTCATCAAGTGTGGTTACTAACAGGTTCAGTGATAAAAGATGGTTTTATTTTTTGCTGCCAAAGATGACTGCAGCTGTGTGACACACAACCCACAGACCTACAGTAAAGATATCAAAGAAACTGTGAACTGTAGCACTGAAAGATGCATTTCTGTCATCTAAACTCCAACCAAAATCAACCACCATTAAATACAGTCAGCTATTTTGAGCTGCCATAACAAAGGCACTTTCTCCTACCATCCAATTTGCCATCCTACACCTCCCTCCCACACAGTCAACACACACACACACACACACACATACACACATACAATAATAATCATGCAGACGCACAAGCAAAGAGCTAAATCACAGCTGCGCTCGCCTTTAACAGGGACAGAAATGCAGCAATTTATACTGTAAAGTTCAGAAAGTTACAATTTGTTGCTCAGCTTTCTTGTCTACACCCACACATGATGTGTGGAGTGTTTATATCTCTCTCCTGATACACTTCATCAGAAAATCTTGGGATCCTTTTGCGTGGGTGTAAACCCAGAAGGCTTTCTAGGACAAAACAACACAGATTTTGTGCTATAAATTGAAGTCAGAAGAGCTTCAAGAAAGGAAAAAGACATGCCTAGATGAAGTTTGCTGTGAGAAACCCGGAGTAAGGGCTTCCCTTGCCTCCCACCTGACAGTGTGCTCCCTCATGAGTCAGTGCAGACAGATAGATACACAGAAATATAAATATCTACCCCTAGTGAATCATCTCTTCACTCTGTGGAATTAACTCTTATTTTTCTCTGTTTGCTGGAAGTTTCTGAACTTGAATCTCTTGCTGGATATTTCTTGTGATTTGTAACAGTAGAATACAGTGGAAAGATCACTTTAGATAAGAACCAAAGCCAAATGCCTAATGAAAGCATTATTTATTAGTTATAAGGCTGTTGTAAGCTCATATAGTTGTTGTTACACATCACACTGGTTACTCATTGTATCACAGTTGTAATGAAATGTATTTTGTAGCAATTCTTAATTCAATGTTTATATATAATCCAATATAAATGTTGACTGCACCTCAAATAAATCTTCATTTTAAAATAGTAGTAAAATCGCCTTAGTTACAGTTGCTATGTTACGAGGAACCTTCCATTCTCAGGTGAATTAACGGTGATTTGACAGTTTCTGAATCTCTTTTTTGACATAAATTCAAAACATTAAACCAACATATTTTCACTCATCAGACAAGAAAATGAACCCCGTATGGTTATACATTCCCATTCAACCTTAATTCAGCCTTCAAATAGTTACACTGTCAGATTTTATAAGCTGTAGCTAGCTAGCTAATTAAGCAAACGTTAGCTCCACGAGTTGGTTAAATAATTATTTTTAATGTATCCAGCTGGCTTGTTTTTAAACAAGAATTTTGTGGGGCTCTTAAATCTGCACTTGATGGCTAAATTTGCTTGTCTCAGGCAAAAGGTTAGTTCTTTATCACTTAATGAGCCATGTAGCTAGCTAAATAAATAGCATTGTTGTTATATTAGATTGTAGAGCTAGTTGGTCTATAGTATATAATAATCTAGTGGGCCTATAATAAGGAAAAATGTATTAGACTTTCATTCCAGTATAACCCTGTTTGTCTGTTCTGAGTGTAGACAAGAGAATCTGTATACTGTCAATGGGACTTGCTATTATTATAATTATAACATAATGCTATTTGAATAACGCTGAGCATGAACTTCCCCAAATCCTAGGACACAACTAACATTAGCCTAGTGCTACAGTGTCTTTGCTTTTGGTGGTAGGCTCGTTAGCCAGGCATGCTAACAACTGCAGCTTTAAAGTTAGAAAAAATAAACACATTGTTTATCACTATTTTTTATACTTTTGCTCCTGAAAAAAAAAGCCTGAACTCTCGATATAACATTACATCTCAGCTGTAGGTTCGCTTTAACATGTAGAGAGAATGATTGACAGATCTGCCTAGTTACAGTTGCAAAGCTGCGATTGGACACTGTCTGTTCAGGGGTGGGGTTTAGCA
Source organism: Morone saxatilis (assembly GCF_004916995.1). Classification (NCBI taxonomy): domain Eukaryota; kingdom Metazoa; phylum Chordata; class Actinopteri; family Moronidae; genus Morone; species Morone saxatilis. Next base: position 11,478,727 of record NW_023339696.1, on the reverse strand, counting down.
AACTTACTAATATTCACTAATAAATTACAGTGGACTAGAAAATCTAAGACACAGAGCTATCTGTTAGCTTTTTGTTGTATTATTCTTACAGTAATCTACACATCCCATTCTCACCTCTGGTGCGATGTAGTCCGGGGTGCCGCAGAAGGTGCGTGTGGACATGCCTTCATACATGTTCTCCTTACACATGCCAAAGTCAGCAATCTTGATGTGGCCCTCTGAGTCCAGCATCACGTTGTCGAGCTTCAGATCCCTGCAGCAGAGAGAAGTTTATGTACATGCATTTCTGGATTCCTTTTGTGTGTTGCTGTCTATGTACAGACGCACAGAGGAGCACAGAAAAGTGTTGCACTGCACAACCGCCACCTCTCTGAGCAGTTTATCTGTCTGCAGCACACATCACATGCTTGGAAAAAAGTAATTCTCGTCCTGAAATATTTTTTTTTCTCTCATCCTGCCTCCTTTGTCCTTTTTATAAAATTCAGTCTATGTCTCTGCTTTTGTTTCATGTCTCTTCATTTTCTTCCCCCTCATTCACCACTTCTTGTATATATGTCACAGAGTAGAGTCGGGATGCTGCTCACAAGGCCGGTGGGATATGAAGAATGGATGTGAGTCCTTCGCAGAAGTGCTGAAGAGGAACAGGGCGACCTTACTCTCTGTCTATCTATCTATCTATCTATCTATCTATCTATCTATCTCATCTTATGTATCTAAAATCCTTTGATGTGTTGTAAAATGTTTTAATGTAAACAGCCTGCGTGCGTTCTGTTTTTCATGAAACAGTAAATTAATTTGAGGTGAATGTGGTGCTTCATTACATAAAACTGCTTTCTGTCTGACTCACCCACCTGTAGATGATTCCCTTTCGGTGCAAGAAAAACAAACCGACAGCAATTTCTGCAGCATAAAACCTGCGAAAATGAAAACACACATAAATAAACATAAACATATAATTTCACAAAAGAAATTTGTCAGGAAACTGATTCTGATGAATACAAGAAAGCAATACACAAGAATCTCTTACCCAAGAGATAAATATGTATCCATCTAACCTTAAATGACCTAATAACATCAGATCCTGTGTACTAGTTAATGGGACTATACCACAAACTACTGATGTACGTCACTGTAACACATTACAGGGGCTGAACTACTAACTCGAGGTGGCTGTAAAGCTTTTAAGCTGCCTGGTGAATATCTCTGTTATTGTTAAAACATGTGTCTGTGAATAGAGTCTCCTTACACTGCCTGTGGCTCCTTGAATTTGCCCATACGTTGGATATGATACATTAGGTCTCCCCCGTTGATGTACTCCATCACAAAGTACAGCCGATCCTAGAAAAAACAAACATGTTATTGCCCAAAGAGCAGCTCTAGATAGATGCTGCACAATGAAAAGTACATAATGTTCACACTAAAACATCAGTGCATTGTATAGAGAATAAAATCATGTAGATATTCATATTCATCTAACAGTCTACAGCCATTTATCCTAACACGTGGTTGTCCTCTCAAGATATTAAAAGGCTTGACATGATCTATTCTTTCAGTATAGCAGCTGGGGTCAGCTCATATACCTGTAGTCAGGGTGCTTTGATCAGTAAATGTAGTTTTTATTAAAGACTCCTTGAGTCACCCTGTCTACGCACAAAGTCTACGTCATACTGGAGACTTCGTATTCAAGGGTGGTCTCAGCTCAGTATTAATTTTCTCTGCAGAATGCTGGCAAAGGAGTGCGTACAAAGGTAAGGCAAATACAGACGTAACAGTAGAAAGACAAACAGGGACACACACACACGGTTTAAAATGCAGAGGAGACTGATGGGCTGATGAAAGAATGATGAGGGAGCAAAATGGCCCTCTTTAAATAAAGTCAAGTGAATAAAAAATAACCAAGACTTGGGTTGTGACTGAAGTTTTTACACACCACAGTCTGAAAGCAGGAGTGGAGCTGTGTCAGGAAGGGCGGTTTGTCTCTCTGGGCCAAGACCCTCTTCTCCACCATCGTACATTCAACATCGTCATCCTGGATCACCACGTCTTTCTTCAGGATCTTGATGGCGTACAGCTCCTCTGTTGACTTCATCTCTGCCAGCATTACCTGCAGTCGACCGAGACACAATAGGTCAGAGGTCACGATGAAACAAGGAGGCGTTTCTTTGGCTCCCATATTTAAAGCGCTACAATGATTAATGACCTTTTGTATTACCGTCTGCAGTGGCTCTCACCTTGCCAAAGCTGCCCTTCCCCAGCAGGGCCAGGAAGTTGAAGTCGCTCAGTCGGACCCGGTCCATGTTACCTGAAGGCAGGCTGAACCGCCGGTGGTCTGACGGCGTGATCACTTTCTTACCGTGGCCCAGCTTGGCTTTCTGTGGCATTAAAGTAAAACATATACTTAAGATTTTTATTTGTCTACTGCTGTGAGTGTCTTACATGAGTTCTTATGTACATTGATAGTTTCACAAATAAAGCAAATAATAATAATAAATCAAACTTTGCTATATAAGCTTTACTGTCAGTTTACAAGTAAGTAACTTTGTGTATGGTGCCTCCCCCTCTTGTATGACTACGAGGAGAAGACATTATCAGTCATCATGCTGGTGTCTAACAGCTGGAGTCAGATATTCACATCTGGTTTTCACAGAGAGTTATCCATGCAGATCACAGATTGCCACAGAAGCAGGACTTAATTACTGGTTGTAGAAGACAAACGTGAGCCCGCTGGAAGTGTGCTTGCCAACTACTAATCACAGCAGGATTGTGTGTAATTCTGCAGCCTTTCAGTTAGATAAATATCATTAAATAAACCACACATGCAAGAAAAGAGATGATGTCAAATGTAGCATAAAGGAATGTAAGATTATTGTACCATATTAATTAAAGTTATTTACTGGATTTTCAATCCCATTCAAATATGTTTTACTGTATTTTGCATGGCTGGCCATCATATTCTAATATATTATCATCATCTTTTTAGCATTTTAGCATCAGAGTCAAATCAACTTTCTGTATTCTTTCTCTATTTCTATGCAGAGAGATCAGAGTGATTTTTTTTCCCACTGACATGCCAGACAGATATTCAGCAGGATCTCTGCACTGGTGCATTTTGGGAAATTGTGAGGTGGGCAGTCAGTGGGGGGTGCCAGAGTTGCAAGGTTCCCTGTTGTTATAATGACCAGCCTGCCAAGCGTGTGTGAACAAAAAGGGCAATTAGGACCCTGCCAGCTCCCATCATGGCTCCGGCGGTTGTCTGTTTCTGTCAGATAGAGCAAAGAAAACAGGCGACCGGTGGGGCACCAAGAGGCTGTTGCCAGGCCAACCGTTTCTCTTCTCTTGACTCAATGTGGTAATACACTCGACATAATAACTGTCACATATCTGACTTAAGGTTAAGTGGCTCTACATGTACACCTGGTTTGGTTAATTAAGAGCAGAATAATTTAAACATTAACTAGGTGTGTCAGTTGTGGTTACAGAAAGATAGTCTGCGGGAGAGTCGTTCTCATTTTGACCCTGGGCACTGTTGACTCTGTATGCTACCAAATACAGTAAGTCTAGTAAGTCATTGCAGTTGATTATTTCCACCTGCCAGCCCAGGTGTAACTGAGACAGCTGGAATTAAAATCAGCTGCACTCTGATATCAAACATATTAGATGTGATGTGAACTGCTACAGCAAGGTGGCAATTAGAAGAAAAACATCAAAGAGGGAATTTAACTACCTTCCAGGTTATTAGCTTTCTTTCTAAAGGCACATTTTAGGGTCCCAAAAAGATTAAAAGGAAACTGTTACTCAAAATGATGTTGTTTTTTCTGGTTTATCTCTAACTGCTGCTTTTGTCTTGTAAAATACTGGATATTTTCACCTCTTTAGGCCACTACAAATCAGTCTACTGACAGAAAATCTAGAAAGGAAGAATTACTTTTTGTTTTTGTTTTCTCAGTAATAACTCTTGCTCACATTTTTAGGACTCACAAGCCAAAAAATCATATAAAAATCACATAAAACTTAGAACTCCTACAGTAAGTTACCCAAGACAGAACTGATCTGGTTTATGTCAACTAAGTTTTACAACACTATACTTGGAAAGTAATGTAACTTCATCACTGTTGTTGCTTTAGTCATTTAAATAATGTGGTAATCATGTGCTTATTTTGTTTACTGCAGCTTGGAATATGTGTTCTACCATAACTTTGACCTTGCAGAGACATCTAGTGGTAATTTTCAAAATACAGTAAACATGGACCATTTGCCTGTATAAAAATGACACATTAACAGTTCCCAAAAAACATATATCTGTTTCAACACAAACAAAAGTTTGGAATATTTATGTCAGAGTGGCCACACAAAGTTGTATTCAAACACATACAATACAGCCAGTCTTATACTAAATATAACACTGCCACCGTGTGGAGAGATTTGGCATGCACACCAAAGAACCTGCCTGTGGGTGCATCCATTCATACAGAGACTGTGCATAAGTCAGTGTCCATCCATGCTTCATGTCATAAAAGCCTTCTATAGTCCAACCAAAGCCAGACTAGTAGAGGGCGGACTGTGGACCACTGTCAGCCAATGAGTGTGAGCCTCTCTTGGCCAAAGACAGTGCACTGATAGTGGCAAGGAACACATTTACTAACAACAATGCTGTCTGGTGTTTGTGTGCAAGACAGGGATTACATATGTTAGAGCTGTTATATACACTTTTATGTTACATTTTATACTCTTATGAATTGTAGAAACCTTGGCTGTTAATGTGTTTGCGGCTTAAGTTTCAAAGAGGATGTTGCATTTTGCTCTTGTTTGTGCTGGAGGAACAGCAGCTGCTTTCCTGTTTGCACTGTAAAGCCAAATGCATATGCTGCAAATGTCAGACTTTGCTGATCTGGCCTTTGCTGCAGGTGCTGCAAAATCCTCAAAATGTATGCCTGAATTGTTCCTTTATATTAAAATGATATGTAGTCCCTTTAGTTGTATGTTTATGTATGTTAGACAGAAAGAAGGAGGAGGTTAGAGTATGTGAGAGGGGTTAGAGAAATAAAAAGCAGGTTCGTTTAGTGTGTGCATAACAGCAAGCAAATTGGGCTGGTTCAACTATATGTTGTTGAGAGCCTTTGTTAGTAAATCAGATTAATTTGTGGAAGCCCAGAAGAGCTCCACAAACAATCCTAACACAGTAAGTAAAGTGAGTGTGATGCAAGCTGGCAGTGAGAGAAGAAGAGACGGAGCAGGCAGAAGAGCTACCTTGAGATAGTGGATATTTAACTGGCAGGCCTAGAAAGAAAGAAGAAACTCACTTATTAGTGCGGTCAGCTGGTGTGTGTCTTTAAAAGGGAGCGACAGAATGCACATGTGGACTGATGAGTCATTATTTCTATATCTGTTCCATCAATCAATAAACAATAAAAAAAACAATCAAAGGCGTGACCAGAAAAACAGAATAAATCCTTTTTCTATCACATATGGTTGCATCTCTTCAGCTCGCCCCCAGTTTCCATGGCAACCGCACAGTTGTGTGAAGACGCTAGGCCTCGGAAGAAAGTCAAGGTCAGCATTGCACAGTGCGGAGAGAAATGGAAAAATTAAAAACAACAAGACTGAGTGTCTTGAGGACTGATGTAAGGAGATGACATTTACACTCAGTATTAAAACACCTGAGTGCACACACACGGATCTGGACTTTAATAAAACTACCCTCACTCTCTCCCATCTCCGTCTTCTCAGGTGAATCCAATACGGCTTTGGACTTGTTTACATTGCAGCGTTTAATATGGCGTCCACCTTCTGACCCGCATGTCACAACAGACGCGAAAGAGGTTATGAGTTTTATTTTTGAGTGTCACGGTAATAGAAACCTCACTGATTGAATGCAGTAAACAGGTCGCCCACTTGAGAGCGACAGTTGGTTGCATATCACTTTTTTTTAACATGATTTAGTTCTGCTTTACTACAGATCAACAAACACAACAGTTTCAAAGTGAACAATAGTGCTTTTGATTTTTGAATGAAAAAACATCATATTTACTTATATTTTAGTCAAAGTTACATTATTATTTCACATTAATAAAAGCAACCATCATGTTCACCATAGAGTCTGCCAGGAAAGTGTAAAAACTGAATGTGGCAGACATATACTCCAATGTAATGTAGCCTATACATTTAAGTAAAGTGGATAAAACATGAAAAAGGACTAATGTAGTCCAAGAAGCATGATTGAGAGAAAATATATTAAGACAAAATAACACCAAAGTTAACTGTTGTGGGAAAAAAACCCAGATTTTTTGTGCGCTAGTGCTAGTTTTGGGCTGGTGCTAGTGCCGCTTCAGTTGGTTCAGCTTGCTGGAATGGCTAGCTACAAACATTAACTGAGCAACCAGCCAGCTATCTGTTGGTCAGCTAACATTAACCAAGCGAGCATACCTACTAATTTCTCACATCAATGTTTTGTTTGTAACTTTAATGTTACGTCTGAGGTGTTAAAAAGGGTTTTAGGTTCAGATTAGACATTCTGAAAAGTAGACTGTCTTTTATTTCCTTGGCACCACTAGACGATGATCATAGCTGTTTCCATTGACAGAAGCGAGTATTATGAATTAGTATCCATACATTAGGCCCCCCCAGGAGCTTTGCCATCTGTAAGCTTGCACTGTATATGTATATATGGGAGCATTTACTTTTCTTGCCAGGAGAAAGTGATCTCCCTCTCTGACACACAGGGTGAAAAACACCAGCGGGAACAGAGACAATGTTACCATGGTGACGGAAGAGAGGAACACATTTTGTTGGAGCGAGTGTGACAAAGAAAACCTACTTAAGCTTTTATTCAGTGTTACAAATTCACAGACCCGAGTCAACCTCGCTCTCTTGTCCTCACCTCAAACTTCTGTCGGAGCTCCAGGTTGACGTCGTCCACCTCAGGGATAGGAACATTGTAATACTCTCCCTCCTCCTGGTTCAGCAACTTGTACCTGAGACGGGGGAGAAAAAATGGAGGAAAGTGAATTTTATTTTTTTCATCTACTTTCCTTTTAATCCATCATCCATGCATCTCTTCCTCTGTCCACCCGTACAGCAATAAAACTCCACATCTCTGCACCCCTACAATAATAAGTCTTTGAGGGTTTGCAGGTCCGCCAACTTGACTCTGCTTCCTCTCTAATGTACACATCCCCTCAGCCCACTCGTCTCATGACCTGGAACATATAGCACAATACTCAGGCAAACACACAAAATTTCCGAGCTGCCAATGCCAATGTGCAGGTATTTCCTGGAGCCTCTAACTGCGCTTAAAGCAGCAGTCGATCAGGCTCGGTTTAGGCTAGGTGGAGGCAGGTATGCTAACATGGGAGAGTGACTTTAACATCTCTGTGAGTGTGTGTTTATCAGTGTGAGACAAAGCAGACAGACAATGACAGAAAGGTGAGGAAATGACGCCAGCGGACGGCTGTTTGTCAGACTGAATGGAGTTGGCTTCGGTCGGCGGTGTTTATGTCTGTTTTACACACAATGTACTGCTGTTTTAGTGACGTTGGTTGTGGCCGGTGTAGTTTCAAGTTAACAAATTGGCTGTAAGAAATATAATAAAACAGGCTCTTTGTCTATATGCAAAATAAAACTCTTGAAAGCTCTCGAAAACCATCATTTAATCACTCAAAACAGGCTTGTTAAAAAACAAGTTTAAAGGACCAATTGTTAGTTGTGGTAAAATAATGTGTGATAATTATGTGAAGAGACACCTTCACTGAGCTGTATTTATAGTATGATACAGTCACAGAATGACTGTGGAACATTTACAGAGCAATCCACAGTACTTATTTTCATTACTTATTAAAGGTCAAGTGTGTAACATTGGCAGACATTTAATTTAATATTCATGTTTTCATTAGCGTATAATCACCTGAAAATAAGTTTCACTATGTTTTTGTTACCTTGGAATGAGCAGTTTTTATCTGCTCCTCTTCTACGAAGGCGGCCATGTTGAACCACAGTGTTTCTGCAGTAGCCCAGAAGGGTGCAACTACACCACTAGATGCCACTAAATCCTAGACATTGGTCCGTCCTTTAATTGTTCTGTTCATATTCTGTGAATATTCCTCTAATTATGTTTTTAGTTATACCTTTTTTACTTTTACTACAGTATACTACTGTAATAATACAGATACAATACAATATATATTATTGTATTGTATCCTTTATTTTCAGGCCTCCCTTCAAAAGAAAAGTCACTTGAGCCACATTTTATTATAGATCCCCTCCAGATATGTATTAAGACATATAATAATAGTCTGTTTGGAGCAATAATGTGTGTCTGGTAAGTTTTTCCGCTATAAAAGTACAATTTCCACATTAAAAGCCTTAAAAAGGCATTAACTCTTGCTGGATACAAGATATCTCCTACTTAATTGAAAACTCCAATCTCTGTATGTGCGCTGGAGGCTTCAAGTTTCTACGTCACACTTGTATAAGTTGCAAATTGGACCAGGATTGACTTCCACAGTATCAGATTTTCAATGAGCACAGAGAAACTTTCCACTTTAGTGTCAAACTTTACACAAACATCACTCTGCACAGTGAAGTTTTTAAAAAAAAAATATTATTCAGTTTCAGCAACACTGGTCGTCTGGCACAAAACTTTGCATTTTACATGTAAATCTGTATAAAAGCAGCATCTAATGTTATTCTGGATATGACCAGCTGAGGATTTCAATTGTCTCAATTGATGCAATAAATAGAAGTGAAATATCACTGACCATCCACAATGGTGAGCTTTGATCAGCTCGGACACTCCAAACGACATGGAGCCCATGAAATCGTTTCGAGTGGTTCGGTCCCAATCCCACACCTCAATGGACAGACGGCGGTCCTTATCTGATGCTTTCAGTTTACTGAATATGTACACAGGGGAAAAAGTAGCAATATGTGACGACAGAGGTCCTTATTGTATTTCTTTGAAGAACTATATAAACTTATTAGGCACAACAGTAGACACACACACAGACTCACAAGGTAAAGGACTCGTTCCAGCAGGGGTTGAGAGAGGAACGGATGGTCCTGGTCTTCTGTTTGGTCTCGTTCTTTGGGTCGGGGGTGAGTTTAAGTTTAACATAAGGGTCTGATAAACCATTTGGATCCATAGGAATCAGGTTCCTGGCCTCACCCACTAGAAGAAAAAGGAAGGGAGACACAGAGAGAGAGAAAATGTAACCATATGTGTGTGTTTGAGTCCCGAGCCAGATTCATGACTCCACACTGACTCACGAGTTAAAATGGACAGAGATGCAAGAGTGTAGACATGAGTGGTGAGTCACTGCAAGTCACTCCAAGACCGGACAGCAAACAGAAATGATCTAAGCTTCAGTCCCAGCAGTTGCCTCTCTGTACTACATATGTGGACTTAGATGACCGATGTCACATAAGTTTTGAGTCATTCCAAGTTTAAACAAGTTTTTTTTTTTTTTTTAACAAAGAATGCCTGAGAGGTACCCTGGGAACAAACAATGTACTTCAGATGGTCAGCAGTACTACTGGGTATATTTCTTTTTTTGGGTACAGATATAATGTGTCTGTAGAATAGAGTATTTGGCAAGTACTGGCCAGATTTGTTGTCTTATTTACGTATAGATAGATGAAGGCCCAGACTCCTCTATGAGCTAATGGCTCATCAAATCAGACACCACATGCTCTGATAACAGGTGCCACGAAGCAAAACATACTCTCAACATTCTCTTTAAGTTGACAGTGTGAAACAGCACCAACTGGATTCTAACACTGGTGGGTGTTAGGCCGCACAACAAATGTAAAATCAACAAAAACAAGAAATACTACTCGCCTAAAAGTCTGTCTCACACATTCTGTCGAAAACAACTAAATAAGACAGGTGACAATAAACTCTCCTCAGTGGAAGCAGTGAATAGATTTGCTGTAGCGTACTCTCATGCATACGGTTAGGCAATAGGTGAGCAGATAATGTGAGGGAGGCGTTTCCCTGTGTAATAACTGACAAGTGGAGAAAAAAAAGGAGTGCTGTTACATAGCAACAGGAGTAGGGGGACAGGGTGGCGTGAGCATGCCACCTTCACCATGGCGACAACATCTACTGTAAGTGGCCAATGGGCCGACTCCAGCACTGCCCCACTTAGCATCATCGTGTGAACACACCAAATGTCAGCTATGGGAAAGTCACAAAGAAAGGAAGAAAGAAAGAAAGAAAGAAAGAAAGAAAGACAATATAACAGAGAAAATCTAACTCATGACAAAACTATAACAGACGGAGAGCAGAAACAAGATCACACTGATCCTCTAAAACTGTGTTTACCAGCTCCAACCCCCCCACTCTGCATATTTAAATGTAATCAGACACAGTGCAGGAGAAAAAGGCTGTAATCTGTGTTTCAGAGAGTCAGTGTGAACTTTCACACAAGGACACGTTCGCTGAGGTTCTTCATTAAAACAGTGGTAATGTATTTTCGTTCCAAAGCATAAATATTCCAGGGCTGAATACAAAGCGTTCGCAAACATTAGAAAAGACCATGTCATTTAGAGCTGCCGCAGTTCATTTAGGTCTGTCTTAGGGAGATTTAATTAGATTTATTTGACATTAGCTGTTTGTCATTGCTGGATGCGACTGTAATGTCTGTAAGGCAACATGCTTTTAAGGGATTAAGGGAGAAAAACTCACAAGCATAATAAAATAACAATGAAACAGGAACAAGTCTTCATTTTTAGTGGGCGATTAGTGAATTAATCAATTAGTCAATTAACAGAAAATTAGACAGCAACTATTTTTGATAGCTAAAAATCCCCTTAAATCCATTGTTTCAGTTTCATAATGTGAATATTTTCTGTTTTTCTCACTGATTATCTTTAGGTTTTGGACTGCTCGAACAAATTATACAACCTGACTGTGCCTACTAGGCTTTGGAAATCATGATGAGTATTAAAGATCAGATTAATCAGCAATGTAATCATTACTTGCTGTCCTTTTGGGCATTTTTTAAAGGGCTGTGGGAGTTACTTTCCAAACACTGTACAAAAAACTATAAATAGCTTCTTGAAGGGTGAAGGGAGAAAAACGAGCTCTAAATCTCCATATTCATCACTGTGTGCAAGGAGGAGAGAAAAGAGATGGAAAACTGAATTATGGCAGAAACATGAATGAATTTATTACACTTTACTATTTAATTCAAGCATGGGAATCCTTGAATGAAAAGAACAGGGCTCAGATCACAGGATTTAAATCATGAAAACATGAAGGACAATAAGGTGGTATATCATAATATTTCTTGTCAACTTATCATGCTGTACCAGCTTTCTGCAGTAGAGGGCAGTGCAGGTCTCTCATTCTGAGTTGCATATATGACAAAAAAAGAAGCTTTTACCTTGTTCATGAATGTGTTGCTTCAACCTCATAGTTCACTCCTTATCCAATACAAATTCTCAGCTACAGTAATTCCCCTCCCTGTCTCTTTGTCTCTCTCTTTCTGTCTCTCGCTCACCCCACAAGCCCACACACACAACAACACACAACACACACACACACACTGATACTGTTGCACAAATTCACACACACACACACACACAATAAAAAGTACGAGGAGCAGAAGGAAAATCTTAGCATCCCACGTTCTCATCTAAATCCTCCCCTCTGCTGGCTGTGGCAGCGTTAAAGGCATCAGTCACTTCCATAGCAACGCTGGCACCAAACAACGCCAAAGCAACTCCAACATGCGTGTAAACACACTAATGAGGCAAACACACACACACACAGACGAATGTACACACATGCAGAACACTTAAGTGTGTGTTTAAGTTTCACACACAGTAAATGTATTTGCGCACATGTGCAGTCTTTCTTTCTTTCTCTCTCTCTCTCACACACACACACACAGACACACAATGAAACATCATCATCAGCAGTGACCAAAGACCATCTCTGCTGTCTGTTGTTGCTTAGATACAACAAGAGCTGCTTTCCTTCTGTATCCTCCCTTCCCATCGCTCCTTATGAGGTAGTTACCAATACAATTGTGTGTGTGTTTACTTTATCACTTGTTGGGGGGTAAAACAGACATGATACAGGCAGAAAAAGCAGATTATACATCTCAATGTTAACTCCATTAGAGACTTCACCAATTCACAATCACTGAAATGAGGCTGCTGTTCACATTATGCATCGTAGAAGAAGAAAAACCACCACTCTGCATCCACTCTGCTACCGTTGCAACCGTCCTGCACTGTGACACGCAGTTAAATGTTCTTATTTTACAAAAGTACCAACAAATACACGAGAAGAAAGTGCAGTGACACTTTTAGAGCCTCGATCCTTTGTAGTTTAGAGATAATGAGGGACAAAGTTCAAGTTCTTTCTTCTTCAGAATGTTCTGTGTCATACCTACGATAATTTCTCTAAAGTGCTGAGTGTTATTCTCCGCACTCAATGTTACCAGTAAAACTAAAGACAATTTCAGTCAGAAACTTGAGTCTGCATACGATCATCTCAACATTATCTTCTGTATCTGATCTGAATGCCTGCTTAATAAAAATATGCCACAGCTAAAAATGACATCTCATTTGGATCCCGGGGCGGGTGCGTGTGGGGCTGCGGTGTGCCGACAATGTAATCTCCCGAAAAGGCTTTGAAATTCAAATGTGTTGTTGCATAACAATGCCATGTGCAACCAATGAATGCCTGATAATCTGGGGGAAAGCTGCACGGCCGAACGGAGCTGGATGGATCCCCGCAGTGCACTGCCAGGGATGTGAATGCAGACGTCACACACAAACAGACACAGTGGAGGGAGAAGGAGAACCAAAATGACCTTAAGATTTCTATTTCTGTACGTGGTTGTTTTAAGGAACTGCTAGGAAATTCAACAAAGGGCGGGCTTTAGAAGGAAATGATACTCAGTGAGACATGAGTGGTGCTTTGGGTTTTTGTAAAATTCCACCCACTCTCCCCTAAAACAGAATTCACAGAACACTTGCGCTTGTCTTTTTCAGTGAGAAAGTGTTCAAGTAAACTATTGAAAGGATAATGAGTTCTGCTGAGTTGACAGCCAAAAGAAGAATAATATACAATAACAAAAAAACAAAAATCTGAATTTATTGGCACATTTAGCTTTAAAAAAAATAATACAAGAACCAAAATAGTGGTGGATTAACAGCCGTGTTTTGTTTGCCTGATAGTAAGCTGCACAAGTTAGCATGTCTGGCTAAGCGAGCTTAACCTGCAGTAGTATAATAATAATAATGCATTACTTCCGTGGGTTAACATTAAAAGTGAAACAAAGTTAAAACACAAATAAAGTCTGGCTTGTCCAAGTAGGTTAGCAAAGCAAGATAAACAGAGTTATGTTAGAAATAAATAACTCTCTGATCTTACGCTTTCTTTATCATAACACTAGGGCTATTTCTTTATTTCCATGTCTTCTAATCAGCTGATGAGGATGCTAACCTTTTGCCTGGGACATGCACAGCCGCATTCTGCATATTGCATATTGCTTAAATATGCATTAAGTGCATATTTAAGATCCTTTTACAGGGTTCTTATGTTAAAATGAATCAGCTGGAAGCATGAAAAGTCAACCCACTCATGGAGCTAATGTTAGCCTAATAAACTGCAGCTGTTGTGTGTTGTGTGCACTGCATATGTGTGGTGTTAGAAACATGACACTACTACATTTATTAACTTTTCATACACGTGCAAATCCTTCACAGGCAGCTTTAAAAATGTTTAAAAGTGTGTTCAAAGCTCATGAAGACGTGTTGAGCTTGAATGACCTTGGAAATAGTGGTTTGATAAAAAAACACAATTTCTAGTAATTTCTTCTAGTCGCCTATTACAGCTGCATATCATATTTGTCATGGATAGTGAACAACTATTTATAAATAAATAAATACTTTAATAATATAATGAATATACAGAATAGATATTTCATATTTATATGAATATATTACTGCAACTGCATTATATTGTATCTTTCAGTAATTGTTTATTATTGCCAGGAGGAGTTAGTTGTTGACAAATACATGAACAATACATTATTCTCACAAAAAATGTTTTTTTATTAAAACTACATTGTGTTATAGTGTATTTATATATATAAATATGCTGCACGGAATTAAAATAGACTGTTGTTGCTAATGTACATGATACAAATATTTTAAAAAATGTAAAAACCTAACCTATTCACTATTTGTATGCATGCTGTCACAGAAAACACACACGTTCCAATCAGATAGATACCCACTAAGTGATGCAGTAAGAATAATATTTGTCAAAAGGCTCTTAGAATAAAAAGGCTAATCTCAGATATTAAGCCTTCATTTGTACGACAGGGCGGATGTCTTGCTATGAGTTGTGTCACTGGAGGAAAAAAGTCTTGTTCAACAGTGCTTCAAACCTGAGGCGAGCATGTCAGCAGTAGGAAATCTCCCCCTGAGTAAACCGCTGTGTGCTCATTTTGGCCCCATCCTCAGATGCCCTATGACTGTTTGTGTCTATCTAGGCAGGTCGAGGGGGGACGTTTGCATGTTTACCTTTCCTTTAAAATCCAGACTAAACTTCCCCACATGCCCACAAGTTATTTATGTCACCTTTGCTTCAAGACACGTCGATCAGACGGGTAAGAGAAGGATGACAGAGGCAATCAGTGGGAAAAAAGGAAAAGGAAAGAAGTCACTTAACCGAGCAACAGTTTCAGCTTGTTGAAAAAGAGAGGATGATGTAAAAAAAAAAAAGGACAGATGTTGATGTCTTATTGAGGAAGAAAAAGGAAGGAAGAAAAGGAGTGTGACTGAATGGACAGGAGCTCAGCAGGTACAGAGGGCAAATGGATGCTGAGAGCAAGGGGGGAGGCATGCTGAGGTCTCGAAGGAACAGGTAGGAGACGATAACAGAAAATGTCAATATTGGAAAAAGGGATGGATGGGAGAGATAGAGGGAAAAGAGGAGAGGAAGGGGGGTTGGGGGGTGAGAGAGAGAGAGCGCTGGAGATGTGTCTGTTTTCTTCGCTGGAAAGATTTAATCAAGTTCACATCAGTGCGGTGAACCACAAAGGCCCACCACTTGTCTGTGGGAGCCAGAGGGGACTCGGAGAACAAGCTGAGGCTTCACTGTTCAGACCGCTGCCATTAGAGAGGGAAAAAAACCCATCTTAAACTCAAAACAAAACACTGCAGAACATGTATCCTCTGCCTTCTCTCCCTCCCGTATTGTGTTCTCAGTATTGACCTTTATCTGTGGTTCTCCTCCTTCGATACTGTCAATCGCAGTCCATGCTTTGTCTCAGCTGGTGCGTCGTTTTCATTATTGTACTTCAGGTTTCTATCCTTTTAATCTAACCTGGATCCGCTGAAATTATTTCACTCGTAATAGACTCGTAATAGACGAGGAACAATTAATTTCATCCACATTAGGTCTCAACAGCTGACTCTGCATCTTTCTTTTGTTATTATCTCTGTACTCAGTATAATACATACAGTACTGGGAACATTTGCACATTTCTCGGTCAACATTTTGCACATTCCATCTATTAAACTAACACTTCACAGCTCATTATATATTTTTAATCTATTTTTTATTATATTGTAAATATTTCCTTTTCTTTTATTATGTTCATTGCCATGCACCTAAACAACAAGGCAATTCCTTGTACCTGACAATAAACCTGATTCTGATGATAAAAACCTTGTATTTAATGGTTCAGTGTGTAGGAGGATCTGTCGGCAGAATAACTATCGGAAATATAATATTCATCTGTATGTCTTTATAAGTGAATAATCACCTGAAAATAAAAAAAATCATTGTATTTTTGTTACCTTAGAATGAGCATTTTTTCCACAGAGGACGTTATCTTTAACTGCCATGTTTCTACAGTAGCCTTTTTTGCAGTCTTACTGCTGGATGCCAATAAATCCTACACATTAGTCCTTTAACCTTACACCTTACATTATGTAAAGATTAGTGCTTAAATCAATTAGTTAATCGATTAGTTATCCAACACATCATAATTGACAACAATTTTGAAAATGTATTCATCTTCAAAGTCTTTTATTAAGCAAAAATGCCAAATAATTATCAAATATGAGGATTTGCTGCTTTTCTCTGTTTTCTTTTTAATAGTAAATTTACTAACTTTGAGTTTTGGGCTGTTTTACCAAACTAATCAACAGATGAATCCATAACGAACACACTCACTTGTTGCCGCTCTGAGAAAGACAGCTATAGCAGCCATATGATGAAGGGAAAACAGACACAGAAGTATGGAGTTTGTATTTTTTCTAAACATCAGACACCACATATGCCAGTAGCAGGTGCTGCAGAACATATGGCCACAGTTTACTTGGAAGTGGACACAGTGTGAAACTGCAGCAACACTTTTATAAACGCTGGAACACTGGTGGGAGTTTTTGGTGTGTGTGCATTAAATCAAGGACAACACGAGGGGGTGTGGGTGGGGGGAGCACATCAATCTAACATGGTAACAGCCGTCTCTCCCACTCTCTCCATGAATGTCAGCCAGTTCAGTTTCAGTTGTGTCTCTTTAGCCTAATCTGAAACGACTGAGGTAACCATGTCAACGAGACCACCGCTGTCATCACTGTTAATATTCCGCCTCATTTCCTCGTTCTTGCTGACGGTGGTCGTCACATCACAGACCTTGTTCCGCAGCGCAACGGACAAAAGAGCTGGATGTTGTCTACAGCAAAGCAAATAAAAAAGACAGCGACATAATAAACTGAAAAGCAATTCAAGTAGAGAGAACAAATGATGTAAGACTACTGTGAATACAACTTCCTCCCCTATTGCTATCCATCTGGAAGACTGTAAACAAACAAACATTTTTTATTAAAGCAACATATTTCTAAATCAATCACATCAGCCACTCTGTTCCCGCTGTAGCTGGAGGTTATTCCTGTCTGATCCCCACTGAGTTAAAAAACACTTATTAGGGGTCGCAGCAGCTCCAATCATTCCCTGACCACCAAACCCAAAAACTCGGCTGTGTGTGTGTGTGGTGTGTGTGTGTGTGTGTGTGTGACAGTGAGAAACAGGTTGTGGAAGTGACCCAGCAGTCATTTCTCTCCCTGCCAAAGGCATTTTAACACCGGAGAGTCGTCCACTCCAGGTGCTGCTCTTGACTGACAGGATAATTTGGAGGTGTTGAAAATACACACACGGGTTATGAAGGCAGTCATGACTTCATTTTTGTGCTGACACAGATACATACAGTAAAACCTTGTCCAACCACTTCAGAATTTGATCAATTTAAACTTAAGCTATATATCTACTTCATTTTGTTTCTTTTAAACTGTTTTCCAACATTACTCTTGCCTTTATTTGTTTGTACAGAAGTCCTTATCACTGCAATGTCATCACCGACCTCACAGATGACGATTCAGAATGGCACCAAATTCATTCAGCTGAAGGTTGTGCTCTACTTTTTGCTGAAAGTAACTGAGTCACAGTGGTTCTTCTCAACCTTTTTGGTATCAAGGACCCACAAATTGACCCATATTTGACAAGATGTAGTTTGTATTATTGTATTATTGTATATGTAGTATAGCTAAGATTTAGTTATTCCATAAGTGTCTATATTGGCAGATAAACAAGAGAAGAGTGTGCAACCTATTAACAGAATAATCATTATATAGAATCACTCATTGGGTAAACTAATAACCACTTTAATAATAATGAAATTAAAATATTCATAATTTTTCTGGGGGACTTCCTGGAACCCCCGACCGAACCACTACCATAGAGCATGTACATAACAGTCCTTTTCTGGCTGAGCTGCCTGTATGTATCTAATTAAAAATGGATCTGGTTCTTTACTTTTTCATTTTTACTGGACCATTTGGCTCATGATAATGCAAAAAGTGTCTCCACCATTGTTCCTGAGGGCTTGGTTGACCTGAGCAGGGCTGCAGACATATAGATTTGTATTCACTTGGCAGTGATAAAAAAAAAAAAAAACACTGGGGTAACAAATGGGAGTTTAATGTCAGTTCTACCTCCTAGTGGGCAGGAAGAAGACTCTTAGGTTAATCAGTTCAAAAAATAAGTTGATTATAACATCCAAACTAAAAACCCTGGCAACAGAGTTAAAACTGGCACTGACAAAGAAAAAAATACCTTTTTGTCCAGCAAAATAACATGTTTAGCACTGTAGTTAAAGACAAATTGTCCCTCTGCATCCTTTCATTAAATGAGTGAGTGACCACATGAGACAAGTACTACAGGCAGAATGAACACATTTTTCTGAATAGTTCATTAACACAAGTCTCAGCCACTCATAGTATCTGAGAGATATGAATATGAATAAATCCAGAGATTTTCTTTCAATGGTCTGAAAATTAACCACTCACAGTCACATCAGGGAGCCTCTTGCTCACGTCACTCTGAGACTGAACAGCCTAAAGTGCCGCACAACACAAAACGACACACCAACGGAGAATGAGACCAACCTGTGACATGTAGCCTGTCCAAGCTGACCTCGATCTTGAGGAAGAGGCGACCCCGACGTTCCGTGTGGTCTGTCCCACACAGGCTTGGCACGTTGACCACACACTGCTTGTGCACGTTCATGTCGCAAGCTAGAGACAGAAAACAGAGTGTTGAGTTTATCTGCAGAGGACTTTTGTAACTCCTTGTGTTAAGAATGAAATGTTCCTCTTTCCTTATTGCATCTGAAGGTGAATCATGCATAAAAGGGGATGACAGGTAATGAATTTAAACAGCTTAATGCAATTTGTGATATAGACTTGGTGTGGTGCAGTGGGGAAAAGAAACTTGAATTAACCTTTATTCTACAGAGATCTCAGCAGCAGAGAGTGAGCACAAAACAAAATAAAATGTTGTGCTGTGCTAAATTACTCTAATTAACAAAAAAGAAAGTTGAATAAAAGATTCATGGAACCACGGAGAAGAGGACAGAGAGTTGTGGTTTGCTCAGTAAACCTAAAGATACACTTAAAAATGCTTTTAAGAGCAAACACACATTTAAGATCAACTCTCAGGTGTCACATGATTAATCATGTGTATGCTCAAAGCAGAAATAGATAAAAGGATACAATACATAAGATATAAGTATTTAACGTACATCTGTTTATTCTTTACAAAAATTAACTGAAATGAAAAGTTAAAGTTTTCTTTGTGTAGAATCTTTAATATCTCTTCAGATTTGAGAGCCAAAAGAAACAGGATAAATCACTTTTATAGTACAACTATTTCAAAAAATTAGCAGTTTCATAAAGACCTGCCCTGGTTTTGAATGTCTTCTGGACTTCTCACAACATACTGAAGTAAAGTTAATGCCTATCCAGTGTTTTAACATTTTAGAGGATTGAGACTGTAACTGTGTGGCAAAAAGATTGGTTTTGGAGATGATTCAGTACAGAAATGTCTATTTTAGATGAGTAAAAGCAGTAGTCAAGGTGCTGTGTAGCACTTAACATCAATAAGTTATCACCACATTATCTTAGAAAAGATATAATCACTCCGGGAAATGAGACAACATTGGATATTGTAGGGAAATTAGATGAATTATGGTACAAAAAGGGAGTAGAGTTCTG
>NW_023339696.1:11455475-11459132 GCF_004916995.1 Morone saxatilis | reverse complement strand
TTTTTTTTTAGTGTAAATAGCAGCAATATAGTGGCATTGGCATTAGTGTAAGCAGTAAAATGAGAATGGAAAAGTAATTTGTGGGTTAAATTTGTGGGTTAAGAGAGAGAGAAGGTTGATGGGAAATCTTAATTTTGATAAACATTACTTGTTAACATTACTGGAACGAGACAGAGGCTAAAAATCATTTGAATTGACTCTTTCTTGTACTCTCTCTCTCTCTCTACTACCAACACACACACACACACACACACCACACACACACACACACACTTCAACAAAGCCAAACAGATGAGAGACCAGAGGGGAGAGAGGACATTTGTTCTCCCTCGTTTCCTCCTCCGTCCCTTACTGCCCTCTAACTTTCTCTCTAACCTCCTCCTCTTTTCCTCCTCTCTGTATTTTCTGCCCTCCTCCATCCAACCATCCATCTCTCCCCCTTCTTCCCTCCAGTCAGCAGGCTTGTCAGGCTGACATGCTGAGAGGAGACAAGGAGAGACGAGAGACCGGGGAAGCAGCTCGTAATGGCGATGGCCTCCCCACATCAATTTGTTCTGGTGTGCTCCTATTACCATCTGTGATGAGGCCGCCACCAGAGACCCACAGACGGATGGACGGAGTAAGAGGAAGAGAGAGGGAGGGAGGGTGATGGATAGAGACAAAGTGGAAGCACAGAGGAGGACAGGTAAGGGCATACAAAAGGAGGGAGGGACATGGCAGGCAAACGACTGTAGAGGAAAGGAAGCGGAAAGATGTGTTGGGAGTAGAGAGAGAAAAATTGCAAAGGAGGGAAGAAAGAGAAGAATGGAGGAAAAGGAGAATTAAAATGAGAAAAATACAGTGCAGGTTCAGGTCATAGATGCAAAGAAAGAAGGGAAGAGTTAATAGAGGAGCGTGGGTGGAAAGAATGGGAGCGCAGAGAGGACTCAGCAGGGCGGGACAGGGATTTCTGCATGGGCTGCAGATGTGGCGGAGAGTAGTACAGTACCAGTCTATTCCCATCTGTTCTCATTAGGGCCGGCTCTACTGTGGGACGGAAACCAGCACAGCATATTCCACACAGGTGCACGCACACACATACATGCACACACACACACACACACACACACAGACAGGGTGTGTACTCACTGTCACATTTCATCCCTTGGTGGATGAGACCGTACAGCAGCGAACCACAGTGATCACAGAAGGTGGGACTGCCGTATGAGTGGATCTTGAACTTGTGCTTGCTTCTGGGGTCCTGGGCAGCAAAGAAAGAGTGATGGGGGGAAAACATAATTATTTTAAACATATCTTTACTGTCACTTTCAAAAAGAGCAGCTGAGGCTGATGGGAATGTCATTAGTTATTGTATTTGATAGCCAAAATGATCACAATTCATCCTCAGACGAGCATGAATGTGTGTACTGGATCTCAGCGCAATCCATCCAATAGTTGTTGAGATATTTCAGCAAAAGATGAAAATGTCAAAATCATGAAAAGTCAGGAAAATCTGATTCATCTCCTGGGGACTATGAGTGATTATCCAGTTTCTTCTGTAATATCAGATCCCCTGCATAGGTTCTGCTGTGTTGTCCAGGAAATTAGAGACATTAGAAACACTTTCCAAAACATATCAAATTTGTATTTCTTATGATCTTTTCTAAAGCAAGGGGAAAAGCTTTTTCTCCCGCTGGTAAACTCACAGCGTGCTTCGTTTTCTCCCCCCCTTGAACACGCTTTACATTGTGTCGCTTCTGACAAGCAAAAGTGAAATACAATTCCTTTACTTCTTGAAGCCACAGCGCCGTCAGATAAACATTCAGAAGGCAGTTTGAAGTTAATAGGAACCTCTTGAGGCTGAAGTGTAACGTTAAAGGAGAAGTGAAAAAAAAAGCATGATCATAATTTAAGCGACATCTCTGTTAAAGGGAATATTAATGGACCTTTCTTACAGCGTCTGTTCATCACTCAGCTGCTTAATGTCTCCTTCAGAAATTAATGGAATAGATGATTGCAAGGAAGCATCCAAACAGCTCTTTTTTTTGCCCAATTAACACACTAAACAGCACTTCACTTTATTGCCTGTTTAGCTTTATCTGTATGATTTACAAATCACACTATGAATAATCATCTTATCGTATCATCGGTGGATGAGACCGACGCAAAGAAAGAAAGAAAGAAAGAAAGAAAGAAAGAAAGAAAGAAAGAACGAAAGATCCAGATGGAAAGGAAATGTCAGGCCGTTATCAGTGTGTGGGAATGTGTAAGGTTCGAGTGTTTTCATGCTTGGTGTCAGTTCTCTCCATCTTGTCATCCTGGAAACCTTCCCAGCATCCTCCCCGTTTCAGTCTTCAAATGTTATTAAGGCACAAATACACACCGTACAGTGATCGCATGGTGCCAGGAGCAGCGTAACTGAGCAACTGTTTATTTTGGCCTGAACATCTGGCACCAAGGCTGAGTAAAAATCGAGCTAATGAGCAATTGGGGATTGATGCTCTGATAGGTTTCCAAGAAATCTCATTCAAGTGAACAGAAACTGGATAGAATTATTATAAAATATCGAATGTTTTCTGTGGCACAGTAATCGCGTATGTTATCTGCAAGTGGGATCTGCTAATCAGCAAGTTTCATTTGTTGGAAATCGATTTATATATTCTCCAGTCAGTATTGTGATAGCTGAGGTTAGCTAATTTCTACAATCACCACAAAACAAACATAGCTGTAATTAAAGCCCTGCAAATGAGGGTGGGTAAACCCCCACCAGCGTCGCCTCCATCACGCTGAAATGTGTCAGAATGGCTGCATGTGTAATTATACAGGCCACTGACTGAGTAAGTGGGCCCACATCGTTGAAAAGTGCCTTTTCTTCCCCACAAACACAAACACGTTAAATCAAGCAAACAACGTGACGACAGAAAGAAGAAGGAAATTGAGATGGCAACAGAGAGTAGAGGGAAAGTCAGTGCATGAAAGAGGAGGGAGCTTTTGAGTGGTTAGGGTGTGATTGGCAGGGGAGTGAGTCAGTGGTGTGAGGGTCCCGGAAAAGTCTAATTAGTATGTTCTCCTTTTGGTAAGCTCGCCTATTTTTGCTCCTTTCCTCCAGCCTTTCCTGAAGGCTTTTCTTGAAAAAAACCAAACAAATAAAAAAGAAAAAAACAGATGGCGTCATGGTCATGCCCCTTGTGTCCTCAGTCTGCTCTCTTGGGTCTCCCTCTTTCTGCAAACCATACTTGCCTCCTTACTGCATGGACACTCATTCTTTTTAACTTTTCAATTGTGGGAACATTGAATGTATCTTAAAAGAGAGTGAACAACAGGAAACCAGGGACTCCCTAGCAACAGAGGAGATCTCCCTGTTCTCTATTCCTTCCTCTTTCTTTGACTTTATCAACCCTCTTCTTCACTCCCTTCCCCTCCAAGTCTCTGGATAGTGAACCCTGCATGTTTCATACTTTCATGGCAAGCCTTCTCATCTCCCTTTATGTGTTTTCTTTCTTTTACTCTGTGTCATCGTCCCTTTGTCTGTGTCCCCCCCCCCCCCCCCGGGGAACCATGGGTAAAAAGCAGGTTTCTTCTCCTGAGCCTTCGAACTCGTGCAGCCCATGCACGAACGAGGCTGGGTGGGAAGACATAATCTGTGTCAGTGCCTGGGCTTTGCATTTGTGTGTGTGC
>NW_023339696.1:11450669-11455375 GCF_004916995.1 Morone saxatilis | reverse complement strand
GTAAATGGATTACTAATTTAATAAATTACATGGTATCGGATCGGTGCTGGACTCCGTACTCACCGATACCGATGCCAGCATTTTCGGCAGTATCGGAGCAATTTCCGATACTGGGATCGGAATCGGAACAACTCTAATGACCGCCATCAACAGCAGAATGTGTATCGCATCACTCACTTACACAATGTAAACAAAACAGGGACCTACTAATACAAAAAAAAAAAGCAAAACTAGCTTCACAACATCATTGTGCTACTACTCGGTAAAGTAGCACAAAACTGACAGAATTTCTGAATTTACATCCCAAATCCTTGCCTTAAGATTTGATAATAAACAAACCAACAGATTGGAGAGCTGATTTGGTTTAGTGATTTGATTCAGCATACTCCATCAGGGAATTTTTCTGTTTGTTGTTTTGCCAAACAGTCAGTGGAACTATTTATGCACAACACAAACACACACTGGATAAGAGCAAAATGGTCCCCAGACATCGCTGTGAGGAATTAAATCTTTCAAAAACATCAACAAACTACAATTAAATTAAAAGACCACAATCATATTATATGTGTGTGTGTGTGTGTTGGGATGATGGGCTTGGAGGAACAAAGTGAACAACTGTACAGTTGCTATGGTGATAATGTGTTAGAGAAAACTCAGTAATAGATTGAAAATCAGTGGAGAGAAGGCAAACAGCAGAGAGGAGGAAAGCAAGTCGAGCGTAAATCTCTCCGCGGGTTAATGAAATAAGGTGCATGCACGTTCTTCATGCAAAGGCAAAAGCATCGCAACTATGAAGGACGCTCAGATAGAAAAAAACTGACGAAGAAATGAACACCGTGTAGCAATCTCATGTGATGATGAAATGTTCCCTTTCCTCAAGGCTGAAGCTCAGCTGCTCGGCTGAAAGAACAGGCCATGCAGGGATGTTTATAGCCGAGGGGATCCTCAGTTACTCTCTCTTTTGTGAATCCACAACAACTAGTGTCAGGCTAGTCCAAACACACACTGCCCACAGCCTTGACTGAGCAGGCAACAGTCTGACCTGCAGGGGTGAAGAGCACACTGCGTATTGCACTCAATGACCAGTTTAAAAACAGCGTGCCTGCATGTGTGTGCATGCATCTGTCTGTCAGTATGAGCAACAAAGAGGCAGAGGGAGATTTGTATAGCGTTTGTAAGTAGCTGAATGGCAGAGGCAGAGAGATACAAAGGTTGTTGAAATGATGGTGTTTAAGTAGAGAGTGTGAAAAAGAAACCAAGGCATCCTGAAGCAACGATGGTCAGAATTGAAGAGAAAAATAAAGAAAAGAAAAACAGATCTGGAGACAAACAAAGACACATGGACAGAACAGGAGATGGATGTCAAAGACAAGGTAGCAGTCTATGTGTGTGTGTGTTTGTGTGTGTGTGTGGGTGTGCAGGTGGGTGGTATCAAAGCCGCCAGCCAGCCACCGTGGGCTTCACCGAACAGGCTCATGTCCACAATGTGGAGACAAACTCTGTCAGTCACATAGAGGGAGGACTGACAGTTTCACCTGCCAAACCTGCTGGCATCACTGATATGAATGTGACTCTTTGCTGATAGAAAGAAAACATCTCTGGGTTTTTATTCCTACTCTTAAACAACTTCAATAAATGCTAATACCATGAAAAAATCAGGAAAATGATGACTGCTGTTTTTTTGCTTTAGAGGCATGTCACTGATATTTCACACACACTCTAAAACTGTAAGACTGACACAGTGATGTTTTATAAGAAACTCAAAGATGGCGGCCAAACGTTTTTTGCTTCTAGGTTTGCTTCCACATTGTGCAGCCTACTGCACGCGTACATTATAGTTTATCTCATGCTGCCCATCGACATTACATTGGAATGACATCACAAAAATAAAACTGGCTTCTCCAGGCTCTCAAGAAAGTTTTACAAAAGTAGAAAATGGATTAAAAATTAGACTAGACTACAAATAATGATAACATCCTTGTTCACAGTTGGAGATGTGCTAACAACAGACTTTACAGACTTTTAATTATGGTATAAATATATATATATTTTTTTTTTCCAAGGTCTATCCAAGGTCTAACCCCTCAGGTCCACTGGAGATGGATCTAAGATGCGTTTCAGAGATGAAGCGTCTTGAAACATCTTCTACAACTTTTTCACTGACATTTTTTATCTTTTACAAGCAGTCTTAAAAAAGCATGTTTATATATAAAAAAAAAAAGAAATGCCACAAATGTGCCCTCTTGGATGCCCCTATGGTAGATAAAACATGTGTCCTCTAGGGCAGTGCTTCTCAATATGTACCCTGCATAATCCCTAATATTATAATATTATTACAATATTCCGTATATTCTAATAAACTGAAGATCCTCAGTGAAGCACAAGATTCTAAACATTTGAAATATAGCATTTAAATGTTTTTCAGTTACAAGTAGACAGTAGATAAAACATGGTAAAGTGCCCTTTGGTGCTAACCATAATCCTGAGTAAGATATAAGATACCATGTATGCAAATGCATCATGACTTTCTGCATATAGCTGCTGCCCTTTTTTTTCTCCCCCTGCCTCTATAACAGTGTGAGTCCGGCACTGAAAGGGAATATCTAGTTTTCAGTCTACAGAAGAATATTAAGTAACAGCCTAAGTCCTCTGATGTCAAATAGACAAATGATCACTGGTCTACACACAAATACACACTGAGCTATTCAAATACAGACCCTGACAGCCGTCCAAGCCCCGAAGTGGAAATTGGCTTCACACGATCAATTGTGTCACTTGTAGGAACTAATCTGTCTTGTGACACTGATAAAAACAATAATGAAGCTGTGACTCAGTAGAAAAGAAAAGAAGACAGAGGACAGAGGGCGGAAGAACTGACACAAGATATATCAACAGCAGAAAACAGCAGCAGACACAATGGACGTGAGGAAGGAGGGTGAGACTTAGAGACGGAAAAAGGCAGATAACAGAAAAGTCAAAAGTCAAAGAAAGCTTGTACCAGTACTGAACAGCACAATGACCTGCTCATTATCACATCATCTACTCTATTATCTCTCTTCAGCTAACATTTCACACACCAGAGAAGACGACTATGACTGTGTGTGTTGTCTTTAGGTTCATATGTCTTCACAACCATGGCTGTAAAAGGGGGAAACTGGCATGTATTGACTATCCATCACTGATTTAATTAGTGGTATGACATCTCTCTCTCTCTCTCTCTCTCTCTCTCTCTCTCCACCTGCAGCTGCCTGTCAGTGTTTAATGAGCCATCGACTATATCCACTGTAGCCTCATTATGTACGAGACAGATTTATAGGCTGTAAATCAGGCAGCAAATCTAAACAGAGCTGATAGTAAAGGAGGAGTGAAGCAAGTAGCCGGGAGACTGTTACATGCAAATGCTGTTTAAAAAAAAATTATACTGTTTATACGCTCACTGATGTTACATGAAGTGATTGTGTGTGTGTGTGTGTGTGTGTGTGTGAGTGTGTGTGAGTGTGTGTGCGTGTGTGTGTGTGTATGTGTGTGTCCATGGCCTGCCTGTTCTCTTGGCAGTATGCCTTGTATATCACATTATTTGTTGTGTGCCTCCTCTGATTGTATGCCTTTCTAGTCTTGTTAGTGAATTAAACATCAAAAGGCATTAGGATATCAAACACGCCACTCACATACATGCAAATATGTCTTTGCCACGCACACAGACACGCACACACACGCAGGAGGATAAGAATGAGCTCATTAGTGAGAAATGGTACAGAGAGCAACGTCAGCAGGCTCACTGGATTAAGGGCTGCAGTGATTTTTGATGATGAGATGTGTAGTCGATTACGGAGATGATACTGTATGTACCAGTTAGCTGAGAAGTATTTCTCTTGGGTATTTTAGAGCGTGATGATGGCCGTAATACACAGTATTATGCAACAGTTGATGTCTAACTTTACTAGCAGAGAGAAAGGACACACACCATTGGTGGAAAAAGTGATCAGATCCTATACTTTGATTCAAGTAAAGAATCTGATCACTGTCCATACACTGGTATCCTCTCTCTCTGATAGAAAGGTGGTGAATTACCATTTACCATTTACCATAAATACAACACAGGCATAATTTGTAGATGGATTATGCATACATTTTAAAGTACAATGTATATTTGTAAATATGTGATTTAAAATTTGTATGTTAGCGAATGCTTTAGTGTTGCAGGGTTATTGAAATCTTCATGAAATGTTATTTAACTAAGAAGTTAAGAGGGAAAATGTCATCGATGGAACTTAAAGACATCTGAAAAGTGACAAGGGGCACTAACAAGCCAAAAAGGTTGGGAGCCACTGGTTTATTATCTGATGATGCATTGTGATTTCTGCATTCAAATTTCTATGAACAGACCTATGTTATATGTTTTGTTGAGTTGTGTACTTCCAATATCCTAAATGTTTAACAATGTTTAAACTCTGTAAAATCTGTAACTTCATAACAGTGGATTTCACTGGGAGCCTGTCAATGGCGTCATATCCCCCTTTGTCCATGTGCCAGTATTTTGGTTGTCTGCCAGAAACTGCCATTAATTGGCTTTTTATCCAGTTTTAACACACTTTTTGGATCTTTATTGTTTCTAACTATAGATTTTGACCATATGAATGGTTTGTTCATTGGATGTCTGGATCTGAAGTTATCACACAAACAAGCTGAGCTAACGTTAGCAGCAG
>NW_023339696.1:11446511-11450652 GCF_004916995.1 Morone saxatilis | reverse complement strand
ACGTCCTTTGTCCGCCAAACAGTGTTGGAAAAACACAGATTTTTAAGGTGAAACTGCTTTATTCAGTGTTTTTACTGGTTTTACTGGTTTCACCAGATCTGTTTGGTTTAGAGAGGAGGAAACCTCTGAGGATAATTCTGCTCCTGGTAGAAACCTCCTGAAAGATGAACACTGAAGGAATCCTAACCAGGAGAAGCTGATTGCAATGACGGCAGTCGTGGTGAAAACATAAACTCCCATGATCCCACGCTACTTCACGACGTCATCAAACTTTGTCTTTTGTTATTGCTTGGATGTGAGAGACCCCATAGTACCACTGATATGTAGTGGAGTAGAAGTCATGTAAAGTACCTCAGGTAGTTAAGAACAACACTTGAATAAACATATTTAGTTACTTTCCACCGCTGACACACATGTGGCGTACACAGTGAAATCAAACCGAGCAGACACAGGTGTCGGGCCCTTAATCCTTCCCTGTCGCGCTCTAATTAACAGTAGAGCAGAGATCCTGTGTTCAGATGCATTCACACTGCACCTCTGAACACCTTGCGCCCTTTCATCACGACCCAACTTTCATCATCAAACACAGCATTTAATTAGATTGACTAGGATATGAGGCCTGCTTTTATATGCATGTTGTGTGAATGTGTGTGGGCCTCTGTCTGACATGTGCTGCAGCTCAGCCTTTGTTGCTGTATTCAGACAGAGGCCAACCAGGGGCGTTCAACCTGTGAAAGTATCATCACTTCCTGGGTGCTCTGCCATCTGACTGGAGGTCTCTGTGGCTGCAGTTGTCAGGCTCCATTAGGAGACACCAGTGGTGATAGCTCCATTTCTACTCAGCGGTAATTGAGCTAAATGGCTGCGAGAGAGGCTGAGCTGTTCAGAGGATAGTTGACTTTGTCGAGAGGTAGTGGAGAATCCCACTTAGAGTAATAGGAATCCTGGCTTGCCACTGGGCTTATGGCTACATACAGAATGCAGTAAAGTGTAAACCTGTTGGTTGGTTTTTGGAGTACCGCTTTGGAGCCTCAGTTTCAGCATTATGGTCGTTGACAGCAGAGGTGACGTACTGCGAGTCATTGGCTGCGCAGTGCTACTAGTCTGTAGCAGGAAACAATGGCAGCTCACCTGGTCACACACATTCTCATATTACAGCTAAACAGTACACTACAATACGTCTCTGAAAGAAAGAGAAACAGGCAACGCAGTAACATAATCCTAATTCATATTTGATCAGCACTTGATCTGAGTTTCGTGAGCTGGACAGACTCACTGAGAATTACTTTTCACTCACAGAGCAGCCACGCCCTAAAGCATACCCTGATTATCATCTATCGTTTCTCCGCAAGACTGCATGGTATCTGTGTTTTGTTGCAGCCAGTGGAGCTGCCGTTTTAAGACACTTTCGTGTCAGCTTCACGTCTCAGACCTGGAAGCTCTGTCCATTAAATATACTGTCAGTGATGCAAACACATGCAACTCCTGCTTTTACATATACAGAGATGCACATAAAGTGTCCTTTTTTAACAGACCCAGAAGAGGAACATTAAGCTTCAAAAGAACTTAGCAGGTGTCAGTTTTGACAATTTCAACTGTTTAATTTGTAAATCAAGTGCCGTTATTCTATTCATTTGTTAATTAGACAGGGGGGAAAAGCGATTAAATATAATATTCATATTTTTCATTAATGTATGATCACCTGAATATAGGATTTGTTGTATTTTTGTTATCTACAGATGGCACGGGTTGCTTCCATTGAGGCCAGATTGTTGAACCGCCATGTTTTCAAGTACAGCATTACATTTGGCAAATAATCACTGTCCTATGAAAACAATGTATCTCCAAACTGCCTTTTCATTAGCTTAGAAAAACAGGCATGTGGCAATGCTTTTTTTTAGATAATCCAATGGTTTTATGATGGTTTATTTAGCTTAAGAAGTTGGGACATTTGTAAACACACAAAGGAACACTTAATGCTTTAGTTTATATAAGAAAAATTCAAAATGGCCAAAACTCTGTAGAAATAGTTTTCATTTAACAAGTCCTCCAACTCAAACAACAAAATACATCATTGGTTCATGCCCTGCAGTATCACACACAAGCAATTATCTGATCTGATGCCCCAATCGTCAAGAATACATTTAAAAAATAAAACAGTTATCTGATCTTGCATTTCTATCATTGGGTTTGGTTTAGGCACAAAAACAATTTGGTTTAGGAAAAGATCACATAATTAAGGTTAGGGAACGACTCAAACCTAGTTAGGAACAATAAACAGACTCCTGTGCTAATGTCCAACATTTTGTTGACCCACCCATCCACTCAGACCCCCCCCTCTGCAGACTTTACACAATAACATCAGCTGATTCCCTCCTTTGTTTCCATAATTCCTACAGGCAGTAGAGGGCTTTGTAACTTGGATGTATACAAAAGTAAGTTTTGAGCATTTTCTGATATGAAGGAAACTGAGTTTTTTCTGGGAGAAGGGTCACCTTTCATTAAACAGTGATGACATGTATATGAATATGAACAAGTCCTGTTTTCATTATATTTCATAATATGTGGGCTGGGCTGGCCTAAAGGCTGGAGAAGAGGACTTGTGACCAGAAGGTTACCACTTCCATGGACCAGCAAAACAAATCTTGATAGGGAAAGTTAAAGAGCAGCCTCATATGGTGCCTTTGACCCACGCTCTAAACCCCCATCTGGAGAAGCAGATTAGACTGTGGTTAGAAGAAAAGAACACTTCTCTCAGGGTAAAATTAAAATACCGAACCAATCACAGAAGAGATAAAAGCCTGTAACGCAGATGCCTGCATGTCTCAGCAATCCTGCGAAGGATCAGTGTCACTCCTGCTCTTTCTCTCTTATCAGAGACTACAAACATGTCCAATTAGAAAAAACATCACAGTCAGGAATTAACTGAATATAAAAACACCACATTATGCAGAAAAAGGACAACAACAAGACGACCTTTAGCAAGCAGGTAGAGCTAAAAATAATGAGGTGAGAAGCAGACATGTATAATTACTGACTAAGAATATCCATAAAGTGTTCATTCTTACTTTTCCTGCGTGCTGCTGACACTTCCATCTCAGTTCAACAATGAATAATTATATACTTATTACTGTACATACACGGATTTTCACATGGGGCAGTTTTGCAAAGGACGCGAGCCATTACCATACTGTCATAAAAGTTTAAGAAAAAGGGAGAACAACAAAACTTTTCAGGCCATCTATCACCTGCCATCCCATAGTGCTTTGCAGCAGTCCCCATTTTGCCCCAATTCCCCCAGTGTGTTTATTAAAGCTTTAACTTGTGAGAGAGAACTGGACAACTGGCTGTTAACATACCTGCACGTTAATCACTGCGACATCGCCACAGAAACCAAGGAGGACAGGCCCCAGGTGGCTAACTCTCTCACACGGAAACTATATTTAACCGAAGCACAACATAAACACTGAAGACAAGGAGGTACATGCAAAACTAAAACAAGAGCATGCATGTGCACCCACAGTCTCTATTTTCCATATAGATGACAGGAAATTAAAAAAATAAGGCCACTATATTGTGTCTGTCACTTTTGCACAAAAACTAGAACTGGGAGCAATATTATCCAATCTGCTATGATCAAACTTTTGAAACCACTAAACCTTTTGAAGTTAAAACCTTTTGTGAGAACATGCATGCGCATACAGCACCGGAAACATCATTAAGCTCCTAATGCTTCAAATTACGATCAGCACCCACAGGATTCGATAATAATCATCTCTCTGATGAATCCCTCATCTTCTGTGTTGATGAGCACAGCTTTACACGCTGGTTCTTATAAGCCGTGTGACGCCAACAAGCAAAAACAAACCAAGGAAATTCGCAGAATGTGCATCCAGCCTATGGGATACATAAGAGAGATTGATGGCTAAAGCCCATATCAGCATGGGGCGTAATTACTGTGCACACATAATAATCCTCAGCAGCCATCTGTGACAATAATATATTTGAAGGATGTATGGGATGTTGTGCTGTTGTTTGAGTCATTACATTTTGTGATCATTATTGTCCTCAGTAAGGACATACCTACTTTATTTAAAATGCCAACATAGACAGTGTCATAAATTATCACTATAAAATGTCA
>NW_023339696.1:11438762-11446499 GCF_004916995.1 Morone saxatilis | reverse complement strand
CATTAGACTCTATAAAGGGCACAACTGTAAGAGCGCGAGTGAAGCTTAAAGAACTGAAACTCAACCTCAGTGGAAGCAGCGCAGACAACAACAGTAGCTGTTTGAAAGGGGACACTAGAAAGAGATGCACATGGCTGGGACACGCCTGTTGTTACCACAGTTTGTGACTTAGGAAGTTATTAAAGTCATTATCTGTTGTGTTGGAAAATGAGCTAAAATGTAAGTTTTTTTGTCCGGGTGTGTGTATCACTTTTGGAAACTGTTTCTGTTGTTATCTGTGCTACTTAACAGCATTTCCGTCTTTGGTTGCGTCTTCTGTTTTTGCAGCATTTATTTCTAAATGTTGTAAGTTGAAGACATTTTTTTACAGGCACTCAGTATGATATGTCGAACCATCCAAGTCAAAGGGTATATAAGTGAACGGTTTACAGGATTGTACTCTTGTCGTAAACCTTGTCTGTCAATCTGTCACATTTTACCTGTGATGGTCTATTATTTATTTTATAAATAAAAACATAAACAAATGCAGTGCAACACACATGGAGTTGAGTAAAGTTATGTTTCAAAGCTGGATTTTTAGTTATTAGAGTTACAAATGGGAATTCTTACCTCTGTTTCACTCTGGTTTCAGCTTTTCTCTCTATAATCTGTCTATGGGTTTTGACTGAACATGAACAAAAAGTAATGTAGTGGAAATTAGTGATAATGTTCCAAGTAACTCTGGGAGAGAAAGCTTGTTAGCCTGAGTGCAATATAATGAGTCCTCACAAATGTTGAATTTTGTAAAGAGACAGATTTCTTAAATTGCAGACGGTCCACAACCAACTCTCTCTGGGCTTGAAAAAGACAGGGAAAACAGGCTTTGAGGTGCTCAAGTCGGCAGCGCACCACGTTACCTAGCAGGTTAAATCTTACCATAAATATGTCCAGTAATGGTTTTAATATGCACAATAGCTACAGCATCATTATATTTGATATAATCCTTACACTTCAGCTTGACTTTAAGGTGTGTGTCATCTAAATATGTAAACAGACATTCCGGTGTCCTCTGTCCTTCTGCTAGATGCCTCTGTGTGCGTGTGATGTGATATGTCCTAAACCCTCTGACATTCAGGCTGTGTGTGTTTGTGTCTATCTTGCATGTACTAATGTGTGTGTGTGTGTGTGTGTGGATTATGTCAGATGCCCTGTAGCTGGCACAGAGACCACTTTGGCCCCTGATTTTTCTGTCCAGCGTCCAAACAGCAGACGATTAACGCTGTGCCACTTGATTGTGTGTGTGAGTGTGTGGATTCAAATGTGTGTCTCACTATTTACGTTGCTGCAATTACATACGCAACGCAGCTACTCTCCGTCTCTTTGTCTTTTTTCAGTACAAGCGCTGAATGTGCAGCTTTCCTCCTGCCACCGGCGCAAGCTACACCCAGTCTACACCCAGTTTATTCACCTCCTCCATCCAACTAAAGGCCCCTGTTAGTACTTGTTAGCTGGATGCTTTCAGGTCATCTAAGAGTTACGCGGCATTAGGATGAAGCCAAAAGATCAACAGCTGGCCTCACAGTGGGCTGCTAATCCACGAGGTGTTAGTGATATGGGAACATCCTCCTATGGCTTATCCAAAGGCCTACGTATATACTCTCATGATTAGACAGAAGGACATAACTGATGACATGAGACGTATGGGTCTTAGATAAGATAAACCTCTGACCTATAGCTGTACAGTTCACTACATAAACATTTATTACTTCAGTGCGGCAATACTTTTAATCCTCCTACATCGAGTGTGTCTGTTACTGTGCATGTAACCGGTCACATCCATTAATGTACTAAATGTGCATTAGTGTATGACAACCAAAGTAAAAAAAAAAAACACGAACTAAAAGTAGTAATTAGAAAAGTAAAAAATTTCTTCTGGTGATGCTTAATGTGAAGACTTTAGTGATTATTGTCTGTAACTTAGATGCGCTGTACTTTATATCAGAGGATGACAAATGATTACAGAATCTGTGCTGAGTTTCCTTATAGCTTAAGCTCTAAACCAATGTAATCATTATGATATTGTTGATTATTTGCTTTTGTGAATAAGAAGTACAATAGAACTGAGACAGTTAGAGGGCAAACAAGGATTTCTCAAACACAGCAATGAAATGTTACAATGTCAATGTGCCACAAAACTCCTCAGATTCACTATACAAATTATCAGTGGTGGGAGAAGTATGTGGGCATTTGTATTCGTTTGTACTGATAATCTGCAAAATAACTACAACCGTACCGAACAACTGTAGTTGAGTGAAAAGTACAATATGTCTCTATAAAATGGTTTATGATCAAAGACCTGCAAAACTCCCATCCCAACATGCTAATAATGGTACATTGCTCAAGGGCACCTCTTGAGGTGAAAATACCACCATGTATTCATATATGCACTTGCTAGTTTTTTGATGTTTTATAGACCAAACACTATATCAATAATAAAAAATAACCATTAGCTACAGCCCTACATGACTTGGTGGTTGTACTGAAGAAAAGTAGTGCTATGCATTGTACTTCACAAATGTGATCCATTCTAGTGTGGGTAAACACCATTCAGTGTTTTTTTATGGATAGTTTTTGAATGCCGGTTTTTATTTGAGAAGCACAAATATGTAGAGAGAATACTATTTTCTACTTAAAATGGCATATAGAAGCTGTACTTTACCTTATCTAAATTACAATAAAAATGATCACAATATAGTCTGCAGTATCGTCAGTTTTTTCCATTATAATACAGCCCTGCTCTGCCCTGACCTTTTGTCTCCAACCCCTTAATGCATATTATAACAGATGTAGATGTCTGTTTCTCTGCCTCTGTCAAATTCCCATTAACGATATGCACTCACAGTCCCATGACAGGCATGAGGTGATAACCTGTTGCGACATTTAGATGATACAAAATAATGAGGACACAAGAGTGCAGCAGAAATACATATCCTCACATACATGACACATAATCAACCCGCTCATGACACAAATGTCCAATTACACACATTACTCATGTGAATGCATGAATATTTCACACATCAGTTTTAATATGCTGTGGCTGAACCGATCGATCTTTTGATAAGGTGGCGGCAGCAGGCGCCTGCGCTGACTTGATTATGTTTGAGACATTTAGAGAATATTAGAGGTTTGGGGGTTTGGGATGATCTATTCTTGTCAGGATGGGCGTCTCAGACAGGGCTGACTAATGATCCGACGGGCTCGGCCACTGCAGGAGGGATCAGTGACAGCTTAATGAGGCCACAGGGCTTCTGTGCTTACAGAGATAGAGGGAGAGAGAGCAGGGCTGTGTGGTGGGAGACACAGAGAGGAAAAGCGAAGGTAAAACGAGCAGAAAAGAGAGACGTGCTGAGGAAAGGGTGTAAGGAATGGAAGCCACTCGGTGAGGGTACAGACAAAGCAAAGTAACAAAAAAAGGAGAGAATAAATGAGCAGGGAGCATGCGGTTAAAATTAATGTATGGTGTAAGGTGTCCCACTGATGTCCTCCCACTCCTGACACGCCTGGGATTCGCTCTGTGTGTGAGAGTGTGTGTGCATCCCTAACTGCTTGGTGTGTTTAATTATCAAAAAGTGACAACTCAAGCAGGAGTTTTTTTGCCTCCTGTTTATCCTCCTCCTCCTCTTCCTGTGTTGGTGTGAGATGAGTCACTCCCAGTAATGTTTAGGAAGGGCCGTCCCTCTTGTCGTCGCTGTTGGAGACGGGAGGCACTACTGGGTGTGAGGTAGTTAGGCCTGCATCAGCACGTTCGCACCAAGAGAGAGAGTCAGAGGAAGCTGGCAACCAACAGAGCAAGAGAGAATAGGACTGGGAGTGTGAGGGAGTATATATGTATACATATTTTAGCTTATTACTTCACGTCTATTTCCCCGTTTACCATTTTCTATAAGAGAGTGGTTCCCTCCCTGGATGTTGGGACGCAAGATAATTAAAAGTAAAAGTTACTTTCTCAACTTTCTCATTTTTTTTGTAAAATCTGGACATTTTTACGCTCGCACTGGTTTTGATTATTCTTATTTTCTTATTTTCTGGTGGCCACTGCTTTTCATTAATTTCACTGCGTAGATGAATTAACTTGAGAGAATGTGAAACTGATCACTTATTGAAAAGTTTTGACATATTGAACAGTGTGTTTTGGATTTCTTTGTTCTTCTTAGATTTGATTTCGTAATTTTTTGATGAACTAAACCAAAGTTTCATGTCTTTGCTATATGATCTTCATAGTGTAGATAAATTAATGCAAACCATTGGCTCTGTGTAGATAGTTTGGATATTCTTCTAAGAAAGAGCCTGTAATTAATCAGGAGACAAAGGGGAAAGAGAGATGTGCCTGGACCTGTTTCATCTTCTTGAAGTATTTCCCTCTGTTCTCACATTTTGTAGCACAGCATGACGCCACAGAGTCCCTAATTTCTGTAGAGGAAAAAAAAGGAGCACAGTAGAACAGTACAGGTCATGCAAATGTGGTCGTCTAAGTTATTTCTATCTCTTAAATGGTGCAAGTCAGTGAGTGTGGAATGGCAGATGTGTCTACCTGAGACTACAAAGTAGGACGGTGAATGTGGCTGTTCTCAGGGGAGACAGTCTTGAGTCATACAAGCCACACCAAAATATCTCCCAGCAAAATACTGAAGGTGCACACACAGGAGAGACACAGCACATACACATTCACATACCACTAAATACCTAAATAAACCCAAGGGACACACAGCCATACAGGCTTTGAGACATTTTTTTTTTTCGTAAATAGAGCATTATGTAATCTTCAACTGCTTAATGAGGCAGGGAGTGAGGACAGGAGGGAGGAAGGGTGAGGAAGGAAGACAGGAGGGGAGGAAAGACCTGTGAGGTGACATCCCCAGTGGAGCAGCACTAACGGCGGTGGCTTTGTTAGAGAGAAAGAGGCAGACAGAGACCTCAGCATGGCATCTCACCCCTGGCGCCTCGTGGAGAAAATTGATTGCAGTGTTTCGGCGTCAGATTTAGCTGAGAAACTCTGCTTTTATACTTGTTGGTGACACAGCGAGACTTTCCTCACATAAAAAAATGACAGCATTGGCCATTTGTTCCAATGTTTAAAACTACCTAGGTTTATATTTGCCTGGCAAGGACCTCTTGTGGCTGTATAAATGATTGCTTTTGTCTCGCGTGAATGAAAGGCAGAGGTACTGAGAAGTGGTAACAGCACAGGGAAGTTGCTGGGGAAGACATGGATGGGCTTACAACACTGTTTGCGACCATTCCCACCATGTTCCCCTAACATTAAAGGTGGTGTGTTCAACATTTTAAAATTAACAATGTTTGAAATTACTTCATGTAATGTGAATGGTGTTTCTTGTATAAAAAACCTATAGAAAATTATCACCAAACTCAGTTTCGCAAACGCAGTTTCGCAAACGCAGTTTCCCTTAGATCTACAGAGCATTTTACTACTTTTTACTCATTATTTTGGTTTTACAGCCCAAAATGTAATTGCTTTGATTCACTCTCTCACTCTTCACTTTCAACAGTTTTCAGTGAAAAAGCACTCATAAACCCACTGTGTTGCCATACCACTGTATGTCCATCACCAACTGGCAGACAAAGTTAGCAACTAGCTGGTGAGCATAGTAGTTGAGCATTTAGCAGCTCATTTTTTAGATATTACCCCAAGGAGTAGGTAGGGACCAAAATAGAGCTAAAAGTAGGGTGAATATTGGACTTATGTTCACCAGGTGGCCAGAAACTGACTCAGCTAATGTTGCTCCATGTCTGCTTGATGTGTTAAAAAGCTACTGATTGCAAACAAGTTGGGAATATTGTGTTTAAAGCTTGTTTCCGTTACCACCAAGTGACCAAAGAAATTTGTCGTTGCAGTTGTAATCGCAGATTGGTAGAGAAACAACTCATATGAATAATTTATGCAAAGGTGATTTACAACAACGTGGAAGACACAGACGAACAATGTCAAACTCATAGTTCATACTTGACCTTGGAAACAGAATTTGACTTTAAAGCAACATGTAACTTTTCTACCTTAAAATAAAAGCTACACTATCATTTTGATGCTATGTTTGTTGCTTGTTCTTCTTCTACTATGTAACTTTGGACAAGTGTGTGATGCTTTAGGGCATTTGCTAAAATCAACCACTAAGCTAGTTAGATCACTTCATGCTGCCGGACTGGGAGTTCAAAGCACTGGGGGAGTGTTGGTATATTAATACCACTGGCAAAGGAGCTTTGGAGGAAGAGGGTTTTAAGGTTGGGTTGATGGGGAGCCAGTCGGGAATGCTGACAGGGAGTGGAGCCGGAGTTGTGCCAGAACCAGAGCCAGGTGAGTGGGTAATGTAACCAGGCTCAGCAGCCTCTGTGGACATGGTAGTGGCGAAGATAACTAAAAGGATGTTGACGGAAGAAGCTAAGAGAAGAATAGGAGAGCGAAGAGTAAATGATGGACTGGCTTTAAACCGTTGGTGAGAGCTTTGTGAAATAAAAGGCTGCAGACAGACTTCGAGAAGGCCTTCTTGCTGTTGTTGTGGTTGTGTTTAATTGTTTCATTACATTACAAACTAACTCTTTCTCTAGTGTTTGTGTTTTTAGTTTTACTGATTTAATCAAGTCAGTTTAAGTAAGGTATCACACTCCGCAGTAAGATATTTGCTCTCAGCATCCATAGCAGAAACAAGTGTGGGCATGCTGGGAGGAGCGGGTCAAGGTGAATGATGCATCAATGAGCAAAAAGCCTTTTTACAGTAAACAAGTCAACAGGTTGTGACTCACTTTCACAAGAGCAAAACCTGGTGCGTGACACCTCTTAGCCAATTTTGAATATCATCATTCACTAGGGGAAAGGGACGTGTGTTTTTTAACTGAAATGGAGCAAAAACCTGCTACATCCCTTCCTCCTCCCCTCCCTCCCTCCTGTGGTCCCTCCCTGGTGGTGACATTAATCACGCGCTGCCTCCGCCTCCAGTCTGAGGAATAGGTCAGCTCCCTGGCTGCCGTCTGCCCGCAAACACACACTGTTTACCAGCCTGTCTGCGATTACACATGCACACACATACACAAATGAAGGGATAGGCATGAGTAGATGCAGAGTCTCTCACGCACACATCTATGCAGACACACCGGTGGACTGTACTGTAGGCCTATAAATTATTCATAAAACTCTCATCTGATAAATTCAATTGCATGACTTGATTATTTTGAAGTGCTAAATAACACTATATTTATGATTTTGCCTCACTCAAGCAAATTTTCCACTCCTTAAATGGTATTTCAGATTGTTGTATATCTCATTATGAGCTCACCAGCAAGCAACATAGTTGTTTTTCTTTCCAACTTTTATTCTAAATAAAGTTGCATTCAACAACACTACTGACAATATTCTATTTTTGAACTCATGATTTGTAATGTCTGCTATACTTTATGTGCTTTATGTTGTTTTGGCTCAGTTTTGTAATAAAAGTCAGTGATGCTGCAAGGCAGTAAGTATTGATGACAGATGATGTTTATGAGTGCAATATAGCGGTATGTGTTCAACTGTAATGGCTACATTTAGGCCTGCTACTAGCGATTATTTTCATTATAAATTCATTATTATTATTTTTATTTTATTCTGAAACAACAAATAACTTCTTTTACCTCTTTATAAAAATGTGAATTGTTTACAATCAATAGTCCAAAACACAAAGATATTCAGTTTACAATCATATAAAA
>NW_023339696.1:11418148-11438662 GCF_004916995.1 Morone saxatilis | reverse complement strand
TGGTCCGTTTCGGTCTCCACCATCTCCTGAGAGAAATATCTGGCTCTTTAGCTGCTAAATGCTCCGCTATGTTCATCAGCTACTTGCTATCTAACAACCCTGATGAAAGCAGTGAGAGTGAACCGAATCAATAAAGCTGCAGGCCAGAAAAAAGAAACAAAAAGCTTAAAGATGCTGAAATTCTCTATTTAGATAAGGGTTTTATTCTCTGTGGGTTCATCCCTATGAGCAACTCTTTCGACATTACACACAGTCATTTTCTCCAAGTATTAATATAGAAATATTGATACAAGCAGCTTTAAAATCTTCTTTCTTGTGCTGGACAGACAGAAATGTTCAGTAAACAGAGAAGCACTCGGTGTGGACTGTAAGAGAATGCAACCACTTCTGTTTCCAGGCTCTTGCTGACCAAATACTTTTCACACACACACACACACCAAAGGCGGACGGCAGAGAAAGATTATCACAGGACACACCTGCACTGTGTGTGTGTTTGTATGTGTGTCTATTATACAGAGAACTGTATTTATGACAGCAAAGCAAGTCTTATGTCCCTGGTCAGTCTTTGCTGTTGCATTTGTGATGACTGAACGACAATGAAAGCAATCTGCAGAAGTTGCAGGAAAGAAGTGATGAACTTGAAGAAAATATGAAGAATGAGGGCAACAGGAAGGAAAGGAGGGAGGGAGAAAACACAAGTTTTTTGTAAACATTTTTCAGAGAGATGTTATTTTTTACAGATACTTGACCTATTCACATGGGCTCTGGTACAGCACGCAGTCTGTTTTCCAAACCAAAATTCAGACTTAATCTTCTCATTTATTAGTGAGTCAGTCAGCTAAATGAACCTTGATATCAATTTAGGATTCGTTAAATGCCAAAGAGAAAGAGGCCCAGCCATTGCATTGGCATTTAAACAAGAAGTGAATACATGATATTACTAAATCCACCTCTGTTATCCATAATCTCCATGCACTCAGAGGCATTGTTATGCACATTAATCATAGACGACAAAAACCCAATTTGAGCTTCATGAAATTATGCTCGGCAGTGTGGTGTTGTTCCCGCGCAGCCATTAAGTTCTTAAATCAGGTTAGGCTCTGTGGTGCGCTTCCTCATTGCAAACGCTTCCCAACAGGCCACTCCGAGTCTTTCACCTGCTGAGAGTGCAAGTTTTATGACTATTCATCTTCTACACTTCACCTCAGTGGGGAGCAGGATCTAGCACCATCATTAGTCTGTCTGCACTAAATGAGCTTCCATTCATTCAGCAATCACATCCAGCGATGAGTGCTTGTGTGTCTGGAATGATTAAAGACAAAATAAAGGTCTGAGACGTGAAGCGCAGCCACAAAAGAGTCTCTTGTTCTATGAGTGGAGAGTTTGATAAGGATCGCGCAATACGACACCTTTCAATCAGGTAAGCGGACTCGTTTATCTGGTGAAAGGAGCGCAGGCTGGTGAGGTTCCTGCATTTAATCATGTGGACATGTGGTATCAAACCACATAAATAATGTCAGCCCTCCAATTGCTACCAGCCATACAAAGTTTCCAAGAAGTGTGATCCAAAGAAACATACAGAGTTCTTGAGGTAAACAAAGGAAGTTCAACTTAAAAGAGATCAAACCAGGTTAGTGTACGAGTGCATTGGGTCACATAATAACACAGCGTGTCGGCCCGGGAGAGGTAAACATGTCAGGGAGGCTAAACTCCTCGAGAGTCCACCTTTCTGAGCAACTCCTCTCTTCAGTAACACTGCAGCCAAAAACACTGGCTCAGACTGACATTTCTGGGGCAGCTATCTGTTTGTGTGAGTGTGTGTGTGTGTGTATATGTGACTGTGAATATACCTGACTCAGAGATGCACCTAAAACACAAACACATCACAAGATTCTGGCTAAATGTGCAACTCACTCATGTAAAGTAATGTAACAAACATGATTATTATAAGGATAATGTAGAGTAGTTTTGTTTTGATTGATTTGAAATACATTGTAATACAGGAGTTCTCAAACTTTCTTTTGATAAGGTACCCCCTTTTTTCTTCCAAGAACCCCCTCACCAGCAACATTTCTTGATAGACTAAAAAAGACGTACAATACAGCAACCTTGTAACTTAAAAACAGTTTAATTTTCAAATGTTGGCAAACCAATTTTTTTGTCATCATGCAATTACACTAAGACAGCACTGAATTTGCATTGAACTGTGTCTTTTTGATAAGTTGTACTTACAATTTAATGAGGATCTTTGTCTTTCAGTTTGGGACCCTCACAGCGGGATCCTCTCAGCAGTAACCTTTCAGCTGTTGACAGTGGTTCCGCTCTGAGCCCCCTCCTGACCCTGTCCCCAAGGCTGAGCCCAGACACCCTGCCATGCGCAACCTAATTCTTTCTGCCACTATCCAAAGCCCATGATTGTAATTGAAGGTTGGAACATATGTAAACTTAATTGAGAGCTTCGCCTTCGGGCTCAGATAACTCAGATACACCCAGATTACTGCCACTGCTTCAGATTCAGGTTCATGTTCATCACTACGAGCGACCCCTTTCACATTACATTGTTTTCGCATTGTAATTTGATACACTGATATTATAAAAACAAATATTATACTGTCCTTAAAACATGAGCTTAGTACATCTTAAAACACACATTTCTTACTGTTGTTGGATATATCTGCATGTAAAATAGGGATGTACCAATCCCATCCCCTGGATTGGTATCAGTGCTAATATAACATTGATCTACATTAAACACACTTTTCTTTAGTTAGGTTCATTCAGTCACAGTCACTTGTTTTTTAGTGCCACAATTATCCCTTTTCTCATCTTACCTTACATAAAATGATTCAAAAGAGTTCTAAACACTGAGGTTTATAGATTTTAAATATTGGAAAAAGAGAGCACTGGTATCAGATCAGTACTCCTCATCTGAGGCACTGAAAAAAACCCAAATGTAAAATTATATTGACTTTTGGTCATACTGCCCAGTTCCACACTGTAGCAATGTGTTGATCTATTTTTAGTTACAACAGACAATGTAACTCATCTAATGAAAGGTCCCAGTTTGAGTGCCAAGATATGATTAAACACCAATGATTGACACAAGCTATGAAGCTATGAATAGTCTGACAATAATGCCGTCTCTCCACTGTTTGATTCTGCACCAGAGAAGAAGAGAAGAAAGACAGAGGACCAAATAATGTTCTGAAGGACCAAATGCTCCTAAAAATGAGAGGAGAGAGAACAGATGCAATTGGCAAAGAGAAGGGCAGGTCGCCCACACACACACACACATACAGTCACACACCATACGGCCCAGCAGGAGGTAAACACACATGCAGAACTTGGAGAACACACCAACACTGGCAACCACGGTGAAAGTACATACAAGGGTGATCATGCACTGAAGCTGTACACATTATCATTATCATCATACGCTCTTTACAGTAACTGTGTGTGTGTGTGTGGAGTTTAAGGCCACTCACAGGCCGTGAAGCTCATATCGCAGGCTAAGCTAATTATGCTACATCTCCATTGCGCCCTGATTTATGCTCCTCCTCTTGCTCATCACAGCCCAGCAGGGAATTGGCCTTTTGACACGCACAATGTACTACAAACCACATTCTCCTCCTCTTCTCTACTCTCATATGTCTTCTTCTTCTCTCCTCCTCCATCTTCCCTGCAGGCAGAAAGCGCCCTCCAGCTCCCAGACCTCCTCCTTCGCTCTACTTTTGCTTCCTCCGGGTTCTTGTGAGGGTAAATGACAATGCTGTAGATTTTCCCCTTCTACTCTCCCAATTCCCCATATTTGCTTGACCTCCATGAACTACTTCTTCCTTCACATTACTTACTGCCCCTCCTCAAATGTTCCTTCTCCTTCTCCTTTCCGTCCTCATTACCCACTCCTCCTCCTACTTTCATGCTTCTTTTAAAGACTGGGACCTCAGGTGCAGCAGCTCTCTGTTCTTTTCCCCAGAAGAAGATTCACGAAATTCCACCTAAATTATGAAAACTTTGATGGGAGCTCAATGCCTACTCATATTTCCAAACTACCTCTGGTTTGATGTCTCAATTTCTCTTTACTTTCTTCCTTACTTTTACTTTTTCTTGTCTTCATTCGTCCTTAGATTTCTCTCTTTTTCTGCAAGCCTCTCTTTTTGTAGCAAGACTTCCATCCCCTTTGAAAATGTCAGACGTTTCAGCACACTTAGATTTTCCCTTATTAAAAGACATGACCTACTCCCATTAATTAACATTTCACGAGGAAGTTGGACATAATTGGCATGCGGGTCATGTT
This sequence comes from Morone saxatilis, assembly GCF_004916995.1. Lineage (NCBI taxonomy): Eukaryota > Metazoa > Chordata > Actinopteri > Moronidae > Morone > Morone saxatilis. The sequence continues at coordinate 11,434,365 of NW_023339696.1, read as the reverse complement.
GATAAGCAAGATGAATGGTTCTATCTTTGCTGAAATGGTATCCATGTTTATCTTCGAGATGATCGAGCCTTAATTACCCTCCATTACAAATGCATTGGTCACACTAGGTTGGAAAAACTGTAAGGCTAATAACAGAGCCAACTGTGCTGAGGAAGTGTTTCTCCATTAGCTCTATGACTCCTTAACCCAAACAAGATTTGATACCAATCGTCCCATGTGTAACATAGCAGCTGTGTGGGCTGAAATGAGCCTGTGGCTTTAATCATTGCAATGTCCACCCAACTGTTACACTTAAACTCTCAAGTAAATCTTCTCTATCTTCTTAATTGCACTTGTTTCCTCCTCCTGTGCTCCCTCTCCTGTCCAGCTCTGTGGAGTCTATCTAGGCAGAAGGCTTCTGTTATTGTCAGCCCACAAGGAGGTTTTAATGAGCCGCACTGTTAATAAACAAAAGGAAGATCCACTCATCACGTATGCTGCGCAGCACGCACAAATATACAGTAGATATGAACTCACGCACACACAGCGGTATTACATAATCAAATTATTAAATATGTTTTCTTCAGGAAAGCGCACAGACGAAGGTGGAGGAGACAGTGTTGTTTTATGCAGCTGTTAGGGTCATATTTCCTGTTTTATCTAGCTGAACTTATGGTAGGAGGGAAAACAAAAGTTTGCTTTGAAGTAACAGTGCAGCTTCAGTGTGACCATGTAATCAAACTCATCTCAAAGCAAATGGAGAAACAAAATGTGAAGTGTACAAGAGTGTAGGAAAATACTGCATTTGAGAGTCTGCTATAATAACTTCCTGAACCAAAAACACATTGTGTGTATGTTTTTGATCCAGCAAACATGTTGAGTGGCTTTCCTTCCACATAAAACATTTGCAAAGCTGAGTTTTTATTTTAAAACTTGCATTGTTTGCATTCAAGTCTACTTCTTCTTCCCTGTTTTTTACAGGCACATTGCTGCATTATTTCGCACATTATCGCCACCTGTAGATCCGTGGAATAGTGTGAAACCATTGGCAGGAATGTGTAGTGTTTCACCAGCGTGCCCATGTGTGTCTTCACCATGGATGTGTTATAAGAACTGGATACTAGACTCAAAGAAGACGCCCATTTAGCTTCTGGTTTTACTTCCACATGGGGCGGCCCACTGCCAATAGACTTTAAGTTGGGATGACATCATGCACTTTAAAATAGCTTTTCTAGGCTCTGAGAAAGTTTTATAATATAAAAACATGGATTAAAATATATATAAATACAAAATATCATAATATAACAGGCCTTGTTTGCAGTTGGAGGTGTGCCATCAACAGAGAGACAGAGACAGAGATGTCTCTATTAGAATGGTGCTTTAGGGGAAAAATGCTTGTTGGGACACATTTACTGGCAGTACCGTGAGTGGCCACTGGGTCAAACAAGCAGCCAGGCTGAGTAGTAGTGCCGTATCCAACTTTCTTAAAAAGTCCATGGTCACGTGTACAGGAACAGACAGCATGTAAATATAACTTAAATAACATAAATATATTGCTCCAAAGCACTAGTGGTGAAAAACTCCATAGGGCATCCTTTAATTCAATACTCCAATTTTCCAACTTCCTAGAATCTGTTGTGAAAAAAGTGTGTGAAAAAAAGATTGAAAATCTGCCTTGCACACACACAGCAGCAGGCTCTGACAGACTTTAAGACTGTAGACAAATATGCTGACATGCAAAAATGCAAGATAAACACAATCTACTGTCTGTGAAGCCGAACAAAGTACCTCACCAGGCTGCATGGATACATACTGAAACCTTTCTAAGAACAAAACAGGCAGGAGTCTCCATAACAGCCAACTATATTAATCACAATGTGGAGTCGCATTAAATTAATGAATCAACACAACATTAATCATCATTAATCAGCCATGAATATTCACGCTTTCTCTGAATGTCTTTGAGTTTTTGATTGTTAATCAGACAAAGCAAGCCATTTGAGGCTCTAGATAATTATGATGGGCATTTTTTATGAAATTTTACAGACTCAACAATTAATTGATTAATCAAAATTGACAGATTAATTCATAATGGAAATTACTGTTAGTTGCAGCCCTAGGTTAGCATTGTAAACCACTACAGACAAAAATATCCCTGGCTGTGAAAGGCAAATTGCCGGTTTATTGGCCCAACGGCTCAGACCTTTTAAATTGTGCCCCACCCACTGCTGTGCAGGGCCTGCGCTGCTGTAACAGAGGCAGGCATTTGCACACGTCAGCTGGTGGCTGCGCTACAGCAGAGATGCCCCACTGTGTGTGTTTTGGTAAGGTGGCCATTTTCAGACACGAGTAGAGCAGGATGACAGATAATAAGGGTAAAGAGACCCAAGGCGAGGAGAAGCAGACTGTTGGTGAGAGGCGACAGAGTGTTTCCCTTCTCTCTGCAGCACAGCCTGGGGACAGCCATGCAAACAGTGTTCTTCACACTCCAGCATTTAGACGTGCTGCATTTAGGCAACGTGTGATGTTTTCATTTGCACACCGTGTAAGCAGCATTAAAAAGAGACCGTCTGACACCATGTGTGTTATATCTCTGTGCACTCACATGCAAGCACAAGGAAGAGGTGTAAACATGGCAGGTATAACAATAATAAGATGTATTGATGTAAATGAGTTTAGGTGTGTGTAACTTCGTTGGCATAGTACATTCCTATTTATGTGTTATTCTTACACAAAAAGCAAGTTTTCTGTTGTTTAATATCCAGATTTGGCCACTGGGAGTCTTCATGCAACTCATATTTTCCAGTAATGTTTCCTGCCTTGGGACAGCAGGTAGAAACCAGAGTGTCCCCAACAAGCACCAAAATTCATTAACTAACTGACACACTGGTTTATGTAATAAGGCATGATACCAATAACTGCAGATTGCCATTTGATATCTGTGATTAAATCAGCATCTTATGTAATCCCTCATATTTTCCAGCTGTTCAGACATCTGAGACTTCCAAGCTTATTGATTTCTGATAATTAAAGTATGGGTTTTCATGTAGTTTATATCTCATGAACATCACTTCACGAAAACTCGAGCAGCATTTTCCTTTTGACCTAAATAACAAAAAGTCCATTTGCTAAGTTTGGACCAGATGGAGCAATGACCCTGTAAATTTGATCTCTCAACCGGTAATGGTAATCATTTTTGATTAAATATTATTGAACGTCTTGTGAATTTTTGCCACAACTTTAGATGAGGAGCTGCAAAACATCTATGAAAGTTTCAAGGATTTTTGTTACAAATAATTTAAAGTAAAGCCCAATTCAGATTGGGTTCATTTCTCCACGGGGAGGTGGAATGATTTTTTTAGTGATTTTAAGTCCTGTCCATAGTGCATATATGTATGTTTTACCCCAACTCCAGGAATAAATTAGTCAAAATGATCTCTGTTTTTTTGGTAAACCTATTGGTTCTAGTTTATATATTCTTTTTATTAAGCTCAGTGTAACGTGTGAAAATGGAGGAAGTTAAATGTTGTTGCTAATCTTATAGATGGAAACATGGTAAAATTAAAATTAAAAAAATAAAAGTCATCAGCAGGGGCTGTAACATCAGCTACAGGTTGGGTTTTTTTGGCTTTGAATTAATGCTTTGTTAAATATTTAAATATCAGGGGTAATAATGAACAAATTATGAATAAACAAGATTGCTCATCATAAACCTCTGGAGATTTGTGCTCTACTGCAGGTCATTCTCAGATTTAATTGCTTTTGTGTATTAGCTAAACTATTCCTGAATAATATTGTTAAATTAAATAAATGCATGCATCCACAGTAATGGAATATAAAGTATAGATACAGGGGTAAATAAATATTTGTAAATTCTATATAAATTATTACTTTCACCATAAACTGAATGAAGAGTTGTCACTGTATTTTCACTGTACAATATGTTGCTCAGAAAGAAGAACGAACATAAGACACAGTTTAAAAAGACAGTGACACCTGGTGGAAAATACTTTCTTCAACTTTTGAGCAGCAGTCAAAACCGATAGTAGTTAAGTAAAATAATGTCCCGCTCATTGAGACCAATCTGTGAGAAATGGCCAGAGGCAGAGCCAGTCTGGGACATCTGCTCAGCCCACAGTAAAGTTGCTTACAGATTGTGACTTTTGACTGAGGAGCAGCCTCATGTCCACAGCGCCTCAGTGCAGCTGTCTTACATAACCATAACGTCTGTAATCTAAAGAGTGGCCTGTTCCTCTGGGTTAACGATACACAGACAGACGTTCGTCTTTTAAGCTATTGTGCAGAGTTATCAAGATAATTCATCACCCCCCTGCCTGCTCTTGTGGCTGCATTTTGCAGCACGTGTTGGCACGCTGAGCTTGACTCTAAGCTTTAATCTGCGCTCTGTGCACTTCAGCATTGACATGTGGAGAGATTTGACATTGTGTAAGCTGCTGTAGCAGGCGGGTTAGCTAGCATCTCCCAGCTGTTGCTGCAGGTTAGAGCTGAACTGCTGGGAATAGCCCGAGACTGGCAGGCTAATGGTGCGAGACGCAGCTGAAGTGTGGGCTACTGTATGCTATCAGGCGCAGCTAATGCAGCCACCACCCTTTGCTAAGTCACTGATGTATGTGTAGCATGAAACAGACCTGAAGTCACTGATTTCTGAGCACAGGAGTTTGAAAGTGAAATTTTTTAAGTCAAGCAAAGAATGGACAACATAAAAAAAAGAAATAAATTTAAAAGTAATTGAATTGGAGGTGAACAAATACGATAAATAAGAGGATAAATGTTTTCAGAACTGCACTGATGCCCGGTAGCTGCATCAGGACAGAGGCTGCAACCGGGGGTTAACAGTAAAAAACAAAGAAACACTGAGCTGTCACAGCTGCCAACAGCAGGACCATGAGATGGAAGGAACAAGGGATTTTCCATGTTTCAGCTCACCACTTGTCAATGTGTCAGAGTGATGCAGAAACTCAACTCTTTTCATCTGACTCAGTGTGATGCTTGGGCTTTCTCTTTCTATACAGGTTGACAGTAGGCAGATGACAGTTGACAGGTACTGTGCATCAGGCAGTAAAGCAGCCAGCCATCTTGGTTGTTTTTTTTTCTGCACAGATAAGTGGAACATCAATATGAGCTCCTCTGCGATTTCAGGAAGGCTGTGACTGATTGTGCGCTCATATTCATGTCATCAGGACAAGGGTAATATTCATTTGAAAGGTGTACAAGAAAGAGCAGTGGCAAAATATTAGAGTCAGAATTAAATGCAGTCACATAACTGAAGCTAACACAAGAACAACATGACCATATAAACTACATACTACTACATACAAACTACCTAACATCAAGAAACTTTGTGACAATGCAATTTTCAGATAATGCAGTGGTTTGTTTTTTAAATGGCTTATTTAGTTAGAGAAGCTGCAGAATTTGCAAAAAGTAAGCACCATCAGAGAACCGTCAGGAACTGGCTGATCAAGGTTTATAGATTACACGTACATGAAAAATTAATAATCATATCTTTTCTGGGTTAAAACCTCATTTAAGGCCTGCTTTGAGTGTGTGCGTGTGTGTGTGTATTTGTGTTGTATGTGTCATCATAGGTGTGTACGTGTGAGCACTGGCTGCTATTTATGGGGCTTTCTCTATATCGATCTATTTAATCAACAGGGTCAACGCCAAAGTCTTAATCCAATAAAGCTTCTGCCTTCATGTTAACTTGAGTTGTTTTTGTACGATCCCTCTGTTGTTTTTATTGTCTCTATTATTTTATTGTTGAATTAGTTCTTTATCTGCTGTTTTTTCTGTAAGACACTTTATAACCTTGTTAAGAAAGGTGCTATATAAATAATAATAGTAATATTTATGTGCCATAAACCCAGTGCCTCTGATATACAGTCTAAACAAAAATTGGATAACATTAAAAACTTCTTTCAAACTAATATTTATTGCAGAAGTTGTCATAGGAGACGCTTACCGTCCTCTCTGGCACCAGACACCAGTAGCTAAGGCACCTGGGTGCCAGCCACACACACACACACACACACACAGCACACACACACAGAGGCAAGAAGACAAGCCAACACAAAAAGAATTACAGGCACTGAAACATAGCGAATCCATGTGCAGAAACTGTCTTGTAAAGGCTCAAAAACGTGGAAAATCAAATCTTGTATATGAATATGTACCGTACACAAACACATCTACACAAGGACAGACACATGCGCACACACACACACACACACACAAACACACTTCTTAGTATGCTGATTTAGTTCATCCACAAGCACGTATAATTCAGTTTAGGGAGAATCAGTGTGGTCTCTTCCTTAACTAATTTTTCTGAACACGGACACTTGCAGCTTCTCAGACCTGAACTGTGCCTCTGGTAATCACTGACAAACTGCAGCTGAATTACAGATGACCTCATTTGGATACAACTGATAGTTAACTACTGAACTGGAAACCGTTGAGCTTTTTGCAAGCAGTTTATTTAAACATTTTGCCTCCTGCGCAGATGGAAATGAAACTTTTCCCTGTAATTAGTAATTAGTAATCCCTGTGATCCGTGAAGTTGGGTTTATATAAAGTGACAAACATTGAATTTATCAAGTTTTTATCTGACTTTTATCTAATGTAAATATGTTTTTTCCTACAATAATGGAAAAACTAGGATGTCTGTAATAATGTTTTGCAAGATAAAACAACAACACATTCTTCCACATATTTGTGGGAATAAATTCAGCAATTTAAAGGCATATGTTCATATTTTGAGTCAAAGTAATGTTTCAGTAGCTTATCCCTTTACACCTACAGTATACTGCAGGAGCTGCACAGATGTATGTGCAAGAAGATTTCATATCTAAGAACTACAACTTTGTTTTGAGGGATAAAAAATGTAGACAAATCACTGCTCTCCTGTCCTTTTCTCAGCAATATCCTCATTTTCACCGGAGCCAGTGGCTAATGATGCCTCTCACTCTGCTCGTCATTCCAATTAAGCCACTGGTGTAGGTTTCAGCAGAGTCAGAGTATCAACAGGCCTGAGCGCTGATGACTGCTGTAATGAGTTACAGAGTGGGGAGCATGGCTGCAGTACTCAACTCGATACTTACTTGATGAGGAGTTTGTAAGAGAAGCTGAACATGCTACTGCATAGAGCAGTGCCAGTGATTTAAGTTTTTACTGCTGTTTTTAGTTTTAGATCTGTTGAACACTGAAGGGAAGTTGTGGGAAGTAACTAAGTATATTTACTCAAGTACTGTAATTTAGATAACTAACTAAAGTATTTCCATTTTATGCTACTTCATACTTCGAATACATTTTAGAAGTAGACAGTATACTTATTACTCCACTACATTTATTCAACAGTTACATATATTTTCTACATTTAAAAAATATTCTTAGTTCATAATCTGATGCATAGTTAAAGATTAAACTCCTTCACAGTATAATAAGTAATAAAAATCATTTCCACCTGCACCAGCTACAACATTTAAGCACAGCTTACATATTAATACACCCATCATCGTAAATGTTTTGTTGCTTATACTTTTAATTAAGTAAAATATTGACTGCAGCACTTTAACTTGTACTGGAGTATTTTTTATAGTGTAGATGATCTGAATACTTCTTCCACCATTGCTGATGAGTGTGGCATCTGTAACCACACCCAAGAGCGATGTCACAACGATACTGACAGTACACTTCTACATCACTGTAAGATAAGAAGTAAAACCACAGGAGATCAGTAAAAGCAACACTTTCAGCAGATGATAAGTAGCTTTTTAAGCCAGTGCAATTTATTGTGCTAGAAAAGAAAATGTTGGATTTGGGTTCATGAAAATGATAGTTTGAATAGAACATATTTATACTGTGGATGAGCCAAAAGGACCAAAATACACAGAAAACAACAGTAGCTATCATGGCTAAGAGGTTTGGCTTACTCTGTTGTGTGTAACACTCATTTTAGGCAGCAGGAATATGTTCCTGGCAATATGATGGATTTTAGGATGCCTGTCAAACTGGGACCATGTGAGACGAAAAACTTGGTACAGTCCCATGAATTCAAGTGGCTCTTTGCTTAGTTTCATTGTCAGCAGCAGCCTCTAAGTCGTCTGGCACTGTGGGAATATCTGTCATGGAGCCAGAACAGATTGAGCTCATAGGAAACATAAAATGTGTAAAATATGTCAATTCTTTATAAATGCTCGCTCACCAACCTGCTCAGTACGGCACAAGTTCTCCAAAAACCTCAACTCCTCACCAGGGATTCTTCCTGGATACTGACTGACCAACTGTCTTGCAAATTATAAGGCAGTGATCCATCAATCGGTGCATATTTCTTACTTGTATTACTACTTTATTACTGTTGTACTTGACCACACTCTATAACATCCAGTTCCTCTGTTTTGAGTGTAGGAAACTACCTTATGAAGATAAGTCACAATAAGTTTATATATATACATATTTTGGAAATCAACTTTTTACCATAGCTGAGACAACTGATTAATTTGTTTGACCGACAGAAACTTAATTAATTAAAAGTTTTTTAACGTTTGAAGCAATTTTTTCAGACAAAAACAGGTTCTAGAGAATTGGTCAACAAAAAAGTGATTTAAATAAATTGTCGATTTTATAGATCAAATGATCCATAGATTCACTGAGAAAATAATTTGCAGGTTATTCGATAATGAAAATAATAATTTCTCCCACACATTCAATCACTGTGGTTAATAATCTAAAATTATCCAACCTTTGTAGTTGCTGTTTTCACTTCACATAGGGCAATGCTTTGATGAATGTAGATACGCAGCAGCCTCTGGTCACATAACGCTCCCGGCTCCAAGAACAAATTTTCTTCTTTATTACTGTCATATACAGGTCAATGGCACTCTGGATTTCTCTGCCCACAGATATCACATCTACTGTTAATAATAAAAGAACTTTCAGAAAGCCCAGAAAGAAATATCTTGCAATATAAAAGCATAAGAACAAACCCCTGGTCTGATTGTTAGTTTTTTTTCCTTCTTCTTCTTTCTTCTTTATTTTGATGTTAATTGCATTATTACCTTTTATCACTTTGTTCTCGTCTTCACTCATCAGTTGATTTGCATAGTACTTTTATATTTTAAGTTGTTTGTATTTTCTTATTTTTATGTTTGTACTGTATTTTTGATGTTTAGGACCCCAGGAAACTAGAGGCACATAGATGTGCTTTTAATGGGAATTCTTAAATAAACAATAAATAAACAGAAATAGTTAATGTTGCATTGAAGACTTTGACATTGTGCACATGGTCGGATTTGAAACATATGATATTTTTTTAACATTGCATTTAATAAATATCCACAACACACAAATATCCAAATCCTACAAATGTATAAAAAAAATGTCCAGTAAGGCAAATACACGTGATAAATGAAACACATGGGGCAGGATGGGAAAAAAAAAAACCCATCTAAAATACATGAAACACATGCAAACGCTCAGCAGCAGTGTTGTTAATGAACAGGGCACAAGACAGATGGTTGGAGAGAGGATTTGCCAAGGAGAGTAACAGCAATATACCCATGTAAAGCATAATCTTCCCGGTCACACCAACCAAATCTGCCACTGAAATGAAGTAATATTACCAAAAAAAGGAAAATGGGAAGACTTTAAAAGGGCTTGATCTGGTTAAAGATCCAGGCCTCTTATGTACATGTAACCTGGTTGTGAAACCTATATTGTTTCTCTATGGATGAGTCACCTTCATTCACTGTTTCCAGAGTGATCCTTGACTGATAATACAGCACTATTTACCACCTACGCCTCACAATGTGCTGAATGAAAACCAGAAAAAGACAAGAGAGAGAGAGAGAGAGAGAGAGAGAGAGCACTTTTCACTCAAATGCTAATGCGAACATCTCTCTCTCTTCTCCATGTTGTTCTGCGAGTGGATCAAAGCATCTGCCGCACAGATGACGCCAATCACGCACTGAGGCAGGCACAAGGGTCACTCACAACCCACAGTGCAAAGGGGCAGAGGATGTGTGTGTGTATGTGTTTGTATGTGTGTGTGTGTGTGTGTGTGGGTGTGTGTGCATCCAAGCCTCAAGCCAGATTTCAGGGAGTCATGACACCACACTGATTCAGAAGCTGAAGGGCAGAGGATGGAGGAGTGGAGATTGAGTGATGGATGGATGGATAGGCATTGGTGAGTCACTGTCATTCACGTCCACAGGCCGATTAATCAATTATTGGATTAATGGTTACAGCATACGCCTGGTGATATTCATTCTATAGTTTTCTTACTATCAACAAATCCAGTGAAAAGACCAAAACAAAGAATTAACTGATGAATTGCAGCCTGAGCTACTTTTGCCCTAGACTATCCATTGTCATCCTAAAGACACGTCAATGAGCTTCTTGTTTTTTTGTCTCGGCCTTGACTCTGTGAGTTGGACTATAGCACTGCTTGAAGGCACGAGATGGTGCACTGTAAAAAACGCCAGCTTATATTCATTGACATAAAAAAGGATTAGAAGTTGTCAGAAAAATATAAATAGTCAAAATTTAAAGAAAGAAAAAACAAACAGAATCTTGCTTCAATAAAAGTGAGTGAAGTAAAGTAACTTTTCATCTTTAGCTGTGATTTATTACAAAGTAAGAAAGGAAACTTGTCTTCTTTAGTTGCAGAACCATTTCAGGCAGCTGGTAGCATCTCAGGTAAGTTGACTGTTTGGTCTGTAGTTAAACTTACATGGAATTGAGAAAATTGTGAAAAACTGACAGGTTTAAAGGAAAAAAAGTGCTTTGCGGTTTAAAAGAAGAGCTGTTTGTGTATGAAATAGTCCTGTATCATCATATGGTAATTCAAAGAGGTCCATCCCCAAAGGGCTCTCTATTCACTCAAAGCCAGTCGGTAGATAATGGGCACAAAAACAGGCAGACCCAAAAAATTCACAATCGACACTTAAAGACGCAATGTAGGTGTGTGCGTGTGCGTGAGAGAGAGAAAGATGAAAGAGAGGAAGAGAGAGACAGAGACAGCAGGAAGATAGACAGATAGAGCTGAGGAGATGCATGGTTGAATAACAAGAAGGTAGCTCAGGAGTGATACAGAAAATTAACAATGGGTCTTGGAAAGAGAGAGAGTAATGAGTCTTTAAAAAGAAAAGAAGATGAACAGAAGCCAATACAAAGTAATTGCTCTGATAAAAGATGATAAAACACAAGTCACAAAACAAAAGTGTCCTCTTAATTGCCTGAGGTGCGAGAGCTTCACTGAACTGCATTTACTTTCTATCCTTTTAAAAACACCTTAAAACAACTTCTGACGTTATTTAATGAGGAGAGCCCGAAAATCACAGCGAGGAGGCGCCGAACAAACAGAGTGTCGTCATTACAGTTAATCAAATGGACAAAAGACAGTGGAGTCATTAAAAACAGAGAGATTTTGATGTTCTTGCTCGTGTATACATGGGAGGATATTGGTGTGGATGGGTGTCTGCGTCTTAATTGGCTTTACAAGCTAAAGAGTGAGAACGCCAGCGTCTAATTGGCTTTTGTGTTTGCATTCGTACAGTAGAGATGAAGAAAGTATGATGGCACAGCAGAGGTCACACCAAGTCATTGTACTTAAATCCTAAGTCAAAATTGACAAATCTCAAGTCAAGTGCCAAGATTTTTGAGTCCTAAACAAGTCACCAAATATAATGGCAATTTAACATGGATCAAGAGCAAATTGCAAAAATAGTTAAGATTTTTGGAGTTCTTTTGTATAATTAATTCAAAAACAAAGGCAACTTGTTCCAGTGAGAATAAAATCAGACTGAGTGTTTCAAGTCATTATTATGATTATGAGGGTACAGGTCTGCATGGTCTGCATTTGACAACTATAAACAAAGAAATGTATTTGGTCACGTATGCCTCTACATTTTGCACAGGAAACTACATGATTCTCAAATTTGTGAAAAAACATTAAGGCACGGCTTTGATGCGGGTCGCCATCTGGAATCAAACCTGCAACAGTTGCAACTGTGCAGCCAAGTCATGCGCTGTAGCCATTTCACTACCGAGCCGCTCCCTAGCATATAGCACTATAAACCGGTACCACAACAGAATGAATTTTATGTTTCTGTCCTGTCTTGTTGTATTTAGTTGATTCAGAAAATGAAGGGACATGAATTGATTTGTGGCACACTTTTAATACCTAAAACTAAATAACATAACATAAATGTATGAGTTTAGTATATATATAAATAGTATATATACGTTTTTTTAATTTTGTCAAGTCGAGTCTGAGTCCACACCTCTGTAGGATGGTATGGGGGCTTAACCTCTGCATGTGTGTTATTGGCTGGACTGCCTCAATAGAGCTTGTTGCATGTAAGTACACAGACATCAGTGCGTGCTGCAGCTGCGCTTGACCTCCATCTCTTATCTAACCAAGGACAGATACCCGTTCCTATGGCCGGAGGGAGGAGGAGACTGAGGTTCAACTGCTACAGCAGGGTCACACTTCAAACAGAGATCCCGAGGGGCCACAGAGGTCACACTACAACACTGATAAAACACCACCACCCTGGTAGAGCGCCACCCGATAGCATTAGATGGGCTTGGGGGGAAAGAGAGGAGGCTAATGAGAGACCATGTTATCACGCCTGATGTGTGGAAGCAAACAGTGAAGTGCTCCACATGAAATATACTGCAGATTCAGAGTGTTGACTTTTTACAGACAGGCACAAAAAAATCAATACGATGATATATTGCAATACTCCCTCTCGTAACATATTATTGATGTGCTGGTCTTGCTTGAATTGTTTAAGGGTCAGCCTGAATGCAAATGAGAGAGTATAATTTACTGAATAATAATGTTCTAGCGGCACTGCACTCTTTACACTTTTAGATATTGTGTACTCTGTATGGTTATTGTTGATCTTTCAGTGATGATACCTTGTTTCTCTCTAGCATGAGGGACAATGTAACTAACCTGACAGCTAATCTTGTGAATCCAACACCTTGGGTGTAATTCTTATTTATGGGATCTCATAGTTTTCTGATTTGTCACTATGACTGTATTCATTGTTCCATACAATGTTCACAGCTTCACCACTGCTTCCAGTAAAGACTTCTACTCAGTAAAGGCTAACTACTGTCTTCAACCTTTATTGGAAGTGTGTGTTAGCCTGCTGCAGAGCTGTGCACCTACACACACAGTGAGGGCAGAGGAGTTTTAGTTTCCTGTTGAACTTTATTTGCACATGTTGAGAAGACTTGATTTCTCATGACTCAGAAGTGTATCCATCTTTTAAACTGCTTTTGGCTCAGCTTTTTGGATTTTCTGTTTCTTTGACATATGAATGGCGTTCACATTGATGTGCGTAAAAAAAACTTTTTTTTATCAAAAAAGTCAAAATATAAGCGAAACTGAAACTATTTAAAAATACATGCTAGAGAATAATACCAATACCTATTTTTAAAAAACATATCTTGCCCATGGTGTAGTGCCATAAAATGATTACGGTGTGACTTTGTGTGCAAACAGATGAACTCAGGTTTTAAGAAGTGATGTATAAAGTATTAACAACTTACGTCTGTGTCGGGACCCTTGTCGGCTCCGGGGCAAGAGAAGGTGACGAACTCATGGCACCGTTTGTGAACCACAAAACAGCACACTGACAGAAGAAAGAGAGAAAGAGTTTTACAGTAACAATTTATGACACAACATTGTGACCTTGTTCTCATATGCACATAAAGTGCATTCAACCACCAAATCTTTCTCTTAAGGGAAAAAATATACACACAACACACACAGTATGATATCCTTATTCTGTCTGGTGTTTGATGCAAATTATCTGACGAATGACTGAGAGAAACATAAAGAGAAAGACAGTAAGCGAGAAAATGTGCATGTAAATTATCATCAATCAACTTCAAAAAGATTTTGACAAGCCTCTCTTGCATGGACACGCAAACAAATGCAGACAGATCAACAGACTTGCATGCATGTGCGCTCCCACACTCACACCCACACAAAAAATGTCACTACGTGATCTTGTGTGTTCTGCAGCCGTCGGCTCTTTACAGTCGGGTTGATGCTGATTGCATCACCCTCTCCCACTGAACTGGGATCCGCCCCTACCGAAAGTGTCACTCAGTATGACATGGCTGACATGACACCTGACGCTGCTCTCACGTCAGCGATTGGCATTTATATTTGGATGCTGCCACAGATCTGGAGGGAAAAGCAAAAGCGTGGACATCTGTGACAAGCTGACTCCCTCTCTGACTCGCACTCTGCGTACCCAACTATTTTTCGCTGCCATTATTTGAAATTCCTCATTCTTTCTTCTTGTTCATTCTCACACAATCTGTCTGCTTCACTCATTGTCAAGCTGCGTGTTTGTTCATGTGCACTTTTGTGCTCTCCCACTGCCATATTTGTGTGGCTTTTTGTCTCTTTCTCTGCCAGCTAAATCACACTTGCCAGACAATCTGACGGCCATTGGTTAAACAATAGAAATTAGTTTCCTGAGAAGTCCAAGAAACAGCAGGGGTTTCGACTGTCCATGCAAAAGGCTGTACTGTAACACAATAGTCAGTTGATTAGAAACATTTCAGATATTAATGCTGGTATCTTCACCAATATTTTTCAGCATAATGATTGTTTCCATCATCATAATCCTAATCCAACCCAAATACTCACTACAGTCTCTGTGTATGTATGTCAGAGATGGATATTCCCTTTCCACAGTGTATTGCTGAGCCAGTAGCAGCATAAAGTATGAATTCATCTCTTTCAGTAATAAAGAGGAAACGAGGCAGAGCGGGAGGGGAGGGGGATAAAAAGCTCAGCAAAATAGTGTCCAAAGTGATTTATCCATGGTCTGAAGTTGTCATCTGTGCCATTTGTCATTTTCATAATGTACAGGAGCAGACTATACACAGGTGTAAATGCATACGACAGGAAGTTTGAGGACCCAGTCAGTTGAGTATTTTCGGCTATGCAAGTGTGATGGCTCTATGGATGGCAACGTTCGATCAGTTCGTCCACCACTTTGATCCAGACTGAAATATAAATATTCATGATCCCCAGAGTCTTGATGAGGATGACTTTGATTATTCCATGACCTTTCCTCTAGCACACTGGTTCTCAAACAATAGTACGTGTACCTCTGGCGGTACATGGAGAAAACTAAACGAAAAAGATATAACACTATCAAATACTACAACATTTCTAATTGAAATACTTCAAATGCAATAGGTAAAATGTAATTAAGCTTTGTATTTCCTGTAATATTTTGTTTCCAAGTGTCAGACATATAATTAAACATTAATATGTTGAAACTCAAAACTGTTTCTGTTTTAACATTTAAATATGATTTAAATTGAATGTCATATTTTGTTATTTTTAAATGTTGAAAGCCATACAGTGAATTCAATTAGGGATTTCAAAGGATTCGGATTTTATGTTATCCAACCCCAACCCCCGGCCAGCTCTCTTATATGACATTTCAAGGCCTCTTAGGACTCTGAACTTATATATAAAATATAATAATCTATCTGTCCACTCCCAAAAGCAGCCTTCTTAATGATCTTTTATGAATTCAAAAAAGTGAGGACAAAAGCAGGGAACAAAACCAGTGTTGAAACCAGTCTTTATTTGCTGAAAGAATCAGATTTTCTGTCTGTCACTGCTGAGTGCATTAGCAATTGTTTTGGTATTGACCTCAGGGCATTTATTCCCACTTCATATCCACCTCCGACTCTCCCTGCAGTCAAACTTTCCATCCTCCCAGCCTACTATCAGCCCACTCTGCTGTCAATGAAATTAAGAAAGCATTTGCTTACATGCAAAGTAGGAGTAAAAAACACATAAAATCTGCTGCGTGTATTTTCATCTCCTGTAACACACACTGTTACTCAGCAGGATTAATTCTGAGTGTAACCATCAGGTTTATCTTTTCCTCCCCACAACCTACTTACAATGTGTGAATCACGGGCGTAATGACGTCCTTTCTCTCCCTCCATCCATCAGCTCTCCTCACACCTCCAGCCACACACCCACACGTCCATCGTCGCCTCTGTTTAGTGCTGATCTCAGACCAACTTGAGTGTCTGCTGGTGCTGCAGTGTGGAGCTGAGCAGACTGACTTGACACTGATCTCAGTTCAGAGGTGAAGACAGGCCGTTAAACTGTGTATAGTGGAAGGGATAAATCTGGCTTTGGACTGTGTGTGTGTGTG
>NW_023339696.1:11417663-11418048 GCF_004916995.1 Morone saxatilis | reverse complement strand
CACACACACACTAACTCATACACACATTAATCTAAAAGCTGACTTAAGAAAGCAGAATGCCAATATGCTGCTGTGGCTGAAACACAGAGGCACTCTGGGAGCATACGGGATGTTACGTGCAACCAATCAGGAAGAAAGCTGTGAAGACGCCCCACACACCTTACATTTACACCCGCTCGCCATGGGCTGAATTGACAAAAACATACTTTACACTCTCTTATCATGAGAGAAAAAAAAGAGGCTTTACATACAAAATCTGGAAGAGTACTTAATTAAGACTGCTTTCTTGTTGATTTTAATGCCACTATAATAAATATTTTTTCGTATGAATCAGGCACAAAAATCGGACTGAAAAGTAGTAAGAAGTGTCTTGTCTCCAGATGGG
>NW_023339696.1:11413767-11417451 GCF_004916995.1 Morone saxatilis | reverse complement strand
GAACACAGAAAGTGCATTATACCCCACATTTGTATTCCTACTTTGAGTGTCTGTGTCTATAGGAGGGTGTTTGCAACTATGGTGGTATTTCTACACCTCTCCATCCACATCCTCATCTCTCCACCACTGATCCTTTAAAGTGTGGGTTTAGCCCCGGCTAATCTGGTGAAATTGGTAATCTACCGAGCAAACGTTAATAGAATTACACTGTGCTGTAGCCCAGATGAAAAGTCTGTGGCGGAGATAAGGGAGAGGGTAGGACACCTGCAGCGCCGGACCCACTCAATACCTTCTAGACACATTCAATTGATCCAGGCCCCCAGAGTGCATCCGAACACAAAGAGAACTGCGGCTTTGATCTGAGATCCACAGGAGGAAAAGAAGGAAGTGTGCAAGAGGACGGATGAATAGGCAGAGAGGGAGGGAACAAATCCACGGGTGGTTTAGGGTTCCTATGACTGCAGAGATGTTAAAAATGTTTTATCTGCTCAAACAACTATTGTGCTCTGGCATTTACATCAGTTTAATGCCAAAATGTTGAGGTGAAGTTAGGTGACAGCACAATTATGCACAAATTATTCATTGCACTTCACTTTTACATATAAACACAGACAGACAAGCTTCCTCCCAACCAGGCTCCTTCTGATAGTGTAAAATGCTCTGTTTCTCTCCGTGTTATGGCTCTGTGGTCTTTCTGCAGATTGTTTGTCATTTCAGGCAAGAAAAATGACAGAGGAAGAGAGGAGAGGAGCGGCGTGGAGAGGGTGAGGGAGGTGTATTTTCCTCTCTTGGTTATTTTTAGGCTTGATTCTGGCCAGGGCTGGAACAGTGTGTACTGAACCCCACTGTGGAGAAGTGAGGGAAGACATTTCCTCTACACCTGGCCAATGGACACTATAAATAAACAGGCAGCACTGATACATGTGCAAACACACATATCTCAGGTGCATGTGAGTGAATAGTGAATGATGGGTGAAAAGCTTGTGGGTGTGTGAGTGCTGAATGAGAGTGGTGGAACAAACTGAAAGAAGAACCAGAGAGAACCAATAGAAGCATGACATCCTACATACAGCAGAAAGCAGTACTCCTGCCTGTGTCAAGTTCTCATAAAATTTTTAAAGAGTTCAAAGAGAAACTATAGCCGTACGTTGTTTACTGTCCTGACCACTTCCACTAGCCTTCTGCTCTTACACTGGGACATTTCATCTGGACTTAAAGGTCCAGTGTGTAACATTTAGGAGGCTTTTCTGGTAGAAATGGAATATATAATATTTATAGGTATATTTATTTATAGGTTCCTTAGTGTATAATCCCCTGAATATAGGAATCGTTATGTTTTTGTTACCTTAGAATAAGTTGTTTATATCTACAGACGCCGTGGGTCGCCTTCCATGGTTCAATGTTGGACTGCCATGTTACTACAGTAGTTAACACTTAAAGCTTCAGTTACTTTATTGCAAGATATTAGCAAGTTAGACAGACAAACCATGACAGCACATCATGCATTAAGCTAAAAGTTAACTTGCCTTGCATTTGCTTAAATATTCCTTTTAGAAGGAGGAAAAATATTTTGAGTTAAGGGAGTCCTTCCGCCATGTTTTCATTGAACAAATCCATAATGCATGCTGCGTCTGCGTACAGACTGTGAGACTGTTGCTAACTGTGGTTGATGCTGGACAGTATTTAATTAGTTTTTCAGCGCATACATGTTTTATATCTCTTCCAGAAGTCTCTGACTTCAATAGTTTGACCTCTGAACTCCTGCCTTTGCAGTGAGTGACAGATCACAGATTCCGCAAAGCCTCGGGTTGCATGACCCATAACCACCAGCTCTCTCTAGAGACTGGTGGAGATCGATGGCCACAGTGGCCACAGTTGGAGTGACTCAATGACAGTTGAGATTGGGCAGCGTGAGGATTTGAGCGACTTTGACAAGGGCCAAATTGTGATGGCTAGGGGACTGGGTCAGAGCATTTCCAAAACTGCAGCACTCGCGAATCACGATTCAATTCAATTCAATTCAATTCAATTCAATTCAATTCAATTCAATTCAATCTGTTCATAAATAATGAAAATGGGGCAAAACAAAAGAATACTGTATATGGGAATCACTAACATTTACCAGCCGGTATTCTCCGCAGGTCCATGTAAAGATAACAGAGGGCCTTCGCAACTTTTGTTTTGCAAAGGATTTTGACGCGTGCTACTCGGCGTAGGGTGGAAAACAAAGCGTCTTCAACCGGCTCATTCAGCGCTGCTTGCAACCACACACTTTGATTGTGCGCCGGAGAATTGGCTGGTGATTGTGTTAGTCGATTCCCTTCAGTTGTGTTTCGCTCCGGACGGTACTTGGTTGTCGCGAAGCGCTTGGTCATTCCACTCACGAGACTGACTTGGTTAACTGCATGGGGGAAAAAAAAAACAACCTTTCATGGGCGGTAAATGCGGCATCCATGCCACCAATGAATCGGATTATTGCATAATAATTTTAAATGGAAATCGCTATCCAAAAAGAGAGTGAGGCTGACGCACTTGATTAAATCGATTTTTTTATTCTTGTTCTATTAGTATACCCCTCAGTTACATCATTTAAGCCAGGAAACACAACGTGTT
Organism: Morone saxatilis; assembly: GCF_004916995.1. Taxonomy (NCBI): domain Eukaryota; kingdom Metazoa; phylum Chordata; class Actinopteri; family Moronidae; genus Morone; species Morone saxatilis. The sequence goes on along the minus strand of NW_023339696.1, from coordinate 11,414,838 downwards.
GTCCGGTATCTACATATCCTAATCTGTAAGAGTTATACGCATGGAAGGTTGAGGTCTTCACAAAAAGTCGGGTCGTTTTGATCGTGACCCTGTGTCCTGTGACCAGAATTGCTTTCTGTCACTCCTTACATTTAACCGCAACGAAGCCCCTTAAGCCGACTCTATTTATTACATTAACTAACTTCTCCTAAAACATTCATCGACCACTGGCTGTTCTTTAAGATGTTCACTGCGTCTTTCAGACCTGACGATTGGGCAACCTGGTTTTAACTTGAAAGATTTGTTTCCATCTGTTAGCCTTTAACACTACCACGCGCGTCGTGACACTCTGGGGCGCACTGACTGTCTCCTTTCATCATGCGCGACCTACTTGCTGTAATTAAACTGATGTCGATCAGGGTCTGACTCAACGTTTAGAAATTTCCACCCCATCTCTGGTTTGTGTCAATCTCAATAAACTTCCAAAGGATTTCTTGCCTCTTTAAAATCGCAGGTATCCAATCTTATGTTAAGACTCTTATGATCTTATTTTCATCCCAGTGTCAGGCAGCACTGTTTTCCTGCACCTTGTAATTCACTTTGCACGTCTGCTGTGGTATTTTGGCTGGCCAGTGCAGAGCACATGGGTGCACAGGTGAGGAGAAGGAGGAACAAGACTTGTGGGAGTTGCATGGTCCAAATGTGGTGAAAAGTGGTGTGTTGAGTATTTCGGTGAAAGGACACTTAAGTTTGAGTAATGAGACAATGTTATACAGTTGTAATCAGTTTGTATTTTATCTATAAATGTTAATAGGTAATATGTATCTGTTGCTTTTTTACAGCTGCGTTTGATACTGGGAGACAAAACGCTTTCTCCTTCTGTTCACGTTGAATCTCTTGTCAATTTCCGGCTTAAAGCGTTACCTGTCGTGCCCAGGAAACCTGTGCAAGGAAAGATGGTTTCACAAGAGTAGCAAATGTGGAGACACTGCTAGGCGGATCTTAAGTTGCGCCTCAGTATCACAATATAAGGGTCTGGTCCTTTTTCCCTACCACCCGTGAGGATAAATGTACGTTGTGGAGTATTATAAC
>NW_023339696.1:11389537-11413667 GCF_004916995.1 Morone saxatilis | reverse complement strand
CACACACACACACAAACACAGGGTTAAGGATACACATACATGCATGTGAATACATGTTTATGCTTTTGAGCAAAAATACACATTTTCTGTTGCATATTTGCACACACAGACATATGTGCATAAATACACACAGATGCTCATTTTATCTTAAATCATGGAGAAACACATTCACTTAGGTTTTATCTCACACACCAGCAACTACAGTGTACACTCCCTACATCTGGTTCTCTTGTCTCCTCATCTTCTCAGTTACTTTTACTCACTTAGACACACACAAACACACAAACACGCACACACACACGTCTAGTCTGTGATGTATCACCTGCAGTGGTCTGGCTCAGAGCCCCCTGTGCCTGTGTATCAGGTGTCACAGTGGTAGTAATGTAATGAGTCTGGCCAGCTCTGGTCCATACAGAAGCTCTCAAGCTGGCACTGCTGCACACGATTAGGACCAAATTAGACTATACAATAGACTGGGAGGTGTTAGGAAGAATACATGCAAACACACACGTAAAAAAAAAAAAAGAGAAAAAAAAAAAAAAAAGCACCTGAATATGTATACATGCTCAAACACGGTCATTGGCCTTAGGTAATGACTTTCATTAGTATGACTCCGGCTTCTATGTGCGCAGCCTACACACACAGAGAGCAGGCGGTCAGGCAAATGACAAAGGTCACAGCCAAGTCCAAGTCTGGTGCCTGGGGACAGCCTGATACCACACATCAACATCAGAGTATCTTCCACTCCTGCGGCATTGCATGTCCTAGACTAATTTGTTTGGGACCAGTGAAGTCAAGGCTAAATTTGTCTCAGGACATTTTGAAACATAAATAACACACTTTTCTTTTTACCATAAATTCTCTCACAGGTCTCGTTTTTCATCTTTTCTGTGTGTCTCGTCTTTCACATTCTCTGTCAAATAAAGAGAGATGGAAAGACCAAAAAAGAATTGTTCCACATAAAACAATGACCTTGATTGAAACTCACTTCTGTGGTAGAAAAAAAGATTTAAATACAAAAATGTGCTTTAACTATTATTATAATGCACACTTTCACCACTATTCAGTTAGTAAACGCATGCATTTTATATAAACCTATGGATTATATAAGATATAAACAGCAAGGCTCTGTTTCCTCTACTGGCCACAGGTTATCTGAAGCTGATAGACAGGCATGCAGCTGTAGGGCTATAATGCCAGCAACAGATATACAACTGATATAATGTGGCAGCTAAACTGGTTGATGCTTGCTACTTAAATATACTAGCTTTGTTGTGTTGTTGTCTTATTTTGTACTGTTTCTTGTAGTCTCTTTACATCAAAGCAACAAACAGGGACGATTTTACCTATTCTGCTCCACTTTCTTTTGTCTTTATTCCCAAGCAACTACATGCTGATGAGAGAAATTAGAGCCCTGATGCACATAAATAACACTGCTGCAGCTTTTCTTTGCAACAATCTTGAATGTTTTTTGTTGTCACGAATCTGTGATATCAAGTAATCTTACAATAAGCTCTTGAGAGCCCGGTTCAAACACATTTCTCTGTAATATTAAAGCAACACTTTTGAAGCTTTTGAAAGACGAGCTAACAGATTGTTTGTGAATTGAAGTGAAAAGTGGAATTAATTAGAAATAAAATACACTTTTTTCAGTTTGGTATATTCAGGAGTTTTGCTGCTAGACATGTTACTGAGTCACAAAAATATTGGAAAATTGAAGGAAAAGTAATGTGCTATCATCCTACAGTTGCTTCTTGTGAACATTACATAGTCTTACATAACGTTAAACACTCGAAATCTCTGTTAATCTGCTTCTTCTGGGAACTTGTTTGATCAGATTTCACTGACAATGGCCTTTGGATATGAGCAAACAATCTCACAACTGTCATCATATTTTGATTCAAATGTTGCAACATCCTAAATGGTGCACTGAGACCCACCCTTACTTCAAAACAATGATAAAACCATTAGACAAAAACTCTCATGTAAAATAACTAAAAACTGTTCAAACTTTGGCAGGAAATTCTGTCTTCACTTTGGATCCCATCGCTCATAGTCAGAAGCTGACTGAGAAAATATAAATTTAAAGTTTCTGTTAACATGGCAAACCCAAGCAAATAACCTAATACTGTCACAAACAAGCACTAGCAACATTTCAGAAGGCTTTGTTTGACAACTGGCATAAGCATATATCGACTAAAGGGTGACTTCACAGTTCACTCTTATTTCTATATGCACAGAAAGAAGAGCATGCCTGTCTAGAGCTGGAACTAAAAAAATAGTTTAGGTCTGATCAAAGCCATGCTTAATATACATTTCATTCTGAACTTCAACATGAATACTACAAATGGTAGCTCTTTTCACTTAAAATATCAAAGATCCTCTGCTGATCAGTGGCTACCCCATCAGATCTGGTGAATGTGTCAGATGTACAAACGTGACATCTGAATCAAATACATTTTGCAAAATGGCACAAGACTTCAGCTTTAATAACAACAATACCTGACGATTTTTTTTTTCCAGCTGTGCTTTGGTTGAGGTGCATGAATCATAGTGAATTTATGTAGAAGTATGAATCATATTTCTACCCCCGTGATGGGAGACTTACACATCCAACTGAAGTCAGATGAACAAACACAATACCTAAATTAAGATGATTCATCATAGCCTTTTGCAAGCATGGAGCACCACGTAGTAAATTGTGTCTAACAATACTAAGAAATTCATTTTACAGTAAATTAGTTGATATACACACAGTTAGATGTGAACAGAAACAGAACAGAAATGCGAGACGTCGCTGATTTTCTATTAGGTGGCTGTGATTGGTTTTGTATAAAATCGGAGGAGACAGCGGTTTAATAATAACACACTGAGGAGAAAAAAGGACCATGGAGGAAGTGAGTGACAGGAAAGCAAAGGAAGGAAAGCAAAAATGTAAAAAGAAAAAAGGAAATTAAGAAAGGTGGAAATAAAGCAGATTTTAATAAACTGAGTTTGCGTTTGTATTATCTGATTGTGAGTCAGTAGACAGAGTTCAGCAATGAATAGTTAGAGGCTTCCCATCCCGTTTTGCTGAGCTGATGAGCTGATCCAGGGTCAGATGGGGCCAGCTGCAACTGCACAACAGCCAAGCAGACAAGAGCAGACTAGACAACTCTCACCATGAGGCCTGCGACCACACACACACACACACACACAAATATGCATGCATTTATACATGCATATACTGTACACACACATCTAAACACTAACACATGCCCTAGTCCAGATACACAGATGCAAATCTACAGATGCTGAGAGAAAAATCACAGATGGACACTTATACATGCAGACACAGTCACCTCAAATATGCACAGACCTACAAAAAAACACACACACACACACACCCACACACACACACACAGGCACAAACTCTCATTTTCTCTCTTAAGCCATCCAAAAGTATATTTTTGTATAGCACTAAAACTGCAGGGCCCCAGAGAAACACCGTCATGCTGTATTGAGGTCAAGAGGCTTGAGCCAGAAAACCTGGCTATTGTAAGTAGTAAAGCAGTCAGTAAACTGTAGTGTTGCTTCAGCCCCTTTATCACTGATTAATGGCACTCGGCTGAGAAAGGGAGCATGACTCTTCTCATCACTAGGTGCCTCTGTGCTTGGCTAATTGGCCTAGTTAATCCACACGCCTGCATCCAAGCCTGTGTAGAGCGATTAGTCAGCCTGTCGAGTGCATGGCTCGTACCATTTGGAGACAAATAAGGGAGAGAAAAAACGAAAAGCAGCAGCTGTGGCGAAATGGCATTCTGTGCTTTCTGCAAGATGGTTTCAATTAGCACCTGCTACCTCCCACGCCTCCCTGTGCTTTCTTATTCTTTTTTTTTCACTCAACACTTTTATCTTTGACTTTTTTTTTCGGTACAATTTCAACAACAATGATTGGACTTTTTCAACTGTTCTAGTGAAAAGGCTTTAAGGATAGCAAGGTATTTGGTCAGACTGTTCAAACCAAGAGTAAACACCAGCATGACTGTTAGTAGGGCTTTTCAACACTTCCGTTCTACGTAACTATGCGCACATACACAATGACAGGGCTACACACACTTGAAAAATGAAGGGATCACCAAAGCCATTAGGTACCACATTTCATGGCAAGTGAAAACTTTGACCTGTTAATGGCGCTATAGGGAAAAGTCATGGGAACACCAAAACCAGTAGGATTAATCATCTGAGGATCATGAATGTCTGTACAAAAGTTAATGGCGATCTATCATATAGTTGTTGAGATATTGCAGTCTGGACCAAAGTGGTGGTAAAAGAGACAATAAAACTGCGCGGAGACGAGTGGTTTTGAGACTTCTCTTCATTTTAACTGCTCTCTGCAGTGGGGTGATTTAGCAGGCCCATTGAATACGTATTTGGTTAACCTCACTTTCAGATACAATTACATCCACCTCTCTGTGCCACTGTGTTTCTTACAAGCCCTCCACGTAAAGAGCTGCTCGTACAGATGGAAGCCTAATTTTTCACTCAACAGCTTCCACTGCCACACTGTTCCAGTACAATCTAGTCTGTCCATGCAGCCGGCCGGGATCAAAGAGCTGTTGACACACTCTGAACTGACTTGTCAAGGCTACCATGTCTGTCTGACATTCAGTTTGCATTACAGAGCCTGCTAGGGTGTTGCAGTGATAATGTACTTTTGTAATATCTGCTAGATAGAAACAGGCTGTAGCGTGTCAAAGACACAGCAGCCATTCAGTATATAGATGTGTGCGTGTAGAGTAGAGTGAGTAGGTGTGAGCAGTCCTCTTGTATGTTGCCATGTGGGGTGAAGTTGATGGCTTACTATTCCTGCTATACAAAGAGATATGCTGGTCCTTCTGCACCAGCACCAGCTACTGCAATATCTGCTAATATTCGCACAAAACTTGTGTACACTTGCATCATAAGATCATGTGCTCATGCAAAACAAATACACATGAAGTGCATAGAAATAACAAAAGTTATAAGGTATATGACCAAGTAAATTAAACCTGATTGAGTGTGAATGTTTGCTGGGTTTGGTGTGTTTGATTAGAATGAACTATGCAGGTTCTTTTTTCACTTAAATGTTTTTGTCCAAGTGATTGATTATTATTTGCAGCTTTATATATGATTTACTACGTACTCTAAATGTTTTTTTAATGTTTGAAGAGATGATCATTTATGTCTGACGAGTTACTCTGCAGAATTTATTCTAATCCTGTAATTCCTGGGGCACCCGGGTAGCTGAAGCCTTTAGCAGGCTAAGCAAGGTATTCCAAGGCGCTCCCAAACCAGATGAGAGACACATAATCTCTCCAGCATATTCTGGGTCTCTGGTCCTGTGGTCTCTACCGTGCCTGAAAAACCTCAAAAGGAAGGCACCCAGGACAAAGCAGCAGTGGCTCTATTCTAAGCTCCCTCTAGAAGTCTGAGCTTCTCATCTTATCTAAGGTAAGGGTGAGCCCAGTGCTCCTACAGAGGAAACTCATTTTGAATGCTTCTATCTGCTATCTCATTCTTTTGGTCACAAAGCTCAAGACCATAGCTGAAGACTGGAACGTAGACCGACTGGTAAATCAAACGCTTCGCCTTCTGACAATTCCAACATCATTGCTGCAGCTGCACTAACCCGCCTGTCAATCTCAACAAGAACAAGACCTCAAGATTCTTGAACTCCTTCACTCGGAGAATTAGGATTGCTATATTCAATTTTTGATGCGTCAGGGGGTTCACTCACTCACTTTGTACTCTGTAAATGCATTTGTATGGCTGCTGTTACAAATATAACCTTACACTACACACACAAAGAATCTGTCGAGTATAGGTAAAGTTAACGTAAGGGGTACTGATTAGCTCGTCAGATCAGTATCAACATTACAACAACAAAGGTCAACAAGAAGGTAACAGTAAACTGAGCTTAACCTTCACTTTCACCGTTTTGGGATGCCTGCCAACAACAATCCTCATGATTCATAAGGGCACGTAACAACTGAGCTCCCCTCCTTCAGCATTAGCATTTCCTTCCTCTGGCTTGAATACTGAATTAGCAGGGAGATTTGTTGGGCAGTCCCTTCACCATTTTCCAAATGCATCATGTTTATATTTCCTATTTCTAGATACAGAGTCATAAAAATATGGTCACTTGTGACTGGAGAATAAAACTGTGTAATGAGGATGAACCGCTTATACTCAAAATGAGCGATGGCTATATAAATCATTAGTAATTTGTATGCTTTAATTCAAGTAATAGCCAAGTTTCGCTGGCCATATTTCCTCAGGCTCTATTGCTACAATGCAGGCTTTCAGATATTACAATAAAACAGTTGGTGAGAAACAATACAACCCCCTCAAACCCACACACATCCTTCTTACACTTAAGAGCAGTGAGAATAACAGTTTTCATAATGATTTAATTCATTTAGTTATACAGTCATGAGTCTAACTGATAGACTTATGACTACATTTTAGTCTGATCAAGTAGTATTTTGGTTTTCACTCACCCTGTTTCTCTATTTGTAATGTGAGGTGTTTACATAAAGGCATAAGAGTTAAAGAAAGTCTTAATATTGCCAACTCAGACGCACACTCAGAGACACAGAGTCTAAGTAATACTCCCCCTTGTAATTTCACCAGTGGGACCCTAGAGACGATAAACGTAGATCAAAGCATAACATTCCTTCCATTCTACCATACAGATGCCAAAAAAAACATAGTAGCAAAGCACTGACTCTCCCCTGTGGTGCCTGTTGCTATATTTGCCCTGAGCGGAGCCGGGAGGCTGGGAAAGACGAGGAGGAGACACAATCGTGACACCTTCAATTAGAGACACTGAATTGACAGCCTCCATCTCCTCTCCTTCCTCCCCTCCCCTCCGCTCCGCTCCACTCCTCTCCTCTCTTCACCACAACAGAGCACAAGGAGAGGGTACTGCAGATATGCAGAGATTTGAATGTTCATTGATGTTCAAAAAGTAGCAGCTTTAAGGTGAGATTTTAAAAATGTATGAAAGGGAGTTCATATTGACTATCACTTCATCTTTACAGCAGCTTCTAGCACATTAACTGCCTGTCAGAAATGTAGGTAATAACTATTGTGGGTGTGAGAGAGTACTTTATTGTAAATGTGTTTATTTCCCTTTAATTTCTGACTAATGTCTGAGTTTCTCTTGCATATATGCAAGAGATTACTTTATATAGAAACTACTACTAAGTCGACCCAGTTATAACTAATGCAAGTCTACAACATATAAGATAAGTTAAATAAATGTAAAGCTCACTATAAATCCCAAAACTAGCCTTTGTTAGCAGCGTAGCAGTAACTGGCATCTGTGTAGCCTCTAACTCTCCTGGAATTCACTTAATTTGGTTACGCTACCTTTGAAGCACTACTTAAATGTATTTTAATTAAAGATTAGTTCATTAACAGCTCATTAGTTCAAAAGAAGAAGACAACTGAAAAAGAATCAAGAACACATTTTGATTGTGAATGTGTCGTCAATGCTCTGCCTTTGTAAGGCAGCATACTATACTTGTTAAAATTACTATCTGCTCTTTACTGTAACCTCACATATAGGTACACATTTGCATGTTTTAATTTGTTTACAGCGGATAATCTGTTTTTGGTGGTAAATATGTAGACAGATGGACGGTCAGGTAAAAAGGGAGCGAGGTGTGAGGATGACTAAGAGCTGCGCTGCAGTCTCTTACTGGGTGACCCTCAAACTGCACACACACACACTCACACGCACGCACACACATACACACAGAGCACCACAGGACCAGGAAAAAGGAACACACGCTTCAGAAAACTGGCACACACACTCACAAACCCTCTGCCTCTCCCTCACTCTCCCTGCCTCCCTGCATCTTTGTCCTTGCACCGAAATAGCAAAAAATATTACTCTGAGGCTGGGAAAGTCCCATGTGCACAGCTCTGCCACACACTCGCTGCTTTTCCTGTATTAAGTGTCTTTTAGTTACCTTTTATTTTCTCATCTTTCTTTTGTCAGTATGGTTTTACTTTCTACAGTAGGCCTTTGGTTACAAGACAATAGACATATTCACTAGTTCCAGCTTGTTGTATGTGCAGATTTTCTGCTTTTCTTTGTCATATCTGATTGTATGAATATCTTTTGTTTTATCTCTGAGAACTTTGGGAACTGTCAGGCAGTTTTATAGACAAAAAAGATCGATTGATTAATTGAGAAAAAAACAGGCAGATTAATCAACAATAAGAAACATTCATCATTCATTATCATTAGTTTCAGTTTTAGGATGAGTACCAGATAATGCAATTAGTGCAATATCATTAACGAAAACTGCTGATCGCTATTGATTACTGGAGTGGTTTGTTTTTGGCTTACCACCCATTATTAAATTGGTGAAAATACAACAAATGTACTACGGTTCTTACTGAAATGAAGTCTGCTCAGTATTCAAAAACAAGCATGATGACATTATATTATGGTTATTGATTTTCAACTCACTGTAACCTTTCCCAGGATCGACAATACAGATGATCGTAACCTTTTGTGAAAAGGTGAGTGTGCATATGAGATCTTGGAGAGGGGTACCTCCTCCTAATTGTCCTTGGACCCTCAATCACCATACCCGAGGACACGCACTCGGTATATGACGGACTCAGCCAGCTCGAAATCCTCCTGAGTGCACATTGTGCTCACCTTATGTGGGTCAAGACTGATGTCTCTGACTTAAGCCATTCCAAAAATAGCCGTGGGTGTAATCACCGCAGAATTCATTAAGCACAGCTGGAGTGGTGAGACACGTACAGTAGAGATGAGCACTCCTGCTCTAAATTCCCCCGAGGAGAGTCTTTCCATCCAGAATAGACAGCTGAGTGTGGCACACACAATGCACACTTACTTCATTGATCCATTCACCTTGAGACTGAGACAGGAACTAAGCAACACCAAACATATTATACATTGTCACGGCAACAGATGGTTTAGATAGATAAGAGGTATAGACCAACAATGGGAATGTAGGTCTTCTGCTATGTGCTGATAGTGTCTTTTACAGTATATAAATCATCAGTGCACCATCTATTATGGATGAAAGTTCAACATGCTGCTATCTTTGCTGAGATACAGCACAAGCTACTCTCTGAGAAACCGCGTGATACACACTCTCGACTCTGAACTCACACTGTGTCAGTCTGTACATCAGACAGTCCGAGATAAATGCAAAGGAAGACTGTTAGGATGTGAGCACAAACCAATCTATCCAAAATAAATAAATAATACAAAAACATACTGACACTATACTGGGAAGAAAGAGTCATTTTGTAACAGATGCAGAACAGAGTGGCAGAAAGTTATCAGCATGCCAGCCGTTTATTGCATCTTGTCTGAAATCTCTTCCTTCTCTCCTCTTTGGTTTTTTGGAAACCATGAAGATGAAATCACGGTGCTGTGACTGCTCCTGTCACTCTCGACATCTACATCTCTCACTCTATTGTTGTGTACGCGCACAGCACAAACAAATGCAGCCACACATACATTCCTTTGAGGATACGCACATCCTTCTAGTATCTTCATCGTTCAAATTTCTCCCTCCAAGCCCTCTTCGACTGCTCTTTTGATTTTGTTTGTTAAAACAGAGATTATGAGGGAACAGCATGTGTCATCTTATTACACTGCATTGTGTTTCAGTAAAAACACACAGGCAGCTCCCTGACAATTAACTACCCACTCTCAGCTGAGTAATGCCGCCAAGCCTCCAAAAAGACCCCTTTTTAATGTCACCAGATGACATTGTGTTATGCAAGCAAAACATAGTGACATGATCTGCTGAGACAGTCTGTTAAAATGAAAATATTGCACTTGTGGCGGTCACTGCTGCACTGAGAATGGGGGCAGAGTCTGTCATAAATTGGCTATGAAATGGTCTCCTCCCTGGTTTGGTGCTGCAGGGTGCAATCACCAAGTGCTGCTGGTTTGGGTTCTTTATCACTTCATTCATATCTTGATTTATACTGCCTTATGAGATCACAAACGTTTCACCCAGGCAGGCTCACAAATGCATTGTCACGACTACTGAGGCCCATTTTATTTGTATAAATGGAAGCTGAGGAGGTGATGCCAAGCTTCCATGTTGAATCATCATTTAAGGATTATTTGGAAACAAGGGGTGTTTTGTGTTATGTTTTTTTTTGTGTGTGATTTTTTTTTTTTTTAAAGGGAAGTACTTGCCTGGGGTAGTTGGCAGAGATTTGGCACATCACAGGCAGAGTGAGGGCCAAGCACTGTTACCATGGTAACCTTGGCACGCAATGCTGGCATATCTGGCAAGAGTTTACAGTAGCTATTGAAGATGAGAGAAAAGATAAAGAGAACTTATGCTGTTAATCGAAATGACTTTGTAAGAGGTGACACAGGGCAGGTTTTGGGGTGTGATAGGCAGCTGGGTGGATTTCTAGGAGCTCGTCACTGCACAAACACAAACATTAGCAAGGTGCAAGATGTATTGTGGAGGTACATGTGTTACAAAACAAAACAAAAACAAACTTTTAAAATCTGATTTCTATTTTCCAATCTGCACATAGTATTTGTGACTTGTGACCAGGCGGTACATTTAAATCCGTACATCACCTTGTAACAGAAGACCAAGATGACATTAAAATACCAAAGTGGTCCCCAAAAACAGCACAATACACTAAAAGATCAGCAGAATTGACTACCAAATTCCTGAAAATAACATCAAAATCCCTTGCTCCTTGAGATTTTCATGAAATCCAACCCGGTTATTGACACTATCTATGATCAGCATTTTTTTTGCGGTAGCCATTCAATCCATTCTCAAATTACCTGTCGATGTATTATTAGTTGTCATCGTTAGTGGCGGGCTCCGCCATTGTCTATGTAGTCACAGGAAACGAGGCATGTACTCCTATTGATGATAACGATCAAAAATGCAAAACAAAATAACATTTACATATTCTTTTTGGGTTGCATTACAGTACTGAGCAGTATACAGTACAAGCTACCTCTTTATGCCTTAACAAGTACCTCTGAATCCAAGACTGTAAACCATCTCCTGCCCTCTCAATTTCCCACCACCATCACCCATTCTTATCTCCTCCCCCTCATCCCCTCTTTATAGTGAGTGAGTTTTAAATGAGACCTCTTTGTCTAGCACCCAGACTGTGGCAATCCCCTTATGCTGACACATAGGAAGGTCTTGTATCGCTTTGTCTTTAGAGGTGCTAACTGGCATACAGATCAAAAAGCCTTTTGGACACGGGCTGTTATGGTTTCACAGTTCAATTTGACAAGCCACCAATGCAGACAAAGAACAGCGAGAGACAATATGTCTTGACAATGTGCAACTTTGCTGACCTTTGATGAACACAGGGCTTAGAAACTGCTCAAACTGAACATGGACTCAGTATTTTAATCTATATTATATATACTGGACCTTGTGTAAGGTTTGTATATTGTTAAAGAAAGAAAAGAGATTTCATTATCTGATGAAAATTCAATGATACGAAATCACTTAATAGAAAACATAGCACATGTCATTGCTATGTTGTATGTCATTTTAATATACAGTCCTGGCTGCGGGGTCGTGATGCACAGAAAAAGACCAAGAGGGATATAGATGTGTTCTGATAACATAAAACACACATCAACACTGCCAAGAGCTGTCAGCATGATAACAAAATGGAAATGGCCCACGTTGTTGCTAGAATAGTGTTGAGTGAAGAGTGGAGAGAAAGGGAAGGGAGACAGAAAAGAGGAGGGGGCAACACTCAGTAGTAAAAAAGGGACATTTTGAATGTGGAGCAGAGACAAGGAGAAGCAGAATTACACATAATTATCCCGGTCAGCTAAGCTTCCACTCTCAGTGTAATTAATGCCGTTCAGCTGGGAGAGGGTTTAAAATCGTTGATATATTAAAGAATGTTTCAATGATTTCTCCACATTAAACAGAGCCTATTTTAACGAGTCTCGAGCAGATATTTCCTGGATTTGATAACTTTCAAGAGATATCTGAAATAAAGTTTGAAGTGAAACCAATTTTTGGTATCATTTGATGTGATGACTGTTTTGCTGTTACTGTACTGCATGTAATTCACAATACATTGCAGGATTTATCCATTGAGAATAAAATCTGATTTACCATTTGACTTTATTGTTCTTCCAGGAGCTCATCATAATACTAGCGGTAAAACTTAATTGGCTTTTGGATTAACATTTGAACTACTGTTCCGATAGTTCAAGGTATAAAAATCAAGTGTCAAACATTTTCAGTTACTTCTATTTCCAGTATTGTTTATAATAGTGAGGGAGTAAAGCTAAAAATAAAAAAGCTTCACCGTAGCATTTATGAACGATTAAATAAAATAATAATAATAATAATGACCTATGCTTTTAAATTAATGGATTCTCTTAGCTCATGCTATTTCCAACAAATGTGACAGGGTAAATAGTCAAGTACAGCAGAGAGAACACCCACAATGTTGAGCATAAGATTAATATTTTTTCCACAAAATAAATCCATAATAAAGCAAAAAGGCTTAGATCTGTTGTGTAAAATATTAAAAACAAGATGGAATTAATTAAATTTAATGAAACATATCCGGGCCATTTTAACATGCAGGAGCAGGAGGACACTTAAGATCTTAACAGCGTCACTTGAGAGAACCAGCGCTCCGTCTCAGCCTGCCATTCTGTAAGATGTTTATTGTTTGGGGATCCCAATCAGGAGTTGCACAGCTCTCGCTCTTGTGTTCCAACACCCCCGCACTTCTGCTCCTTGATTGGTTAATGAGGTCCACTGCTCCATTCTGAGCGGAGGAAGTAATTGGCTCTACACCTACACTGCCATTAAGGCTCAGTGGCGGTCTTGTTGGAGGCATGTGTCAGCCCTCGTCATGCTAACTGACACATACATGATGCCGCCCACAGGGGTAACAAATGTCCCAGAGAGTGTTGGAGCAGCCTACACCCAACACCCTCATCTGTGCACATGATAAAGATCTCATCATCATCACTTGAAAAGTAAATAGTCACTGAGAGTAGGCAAATTGGCTGCATTTGGTATGCAAATATATTTGAAACACAGCAAACTAGGCTGGTTACAGTTATGGAGATGTCACCATGGAAGCAAAGAGCAGACTACAGAAGAACCACAATCAACATGGAGATGATACACGCCAATGGCATAGTGAGATGAATAGACAGCAAACGTCTTCTCTTCTGAAATGTATTCGAGCAAAATAATCAGTATCTATAATATCTGGATCTGTTTGGTTCGTTTTTTGGCTGTTTTGGAGCCACCGTAGTTTCTCTGTCTGTTTACTAAAAATTAAAAATAATGTTTCTCCATAACTCCTGCACGTACAAAGCAACTGTTTGCTAACAAGTTCACTGTGTCAACAAAAGGTGATATGTCAGTGCTCTGCTTACAATTTGTTTTCGCTTCCCCCAAGTGGTAAAAAAAAAACAGTTATTGCAGCTTTAAGTCAACCTGATCCAACACTAACTTCAGCAGATCCGACGAGCTGACAGATTACTACTCAGATGTAACTTGGCCACAGTTTACAATTGGTCATCACCTAGACATAATATCCACCACTGTTTTCACTCTGCTCTCTTTCATCTGCTCCGAGTAGTCACACTGTTTGCTTTATCATTGCCAAAACTCTGCAGCAAGACGCCAGAATGTGTAAAAGGCCACTTGGACTTTATCATCTCTCTCACCCTCACACTTCCACCCATGCAATTGCAAATTCTCCTATGTTTTTTTTTTTTGTCTAGTATTTATGGGTTCACCTTTGCCTCCTTCTCAGCTCTTCTCAGCGCTCTCTACATTGTAACATCTTCTTATTTTTCTTCTTCTTCCAACCGCCTTTCCCTCCACCTCACGCCTTTCTTGTGTCCAGACGTATAGTACTCTCCTCCGAGTGATGGGTTCTCAACTCTTCAGATGGCACAGTCATTTCCACAGAAGCTCAATTTCAAGGCTAGGGAGGAAGGGGGAGGCAAGGGGGAGAGCAGAGCATCCAACATGGTGGCAAGTGATCCAACGCTGAAACACACTCACTCTCACACCACTGGTTTCCATGAGACGATCTGACGTTTGGAGAAAAGTTCAGAGAGCAGGCGACACTGTTTAACAGATCTGAGGAGGAATACTTTTCCTCTCCAGACCTGAAATTGAACTAATTAAAACATTATGTTTTTTTGTTATATTTTTGTCATATTGTGATATGACTCAGCTTTGTTCAAGTGTCATACTTTCTCAAGTCAAAAACCAAAGTAAAATACAGCTTGCAGTTTTGACACGTGGAGTGTTGAATGCCTAGCCATCTGTCTGCTGTGCGTACATGCAACATTACAGGCTATTATTAATTTCGGCATCAATTGATTTCAGTAAAAACACTCACATTAGAGAAATTTTAAATCAATCAAATCACATTGGGGATCTCATAACAAGAAAAATGGTTTACGGTCAGGTGTCTACCTAATGGTTCCGTCAGGAATAATTCTCATTTTTGCCATTTGAGGAAATGAAAATCACAACCTCTTTTAACCTAAAAAACATTTTTTTATATGCTGCTTATCATCTGGCTTGCTGTTTGTTGTTTATTTCTGATGTTTGAGGATGTCTTCCATACATTAGTTTCTGTTGAGACCATTCTGCAGTAGCAAGGGGGAGGATCACTACGTAGAAAAGGTTCTCCAAGAACAAAGAAAGACATGACAGAAAAACTGAAAGTGTGTTGAATATATTATACTGTATATTTAACCAAAAAATCCAGAATATATGAATCAACAAGCCATCTTTATACTGGTATTTCCAGAACATAATATTAATCGTAAGTGTCCAATAAAGAAGGGCACTTTTTCTTCAAAACTAATGCAATCTTCTAAATCTAATTTCCAAAATGTTCATGCCAATTGTCTTGAATTTTGAATGCTTTACAAGAAGGCGGATTTATATCTAGCATGGAATCTTATTTTTAAAATTAAATATCCAGCATGATGAACAGACTGATTTCACTGTTAAATAGTTTAGGTCCAGATTTTACATTCAAACAAGTGTTTCTTTTATTGACACAATACATTTATGAGTCATGGAAAAAAAAACACAACCAACACACAATGAAAGTGAGTGGGAATGAAAAAATACAAGATGCACAGCAAGAGGGAGAACAGGGAGGGGTAGTGACGTCCAAGTTAAGTGTGTAATTGTATTGGGACTATAGAACATAACTCAGCACGTCCATATGACAGGATGTATCGCTGCTGCAGATTCTCCACAGTGGACTGCGTCACAGCCAACGACAGACCCACGCACTTCTCTAAAATGTACATTAAATACACCAATCGATGTACTGTACAGTGAATTGTAAGGTGAATTGTACAGTGAATATACAACAACCTCTTGTTATTCAAAGAAAGTGGGGATGCTGCCAATTCTGGCTAATACGTGATTTATCCATCTGTAATTTTGTAACATGCTTCCTACATCCCTAACCAAGGAGAACCCGACATCACCTTTGTTACCTTTAACAATAAAAAGGTAGCCCAGTCGCCAACCTGAGAATAGCAGGGGTTCGGTCCTCCACCCACACAGAGATCCTGTGGTAATAAAGACGTTTCCACTGCCTTGGCACTACACTTCACTACTTGCTGCTGTAGGGTAATGGTTGGGGATCACAGGAGAATAAACAAAAAAAGCTGCTATCTGGCTTTTCAGTGCACGGCAGGAAGTTCTAGATAGCCCTTAATCTGCCCGCGCCGAAGAAAACGTAAACTGATAACAGGTAAAGAAATGGATAAAGATGAATGATCACAGGAGTCACGCTTTCTCACCTTTCTAATGACTCTAAGAAGCCAAATGTTCTGCTGCTGAGCTGTACCCCACACATGCAGCATTGTCATCTTTTGCAGCACAGATATCACAATAATTGTCACAGAGGCTCAAGTATTTAACTTTGCATTCCTGCCTTAGAGAGGCAAATCTCAGAGGTTCAGTTCTTGAGCTTAATGCATGCTTAACAAGCTAAGTTTGCATATTCATATGCCTTGATTATCTCATAGTAATGAATGTTTCAGCTACAATCTTTCTGTACTGTCTGTCTTACTGTCCCATGTAATGCAAATACAATATCCATAGTGTTATCAACAACTACAAAAGCCATCATGCATCCATCCCATGAAGAAGAGAGAGAGATCTGTGTATCAAGTGCTCTGGGTATTACCCCACTACAATGTTAGCTCAAAAAAGCAATGCATTCCTTATGCACAGTACAAGAAAAGGCACTGTCTACATCCAAGAACATGCATCTGTCAGTCCACTTCCATGATGCATTCATGGTCAGACTCCACTGACAAACAGTGCTGCAAAAAGACAGTTCAGCCTCTGCACACATGCACATATTTTTAATCTGAAAATGTGGAATTTTAAATACATTGTCATTTAGAAAAAAGGTACATGAATTGTAATCTCAGTGCAATGTAATCATTTGTTTACATGCATTAAAAAAAACGACAGATTGCCCCAACATACGTAAGCATGAGCACAGAATATTATTCAGATCCAGTAGGGCTGCACAATTAATCAAAATATTATTGAAATTGCAATATGGCAATGTTCAAATTGCAAGAGCTGCAATGTTTTGTTTAAGGTAAAATGTGTGACAAAACAGCACAATAAAGTATTGTAATGCTGTAGAGATGCCCTGGTCTACAAATCTTGTTGATTTAGGAAAACATGTTTGTTTGATACAGACCCCCCAAAATTTCACATTTCATGCATGATTTTAATCATTTTTTTTATGAAAAATAAATTTGAGATGCAAAAATAATGATTCCCACACTAATCACAATATGACGTTTTCACCATATAATGCAGAAAAAATATCCAGTCACATTCCCATCTTCCATGACATGACTTTAAAACGTTAAACATATAAAGGAATAGGATGTCGCACACATGGTAGACAATGTCCCAGCAGAGAATTAATTAAAGCTACAGATCTTCTCACTGCAGCATCACTCTGCAGAATGACACTCACTGACATGAGAAGACACAGAAGCCAGTACCTTGTCTGCACAATATCAGTAAGTAGGAGCACTGACGGGTCTATTGTCCCTATGTTGTGGGTGTATCATCATGCAGTCAGCTCCAGAATTGATCTTTTTCCAGTCACTGGGAAGTGTATATATGTGTATATATGTAATATGTTTCTCAATACAAGCACCTTCACCTGTTTCATTCAGGTTTGAGAGTAATACGCTGTACTTTCAGACGACACACCCCACAGCTGTATTGAGAAGTGTTGTCATACTGTGGAGTGGCATTTACTTGTAATGATCTGAGCCAATCCAGTTTGATGAGGCGCATTCTTCTTCTACTCAGTGTATAAGCTCACCACCTTCTAAAATAGACAGCAACAGTCTCCTGACACTGCTGATCAAGACTTCAGTGTCTGGCAGATTTCCATTAACTTAATTTTCGGCATCCAATATTTCCTCTCTTTTTTTGCATTGTAGTTTATTGTTTCTTTTTTGTGTACAAGCACCCTTCTGGCCATCTCACCTTAATTTGACCTCAGTAATCCTTAAAACTCTACCGTTTTCATCTTTGTCTCCCTCACTCCTCACTCTTTCCTTTGCCTTTCTCCCCGTTAGCGGCCACAGTATCGGATGTCTCCAAGGAAATGTTATACTAGCAAAGACAGAAACAACAGGGTGTTGATTACAGGGCATATATATACATATATGCACCCTGACTAAATGTGGAAGCTTTATTTGAAAATCCACAATATCCGGTTGACTGTACAGCTATGCAAAATGAGCAAAAAAATACTCAAAGAAAGTGCTTCAAATAAACAAAATCTGAGAAGATTTCAGTACAAACACTCATCAAACACTGAAACAACAGGCACTGTTGTCCAGCTGCCACACCTGTGTTCAATTTGGCTACTAATTGTTCTGTGAGCAGCTGTTGCTAATGTGTTCGTTAAGACCTGCAACGCTGATACAAACGACACAAAGGGCTTGCTTATAAGCCCGAAGGTTATAGGTTGTCCCAATGAGCATCAAACCATAGCTTCTAAGGAGTAAAGGGTGCTGCATCTCAGCTAACAGCCATGGCTTTTGGACTCCTTTTGTGGTGAGTTTCATTCATGCTGTGAGTTTCTCAGCACTTCATTTTCTTAATTACGTTTTGAGCAGACTTTAATCAGATGTTGGTTTTTACTGCTCTTTTGCAGGGTTTCCTGTATCTCTTTTTTCTTATTTGATGGCAGTGTTGGTGTACCAGCTATAAAAGGTAATGACTTTTGTATTAGCACATTGGGGCGACACATCTATTCTATTTAACTGCTAATTTTACAGGGTATGGATATTCATATAAATCTGACCCCCGTAACATGGTTGATGAAGAGGAAGTGATCTGGCCAACCTTTGATCAGATTAACTGGCAGTTTTCAAACAACCCACCAGCTGGCAGTGTATACGCAACCAACAACAAGCCTGAATTTACGCAGTCAGCTTGGGCTCCATCTCGACAAGACCTGCCAAACACACCCAGTGCTCGTGAGGTACAGGGACTTAATAATGGTCTGTCAAGGCACTGGGGACCGGAAACTGCTGACAAACCACTTTTATTTCCTTTAAAGCTGACTGATCCAGCCAAGCCTCAGCCAGGTCCCGTCCAACCTCAACCAGCACCACTTGGTGTAGCCTCTACGTACAGTATGCCTTCCTCTCCAAGTGCTGGTGGCCCAACTTCCTACTATGCCCCATCCTCTACCCCTCGTGCTGCGCAGTCTCCTAGCTTTGATTCTTGGCAGCCTAAGCCAGATAGCAGTGGTTATGGTATGATTGGCTATAACACTGGCTCCAGTGCAGATGGTGGAGCTAATGTTCCCCGTCTTGTCTACGAGGAGGTCTTTCAATATCCCTCTGATAACACTAAGCCCGCGAGTAATGGTGCCATCTACAATGCTGCAGGAGGGTCTTCAGTTAAATACGACTCCCCACTATTGCCCAGTTATCCACCTAATCTAGAAGCCCAGCCTGCCGATCCATCTGGGATGGGGAGTTTCCCTGGAGGAGTGAACCTCAATATTGGTCAAACAGACGAGCCACGTCATGAGATTCCTTCGCTTCCACAAAAAACAGTTATCAGGACCCAAAAAGTTGTTTCCCAGAGACTGACTGAACCAGTCCCTCCTTCACGCTACATTATCCAGTCCAGAAATGGCTACCAGCGACGCCGGCGTCACCTCTCCAAATCCAGGGTCAAAGGGTCCAGCACAGAGTCAACCAGCTGCACCTAAGGGTGTAAGTAACCCTCAAAGGTATGTCCACTACTTGAAACTTCAGTCTCTAAATCTCTGAACAAATATCCTCAAAATGATTACTAATCAATAAGGGTTTGTCTTCCAGAACCAAGTGGTAACCAACATGGCTATTGTGGCAGCGTTGCAGGTAAATGTTTAAATTAATAACACTTCAAAGTAACGGTCCTGCAAATATTAACCTCTGCTTTCTTGCTTGCAGAATGCTGCGTCTGCTGAAGACAATAAAACTCTTAAAATTGTATTTGCTGTGAGGGACTCATTTCCATGTGTACGCTTAGATCTGCTGCCTCCATACAGTATTTGCGTATGGAACTATGAACCTACCGGTACAAATGCTTAAAGTTTAAAGCTGCATGTATGATGGCGATGACTGCTTAATAAGACAGCAGTACTCAAATTTTCAGTGAATCAAGGAGCTTTAATCTTTACAGATGTTTGCTATCTCTTGGGTCAAACAAATGCTGTTTGTCAAACTACACTGGTCTTACTCTGCCACTAACAAATGCACCATGTACACACATGCAAGTGGCTTACCTTGGCATTGAAATCCTTGTTTCCCAAATCCCCTGCAACAAAAACACCAGTGTTAAACTTTTTTTCTGCCAAAGCAATATATAAGAGCTTTTAAAATTATCTTCTTAATATCACTTGTCTGTTTCAGTGAAATTAATCTCTAAGCAATAAATGCGCTTGTTAGAGCTATGGAAACGGTGAATAATAAAGCAAGATTTGAGGGACACAACGATCTGCATGCTCGATCACACAAAGGCTATACACGTGAACATATTAAACTTACTGAAGAACTAAAGCCTTGTTGACTAGATGCTCTAAAGATAGGATTCTGCCATCAGAACTGATATGAAAGTGAGTTAAGGCTGTCTGCATCAGCGGTTTTAAACAGGTGTGCATAAATGATGCTTACCATATGAAGTCTGTACAATGGCTGCAGAACGTCGGCTGCTTGAAAAACCTCGCAGTAAATTTATGGTTTTTCACTTCATGCACATTTTTCTGCCGCAAAGCACCTTTGCGGGCGAATCTGTTCCCGACCCCAGCTGAGTCATTATAATGTAAAAGATGGTCAGCCATAATGGGGAGGGAAAGAAAACCCAACAAAAAATGAAAAATAAAAAATCACACAGCCACAACTTGGTGTTGTCCCGACCGGTTTCTGTGAGGGTCCTGGTCTCTTCACAAGCTCTTGACAAGTGGTGGTGGTTCTGCTAGGGTGCTCCTGACAGACCGCACGCCTCCCCTCTGCCCGGACCACAGCTGAGCGCTTCTTTTTCAAAGTGACGTCGGTGAAGTCTGCCTTCACGTGCTGTGGGAATATTTAACTCCGGTTCAAGCGCACATTTAACCACACGACCGAGTTCATCAGAAGTGGTTTGGGGACGGTGTTTAAACACGTGAAATGGCACGTCCCTCTAATGTTATGTATTTGTATTAAGTCAGGGTATTTAGTTTTTATTGTACGCGTGAATATGTTTTTTAACATTGAGTTTTAGTGATGAATGAACCGAGGCGACATGTCCCTCCATCAGTTGTTGTCCATACAACAAACTGAGGGGGTCGTGCGCCATCTTGTGGACTTAAACGACATTACGGGGTTTTATTTTAGCCTGAGAATCATGCCAGGTGTTAGAGAGACCGGTCGAAAGTCCACAAAACCGGTCTTATTTGTCTACCTTTAATGTCGCTTAAGCTGGGAATTGAAGTCTGGTTTTTTTAGCATAAAGGGGGGTAATTAAAACGCTTTTATACATCAGAACACAAATGTTTAGTGTACTGGTGGGGATAAAAAAAAACAGTGCACCGTCTAATAAAACAAACGTCAAACATGGAGAAAGTAAAAAAAACAAAAAAACGATGTGCAGTTTCTATGGCAACAAGGGGACGCTGCGTGTCTACGGAAAGCGGATGTGGCGTAGCGTGTGGACGCTGGAGTTTTGAACCATTTTGAGCGGCGGAGTCAGTGCTCACTGTAAGTGGCCTTTCAGTCTTTATTGTAACTTTTTCGTCAACAGTGTGTCACGTTTAGTGTTGTTGGTCTGTTTCCGGAAGTCCGTATGAAACAATAACAACCCCGCGAAGGTTTCACCGGTCTGCTTTTGCTAGCTCGTGTGCTAATATCGTATCTGCGCTACAGTCCATCAAGCATCTGGGTTAGCTGACTTAGTTTGTAAACACTGCACGTTGCGGCGGTTATTAGTAATCACGTTGTGTTATGCACACACTCCGTGACACGTTGTTTTGCTGCTTGTTTCGTGTAACTAACGTTAGATATCCTCTCTCCGCCTGGTTTGATGTGAACGGTCAGCTATAAGCGATCCTTGTAGCTAGCTACCATAGGCACCGCTAGCAGATGGACTAACTTGTGTTCCTTCTTATTGGCTGCTGTAACCATTCATTCATCCCCTCAGATCACCATGAGCAGATACGACGACTCGTGGGAAAGGCTGGACTCTGAATTTGACCATTTTCTACTGGATATGAAGCCATATGTCCTTAAACACCACAACAAGACAGGTTGGATGTCACTTTTATCTCTATTCACTTCACTGAATGCATAATAGTTTAAACATCACTGTAGAAAACTATATTGCAGGCTATTTTGTGCTTTTCTCATACCATGCTAAGCAAATTAATGTAACTGAACAATAAACTGCTGTATTATAATTTGCCCTGTCCTTCTGTCTCTCTTCCTTTGACCCCAGAACGCCAGCGATGTGCCATATGGATAAAGAAGCTGTGTGACCCCGCCACATGTGGTTCAGGTCTGAGAGGTCGTAAGAACCGCAACATGTATGCCCGTTTGCTCCTACACATGCTCAAAAGAGGGATCCTGGAGTTGCCTTTCACCAGCAAACCAGAGCCTGGCAGCCTCAAGACACTCCCTACTTACATGGTAACAGTGACTGCTTTATTCAGTCATATTTAGCAGTACTGCTGTGCTGCCACGTGGTAGTGACATAGTGGTTTCAAACCTTCATTTGTACTATAATATAATGCAAAAAGGCTGTCATCGTCAAGTTTAAATGAAGAGATACTTGCATACATACTCAGTCAGTTACAAAAAAGTATTGCAGTTTGAATATAACGCATTTGAAACTCATTAAATAGCATTGCAATGGGTTGCATATACTAATAAGTTACTAAATCTTCATCTCCTGTCTTTAAATTTGAATTCCTAGTCCATCTACTTTGATGAGCCACTGACTGGTCGGCCTGTGGAGCACAGCAAAGCCGGTCTGCCTGACTGGGTGACAGGAGAGCTGGGTGGCTATGATGACAGTTTGACTGGCGGTCTGCTTAAGGACAGAACCAGTTCCACACCTGTCGCAGCTCATCACAGGTACTAGTCCACTGTACATTACATTAAATATATATTGCTTCACCTTTAAAAATGTACCTAAACAAAACTTGGCAATGACATCTGACTTTTTTCCCCCTCAAACCTCTGTCAGGCTCTCAGCTTTCTAGATTTAATCATTATTATGTACTGGCGTATGGTAATGCACAAAAAACTAACCTGGCTCCAGATTTTAAGGTACGATAACACCAGATGTGTATATTGGTCTACAAATTGGACAATTACTTGTAAATTCACTGTATATTACGATATTTATGGGATCTAATATTATCTGTCTTCACCAGTGATTCATCTTTATATTTATGTTTTATATTTACCTTAACTTTTGTATTCTGGCACCCCTCTCTTTTGAAATGCATCCCATTTTACGGTCAAATATTATTTTTGTATGTTCCTGCACAAATAGAGTTTATTGAAAAACACAGCTCTCCCCTTTTTCCAGCTGGTGACTTAACTTTTCTAATAAGAATACTGACGAGGAATCCTTTTGGTCAACATATAGCCGATAATATATTTATACAAGCATTCTGTTTGGTGTTCTTTTATCAGACTGAAAACACTGAACTTGGCTGTGAAGCTGGATATACACAGCTTTCGAGACCGATCACCCGTCGTATTTGTTCAGCAGCACTATCTGAAAAGCCAAAGACGTTGCCAAGTCCTTGCATCAGTCTGCATGAGCTGTCCATTCTGACTTTTCAAAGAGATGCACTTCAAAACAGCATGAGAGGATGAGGAACCTCTCATATTCTCTAGCCGTCTTTCTCTTATTCTCGTCTTTACACTTTACCCAATTGTTAAACCTGAGGTCTAACCTCCACAGAGTAGAGAGGAAAGCAGAGAGTATGGCTTGGAAGCCCATTAGCTTGTTCTCAGCTAAACGCCCAAAACATAAATGTATGTATTTTGGATTTAGAAATGTGCTGTTTGTTTAAAACAGCGTGACTGGAAGCCCATGTGCTACTCATACACACACACACACACACACACGAATACGCGCACGTGTGGGAACAACTCAGGGTTTTTCATTCCAATTAACAAGGAAAGGCAAATCAGAGCCCAGTGGCTTGATATGCTCATTAGCATAATAAAAAGAGAGCGCTGTATGTTAGTGTAAGTGTAGTAAAGAGAGCTTAATATCCACCAGGGCACTGTGTAAGAGTGAGTACAGGCCCTCTGCTGCCACATGTAATTGAAATTGTGCTGTCGGGGTTGTAGAATATTTGATCGTTAGAAAATGATCATTAAGAGTTATTTATTTCTGTAATATTTTGGATCAGTTAATTAAATTCAACAAAGCCTGTTGTTGCCTGATAGAGTTTATTTTCTATGACTTGATGTCTAGTAGTGAGGTATATTTACTTGATTACTGACCGGTTTGCATAAGAGATGCTA
>NW_023339696.1:11378942-11389505 GCF_004916995.1 Morone saxatilis | reverse complement strand
GCTACCCGCAATAAGGCACTGCCCTTCCTCCCATCTGCTATAAAGGATGTGGATAGAGAGGGGTGTGGGGAGCAGACTGCTGAGTACCATAGTGTCTGATTTGGATAAGACCATGAAAGACGCTCAGATCACAGGCTAACGTCCTGATGGAGAAAATTAGCTTGGCCAAGAGTCCTTTTATGTGTCTCTCTCATTTAGATAAGATTAAATGGAGGGAACTCGTCTGACTCCCTCCCTATGATGTGGCAACGTTTGATCTCTGTCTCACTTGCCATTAGTCAGGTGATGGGCAGGGCTTCTTTTAGCTTGTGAAACTGTTGGGTCTAATTCAAGTTTTAAGATCTAAAGGCAAAGTTGGGATGATTTTATGATATCTTGAGATGTTTACTTCTGTTTCACACAGAAGTGGATGTGCTATAGTGTGTGTTTTGCTTGTGTGTGTGTGTGTGTTTTAAGAGACGCATCATCTAACCTCATTAGTCCAAAATGCCCTGAGCGAATTCCACCGTGTGTTCCACTATTACTGTGCTTCTCCTAATTTAGCCACAAGATGGAGCCACTGCTTTGTGTATAGCACTCATTCAGGCAGAGGAATGCTGTGAGAAAGCAAGTGCAGTCAGTGAGGGTCAAGAGATCATACAAAACAGCTTTTGTGATTAGCCGACATGTTCACTCTATCTTCTTATACTTTCACCTTATGTTCAAAGGAGACAGATATCGATAAAGACTCAAGGGAGAAAATGGCGGGCGTGGGTGGGTCCTGACATGTTAACTTAGTAATCAGCACAGCTGCAGTCAAGTTCACTGATAGGTTTGGTTTTGGTTTTATCTCTTTGGATGTGACTCTATTCTCCATTTTCAACAGCCTTTCTTTTAGGCCTTATTATTATTAATTCTTCTGACTTCTGTCTTCCATCTGTGTGCTTTTCATCCACATATGAAATCTTTTAACCCTCCCTCCCTGTTTTTTTTTTTTTTTTGTGTGACATTAACATTGTCCCTGCAGTTGCACTAGTCAGCCATTGAGGCTGGTGTAAACGTCTCCCATCTCACTCACAGGCCAGAGTGCTTCCACTGATCTTGCCCCCAGGTGGTGTTGGGTTATGGTGGAGGGTGTGCAAGGGCAGAAGGATGTTTGTGTCCCAAGGTCAGACTGCTTTCCTGAAGGTGCCCGATCCTGAGACCCGGGCCCGCTGGCTCTGCACCTGGAGGTCAGGCTGGGGTATGGATGTCAGGCTGCTTTAATCAGCCAAGCTGCAGCTTCTGAGGCTCTACATGGTGTTCTCATTTTCTCCTGTGTGTGTGCGTGCGTGTGTGTGTGTAGCTCTGGCCTGACTTGCCACTGCTTTGATCTCTGGGCCTCAGACTCCAGACACATCTGATTCAATTATCCTCATCCACCTGTTGACTTAGAGGCCCAAGATTGCAAAGCTTGGCCCCCTTATCCAAGTTTCATGGCTGCATGTGTTTGTGCATGTGCATGCAGGTGTGTGTGTGTGTGTGCGCGCGTGTGTGCGAGTAAACGAAAGCTGAAGTCTGCAGGGTTTTATTTGACATTTTTAATCGTAACTAATTATAAATTTGTGAAACAATATTACGTTGCCAACAGTATTAGTGCAATTTTAGTTATATAGGCACATCTGCCCCATAGAGGTACTGTATACATGCCCCAGTTGTTACAGGATTGTGTTTGTGTTGATAGTCCTCAGGTCAATTCATGCATTCATAACCAACACTTGGCACATCACTGAGAGACTTCCTGGTATGTAAATGGTCATCACACCACTCCATGAGATCAACCACCCATGTACAGAAGCACAGTGTAATTATTACTGGTATACAAGGCTCCAGAACATGAATAATTTTTCAGGCCACTGAACACTCTTAGAATAATTAACCATGAAAATAAACAACCAACTTGGCTCAATAAAAACCTCTCCCTGAGGTGTTCATCCTGAGCATCTAAAACGTTGGTGCTTTGGTACCTAGAGAGTACCTACCTACCTCTTCTAGCTCTTCTACCTCGTCTACCATGTTTCTACAGTAGCACAGGACAGACAAACCAAACAGGTCCTACATGCTTTGAAGGTTGAGCTGCATTAAAATGTTGGCAATCTGCAACTTCACCGCTAGATGCCACTGAATCCTGTACTTAATTATGTGTCAAAGAAAAGGATTAGTTTGTTTCAGCTAAGCTTCCTTTAATCAGGATGTTTCATTGAGCTCTTTTACGAGAGAGCCAAGATACTAGATACAAACAATCTGCATGAGATTTTGCTGCAACTAAAAGTAAAATCACACTGTAGTGCCTTTAAAAGACATCCTTTATCAATACACCAAGCAAATGAATACAAAATATTACTGCACTGTCTATACCATTAAATATAATAGTCTTTAAACAGTACCCAGAGCCTTTACAACCAACAATGGATTACAATTCTTTAAAGAATGCCATGCTTCTGTTTATGTAGTTAGTAATTTGAAATAACTACGTGGTAGAATACCTATATAAACTGTGATTAGTATTAGTATTAGTATTAATATTGTGTTGGTGTTGTACGCATGTTCCCTTAAGTTAGGGGATTTGACGTAAAACATCCAAATTAAAAGGTGACTGCTCGCACAGATATGCTTCCTGTTCTATATTCAGTAGTCTTTCCAAAAACCTCACAGCGATAGTGCGTTTCCTCCATGAGATAACACTGCCTGTGACAAATGAGGTTCAAAATTCTCAATACCAGGAATGCTTAAAAAATTACATGGGAGTAAGAGATCCCCCATAGGCTCCACGTATTGGAGTGTGAAACTGTGCCCCCTAGAACGCAATTTGATGTCTTTATTAGATGACAGCCATTTTTTTCCCCCTTCATTGTTGTCCTACATCTTCCCGTCTTCTCTAACATCTTCATTCAATTAGCATTAGTGGTCTATTAGTGCCTCATGTGCTTGCCTTTAATGAGATAGTGAGCTCAGTTATGCCTGTGTGTGTAAGAGAGAGAGAGAGCGTAGTGAGAATGAGAAGTGTTTGAGCCAGTGATTATAAGCAGTTTCCCTGTTAAGCTCCTTGTTTAAACCATGATGGACATGATGAGAGACAATGATTGAGGTGCATGATTATAAAAGGATTGTACAAGCCATAGACTGGTGCCCTGTGGGCTGTCCATGGAAACAAACTGATGTATAGCAGAGACGTTTATTGTTCAGATGGGATGAAATGCAGACCACAAACCATGCAACCAATGCCAGATGTTGATCTGTGTAAATAGTGAGGCGGGCTGCCTACGCAAGCACATTCATACGCAAACACAGGGACAAGAGCAGACTCCAGAGACATGCATTCTGCAGGTTAACTTCTCACACTTTACTTTCTGTTTCTCTCTCTTTTCCAGGAGAAGGCTGTATGAAGAAAAGCCCTCATCCCGACCCATGTCCTCAAGTCCACTCAAACAGTCAGCCAGACATGATGCCAGGATGGTTAGTTTAACGCCATGTTTCATACTGTAACCACTTCCCTAGCATACTTTTCTTAAGATTCGACATTGAGTTTTTAGATTTATAGATTGCTGCAAGGTAGCTGTGATGACACATTGAAATATTAACAGCAACCCTGCTGGTGCCAGTACAAATAGTAGCCACAGTGTTTTGCTTTCTTCTTTAATGTGGACCAATTTGGAAATTCCTGAACTCATTTCCCCATGAAGTCGGAGGAAATTCCCTGAACTCATAAGTTGCTGGTTCAAGCAACAAAAATGGAGCTAATGGTTGTGATCACAAGACATTTGACAGTTACATACACTCAGCTGCCAATTTATTAGGTGTGCATAGCTGAAACGTACCGTTATGAAAGCTGTAATGTTCAGTTTTTGTTGAGAGAAAGGTGTTGAGTCATTTTTTGGGTTGTCTAGGAGGCTGTTGTTTGCAAATTGCATTGCATTATACTTGAGAGGTATTTCTGTTATCTAATCTTACTGTTATAAAGTTGTGTATTGTAAGTATAATACAACAAAAGTTAATAGCACCCGAAACTACAGCCTTCAAAATTATCATAAAGTTGACTCAACGCCTCTATAAAACAGTTTAAAACAGAACATCTTAACCTTCACGAAGGTGGAATTTATTGCAGGGCTGTTGTATTAGACTACATTAGTTTTGGTTAGGTGTACCTAATAGTGGCAACTAAGTAAGTATTTAGGTTTGGAATTCTCCAGGGGAAATTTGTAAGTCCTCATTAATAGAACTCAACTGTTCAGTAACATTATATATTAGTGTAATTTTTTTTTTTTTTAGGGCTGGAATTGAAAACACTACAACTACAAAAACCCAACAACAAAGGTTTAAGGCTTTTGAAACAGAAAATTCTGTCATGTCAAATAACCAAAACTGTGTGCTCATGTACTCTAGGACACCATTTCTAAGAAGCTGATTGAGAAACATGTTGTCAGGGCCTTTAATGTCTTGCTCTCATCAAACCGGCATTAATCTACTGTGTGTGAGTTCATAGTACAAGCCAACGCACAGGTCATTGGCACAACTGCTAGTACGTCTGTGGCCAAAAACATTTGAGGCCATTCATACTTATCAGTGTTTAACACAATGCGTTGAATTCCTAGTGTGATACAGAGACTGCAACACGCTGCTTTGAACAGCCAGTGACCCGCATACTCAGCATTCCTAGATATTGAAATGAAACGTTTACTCTGTTTGTTCGAGGGTGAGGCTCTGGGACCTTAATGCCTTTTTAATCAGAAGGGGCATTTAATCCTGAGCTATTCCATTCAGCGATTTCTCTGTGTCAGTGCAGTTCCGCTGAGGTACACCCAAGGTCCACACTCCACCAGATCCTAATCAAATTCAACAACATCTCTCCTTTCCCTATCACTCTCTCAACTTTATTAGATATTTCCCCTATTTCAACCTTGCTGCCCAACCTTGACTTGAGTAAACTGATCTTATATCAACAGAACCCCTGGAAGCATTTGAATTATACTGTATAAAACAAATCCGGAGGCCCGTTGTAACAAAAGGCTGGGGAAAACAAAAATGACAGGCAGTGTAGCTGCATATGCCGCTCTTGTGGAATTTACTGCGTGACGGAAATGATGTGGAACTGCCAAACATCTGGAGTGCTGTATGTGAGAGGGAGGAGAGTGAGGGAGCAAAGGGCGGAGAGATGGAGATAACGAGGGAGTAGTGTGCTGTTAGTATGGGAGGAGAACACATGTGGGTGTACTGTATGTGTGTAAGCATTAAAAAAAAAACCTTTGTTGTTGCCAAGGGAGGAATTATATTGTGTCAAAATGAAAACCTCCATCACTGTCTGCTGTTTGCTTCCTCAGGCCAAACTGCCAATCAAAGAGATCATTTAAATTCCCTCCTCCAATTTATAACACCAACCCCCCCCACACCCTTAATTTTCATTTTGTTTCTGCTGTTTGCACACTCCTTCACTCCCCTTTTCCTCCTCAGGTGGATGGGGGGCTGAAGGCAGATATGTCTCCCGATGACAGTGACCTGGAGGCTCGTCTCAACAGCTGGAACCTGGGGGTGAGTCCAGGGGCACGCCTTGAGCTTCTTGGTTACATGCAGCTGTCAACATGCCGCAGCGCATCACGGTGTATCTGAATGCCTGAGCTCACAACTGAATCTGAATCAATAGTGCAATGATGTTGCGTTGGCTGTATTGCTTACGTGCTGCTGAACAAAGGGTGCGAAAACCTCTTCACCCATGTCCTCTTGTAACCACTTCCTTTAGGCAGCTCACTGCTGTTGTAGGGCGTGAGGGTAGGATGAGGAATGGGTTGTGTAAACTGAGCATTTGAAGATGTGTGCACCTCTCTTATCTTCTCTGTCTGGAGTGCACCAGGCCAGGGTTTGATAAGCACTCTGCCCTCATGTCTTTTATTCCCTTATTTATTCCCTATCTCCTCACCTGCATGACCCTGCTTTTTTCTTTTTGGTTTGCTTGTCCCCTCTGTCCTTTCTCCCTCATTACTCACACAGTGATGTTTTCTCCTGAACAGACCCTCCCATTCTGTTTTTTTCTTTCTCTTAACTATCTCTCTCAGTTCTACCATCCTATCTTTTGCTCTCTCTCGCACTTTCTCCCTCTGTCTGTCCACCTATCTCTCCCTGACTCTCCCCCCTTCTCGTTCAATACTAGGGTAATCTGAGGTATCATCAGCAGACGTGAAGCCGCGCACTGCTCCACTCTGCACTCCGCTGTGTTGAGACGCTGATAAGAGGCATTGCTTGGCAACGCTCCCCCAAGCCTGCATCTTTCAAATCAACAGATGTTCTTTCACACACATACGCACACACAGCAGCGCGTACACACACACACACACAACCCTCCAAGTTTACAGAAGTTTTATAGATGCACTGCTTCAAAGCTCCTGGCTCCTATAAAATTTCAGCACAGCCGAACATCACTCTTATCTAGAGCATCTTTAGCTTTGCTTTAGATGTTCTGAAGCAGTCCATATCGGTTTGTTCATTTCACCTCTAATGTAATAAAGTCGGTGTAGTAAGTATGGTGGCCATACTGGACAGTAGACAGCAGATTGATTCAGACTCAGATAGGCGTTCCTTTAAGAGACACAAAGCCTGAGTCAGCTGGACCACCATTTGTGTAATCTTTCAGTTAGTCTATAGCTTGGGTGCTAGAGCAACAGAGTTTTATCTCTAAAGGGAGTTGAGTGTTACAGTAGAGTTAGGTGCAGCATACACTGACATGCCTGTAAAGAA
Organism: Morone saxatilis; assembly: GCF_004916995.1. Lineage (NCBI taxonomy): Eukaryota > Metazoa > Chordata > Actinopteri > Moronidae > Morone > Morone saxatilis. The sequence continues at coordinate 11,382,761 of NW_023339696.1, read as the reverse complement.
AACAAAAGCATGCAAACAAGAAAAAAAATCGTAAAAAAAAAAAAAACAGGCTTATATTTCCATACAACACAGAATTCAGTGGTAGTCCCTACCACTTGGCCGTCCATTGTCTGTGGTCAGGTAGGTGTGCTGACGGCTTGCTCAACACCAGTCTGAAACTAGGAAGCCATCAATCACACTGTTTGTTTGGCTGGAGAGCCAGGCCTTGTGATGTGGAGTGTTGTTCCTCTTCTGCGTCCGTCCATCCATCCACGTCAGGTTCCAATGACACAGGACGCTGTGCCAGCTGTGAGCCTGGACAAACATTGCGCACACAGGAGCATGTGTGTGGGCACGCAGAAAAAGAGTGTGCGCACGCAGGCATACGTGTGCACCAAGTCCAAGTTTAGTATCGCACTGTGCCAGCATTACACCACAGCATTTAGACTACATGTCTTCCTTGCCCTGTGGGCCGTGCTCAATCAAATCTGATGACTGGCTGTCTGTGGGTATAAAAAGAAATCCCATTCTTGTTTTCAGCCTGGGCACTAGTTTAGAAGGATATTGATTGATTCATCACTTGGTAAATATGGATTTTTTTTTTTTTCTTTTTTTAGGCAGTGCCAAATTTAAGTAGCAATTCATCACTCATCATGGCACGCACCAGTGATCCTGCTCTGCACTGACTATACTGAGAGGTCTGTTCTTGTGCGTGTGTTATTGTGTGCGCGTGCATTAGAGTTTATAATAAAGCTGATTGTGTTTCAGCCGGATGTTTCCTTTTGTTGAGGGCTTACAGTATGTCAGCTAACAAAATGCCTGACCTGTTTTTACCTGCAACACACAGGCTTAGTCAGGAGGCAGAGCTACTTTCATCTATTTCACCTGTCACTGGCTCACCCTGAAGCAACAGATTGTGACTTTATCCTTGTACAGTAGCTGTAACTATTTTAGTCCCAAGCTCTGAGGTTCTTTCAGGCCATGTTTTCTCATCTCCCATTCATTCTGGGTTAGCTTCGTGCGGGTTGTGCCACCTCACTGCGTCAAATCCTTTTATTTATTTATTTATTTCACGACTGAATGAGTCCCACGCTACCCTCCTTCCCCTCCACCTCCGACGACTCTTCCTCTTTGTTCTACTCCTTCATCCCCATGTTGAAGAGATTAGCAAGAGAACTGTTTACTGGGCGTCATTGCTGTCATCTCCAAAGTCAGTTCTGCTGCTTTGAAAGGCCGTGATCTTGCCACTAGTTGGCAGCCCCTACAGACAGCCTCAGTTCATGAGAGGGAAACGCTGTAAGATAGCGCGGGTTTACGAGAAAATAATGGGGTCATAAACTAACGTCAAATAGCAGGTTGTCAACACACTGATTTCTTTTTGCAGTTTGTGTCACAGTTAGTGAGCTGTACTTATGCAATACTGCAGAGTCACATGGACTGTGACCCTTTTTACGTTCAGGTGGTTCAGCGGCTCCTTTTTTCCATCGCTTGTGTTTCATATTATAATCAAAGAACATGCTGTGTCAGTGTTTGGCAGGGATATATACACATTTGTCTCCATCTGATGGTAAACGGACCGGGGATAGCTTACAGATTAGTGGTCCTGAGTGTTGACAAAAGGACAGTGTCGGGACAGCAAAGAGGGGCTGAGAGCGGAAACAGAGCCGGCCACACACAATGCCTTGAAGTAGCCCGACTCATTCTGTCTTTCTAAACAGACAAGAGTTGACGGAAGAGACTCCAGCCACAGAACCAGGCTTTTGATGTGCTCCCCGCATTGTTTATGACAAACTGAGGGCGGAGGTTAGATTCTGGTAGTGGTAAGGCTTTGTTAAGAGAGGAAGAAGATAAAAAGAGGTCTAAAGTTTTTCTATTTACTCTTTCAGATTGAAAACCCTAGGTATTTGCGAGAGAAGCCCATTCCCTTGTCCCCGGTAAGTTTTCAAGGGGTTCCTTGTGGTTTATTTATTGTCACATTGACAAAAGTGCTGTCTTTGAACTTGCTTGTATCTCCCCTTTATCTCTGTAGATTTTCAAGTCAAGCTTTGGAAGGAACAGCACCATGGCAGATGATCAGGGCCCGCAGCTTGTACACAAAGAGGTATGTACCACAAGAACCCTGCAGAGTACCTGAGAGCTTCTATGTGCGATAAATATAATAATTCTGATTCCATCTTTTTGTATATCCAGGCAGTACATGATATTAAAGAGACTGCCCTTTACATTATATCCATTCCGGTAAGCCTAAATCCTTGCTACTCACAATTCAGTATGCTCAGCATATGTATAGAAGCAAGTGTTGAACACGTACAGGGGTTAAAGCTCCCTTGACTGCTTTATGGCATTAGACGCCCCCACAGCCATGTACATACATCTTCATGCATAGTTTGTATTGTTGAAATGGCCGAGGCAAGCGTTCCTCTTAGAAGACAAAAATAATGCCGGCTCGCAGTGATGACAGTTTTTTCCTTATGTGGATTTAAGCTGAAAATCCCATCCTGAAAGCATGCTTTGAAGTCCCCTCTGCCCCTCCCCACTTCTCCCGAACCACTACTCATTCTCCCCACCATCCGCCTTTACCCGCACTGTTAAATATAAAACTGAGCATGACTTGGCTGTAATAGCTGTGGCTTTTCATGTCTGCTCAGGGGAAAGCGCTCCAGTCAGTAAGGCAAAAGAAAGAAAAGCGAAAGGAAGAAACACACAGAGATCCTGCTTATTGACCTGTCATAACAAAGATCTGTTTGTGACTGCGAAAAGAGGATTCACATGCGTGGACACACACACACTCCCCTATACACGTCCACTACCTGTGGGCTGGTATTGAATGTAGCAACACCAATACGAAAACATTAAAGCAACGTCCCATGCTGTTTGATCCTGCTTCACACTAGCTGGCTACATACAGCTGTGTGTGGTGGGAATATAAATATATCACATCTCAGAAGACCATATTTAACCTCCAAACCAACTTAACTTTGATAAACTCGGAGTTACTAGTTTATTACACCAGTACAATCTACAGTAATTAACCCAGTTCAATAGCCCTGCAATAAATTGTATTGTTAGCATAAAATAATCATTATAAGTTAACATTGAGTCAGAGAGTTGTTAATACAACTCTACGGTCATTTTTGAGGCTGTAAGTAATAATATTTATATATTTTATTGCCTTATAGTGATGATGATCCTAGTGTGGTGTCCCCCTCTTGTATAGTGGACAAAATACCTCTCAGACTCAAATCCACTCTGTATGTTGGTGGCCTTATATTTATAATATATTTTTAGGAGGGAAGCTGTTGGAAACTGAAAGGGCCTGTCATTTTCACTCATACCAGAATGCTCTCAATATGCAAACCAGTTCAGGAAAGTCACAGAAACATTGGAAGGGACACATTGGGAAATAAAAGGAAATGGTGCAGAACTGGAGTTTTTTTCCCCATGGTGCTTAGGTTTGTACAATTTGCCTACTATATGTCTACTGCAATTCTGTTGTATTCCTCCTTATACAGAGGTTAGTTTTTTAATAGAATGGAAATAAAGCTGTCTTGAAAATGTGAGTGAAAAATCCACACACTGAAAGAAAGATTATTTAAATAATGAAGTGTGTGTGTGTGTGTTGTAGCCTTACATTCTGTTCTTACAAAGCTTGTAGAAGCCTCTGCCAGCAGACTGTGAACAAGCTAGCAGAACGACTGGAGGGATGGTCGGTGGCTTGGTCCTCCACTTTGTTCCAGACTAAAATTTCTCAACAACTACTGGATGAATTGATATGAAATTTTGTACAAACGCTCATGGTCCCCTGAGGATGAATCTTAACGTCTTAAGTGACCTGTTGAC
>NW_023339696.1:11375648-11378880 GCF_004916995.1 Morone saxatilis | reverse complement strand
ACAAAATTTGGTACAGACATTGATAATTCCAAGTCGACCATGTATCCAAATGTATCCTGTAACCCATCCAACAATCCAGCTGTCAGATGGTTTGTCATAAATTATGCTACACACATTCATGCCCCCCTCACTGTGCAACGTACAGTAACAGGTCATCAATATACATATTGTCATCAATATACAATTTATGCTTTCCTAAGCTGCTAACACAGCTGGAGCATGCAGCATGTGCTTGGAGCCACTGTTTACACGTTATTGTTCCTCAGTGTGGATGCTCACATTGATATTGTTATTGTTCTTGGTAATGACAGCCCTTTAGCCTTGTTCTTACTGTTTAGCAGGACTTTGGGTCCAGGACATGTTTTTTTCTTCCCGGTTAAGCAGAACCTTCTCTTCAACTCTACTACACTGTCCTAATGCATCTCTGATTCCCAGTGTAAACTTCTGGGAATTTCCTTTGGGTATACTCTCTGCCCTGTAAAAGTAGAATCATAATAGGTCTGTGGTTTATGACATGCTAGTGTAAAGCCCCCACTTTTATTTGTTTTATCATTTAAGATGCCCTCACGGATCATGTGTCTTGAGTCACCATTAGCAATTAAATGAGTTTTAGGTGGATTTTTACAACTCTGAACCTCACAGGATACAGCTGTGACCACACACACACCTACACACAGTATTTCCCTATAGAAGTAACTCAAGTCACCAATCCCACCTTAACCATATCATCCTCAATAGCAACGTTAAGCTTTCCTGCAGAACCGTGGAAGCCCCGTCCAACCCTGCTATTGCGTGGCTGTCTAGGCCCAGTCTAGTGACATCATTTCCCTTTAATCCCCAAAGCCTAGTTGAAAATTTACCCAGGTTTAAAGAGTTACACATGCCACATGTCATTAAGCTGGCGACAGCTTAACGAACATCTCAGCTTTCACACCAAGCTCATCCTCCCGCTAAACTACCGACAGCATTGATAAGAATGCTGACTGCTTTTTTCCTATGGAACAATGAGTGGCAGCTAAGAAACTTCACCGCAAGCTGACATTGCTTTGAGTCACTTAGCTTATACAGTGTGTTTGCTTATGGGTGAGTTGTGGAAAATGGTCTCACAGGAGCAGCAAAGTCCTGCTAATCCTGCAGCACACCCTAGCACTGCTCAGCATTATGAGGGCTGGGTCTTTCTTCGGAAATTCAATTAAATGGCGACTGATGAGTCAGGCTTAGCCACATGCCCGAGTCATGTGATTACAGAGGGTAGATACTGACAAGCTGATTAAAGCCCTCCATCTTTCTTTAAAAGTGTGTCTGTGAGTGTGGTAACCCCCTTGGTACCTGACCTGAGAGATGGTTGGCAGCACGCACAGCATGGTAGATGAATGTGTTCGTGTCAAGCAGTCACACTCTAATGGTCACAAGCCCCTGACAGGGATCAAGCCCCTTTGCTTTCCGTTGCCATAATGATGCAGTCTCTCTAATCTAAGGATCCTCTGGGATGGAGCTTGAGCTCTCAGCCTGTGATTTAGAGCGCCATAGCCTGTCTTATCTGAACGTTTTTCAAAGCTAAAAAAGAGCAAGCTAGTGAGCCTTAGTAGTTTAAAGGGGACTAGTTCTGTCGCTTGGCTTTCAAGATGGTGCTTCAGACTGGGAGACACAGGGGACCAACAGAGTTCCATAATGATAAAGTTACTATTTCAAGTATTTCTGTCCTCTGTCCTTTTCTACTTGATGTATTCATGTTAGCAATTTTGAGTAATAATCTGTTTACTTACTCTGTGTTTGGACTACCCTGCTCTAAAACTATGAAAGTCATCTTTTTCACGTCAGAGATTCAATTTTAGCCAAAGTTTTTACCCAATGCTCACTATCTGGACAGACTACAGTAAATTATCTTCTTCAGAATGTGGAAATGGCATCTAGCTGTTTCTCAGTAGATAGCAGAACGCTGCATACTGACTATCGTAGAGCATCTGTGTTTACTGTGGATGAAAGACGCACCAGGACATTGTACATCTCAGGCAAGACGAAGGAGATGCACAAAGGCAACCTTGCTTTGTGGAGCCCAAGCAGTTAGCAGACGATTTGTGAACACATCCCCCCAAGGAAAAAGGCCTTGACCCCGTGCCTGTTTTGAAAGCAGAAAAAGCAACTGTTTCCTCGCATTCCCTGTCTCACACCCCCCTCCCCACACCACTACCCCCTCTTCTTCCCTCTCATCCTTTCAAGAGCGAAGTGTCAAAAAACATGGCATCTTACAGCGCTCGCTACAACTCTGAAGAAGAGAAGAGGGGAAAAAAGCTGTACCACCCAGTCGGGCTGATTGAAGGCATCTCAGACGCCTTAGGTGTACGACATTCCTTCTCCTCCTTCCTTCACTGACGCCTTTATAAACAAGTTTCAAACGCCCCTGATCTAGTTTGACAAACTTTCTCCAAAGAGCATTTGAAGAGGGGATAAGAAAGTGACACCCCCACATGTGTTTTTTTTTTTTTTTAGGCGCCGGCAGAATCAGGTCTCCACTTACTCTTCTGCTTTTCAATCATTGACATATCTCTCTCTTTCTATTTCTCACACTTTCTTTTGCTTTTTCCTTTCTGCTCTGACAGGTCTCCTGTGGTCCCCCCAATTGCACAAGAAATGGTGGTAAATCAAGAAAAAAGACACAGTAGAAAGAGACAGAATACATAACAGAGCTTTATCAAGGATACAGTGTACAAATGTAGCTATAAAGTGCAGCAATAAGGAGAGGCAATTTTTTATTTTTATTTTGAATGGTGCTGAGAATGATCATCCAAAGTAAATTGCTGACATCTTAAATGTGCTGTATACGACTAGATGTCGCACTGGAGCACCAGCATCTCAAACCAAAACAAACGGACCTCTCAGTTCATAAAACCACTCACAACTCTGGTTTGGTGGAAATATACCCTTTATTCACCAATTTTTGCCACTGACGGGCTCAAATTGTTATTTTTAGTCTCTGACAACATTATGAGAAGGATCCCTGCCTTGATAGACCATTTGTTAAAGAGTAAGAAGAGTTAGATCATTCAAACTCGCCAGGAACAAAATAAGACTTACCAAAGTTGTTTTTGTTAGGCTTTCAACAGTTCAGACAACAATCACCTATATTAATGTTCTAAATGTTTTATATGTATCTAAGCTCTAAGGGTTTTATTGATTCCACTATTTCAATCCCAAAGCATGGATACATAATGTAACGTCCAGTATGATGTTG
>NW_023339696.1:11375378-11375614 GCF_004916995.1 Morone saxatilis | reverse complement strand
TGTCTGTATTGTGTTGTACCAATATTTATGCACTTTTAAGCCATACTGTAATTGAATCATATTTTTAATCAAGGGCATCATCATAGCCGCTTCTCTTTGATTTATACCAAGAGAAGGTCTAATGTGGTTTGACTGCGCCAAGTAACGTTGTGGGAATTTTCTGCTTAATTGTTTGATGACTAAAACAAACAAAAGCTAGCCCCGGGATGTTGTTAACCACCGACACGTACACACAC
>NW_023339696.1:11375099-11375258 GCF_004916995.1 Morone saxatilis | reverse complement strand
ACTAAACATGAGTAGTGACATCAAAGCAAATAGCCAGTCATCTGTCTGTCAAAGGTTCTCTTTGTACAGTATTTCCATGTGTTGTGTGTTGATGAGTAGAAACCTCTTGTGTGTATTTTTTAACCAAGTAACTAGAAAGCGAAAAAAAAAAAAAAAAAA
>NW_023339696.1:11373079-11374999 GCF_004916995.1 Morone saxatilis | reverse complement strand
AGCTACTCTCTCCTTCATCTGAAAAGGGCAACTAATATGGGAGAGAGGAAGGCAAAAGGCATGAATTTGCAAGTATTGAGTAGTGACCACAACAACACACAGAAACCTTGGTGCATGACTTCACATAGAAATGAAACAAAGGAGAATTAAAGTCTTAAAAACATGCAGCAACTGAGGTTTTTTTTAACAAAGATTCTTTCATGAGATATGAGACCCTCTCTGGCCAACAAATATAAATCTGAGGCAATCTGCTGACATCGCAAGCTACAGGTTATATTTTCCCCTCTAATTGCTGGACTCCATCCACTGTGCTTCATGAAGCGTAACCAGACAGTCATCCAGTGTTCCTGCTGCGCTGCTTGTGGCCGCGGCGGGTTGGCAAGCCGAGCCCGAGTCCATGTTCGACAAGGGGTTAACGTTTCTGAAGAACAGCTCGACAAAACCACAGGAAGACAGCCAGTCTGGACGGACGGACCGAGGCCTGTCACTTGTCCAGTTTGTGGTCTGCCGCCTCCCGCCATCTTTTTATTCTTCTCCCTCTCCTTCCCTCTAGCCTTTCACTGAACTCAAAGCTTTTCCTCCCAAAATTTACACACTCATCAGCCTTGGCTATAATTTCCAGTCCTGCACTAACCACACCAGGACCACAGGAGGGAAGCCACTGCACGCCTGGTTTTGGAATCAAATGTAATTACAAGCCTGCCAAGGATTCAAATCTAATAGCTGATGATTGTACTAGTGGGAGAGAAGGTTGTCAGCACTGAAAACATCCACTGTATTCACCTTTGCTTCCAGGAGGCTGCAACAATAATAGGCAAACAGCTGTAACTGAATTGGCAGTATACATTATGACTGTGCCACAGGCAATCTGTAAATTAACTTTTAATATATTTCAGGCCAATATACCTGGGAGATACAATGCACCGAATCAGCAAAAAGATAAGGGAAACGGTTCTTCCAGGCACATTAAAGAAGTTATTTCTGCTCAGTTAGGGGAGCGACTGAAAACTATTGAAAAAAAAAAAAGAATAGAAGCCACATCCAGTCAGGACAGTGATGGAAGACCCACTTCAGCCACGCTGCAGAAGGCACGAGGCAAGTCTGCCTCCTATTCTTAACCTGTGCATTTGTAACGCTTGATGCAACATGTTAATGTGATTTCTTACCAGCTGTGGCCAAACAGGGCCAGACCTCGAGGCCAAGGCCCGGTGGTCTCAGCAGATAGCCTGGACCGGCCTGTGCTGTGTCAGCCCTGGATTATGGATGACAGGGAGCCTGCTGGGCTGACAGGTAATAATTCACTCCCCAGGGGTCCCACACCCTTCACTGGACACAACACACCAGCCAGGACAGGATGGGGGGTGGAGGGGAGGTTGGAGGGAGACAGCCTTGGAGCTCACATCCTCATAACCCACCCTCTTCCCCCCCTTTTTTCTTTTCTTCCACTATCCACTTCAAGAAACAGGGTTCTTATTGGCTGCCCGGTTGCCATGGGTAACCAGCCATTATCAAAATGAAATATGAGGTGCCACAGACCGGTGCCTCTCTCAGGTGCAGGGCCAAACAAAGTCCCATATGTCGCGGATGAGGAGCTGAGATTAACTGTTGCTTCCTGAAGCACGGCACTGCAGCGGCCCATTCTTCAGACACCGCCAGTCGCACAATGCCACCATGTGCTTGAGGTCTGAGACACTTCAGACAAATCACTGTTGTCAAGGTGCCACAACGATAGCCCAAAAAACATTATCCAGTGCTCTCAAGTTCTACTGAGCTTGAAATGGGAGGGAAATGAGCGTGAGTGCGCCAATTCAGCGACTTCAAGTTCGCCTGGGGATTTAATGTAACGTGTCTTTCATGTCTATTATGTCCCGCTGAAATTCTGTTTGACCAATCCAAACTGCAGACTGTGTGTGTGTGTGT
>NW_023339696.1:11355853-11373031 GCF_004916995.1 Morone saxatilis | reverse complement strand
GTGTGTGAGTGTGTGAGTGTGTGAGTGTGATATGTAGCTATGTTCCGATATTGAGCACTTTATCTTGATGATGAAAATGGAAATAGGCCTGCTGAACGTCCCCCAAGGGCCACAGTCCTCAGCCCATGGTTAGGAGCCTATTTCAACCATCATTACCCTGAGGACCCATTAGGAAGATGCCATCTGCACACACGGGGCCCCTCCATCGGGGCCTCTTGTCATTTCAAACTAAAAGCAAGTGCCGGAATGGAAATCGGAAATAAAATTACAAACTGGGCTAAATGCACCATTAACCATGCTAACTGAGCGACGGACCTATCAGGGCCTGAAAATGAGAGCTGGACGAAGAGCAAGCAATTTTCAGAGCGATGAGGAAATGAATGCACTGCTGGTACTTTGCTCTCTCTCACATTTACGACTGTAACTCACCCGTCAGCAGAATGTGACTTTCCTAATGGTGTTTTGTTAAAAAAAAAAAAAAAGGTGAGGGAAACACAACACTGCTAAAAAAGTGCATTTTAAAGGTGTGGATGATTATGGAGACTATACTATTATTGTTAGTGTCAACAGCCAGTGACTGGTTTGCCTCATAAACCCTCTAAATACTTTGCTCAATAGAGACTGAGGATGGTCTGTTGCTGTTCAAGGCAGAAGTTTACTTTATTAGCCACACAAGTGATAAGGTTGTGAGGATAGAAAAGCTCTCTCTTCTTTTTTTTAAGCACCAAAAAAAAAAAGTTTTCAAATGTCTAATGTGCATTACAGCCTCACATCTTACACTAATCAGTTACTTCATAAATTTTTTAAAAATCTGTCACTTAGTATTATTGTCTCTTTGCAGACAAATGCCGTCATACAAAAGGAAACGCCTTTCATAGACAGAGCCATATTTGTGAATAATAGTGTCATGCCAGAGATGTGGTAATTATTTTCCAGTAATGACTAATAGCTCATTTTGTATAAAAAGACCATAGAAGATGAAAAATGGATTGCAATTTTCTTACTCAATTACAGTAGGTGATGAATAGGTCATTAGGGTTTTATTTGACTAAGACTGGGAACCCCTCTAGCTGTAGGAAATCTGTTCCAACATGCACATGAATAAGCTGAACTTTTGATCCTCTGAAAGTACTGTGTTCAAATGAAAACAACCACTCTTCGTGATCAACTGATGTGTATGCAGAAGTACACAGAGACACACAAACACACAGGCTTTCACTTTGTTCTGCTTACTATAGATTTATCATAAAAATGGACACACACAGTTGAGTACATCTAAGCCTCACACTGTTTTATGAGACTGTGCGCATGGCTAAATGTTTTTAAATGTTTATGTGGTTTATTTCATCATCAGCTGCGCTTGTGTGCAAGGCGGGACACACTATCTTCTTTCTTCCAGATTTATGTTATCTCTGTTATCCTGTCACTATATATAATGTTTTTTTCCCCAAGGTATCCTGCTTAACAAAAAAGTTAGGACACAAATCTAAATGTTTAATATCCTAGAACTAAATTTGTTGCTCATGATGCCTGTTATTAAATAATATTTCATCCTTCAAGCAGATGTTTTCATTCATTTCATATAAGGAAATAAAAACTGATTCACTAGAGAGTTACAAGTCTATAGTGTTAGATATATGAAATTTGGTTTTCTATGTGTTTCCAGACTAAGATCAAAGTTCTGGAGGCCAAGCACCAGGAGGAGAAACTGAAGATGCAGCAGAGACACGATGCAGATGTGGAGAAAGTAAGAACCAAAGCTGTTTTATTGAATACTCTGCCAGCAGCAGCTATCTTTGTGGATAGCGCAATCTAATTTTCTGGCTCCAGTTTGTAGTGTATGAGAATGGGCATGTCAGTGTCACTAAATACAGGATTTCTAATGATAGTTTTTTTTCCACATACTAAATTGTGTAGTGCCTGCTGTTGACAAAAGACAGAAAGTTGGAAAACAGTGAATTAAATCACAATATAGCCAAGTGCAATATCCAAATCGCAGAAGCTGCAATTTTTTGGTAATGGTAAAAATATGTGACAAGAAAGCATTATAAAGAAGTACTGTAGTGCTGCAGAGATGCCCTGGCCTACAGATCGTATTTTCCAGATGTAAGAAAAGATTTGTTTGGTTCAGACCCCAACAAATGTCACATATCATAGTTTTTTTTCACTGAAAATGCAATGCAAGAATGTTTTTTTCCAGTGGCTCAGTTGCACTCTTGCCTTATAGCAAGAAGACTTAATTTAACTCAACCCATTAACTGTAAAACATATCACAATCGCAGTATCTGTCAAAATAATTGCAATGTGATTTGTGCAGCCCTAGCTTTAAGTTTTTTGTTCATTAATATTTTTTACTTTTGTCTATGGAATCAACACTTACAATCATAAATGATTGTAAATGCCCAGTTAATCAGCAGACATAGTCATATATCGATTTAGTTAGCTTACCACAGATATAGTCTATATAGTCTTTAGTGCATGCCCAGACATTGAACTGCCCGTTGTATGACTGTGTCTTTGCAAACAGTTTTCTATTGGAGTAAGACATCTAGTCAGAGTGTGCAAAGGGAAGGGCGTGGTCCAACCATGGCTCAATCCCATTCTGAAAGTATACAGCTTTTCTTTGGTTGTGATTGGCATGAAATATTTACTCATTATCAGTCACTACATCTCATTAGGAAACCCTGATTTCAAGCATATAAAACAAACTGAACCGGTACTGGTAGAATATCCACTGTTTAAGTGAAAATAGCTTATGCTTATATTGCGAAATAACACATAAAAAGAGTTTCAGATGAGTTGATCATTTCTTCTAGGCAACTGGACTGGCAGGTCTGTTAACTGGAGTGCTCATGAAAACTAGTTAACCTGAATTACGATGCCCATCATTGACTCTTGATTTCATTTGGTGGCTAATGAAAAGGAAAATAGCCGAGTCTGTCCTCTTCTCATCGCCCCATCCCGCAAACGCTCAGCTCTTCAAAGCTCTCCCTCAGCTGATGAAAATAGCAGTAAAGCTGGTTCATTTCACACTAGGTGCCCATCAGTTAGCCTGCAGATCAAGCACCTGGGATCTGTCACGTCCTCAGTATGACTTTCCTTTGCTGCCACAGAAGCTTTTAATAAAACAGAGAAAACACTCTCCACTTTAAGATGCCCATTGCTTCTTTGTGCTTGACAAGAGACAGGATGACAGCCAGCGCTCTCTCTGCCTCTCTTTAATTACATACAGATTGCGAGTTATGTCCGATTTAATTTCCTCAGAATTTTACCCAGTATTCCCTCTAATGGCTTCAAAGGGGAGTGATTCATGGGTACAGTCTGACGAGCCTGATGGAAGGAAGGCAAGCAAGGTTTTTACTTTTAATTAGTCTCCTTATGAATAATGTATAGGCTGCTGAAAGGCTACTGGTCATTGTCCCCCCTGCTTGAAATGGAGAGGGTAATGAGAGAACAGGCCTGAATGTTGTATGCTAATGGTTGTGGATCAGTACTGTGTGTAGTTCTGAAATATTTAATAACCTCAGTAGAAGCACATGTTTACATTTTTTAACCATCAAGGGTAGACCACAATGTACACTATAAAACAATAAATGGTCTTAATAACTGGATTTTGTTTTAAATGCCATTGGGATGAAGTTACATTTGTGTTTTTGTTTTTCTTTCTCAAGTATACTCATGTTTTAACTCCAGATTTTGTAGGTGTTTTCTTCTCCCGTTCAGTTACTTCATTCACTAATAATTTTGGTTAAAGTCATGGACAGCCAGCCTAGATTCCCCTTGCATTAGGATGTCTTATAAAAGCCTAAAATGGGCACCCTAAAAGCTGTCATTTCCCACCGTCTAGTGCACTCTCGCTGGACCTGACACTGTGTCATCGCCTTGCTTGGTACGCCCATGGCAAAATGGAAAAAATTGGGTATCCCTAAATGTTCTGTGAACTTTGCTCCAGCCGCTCCATCCTCCTTTCATCTCCCCCATCCCATTCACACAGAGGATGACAGGCCTGGAAACTAAGTGCACTTGGAGAGAACAAAATGCTAGAAATATTAAAAAAAAAAAAAAGTCTTATGGGCTTTGGGACAGTTCTTGATGGAGAAATAAACACTCTTACTTTCGGCCGTTTCAGACAGAAAATCATAGCATCATCTGTTCTTGGACTAGTCTCTTTTGTTGAGGTCTAGATTAACATTTTAAGTAGAAGTAGATGATTTCACTGTGAGAGTTGAATTCGGTAAGGTAATATTAGGACACTTGGATCTGGAATCATCATACCGATAGAGTACTTAAAACCCTACATTGAATCATAATTTTTCAAAAAACTAAGTGGACAGAAAACCGCCCTCATGAATTTGTTAGAATCTGTTAGAAAACAGGCAGCAGACACACCCTCAGACCATCTGCATAATGTACATAAATATGCACATTATGCAGTGGAGCCAAAACACCTTCTTCTTCCACGTGGAAAGTGCTAGACTGTCGTTTTATAGCGGAGCTCCAACTCTCCATAGCCTAATTTAACAAATTACTCACAGATGGCAGCAGCAAGCAGATGCAGTTACCTTATCACACCTCAGCACAGGTGGTTCACTCAGAAGCCATTTCACTCAGTTAGCCCAAAGTCTCTTTAGGATTAGACAGACATGAGGAAGGTGAAGTCTTGACAGGACATACAGTGAATTATGTATACAAAATGGTCTGTGTCTCTATAAATAAAAATCTATTTACACAATCTATGTATCTACCGAAGTAACTAAAGTTGTTGTTTGTTGTTCACCTAAACACATCACATACACATATCTTTGAGGCCAATTAGATGTGTTGAATAAATTTCCTTGCTCATTAAATATTTTGGAAAGACGTGTTTCCCTTCTTCCCTGCCTTGTTTGTGCTTCACTGCGTTTCTTGGCACGTTACAACCGCCTGTAGATGTGACGAGTAACAAGTACAAATTTGACACTTTTGGCACGAATATGCATGGCATCACCAATGTATGAATGGATGTTCTCATGTGTGTTTAGCAAAGCAGGACACACATGTAAAAACATTGCTCTATGGGGCTACTAGTGGTCACAAACTCTGCAAGGTACCTTCAAGAGTGATTGCACGTTCCAGTGCGTTTTTTGAGTTCCCCTTTGTTTATATTTGGTTCACGACTGGTACCTTTTTCAATGTATCCTCTGTCACTAAGTATCTTGAGCAAAACTTCAAAAATGTACATGGAAACCTATGGATAACTTTGATTGCTAAGGACACTTTAACAAGAGACAATATCATAATGTTGCCATTTTCTTAGCAGTAAAAAAAACTTGAATAATCTCCAGTATGTGTTTAAAAACAAGCTTCTTCTCCCTCCTTAGATTCTGGACCGAAAGAATGGCGAGATTGAGGAGATGAAGACTATGTACCGGGCCAAGCAGAAGGAATCAGAGGAGCTGATCCATAAGCTGGAGAAGAAAGGTGAGAGGTTGCAGGATTGCAGGGTTAACTAGAAGGATGTTTATACTAGTGTCTCTGAACACTCAGCGTAAAAAGCCCAAAAAGATACAGTTCCACCAGAGACCGCACTGGTGTAGAGTGACGTTTTCCAGCTGTGCAGCTCAATCTAAAGTTTAATCGCATAATGTGTGCCTTTTTCTTCATGCTTAATTTCCTTTTCCCTATTCCTCTCTCACTCCTCTCCTCTCCACTCTTTCTTCCGTTTCTAAAAGCATTTGATGAGAAGCATGTAAACTTGGCAAAAAAAAGCGCTACTAGCCATTTCATAGAAGCAATATCTTTATTGACATTGATTTACTCACAGCGCAGTAAGCGTGCGTGTACGTGTGTGCGTGTGCGCGTCCATCTTCGTACATACCCTGAGGCTCTTTGTGTGTGTGTGTGTGTGTGTGTGTGTGTGTGTGTCAGGTGATTGTGTGTGTGTGTGTGGTGTGTGTGTGTGTGTGTGTGGTGTGTGGTGTGTTGTGTGTTGTGTGTGTTGTGTGTGTGTGTGTGTGTGTGTACTCTCCCACAGCTCAAAGTGTGCTGCGGGAATCCCAGGTCATCTGTGAGAGCAAAGAGAAGCAGATTGCTGAGCTGAAGAAGATGTTGGATCAGAGCGCCGACTCCCTGAAAAACGAGTGGGAGAAGAAGGTATGAGGAAAAGTTGAAGGGCTTGGATATTCTGCAGCCCAGCCCCCTGTAAGCAGCCCTGAGCCAGAGGAAGACTGTTTGATAGCATGAGACCAGCAGACTTTGCTGCAAGCAGGCAGGATCTGCTATACAAAATGGTATTCTTTCTTGCTGTGCTTAAGTTAGTGTGGGTTTTTTTTAGTGATGAAAAATTAATGCTCTCTGCCCTGGATAAATTGTGTGTTCAACTCTAGCTAACAGAGCTATTGGGGCTCAATAAGATCCTAATGAAATTTCCACTCTTCTCTCCTGGGTCACTTAGCGTGTGATGAGCAATCTTGTGGAACAATTTTTCACAGATGTAGTAATAATAATAATAAAAAAAAACACTTTTCCGTATAAATTAGGTTTATTCCACTTGTATAAGCAAGACATTACATGCCCAAAGAACTAGATTTTGTAAAACGACAAATTATAAAGAAAGTTGCAAGCAGAGATGAACAGGCCCGAGCATTCCGCGTGCGTCAAGGTGGATCCGGGGCCACAGCCCAGGGGCTGCAGTTTAGGTGGTGCCACGTCCATGTGCGAGACCCTTATGACACTACTGCCGAATTCTGTGCTGCGTTTCACGACTTTTTGAGCTTTTTGCAGCTGCCAAGAATGCAATTCATTTGGAGCAAAAAGAATAATTCCTTCAGATATAATAGCATCGTGATCTGTGACTCATGTGGTTATTCTGTGCTCTTCCAGCTGCATGCTGCTGTGACAGAGATGGAGCAGGAGAAGTTTGAATTACAGAAGAAACACACTGAGAACATCCAGGAGCTGCTGGAGGACACCAACATCCGGCTGGCCAAGATGGAGGCTGAATATAATGCACGGTCGCAGGCAACTGTGAGTACAGGAACAGGCGTTTTGTTGGTGTGTGCTTGTGTTTCGGATTTAGATATTGATCAAGCTGAAGGAATCTTAAGTTTTGCCAGCACATTGTATTATTTACAGCCATTGTATCGTGGTTGACTCCAAATGACATCAAGCTGTAACAGTCTGAACATTTTTTAACTTTACCCAGACCTCATGTAACACGATTTGACTTGGATTGGTATGCTCATATTTATTCCATCCATCTGTGATCATCAGGGAATGAGCATGACTTCAGACTGTGCATTTGCTGTTTAGGAGATTCATGTTAAACAGCAGCAGGAGATTCAAGTGTTCAGACACTTAATGTGGGCAGATTATGTTCTATACCCAACGGCAGACATTCACTGGAACAAACAGGACCCTGGCTGGAAAGATGGCTTTATTGGGGCATAAAACTCTGGCCTTGTTCAGCTCTAAGGAAAGTGTATACATCACTCATACCTCTAATTACAAAACAGTGACCCCCCCCCCGTCCCTCAAATGAAGGTAGACATCCTGTAACCTCTGAGCGAGAATGACTCTCTTTATTATCTTTATAACGGTCTTTGATCCAAGTGTGTATTAGGTCTTACACGTGGTAGTGGTTGTGCTCATACACACACACATGCACACACACCTCCCAAAGCAACAGTTTCTTTGATGTCGTATGAAAGGACTTGGCTTTTAAGTGGGATTGTGCACATTTCCTTAGTGGGGACCATCAACACCACAGGCCAGGCAAATGCACTGCTTCATAAATAGTATTGTTATCACATGAGGATTCATACGCTGTCATAAACACACACATATTGCTTCTGGCCTTAATCTGTCAGCAGACTCGCATTTAAAAGGCATCACACACCGGACAGTGCGGCGGCCGGTGTTATGGCCCCTCTTTTAGTCAAGGCCCCAGAGAATGAAAAGAGCCCTCTGTCACTGTAAATTAGTTGCTCTCCTGCTGTGAGTTTGGGCTGACCTACACACACACACACACACACACACACGCCTCGTGTTAGATGTTCAAAGTGGAATTTATCTTAGGTGAGTTATTACAGCACCTGTGTGTTGTGGTTGGTGTCTCTAAGCGAATCAGTGTTTTTCTTGTGTTCTTTTATTGTGAAAAGGTCTTTCTTATGTGCATAAAACCTTCAAGGTATCAGTCACAATACCTGGGTTTATTCAATATGCAGACATGTTGTGCTTGTAGAATATTCAGTTCTCCTCCTTTGACCCAGTTGCTTGGAGCTTCAGTAGCTTTGAGCATGTGGTTTGTTCAGGAAATGATACTCTTTCAGGCCACTACTACTCCCCTCCTACTACGAGGGGGAGATGTAGCTGCTTAATCAAAGTTCAAACCCAGGACACAATGTGAAAAGTTCCCTCAGTTCACATGAAAAGTATGCAAGCCAAGACAAACTCAGATTGATGATTCATGTTCATTCGAATGCCGCGCGCTGGATCTGGTTTAATAACAGTGAAATGAAGAATGTTCATCTGCCCATCGCTACCTGGTTGGATTTCTATTAAACGTAGATCAAAGATCTCAGAAGGGGCTTACGGATATGTCAGATGTTGTTATTTTTGGACGTTATCTATGCACAGGGCAGAGCAGATAGAGTAACTGAGTCGGTATTTGAAAATAAAGACAAGCCGGTATCTGCCTAGGTATTGCACAAGCCAAACTCTTGACTGTAGTCCATGCACGTCCATATCTAAATGACTGATAATGTGAATAATATTGTCTAGTGATTACAGATGAACTAATGTCCCTTTCTAGCTAGTAGCAAGTATTTTGTTATCTTTTCTTCCTAGGAGTGTGTGCAACATAACTGAAATTAGCTCAGATCTTTTCTTTTTGCTGGACCACAGCAAGCGGTCTACAAAGGCGATAGTCTGTGACTTACTGAGTTCCTGAGTTAGTGTTGTTAGTAAGTAACACCACTGGTGTGGAGTTCCCCCATCAGCCGTTGCTCTCAGAATGAATAGGTGTGAATAAGCCTCGCTGTTCATAGAGGCGATTCTAGTCACAGCTGAGCTTTATAATAACCTCGTGAATGATGTGTTCATGGAAAAGCAGGATTTCTTCTGCAACAATGGATTTAAAAGGACTATCTTGCGATTATTGAGAAGATTCTCTCTTGCCTGTGTGTCCGCTTGTCTGTCAATCTCTGTTTAGATGCAACTGACAAATATATGTGGAATAAGTACGTAGGCTGCTCTCTGTCTGGAAAGCCCAATTGGTTAACATGGGTACCAACAGGAAGCAGATAACGCTTCGCAGCACCTCTGTCTTCAAACTGATCTCCATGCACTGAGAGGCGTAAGGGACAGCAAACAGTTATAGCACCCCAAATAACAATCTCTCTGACTAAACAGTCATAGAAAAGAAACTATAGAAATGAATGAAAGAGCAGTGCAAGTTAAAAGATAATTAGAATAGTTAGAATTAGTTCTCTTTCAAATCAAACATCTTAAGATATGAGCTGAAAGTAGTAGCAGTAACCTAGTAGTAGGTTTTGACCTAGTATATGGTATAAGTTATTGTCCCTGAACACTAAAATTGTTTCTTACACATAATTATGTTATATGGTGGCATCAGCTTTAGAAAACCATATCTGTGCACCCTCAGTCATAGTCACAGGGGTAAACAAGCTTGCAGGAGTGTTCGTTTGACACCTGTTTCACAAGTACTCACTCTGCTCTTGTCTTCCTTTTTTATGTCTTCTGTCAGACTTTCTCCTCCACTTGCTGCTCGTCCGCTAACACTAGAGTCTTAAACACAACATGCATGCATACACAGAGCCTGACAAGCCTCAAGAGATGAGTGATGCACGCTGTCTTCCAGTTGCTGGCTTTAGTTCTGTAAAAGATCATCCATCACTCTGTATGACTTTTTTTTTGTTATAAATTACATGTTTTTTTTTTCATCTTCAAAGACTTTATCGCTTCTAAATCTCTGACGGGGAGCAGAGCTCATAATGTAGCTTATGTAGTCTGCTCTTCACACCTTGTAATTCTTTCTAAAACACCTAATTAGGGCACGTAATTTGCTCCCTCTGAGTGTGTCCAGGTGTGCCCAGTCCAGCCTCAGTACGGAGAGGTGCTTCTTCTCATCTCCTGCCAGAGAGCTAAGTGACAGCACGCGTCCCAGCGCAACACAGGCCCCTTGTTCCTTTTCTTAGCACCCTACACTGCTAACACAAAGACGAAAAGCTCTCTCACCAGCCTTGCCGGGCGTTGCTCTCGTACTCTTTTCAAACACACCGCTCCCTCCTTTCCTGTCATTCCACCTCCTGTCATCGCCAGCCTCTGTCATCGTCTAGATGGACTAGCACGCTCCATCTTTAATCAGCCCCCCGTCATCGCCTTTATCAGCCTGCCCACACTGCATTCCATTCTGTCACAAGCGCACACACACACACACACAAAGACAGACATGCACATGCTGGGGGACCGTATGCACACGTTTCTTTTCATCCAGTTGGTGCCGGAAGAAGCTGTCTGCATCAGCTGGACTTTGATCATTGTCTTTATTTAAAATCAGTCCTGACAGAGCCACTGAAATAACTCGATATTGGCGTAGAGTTCGGTGATCTAATTTTAGCACATATGATCAGTTTCTTCAAGTTACAGGTACACAGTGGTGTTTTTTCTAGTTGTTCAAATGTACTGTGTTCATTTAGTTATACACAATAAATGTACGTCCTACTGTGTATGTGTATCATTTAAACCCTGTGCTTTTCAACTGCATGTCCTCCCTTCACACCTGGGACACACTGCCTACCTCTACCTGTGCATGACAGCGTGAGTGTGGGTGTGGTGTCTACTCAGACATCGTTGCTGCTGCTGCCAGCCTATCATTCACTCTTCATTGAGTTTACCTTTGATAAAAACAATACAATAAAATCCTTGTTAACAAACCGCACTGCTCACGCAGGTGGTGTGGCTGCTCTAACCTGTTAAGATGGCCGTCAAAATGAGAAGTTCACGCGAGCTGTGTGCCAGGTATTAGTGTGTGTATAACTCACCCAGTACACCATGTGTTTTTTTGTTGGTGAACAAAGCGTGCTGTAGGAGAGTTGTGCAACGTGTTTTTTATTTTGATGTACTCACACTGGTCTGCACGTCGCTATGTATACATTAAGTAAAAAAGAGCACAGGACACAAAGAAAACGGGGATCAAAACATTGCTCCACAGTTCCACATGTGGTCAGAAACTCCACTGTTTACCTTTTTTGTGGTTGAGACATTAATAATGCTGTTACAGTTGCAGTTGTTGTCTAGTGTTGGTTAAACATGTCCATCTCAACAGTACCTCTCTACTGGCGAGATTCAAGGCAGGTTATGAATCAACAGGCATATTGACGTTTGACCTTGATTAAATAAGAGTTAACCTTGCGAGGTAGCTGGACTCAGATCACACGAAAATCCATCTTGCCAGCCTTCAGTCTACAACGGTACAAGAACCATCACAACCATCACAGTACTGGTAGCTACAGGGGTGGGCGCTCTGTAACATAGATGCTACTAGAGTCAGTTATATCAGAACCGGAGAGTATTTCTTCATTGAAAGAAGAGCACTGAAGGCTTTTCTGGATTGAAAAGATGTTTTCTTTCTTCTCTCGACTGACTTCACTAAGAGTTAGTTTATGTGGTTCATTGATCTGATTGGTTGAACTTCCCTTGTGATAGACAGTGATGTCTGAATGTGTACCAATGTTTTGAAAGTAACTGCCATTTTCCAAACAGTTTGCAACAACGTCTTCCCAGATGGTTCTGGATGAACAAAACCGACAAAATACTTGCACACAGTTTTCTGCCTGTTTGACCTTTGGGTCAGTTTGTATGGAGAAGGTGTTTTTGTTTTCGATAACTTACAGATCTTTGGAGAATGCAAACGCAAAAATGTCCAACCCTGGCTTTAGACTTGATCATAAGTACAAAATATTTTTTAAGCAGTAAGTATCTATAATTTATTTAACAAAATAATAGTAAAAATGGTATGTTATAGAATCGAGGATCGAGACAGAGAGGTGGTGAGCAACATTGTTTGGCACATTCTTCCATATTCAGAACCAGATTTCTGTGTCTGACTTCACTATGGGAACACGCAGCCCTCTGACCCTTGACATTTTTCTCAAGCTGGTGCCCTCAGTGGTTCAAGCTGTTTGGTTTACTGATTTCTGTGCTTGTGCTTCAGGAGCAAACGGTGCGTGAGCTGGAGCTGCGGGTGAAACAGCAGTCAATGGAGGTGGAGAAGGGCAGTGCTCTGCGTCAGAAGGTGACACAGGAGAAAGCCCAGTTGGAGATCCACATTGCATCCATCAGTGCCGAACTGCAGGAGGCCAACAAACGGTGTGTGAAATAGGGAGCGATAAAGAAGGGAAAAATGTTAAGTGTGGAAAAACAGATACTCTACATAACTAGGTTGGCGAAATGTATTTTCTATTGTAAAATATCTGCTTGAGAATTTTAAGTATTATCAAATAAATGAATGGAAATTATTTTAATGGTGACTTTGAAAGAACAAACAGTTTATCCACTAACTGCCCTGTCATGCTCTTAACTGTCTACAGAAATACAATTCTGCAGAAGGAGAAGGAGTCGCTGTGTGAGCAACACGAACATACTGTGCAGAAGCTCCAGGCCAAACATGAGACTGACATGAGCCACTTACATCAGGAACATGCTCTATCTGCAGCTAAGGTGCACATTACCACAACACATCCACATGACTGTCCCTACCAGCCTGCTAGATTTACTGTTATAAATGCAAAATACAAAAATGTTTCTCTCTTCCAGGCCTCTGAAGTGATGGAGGACTTTGAGAAAACTGTAGCTCAGCTCAAGCAGCATCTCCTGGACAGTGAACATCGAAGACACCAACAAGTCAGGGTATGATTCGGGTGGTGGTAGGGGCGTGCGTCTTTTCTATTTGTCACTGAGCCAATGCCAGCTATGCAAATGCTTGAAGTTACAATAGGCTTGTTTTTGTCTGATGTGTCACAGGATCAAGGGATAAAGTTTCAGCAAGAAAAAGATGAACTGCAGAACAACTGTGAGAAAAAGGTAAGAAAACTGGTACACCAAGCTCCATAGCTTCTGTCGTTGCATTAAAACTGCTCTGGACAAAGTTATTACGGTCAAGTGGAGATCAAAGCCTGGAGTCACATGTTCCTTTCGGTTCCCCTTACTTTTAGATTTTATGTCTGGTCTCGTAAAATCAGAGCCATGATTAACAGGTAGGACTGCACAGAGAAGAAAGAGGAGGATTTATAATTTATCATAGTAGTTATCAAGCAAAGAAAGTTGAGTTATATGGACCCCAAATAAATGTGTGACTCTGCAAAAGACAACACCCGAAAGGGATATCTTTCTGTCTGAAGTATGCACTGTCAGTCTACCAGAGCCGATCCCTAATTGCGTACTCACGCATGTCTTCAGTCATAAACCATGGAGTGAGGAGACCATTGCTAATGATCTGAGCTGGACCAGACCAGTCCAGGCCAGACTTCTCAGATGATTTTTAAGACCTGCTGCACCAGGGTCATCTTCAAAGTGCCACAGTTATAATATGTGTGCTGGTGGCAGGCTGGCATGCCCTGTAGACGGGGCCCCTCTGGCTGATACACCTGCAAGAACTTAGTAGGCCTCTGTGCACTTTATTCAGGGTCAAGGGGAATTTAAATCTCTAAAAGAAAGTCAGTAGTTTGGTTCTGATGTCTTTGCGTTTTCCTCGATTACAGTCTATTTTTATTCAACAACCTGTATCTTTTTCCCTACCTTTCTTTTTTTCCTTCTGCAAGGTGACAGGAGTTGAAAACAGTGAAAAAAAGAGGAATCACTCCCTTGTTTAGCTTTTTGATTCCCCAGGAAAGATTCCTCTTTCAAGTGGTAAATTAAACACGTGAAGGAGGCCAGAGTACACTATCTGGACATAAGAAGGGACCATATGGCTGCCATAGATCCAGAGCGAGAGGCCCTCTGTGCAGGCAGTTAGGCTCAGATGATACTTTTGATGGGGTGATAGAGAGAAGAGACGAGACCAGACGGACAAGGTCACAAGCAGGAGAGTTTTGTTGAGTGATGTTTGATGGAGTCTGCTGTTGCACTCACTTACACCTCTCTCTCTTTTACTGTCTCTTTCTGCTCTCTCCCTCAGGTTTTGGCAATCCAGAGCGAGGCAGAGAAAGAGAGAACAGAGGCCAAGAGGAAGATAGCCAAACTAGAAGATGCACTCAGGTACAATGAGAGAGACCAAACCAAAAGTGTTATTTGTTACAATAATACATCTGAGTATCACGGTGAAAGTTTTTGAAATTGTATATTGTAATATCTGATTTATAAAACAGTTTTTAGTACTGATTATTATTGACTGATAGTTATTATCCAAAAATACTGCAATTCAGAACACTGATTCCAGCTGTATTTGTAGTATTAAACTATAGGTCTAATGCTAAAGCTGTACATTTATTAACATGGGTATGCCCTCAGTACATACAGATATTTTGTGTACTGCAGCTAAACCTTTATTCTGTGTTTTCCATGTGACAGGCGCAGCAACAGCTGCTCACTGCATTTTGAACACATCACTCAACATTATAGTACATATAGCCCACTTTTGAATACAAATAGCGTCACAAATATGCACTTTGCTGTATATTTTATCAGTTATGTTAAAATTCACACAATAACCACATTAACAAGCTCTAAAATCTCTGTGTCTGTGTGTGGTCCTCCTCCTTCCCTCTTGGCCAAGTGTTTGACATTATGGTCTGAGGCACACCATCAGTATGTCAGGAAGTGTGTTAACGTGCGTGTGTGTGTGTTTTTGCAGATGTGTGCAGTTGACATAAAATTCGAGCTGAGGCAATGCACCCTACACATATAATAGAACTTTTTGTGTGTGTACTTAATTAAATACTGTGCAAGCCCAATTATAATCTAAGAATATCATCTTCACAGGTATTTTGCAGGTTTATGGACAAATTTCCTGCTTTATTACTGTTTGTACTAAAATTGCCCCTTCTGGTCATGCAATTTCCAATATAATGCTAGTTGAGCATTTATTTTACAATTACCAGTATCACACATTTGAGCCTTGACTTTGTGACTTCAAACTTTATTCGAGAGTTGTTTATGTCTCCTGACTCGAGTCTTTGATCATAAGAATAGTGTGCATGAATCTGATTTAAGGTGGAGTTTGGCTTTAACAAGCCAACCCTTGCAAACTCTCTTTGATCTTTTTTTATAACTGAGTAGCACGGTTAGAGTTGAGAGCCTCGAAACTGTGATGAGAAGTCGTAGAGAACAGAGCTTCTCGTGTGATAGACATTTGTGTTGTGTTGAAGAACACTAGCAAACTTAATCCTACTATATAAATCAAACCGTCTCTACACTAATAAACTGATAACCATATGAGGGAAATACCATGTGGATGGGACTGTAGATATAAGTCATTATAAAGAAGTCAGAGTCAGTTGGTATAAATTATATTCATGACTTGCTGTGGGATATTTAAAACAATTACAGAAATATAATCTTATGCATTAAAATATGTTTAAGCTGCACAAATTAATATTTTTATGAGCAATTGGTCAAATGACTACGTATGTGTAACATGAAAGCAATCGCACATAGTGATGTATCTACGTGACAATTATCACTGAATTCGAAGTTCCCTCAGCTCTACAGATCTTTTTAGCCCCTTTCAACGCTTTGTTTTGGTATTGTGGCCAGCAACTTTACTGTTCAGGTTCAGTCTCATCAATCCTGTTTCAGACAGGCAGACCGACACAGTTGTGACTAGCTGGTGAACATATTGGAGCATTTAGCAGCTAAGGAGCCAGAGATTTCCCTTAAGAGCAGGTGGAGACCAGACCAGGGACAAAATGAGAAAAACATGACCCCAACTGAATAATAATATTGCTTTGTGACTTCTAGATGTTTAAACAGGGAAATGTTTGCTAACACCATAACAACTTTTTAAGGTGATAATATGTCACAAAAAAATCAATTCATAATGCTTTCACAACAGAAGTTTTGAGAAAATGTACATGTATAACTAATGATGGTAGCCATGGATCAGTTTCATCAAGTGTCCCAGTAAGACATTCTGGTGAGCATGCAAAATACTAGCATCCACAAACTGGTTCGCCTAAATGCAATGCAGCCATTATTAATTAATGTTAGTAATTACACCTGTACCTCTCCTGCTAAGGTATCAAAATGTCTGCAAATGATTAGTACATTAATTATTATTTCAGTAATAATAATAACTACCCTAAAAGTTGAGACCTACTTTTGTTTCCCCATCACTCTTCACCTCCCCCTCGGCCTCCTACTTTCACCCTAACTCTATCACTCCCTTCCCTCCAGAACTACACACTTTGTCTGGAGTCTGTTGAAGTGTAGGATGTCAGCAATCAGCCAACCAACCAGTCAGCCAGTCAGTACATTCCACTGGGTAATTAATCCCATACTGGACCACATTACTTGGTCACAAGCAGATTACAGTTTCCCCAGCGAAACGTGAATGTGTTTCGCACAATTAAACACAACGCCCATTCAACAACACAGGCAAGGCCAGTGACAGTGCCATCGCCCCCCCTTGAGAGGTTTTCAACTGGTTGTCACAATATAACAGCAACCAAGAGGCAGTGGATTAGAAAGAATGGGCTGAGAGTGGCTGTATTTGCTTTTTTCTTGGGTCCTCATCATTGGCCCAAGGCACTTTGTTTCTAAGCCAAACACTTTTTAAATGGCCTCTAAAAACAAGGATACATGTTTTTTTTTGGTGAATTAGAAATTGTATTAACTTGTAGTGGATGGTTATTATTACTGTTCCTTTGTGTTTTTGTCTTTGAAACAACATGAAAACAAATTTTGCAGTTTTGTGGCGTTTAGTATTCAGCGTAAAGATCGCAAAGGGACATTGATGGTTGTGCCTGCTTATTGTTTGTGCCTGTCATTGTCAGCCCGGCAACAGAGGACAAGCTTAAACACAGCAGACAGATCCGTTTGTGCATAAATTATCCTTGTTGTTAGTATCAGTAACGAGCCAGTCATTCCCTCGTTTAGTGTTAAACACTGAGAAAACGGCAAGTGGCCCATCGGGCTCTTAGCTAATTAAGTACTCAAGCTCCACACATACACACACACACA
>NW_023339696.1:11355080-11355753 GCF_004916995.1 Morone saxatilis | reverse complement strand
CACACACACACACACACTAAGCAGTCTGATGTCTGTTACCTGCCTGCTGTCGTGGCAACACTGACGGCCTTTAAAGGCGATCCAGGAGAACTTCAAAGTCAAAGCAAGACCGCATGCAGGGGTGTGTGTGTGTGTGTGAAGATGGGAAGATGGATGATGAAATTAAATGTTAAAGTAGAACTGCTCAACATGCCTTCCATGTGCCAGATCTGGCACACAGAAGGCATGTTGAGCAACTGTGACACAATCTACTCTTAAGACATCAACATGGACCTATTGGTAACACTTTCTATGTTCTGATATTTAATTTCTTCTTTGTATAAAGAGGACAACAACTAATGATGAATGTGCTGGCAGTTGATTATTGTTGTTCACATGTACTATATATGTTAACATATATAGCTGACATTTTTCCACGGCTTACACCCACTCTTTCTTTCCCGTATAAAAAGAAAAATCACTCCGTCCTACCATGCAAATAAGCAGTGCTGCGTCAATTTTAGTTCCAGGTCTGTGTTACTATAGCAACAACAACAGAAAGCACTACAAAGCTGTGCAGAGAACAAGTTTCTCTCCTCTTCTTTCATCCCAACGTGCCTCAGATCATTACAGGGCATTAGCATAGAGATGGAGAGATGCACCACAGAGGAAAGAGAGGGGGAGAAAAAAGAGA
>NW_023339696.1:11354561-11355058 GCF_004916995.1 Morone saxatilis | reverse complement strand
AGGGAGCTCGTCTGGGGAACAGCTTGCCTGCTTTTGCAACTGTGACCTCCAAATCACAATTTAAAAAACATCAGAAAATCACCTGAATGTTTAAAGCAGGAAAAAGGAAAAACAGCTGGTCTATTTCTAGATTACTGTATTTCTCTCTCCCCTCATACCATTCCAGTCCTTCCTGCCGCTTGGCACCCAACTGGTTTTATAAAAACCACATGCCTGCTAAGGTGTGGTGCAGGGTTGTCGCAACTCTGACTGCGTCTCAGCGGTAACTTCTGCTCAGTTTGATCGTTTACAGTTTGGAGTGGCAGAAGCAGCTGAAGGGAAAGCGTGCTCGCCTTTATGAGAGGCTAACCTACTTGCTGTGAGAGCGCCTGTCCAAACCTGTGCACACACTCGCGCTGTCATGGATGGTGTGTGCAGAATTTACAACAACTCTTTTCTTCAGTCACAATCCTTTTCAACACTAATTTAAAGTTCCTTTTTTTTTTTTCTCTTTCTGA
>NW_023339696.1:11332400-11354538 GCF_004916995.1 Morone saxatilis | reverse complement strand
TTTCATGATTTTCCTTACAGCCACTTAAGAGCT
Source organism: Morone saxatilis (assembly GCF_004916995.1). Classification (NCBI taxonomy): domain Eukaryota; kingdom Metazoa; phylum Chordata; class Actinopteri; family Moronidae; genus Morone; species Morone saxatilis. Next base: position 11,354,505 of record NW_023339696.1, on the reverse strand, counting down.
GGTTACAAAATCAGTAGCTTGGTGGAGCTTCTGATTTTGTAAACAGACATTTTTTGGCAAGGTGTTAATTAATTGTGTATGCATGTCTGTCTTAGTCTCTGTGTCATTGTTTGTCTCTCTCTGTGTTTGTGCATGCATGCCCACATGGTTGCATGAGATAGTGCCCCTTTACTCTTAAAGGTGTAAGATTCATCCAGTATGTTCTTTCATGTTATTTTGTGTGTGTGGTGTGTGTGTGTGTGTGTGGAATGTGTGTTGTGTGTGGTGTGGTGTTGTGTGTGTGTGTGTGTGTGTGTGTGGTTGTGTGTGTGTGTGTGTGTGTAGTGTGTGTGTTGTGTGTGTGTGTGTGTGTCTTTTGAAGTGGTCTTATCTTTCTCAGCATTCCTCTCCCATGACAGGAGGATTGGAGGGAAGCAGGGGTGGTGGTCTGGAGAGGGACCAGAGGTAGTCGAGCAGAGGCCCAGTTTTTGTTGAGGTGCAGGAGCAGGTGGAGGTATGGATCCTGAATATTGAAAAGCTGCACCAGGGCTCGATATTTCCTCCCATGGCAACTGCATTTAAAGGGGAGGATGGAGATGGGTTAAGCGCCAGTTCGATACCACAGACCTGACTAACGGAAAATTGTAAGGAGGTCTTTAACTGGGTCCAATAGCAAAGGTTCTCTGAGTTAAAGAACACTTACACCCTCAGATACTCTTGCAATATACTTTATTTTATTCAATGTATTGAACACTGATTTGCAAGCATGCATGCTATCCCACTGAAAAACAAGAAGCTAAAATATCAACAAGAAACGCTGTTTGTTTTAGTATTAGGATGTAGTGTGTGGTGTAAGCTTACTAACTGGTATCACTGCAGGAATGTTTAATGGAGAGAGTCTAGACAATGATTCTTTTTGTCTTTTTGAATACTGAATTAACTGGATAGATAATGAAGCAGATAATAAAGTTTCTACTCTGGAACAAAAAATAATAGTTACCCCTCAAATTTGCCATATCTGATTATTTCAGTATCTTCCTATCACTTAATATGTATTTGCCTCTGATTGATATTATAACATTTCCATGCTGTAATGATAAATGCCTTGCCTACGTGATTATCACACATAACCTTATTTGACATTTTTACATTAAGCTAGCTCACTTACAAATGTGCACTGACAGTATGAATTATTACCAAAGCAGGCACAAGTTAATTCATACACTCAAACAACTCAATCTCGATAGATTGTCTTTAGGGCTTTCGTTGTTTCATTAAAAACCTTCCAGCTTCGTTTTCCATTGTATAATGATTGGGATATGTAAATACAGTATGTTTACTTTAGGGACTCATGCCTATTTGATTTAGCATATTATGCTGTAGTCTGCATAATTCATGAAGCCAAATAGCATCTAAATGCAAAGTGAAGGCAAGAAAATCCCTGTTCAAAATCATGTTGTGAGTAAAATCTCTCCTCTTCTCTTCAGCTCTAAACATTTTTATACTAACATCATACCATCTTACCATCTGGTGCATTTTGCTTTTCTGTGCTGTAGGCACAGTTCGAGTTTTCATGTATACAAAGAATAAATACCCACCGTACTTCAGCATATCTGAGCTATACCAAAGCAGGAAAGAGCTGTATAGAAATATTAAATAACTCTGAACTCTAGAGCCATTTTGAAGCATGAGACAGACATCTAGTATGTCTTTTTGTTCTGTCCCACCCACATGTTTATCCACCCACATAGTGGTACTGTCAGCCTGGGCTGCACCAGATTCCTCTTCATCCTGTTCTCTCTCCTTAGGGTGTTCAGTTGGGTTTGACAAACTAACTAGCACAAGAGAAAGTCACTGGTTTCATCCCCATTGTTGATATGAGAGCACAAGCTTCAGAGGAGACAGTTTGTATAGATGAATTGAAATGTCATCTGTCATGGCAAGGCACTAAGCCCTCTTCCCTTCTGCAACATCCATCTGCGGCGAGCGCTATTCTTGACCTTTATTTGAAATTAATCTATGTAGGGTAAACAATATTTTTTATTATTGATTAATCAGTCCAGAAAATAGTAAAGAGATACCATGTCCGTTAGCCAGAGTTCAAGGTGATGTCTTTATTTTTTTGTCCGACCAACAGTTCAAAGCCCCAAAATATTCAGTTTGTTCAGTTGAAGACTAAGAAGACCAGACAATATTCACATGAAATCATGATGCAGGCTGTAGCCTGTAAAGCTTTGGCTTTTTTTCTTTAAGAAATGACTCAAGCACAACAAAATAGTTATTTAATAGACTGCTTTATGGGACTGGTGCAGGTTGAAGCTTAATTAATAATTACCAATCATGTAACCTCTATTTTTATTATATATTATATTTAAGAGGCTGGTAGCAACAGCAACAACACTAGTGAGGCGACTGTTTTCACTGATGCTACTGTGTTAGACGGATAATGATAACGATGCAAACGTATGAGGCCATTTTGTTTCATATATTGATGTGAGATGCTGTTTGTAAACAGGCCACATTTGAAGGCAGTTTTAAAGCCATCAAGCTCAATGACTCTCTGTTTTCTGCTCCCTCTCATTTTAACTCTTTCCCTCAGTGTCTTTAATATTTTCTTGCCCTTGTGCTGTCTCTCTTTTGTGTTCACTTATTTGTGGTCTGTCTCCTATTCTGTGTCTGTTTCTGTCTTTATTTTCTCTCTCTCTCTCTCTCAGTCTCTCCCTTTCTCTTTCTCTTGGGATGCGGATGAAAACCAAGCCTGTTTTATTTTTTCTTCAGAGGGCGCTGAATATTTCAGTTTTGCATTTTCTCTCTCTTTTTTTGTGCTCCCTCTTTTTTTTTTCTTCTTCCAGGCCCCTTTGATGTGTCTGTGGATTCGTTATCATTCCGTTTGGATGAGCTCACAGACGCAGATGCGCGGGCGCTCGCATGCACTTGCGAATACACGCCACACGTACACACACATACACACACTCTCACTCTGTCTTTTTATACTAGAGACCAGAGGCATCCACATGCAAGCGTGCATTCTAGTCTGTTTGTCAGTCTTTTCCATGCGCTGCTCCACCCACATTACAGCCCATACAATTCCTAAATACTCTTCTCACATGAAAAGAATATTTGCATAAGCAATTACAGTTGGCTCTTATCCATTAACTTTAATGTGTACTCTTGTATTAACTGTACGTGAATGTTTATGTACAGTAGGTTCCTTATGTCTACATATCCAGCATGTGGTGCTCACACAGGCGGCACGTGGCAGTGTGTGGTTAGGGCAGTCCGGAAAACGCCGGCATCCCTGCCTGTCTGCCAGGCGGCTGGATGGCGGAAGCTCTTTCACCCTTTCTAGCACAAACACTCCTCTCTCCTCGCCTCCCTCTCTTCCTCCCCTTTAAACAGCCGTTTAGGATTGAGGGATGAGAGGACTTCCTCTTTAGAGAAGGCACATCTTTAATTTGAGCCTCCTCTCCTTCCACTTTTCTGACCAGAGATCCATTTAAAGCCAACCGGCCGCCCTGGTGCTGGCACCCCTCTCCTTCCTTACCCTCTCTGTTTCTCCCTGCCAGGCCTCCCTGACTCTTTTTTTTCTCTCTCTGTCCTCTCATCTCACCCTCATTGCTCTGTTATTGATGGTGACACGTTGTCTACCGCTCTTGTGACCACACACAGACACACACAAGAGTTATTCTCCGAGAAATCACTGAAGCTGCCATGTGTTCACCTGCTCTCCTCAGCTTTAGACCATAATATGTTTCAGTCTGTCACACACTTAAAGTTAGCTGCAGTGAATTTTTTCGGTGTATCCTTAGAGGTGTAGGCCCAGCAGCCGGCTCCAACTTAGTCATAGTGCATTCCTTGAGTAGAGTTGTCAGTCACACAAGGAGTTCGGGACTGTGGATCATGAACAAAGGCCCGTATACACGCATATGCGCACACCCGTACACACACATACATACATACTCAACCGTGACACACACCCAATTCATTTCTGCTCTGCCTTGGAAGTTTAAAAAACTTGCTATTTCTGTGACATCCTCTTTTCCATCTTCCTCTCTCTTTTCCGCTGTCTTTCTTTTTTTTTTTCCATTTTAGTCTCTGTACATATCCTTTTGTGTCTGTCTGAGCCCGGAAGGCAGTCATGCAACGAGACTGATTAATAATTACAGAGTACACAAAATTGGGAGAGAAAAAAAAACAATTTCTTTGTCGTTTGATGTCCGACATGAGAGAGACCAAAATTACAAAGAGACAGAACACTATAAAGAGGAGAGAAAGCTTGCACATTCCTTTTTCAATACTCTGCTTCTGTTCTTTGCCTTCTTTTCATTTAGCTGTTTTTATCTTTTCTGTCTTACTTCGTTTCTTTCTTTTTTCATTCTTTGTTCTATCTTTTATTAAACCCTTTGAGTTTGATTATGGGAAGCGATTAATCACATAGCAAAAATTCTAACTTTGTGAGAGTGTGTGCAGGCAATGACTATAGCTCTCTCTGTGGTTTTTTTTTTTTTTAAGAAGCTTCTGTTGGCCTGTTTATAGTGCTACCTGCTATGCTTTCATAACAGTGGAAATGGAGCATATCCTTTATGAATTGTAAGACGCACACTCACAAACACTTGACAGTCCTCCTGCTTTGTAAAATACAGATAAATATGTGGAGCGTCTTAGCCCCCCCCCCACCACCACCCTGTGCCTGTCGTAATTTTGTAATAGTTGTACTTCTAATTGGTTTAAAGTCTTACCCACTGGCCAAGAATTCATTCTCCCTCCTGCTTGTCTGTCCACGGGGAATAATTATCCATACAATGTTAGTTAATTTACAAGGGAGCAGGAGAAAAGACACACCCACACACACACACACACACACACACACACACCTAGTGCTGTGCATACCACACACAGCCAGTGATATTCTCTCTCCAGCGTTGTCATCTTTGTGCATTAATCAGAAGAAAGGTCTTGGATGATTTTGGTTCCTGCTGTAGTGTAACTGGAAGCTGCATAGCAGTCAGGTCTTCGCTGCCTAGAAAAATTTCTACACTTTGTGTTGAAGTTAGTTGAACAGTTGCACATTCAGTGTGAGCGTTTGTGAAAATTTCATCAGTTCACTCAAAACTTTAAAAGGGGTTCACTTGTGATATTATTACCATATAACACTCATGAAAAGGAGGGGCAGGAGTGCAAAAAGTCGATCTTACTTACGATTTTGTGATTCAGAGCAGTATAAAACAGCCTGTTTTTGTTTGCACTTGGTCTGAAAACATGCATTTTTTATCTAACAGCCCCAGTTTCATAAAGTTATCCTCAATGTAGCTCCCAGCAAGGCATTTTTAATAATCTTTAAGTATTTATCATAAGGCATTCATTGTATTTGACTTGAATTGTGGCTGGATGCCAGCCTAAGAAAGAACATGCAAATTTTTATTTAAAAATAAACTGGCAATATGATTCCTACCTGTGTATTCAGACTATATGTATGGGCATGTGATACAAACATGTTACTGTAGAATGCATTAGGGATACAAATTTAATTATCATTAAATAAATACCTGAATCAATTCTGTTATCTTTTGAAGAAGCTTTTACTGATACGTTAAAAGGAAATGATGTGAGTATTGTATCATTACGGCATGTGTTATTTGTACATTGTTTTATTGATAAAAAACAGTAAACATTTTCTTACAGTAATATTATCAGATTTTTGATTGCATTTTGGCAACATCAAGAAAGGTCATGTAAAGGATTTAGGAGCCTGCCAATGCCAAAATACAATATCAATATCATATGACACACACTTGGAGCTGCTAAAATTTGTCAGATGTGAGCGCATGTTGACATAATTGTTCATACTCAAGTCTGTGTCCAAGTAAAAAAGAAATCATGCGTGACTACAGAGTCGCTCTCCGGCCATCAATTTCATGCAAATTTTCAGGTGGTTTACAAAAATAACACCTTCACACTCTTCCATCACTTCCAGCTCTGTCGTTCTTTCTACACTCTTTCCTTCCACCCGACACACACTCCTGTCCCGACACACACTCCTGTCCCCACACACCCTCCGTGGGTTTGGCTTGACAGCTACTTGGTATTGCTGTATATGATGTTGTGGCTGGGCCTCTTGGTTGGGCGCTGACAGCTCTCGGTATGAGGCTGTCCCTCTTAGTGTGCCTGTCAATCCTCTCAGCCTGCAACTCCATGACCTGACATTTGCCAGCAATATCTGCAGTGTACCTGCATGGAGCACACACACACACACACACATACAAACACGCAAACATACACAGCAAGGTATTTGAGCTGATGGATATGGTAGAATTGTAAATTGACTTTCCCATCACTTGACTCTTTCTAATAAAAACAAAACAGAAATAATTATAAATGGTCATATTATGAAATCTGATGCCATCCAAAGGTTCTGAAAATATTTCTTAAGGTATCATGTGGCAAATCGCAGAAAACAGAAACTGTGTTCAGCCCTTCCGAAAATCCCTTTGTATCTACTGTATCTACTGCATTTCAGGATCTCTGGTCCGCAATTGCATTTCTATGGCTTCATATATTTATTTCTGCACGTGTGTGTGCGTGTTTGGTTTGAAGGGAGATGGAGAGCCAGATGGACAGAGCCAGGGAGAGCCAAAGGCAGCAGATCCAGCAGGCAGATATGGCGCTGGAGCAGTTCAAGAAACAGGTGGAGCTCAGCTCTGAGAAGGCCTACGCTGACATGAAACTCCAGGTCTGATTTACATACACACATAAATGTGCATATAAGCATATAAAGAGAAAGAGAATAATTGGCGGGGCTTTTAATTGTGCACTGGACCCATATCTAGACAGATCCTCAGCTAAACATCAGAAGGTCTAATACAGCTGAACTGCTTGAAACCTTTGCAACCTTTACAACCTTTAACAATCTCGCGTTCGGGATTGTTTCACCCGCAATTCCGTTTTAATAACAGCAGGTTAACCTCGTGTGAAGGAGGCTACCAAAACGTTCGAAAACGGTGTGGCAACGAATGACTTCGGCTACAGCTGATGCGTTTACTGCTGTTCACTCTTGCTTTACCTGGTCCATGCTGGTAAAATACCATACCTGCTGGTATCATGTCTAGATAGACCTGTACATAGATGGTGCCTTTGCCTCATTTCAACAACTTGTCAACAAGATAGGACTGCCCAGACAGGATTTCTTTAGATACTTCAATGACATACTACAATCAGAAACATTATTAGACCCTCACCTTATTCCCCTCATCTTTTTTCAGACTTTTACATGTATACCGATATAACAGGTAAAGTAGACACTTCTCTGGTAAAGAGATCTGGGTATCCAGATCTCTGAAGAACAATGGAGTCGTAGTCTAAGGCAGATACACAGATGCTCCATAAACTTTAGGCAATTTAAGATTCTACACAGACTACATTATTCAAAGGCAAAAGTGCACAGGTTATTCCCCTCTGTTTCTCCCATATGTGAGAAATGTGAGACTGAGGCCATTCCTGCCCATAGTTTTATACAGTGGCTCAAGATTTTCAATTTCTGGGTTAATGTTTTCAAAATTATCTATAAAAGACTGACAGGTCAAGTAAACCAGACCCTCAAACCATTATTTTGAATACACTAGACGCTATAAGTGGTCTCAGCTACTTCTTTCTAAATTTCTGTCTCACGCCTCTCATTATTATTATTATTATTATTATTATTATTATTATAATTATTATAAAAGCGGAAAGATGTACCTAATCGTAACATGTGGCTCGCTAATCTCATAAAGACACTGGAGGTGGAGAGGATCAGATATATCTGAATGGATCAGGCAGATATGTTTAGTTTAGTTTAGGGTATTCACGACATATAAGCATCTGTGATCAATTATATGAGTTATGACTTGGTAAGTGTTAGATATTCTGCTGAGGTTCCATCTCCATTTATCCCCTTTTCTAAGCTTTTTCTTTAACATCTCTCTTTATTCTCTGCTTCCTTTTGTTTTTTTCTTTGTTTGTTGATTATGTTTTGTTTTCTCTTGTTTTCTATTGCCTTGCTTTGTTTTGGGCTGCACTGATTTGTTATGTCTGTTATGGCGTCTGACATGTGTGTATATGTTAGTATGGCCTTAGTACGTGCCTAAATATTACTTGTGTATGTCTAAGAGTGAGAGTGTATGTATTAAACACTCACTTTACCATAATCTGAAAGGTTCATAATTTTTACTCTCTATTTATTTTTATGTATTTTGTTTTATTTAGTTAGTTATTAGTTCCACTCTCTGTCTTATTTGCTGGTTTCAGACCATGGTCTGTTTGCTTTGATGTTAAATTTAAAATCTAGCCTTGACAACGTCAGGCTGTCGGTAAATATACCAAGCTAACTGTGTGTCATTTTCTATTTATTACTGTAACCTTACACCGCTTTGTGTTTTTGTTTCCTGTTACTCATTTTTGCACCAACCAAAAAACAATGGTGTTTGATGTATGTAGGTTACTATAGTTGGCAACTCATTACTAAAACATAAAATATCTAAAACTATAAAAGCATAGAAAGCGCTATACATTGAATGCACAGTGTATGTTAACAGAAAGCGGTATCCATTAACACCTGTTTACTATTATATGTGTGCATACTGTACATCCTGATATTCCTGCACGTACTGCACTATTTTGTTTCCTGTTGTGTGCATTTACACAGACACACATATGCACTTCTATCCTCTTTCATGTTTGCTTTACCACAAAGGGAGTGAGCTATTTGACAGGCAATAACCAAGACAATGCAGACACACACACACATATTTTGTAGTTGCAGTGCAGTGAGACACAGCCTGACCACAGATGCAACAGGGCGCCACATTGGCTGTGCTTGAATTCCTCTGTATGTCTTTCTTTCTCCGCCTCCCTCCCTCCCCTGCTACGGCTCCTATACTGAAAAAAATCTATAAGTGAGAACCAGGAACATCATCATCTCTAGGCCAAATGGATTAAATAATGTATAATCTTGCTCATTAAGCAGGTGCACTCATTTCTGTGCTACCACACGTTGACCTCACTTCCTCTCAGTGGGCGTGACGTGGGTTGGTTGGGTTTCGACGGAGAACAGGGTCACACTCACTCAGCAGACAGACTAATTAGTACGTCAGGCCAGCCCCACGATCAGCAGTCCACACCGCGTGGGCTGCTGCTTATCGGGAGAGTTCTCTAATCGATACGCGCTCAGCTGTAATACTTCTGATGCTGTCTTAGAAGTCAGTTTAGGCTATAGGCGTTTTCGTTAAGCATTTTTGGCTATACTCTGTGTGTGCTTTATTGACGAGGCAGCGCTGAGTGTGGTCCTGAACGCTCTAAAGAACTGCATTTTAGAGAAGATTAGAAAGTGTTAGTCGCTGATTAGTGTTTTTCAGCTAATCAGTGTGGTGGGGGGCACATGTAGAGTAAGAAAACGAGAGTTTGAGTGGGAGTAAAAATCATGCATGGCTGTTTGTGGGCACTCAGGGGCAACCTTTATATTCCCCCAGACTGAATTTAAAAAAGTTTGTATTGACAAAAGGGATAAAAACTGAGATGTCCTTTGGCTTTTAAGTGAAACTATTTTCTATAATATCCACTTTGTGAGTATGCATAAGATGCTTGCTTGGATTGTAGGCATTTCACTGAATTTCTTTTTTTTTCTTGACTGCCAGACAGAAAACTTTGGTTTGCTTTCTAAGTTGTTCCTGCTTTTTGAATACAAGGCTACATGTGTTGTTTTTTTGTGTGTTTTTTCTACCCAGTTGGGGAGTGATGTCTTCTTTTTTCGATGCTTGGAAAATGTCTGTATTGCTGTTTTTTTTTCCTCCTCCTCTTTTCTCCAGTTCTCATGATCCATCTCATGCTCGTTCCTTCTTTTCCCATAGAGCCCCTGGCATCCCGATCTCCAATCTGACTTTATCCTCAGCCCACATCAAAGCGCCAGGAGAGAGGGAGCAGTCTCTTCTGCATCCCTGTCATCCTCCTCTCCCTCTTTCCTTCTCCCCACCCTACTTGTGCATTGCTTCATCACGTCTTCCTGCTAAGGCTTTTATGTTGCAGAAAGTACTTCAAAAAGAAGTTGTTTTTTTTTCCCCCGCTTACTCTCTTCTTTCCTCTCATCATCTTCTCCCTCTCTCTGTCTGCAGATGGTGTTATATCTAAATGGATTATCTGTATCACTTTCTTCCTCTCTCTGTCTTTCTCTCGTTTTAAAATCAGCATCACCACTTTTAGACTGCACTTAACGGAAAGAGTCTGCCCTATTTTGGTTAGGAAAAAAAGAAGCACCATACGGAATCAAATCTCTGTTGCATGCATAGTTCAAAGGAGGCTTCAGCATTTTAAATGGATTAATCAAAACACATTTACTGAGCATTACACACAGCATAGCCCAGATACAGAGGAGTTTCAGTAAATTACATTTCCAATTGTTTTGATTATCGTCACCTGAACAGAAAATATAAAAAATAGGCTGCAAGGATGTTGAGTTAAGATAAATAGGGTAAATATTGTCAAATACCCATTTTCCAGAAAAAAACTAAGTCCTCAAAGAGGCAGCAGCTTGTGACTTCCTCATTTCTAACTGCGTCTCTTTTACTTGAGTCCTCGTGTTGCAGTTATTTTCTCGCACCTGTGAATGTTGATGTGAACTTCTGGTTTCACATATTTAATGTTAATTAAAATATTATGCTTTGATGAATAGGTTAATATATTAATGTGCTGTTATTACATTATCATTACGATAAGATCACACATAATGTGATGAATATATTTCTTCCCGATGGCTGTTCATTAATTTCACATTAAAAGAAAAATGTTACAGCAGCGTCACTCTGCTGCAGATGCATGGTGTTGTGTTGCAAGTTCTGCATGTATTAGATTTAATGTATTCGTGCTATGATTATGCATGAATCATCTAGAACTGCTGAAAAAATATAGAGCAGAATTTTGAACAAAAACGTACGTACAATCTTCTGACATGAGATTTTGAGTAGGGTTTTATGTGTGATTCTCAGCAACATAAATGTATTCCAGATTGTAAACCAAGCCCAAATGTTCTACACAAACATTTCATAATGTATGTATTTGATTGAAGAATTATTTTCAGTCAGTCACATAGTAAACTTTGGGTTTTTTTCTTATCATGCCTCCAGATGGAGAAGGTAGAGGAGGACCTGAGCCGCTCCAAGTCCCTCAGGGAGAGCCAGGCCAAAGAGTTCTCTCAGCAACTTGATGCACTCAGACAGAAATATGAGCAGCAGGTCTGTATGAGACTGTAACTTTATGTCCATCCGTCAGTGTGTTTGTCTACCTGTAGCTCTATGTATGTATAGTTTTTCTTGTTTCTGTGCTCATGATGTAGCCAGGGGAAAAGGGAAATTCTCCTCTTGCCTCCATCATCATCATCACAATGTTATCTTTTCTCTATTATCCGTGAACCGCTGGAGCCAGCCAAGGGGACTGACATCCATTTGGAATAGTCTTGTTATTCTTCCCCATCTGTTCCACATGATTAATTTCTCATGATAAGGGACACGCTTTAGATTAGGCTTGGATTGCGGCTCAATAAATATCTTAAACGTTGCCAATTGAAAACTAATGCAATCTGCATAGCAGATGTACTGTCCCCTTATCATCGCATCTCTGTCACTCTTCTTCGATTAGGAGTCTCGAAACCATTTTACTCTCCTCATTGAAATCTAACTTGCTGATAGGAAGACATTCCTTATAGAGCATTGGATTCAATTAAACCACAGATATTGATATTATCGGAGGCAGCCAGTTTCATTGTAAGAGGCAGGGAGCCTAGTTTATATTCCTACTGCTTACATTTCACTTTAATCTCATCGGCCTGCTCGTAAGAATTTTATACTTAAACAATGTGATTAAATATTTTAGCCATAATTACTTCAGACATGTTCATGCAGTCCTGCATAGCAGCTAATTGCACCATGTGAGAAATACAAATATATATATCCTAGATTACCATTAAACAATACATCATTTTCAAATTCTTCCTTTAAATTGTGTTAAGAAGAGCATACAGCAGTAACTAGTGTAGCATCTCTTTTCCATCCGTATCCACAGCATGATTGATTTTCAGCCAGCAAACTAGCACTGAACCTGACAGTTAATAAGCATGCAAACACTAATTTTCCTGCCAGAGGGAGTCTACACTGCGTGTAATTTTCTGTAGATAGTTATAAGTGGAGGATATAAGGCCAGTGTTATTTCCAATAAGTGGAGAAATAGTTCTCCCTTATTGATTTGCTCTGTCTGAACACTGTCTGTAATTCTAATGGCGTCTATGGGTTGTATGATGTATTTGTTATATTGAAATGTATTTTAAAATATTCACCAAAGTAATGGGGGAAGTCGGAAAATACATCTTCTTAGTACTTGCTGCAAGGGTGTGTTGTCATATAAAGCAGATAATGGCACTTAAACCGTTAAACAGATTGTATGTATATCCAAAAGACATTTTCATCCCTCTATAATGATCCAGTAACTGTGAGAATTTATCAGTGTTTTGAGTGCCAACTACACTATATTGTTCTAAAGGATCATAAATTCCATCTCATGTAACAAACAGGTAAGTAATCAAAGCGTTGCAGAAAATATTCATAATAGTGACTGTTATCATCTGCTGCTACAGAGAGTGGGGGTGCAGTTGACAGTTGAAGCCAACTACATAGGGTTAGCAGCACATCAGGAAGGCTTTTGTCTCGAAGATAAGAACGTGTAAAGACGAAGGGCCTGTCTTTGTGATGATGTTGATAAGAGTGCTGGTGACATTAGCTACACAATTAGAAGAGTAGAGAAAGAAAGAGAGGATTTGTGTCTGTGTGCACATGAAGACGATGATGAAGTGATTATTCATGACTTACTGTCGTTTTATCTTGTGTGTACATTCTGTACACTGTGTTTTTGCACATACACACACACACAAACGTGACCACAAGTACTTTGTGTGCACCAATTCTCTCATGCCTGCATGCGTGTGGTTGTGATTGGTGTCACAAGATTGCAGAGGTCAAGTTTGTCCATTCAGATGCTCACTAAAGAACATTTGCCCAAGGGCAGCTTCAGTGAGACTTTAAAAAGGGAACTATGTATGAAGGAGTTGTTTTCCAGTTGACCTTCCCTGCTGCCGGACGTCATGGTGTCGTGCCAGAACCTCTTGACGTTGGAGTGATGCAGTAGAGGTCAAATGGCTGGTTTGGAGTCATGACCTTGAGAGTTAAAGGGAATCCCAACAGCCTCCCTCTTCAGATGTTGAGATTGGGATATTAAATGATAAAGGAGTATAGTCTTTAGACATGCAAATGTGTGGGCTACAGTACACGGAAAAATACGCTCTCATCTCCATACTCTGCGCCGCTCACTGGCCATCTCCAGTTGAAACCATACAGTGAGCAATAAGGGGTTTGTGTTTCTTCCATCTCTCCCTCCCCTCCCGCACTCACCCCCAGCCTCCCCTGCTGAGCCCAGACAGGGCTTCTGTTCTACTCTCCTCTACACCCTCCTCTTTCCTCCTCCTTCTCAAACATTTCAGATTTCCCCCCCTGGGGTTGAAAGAAGCCCATTACCTCACTGTCCTGTCTCAATGCGAGCAATGCGCACACACACAACCATGACAGCCTAGGCTGACAGGAGTCGTGCTGTGCGGTAACACCCGACCCACTCTGTATCTGTGGCACCAAGCTGTGGTATAACCGACTCAGTCTTCCCTCATAAACGCCACGCCGGTCCCTTTAAGAACCGCAGCACCCAGCATCCTCCGCTGCACGCTGGCGCTACGTGATGTCACAACCAGGCTCCTTGCTGGGTCTGCTCTCTGTCATCTCCTCTCCGTCTTTTTCTTTAGCTGTTTTTCTCACAATGGATCTATCTTGCCCATTTCTTCATTTTGGTTCCACCTCAGATCCCCTCTTTCCTCCAAAACCCCCCGTGGCCTGAGACTCTAAACAGGAGCGAACAGTAAGCCACGATGTTCTCCCCCCAGTTTCTGTTACCGCATGTCCTGCTGTCCTGCTGGGGAGAGTTTTCGAAGCAATGGCCTGCTTATCAATCCGTCAGCTCTAACTTGTGCTGCTGTATGAAGCTGACTACCCCTGTGGGACAACGCATTCTGGCTGTGGATCCGATTTGTATCTATTATGTCCTTGAATGGAAAGTGAAGGCGGTGCAAATTTGTCTGTCTGTGGAATGCACCGTAGACAACATCAGCATCACCAGTGGCAGCACGTGGAAGATGTTGCCCACACTCATCATATTCATAGTGTTTGTCTAATGGAGCTTTGTGGTGTTCTGTTATGTCCTGGAAAAATGTCATGTGTGAGGTACCTTGAGGGTGTACTGTGTGTGTGGGTGTGTATCTGCCATGCCATTTACTGAGCCACAGAGATAAAATACAATTTTATCCAGCCATAATTCCTCCCATTGCCCTTTTTAGAGGGCATTTAGCAAAGCTCTCCCAAAAGCTGGAGGGTAAATTCTTGGCTGCCAAAATGAAGTGTCTATTGTAGCCTTCCTCACAGTGCTGGGGACGGAATCCGGCTTCCTGTAGATAGCCCCTCATTCATCACCTGCTCTGAATAGCATGCAACGTCCGAAGATAGGGCTTTGGATAGAGCAGGCACCGGGCATACAGGCTGTGGATCTCCGCTTCTCTGGCAGGCCAGGTAGGGTGCCGTCAAGCACAATGTGCAGGGGATTAGCTTCAAAGCAGGGAGGCGAATGGGCCCCAGGCCCCTGCTGTCCTTTCAGGGCTCCGGCTGGGGCTGCACGGCGGGATGGTGTGGGGGTCACTCGTCCCCCCGCCATGGGGGAGTGGGAACGGAATAGAGCCTGGGAAAGGCTTGGGGGCTTGGGACTGGGAGCTCCGCTGGCAAGGCTCACCTCTCAGCAGGTGACTCCGCTCACAGTTGTGCTCGGATGCATACTTGCTTCATATGACAGAAAATAATTGGGGCTTTATGTCCCATTAAAAGCATTTTATGTTCTACTACTGTATTGTGTGTAGCTGGTCATAACTCCAGTGAGGTCTACTGTATGTTTATACTGTAAACAAGCCTTCTTGTTGATCGGTGCATACAGGTCCTTGCTATACTCTGACTTCAGATATTCTTCATTAGCAACATAAAGCCCAATAATAGCAGCTTGAGCATAATCCTATTAATTGTGAAAACATGGAAACTGATATTGACTACTGAACGGAGTAAGTGGATTTGAAAGCATCCTATCGGTTCTCCTTAAAGTTTCTGCTGTCCTCGCGTCCATTTTTTTTCCTTTTTTGGGTTTGCAATCATCATCATAGTCAACGCCTAAGCCGATTTTCGCATGCTGTCAGGCGCATAGCATGGGGCATTGGGTAGTTACTGCAGCCAGATGGCTAACCCCTACCAGCTTGCATGCATATCCCAAACTAACTGCTCTTTTATATGCCGATCGCAGAATAGGGCGAGGGGGACAGATTTGAAGAGAGAGAGGAGTGGGACATTGAGGGCCGGTCGGTACAATTAGCAGGAGAGGTGGGAGGGCGGGGGAGCAAGCCAGATGTAAACACATCACATCATGTCGTCCTCTGACGACGTGAGGAAGCAGATAAACTTTTCTCGCTTTTTTTTCTCCTCCTTCCCACCAATTTCGCCAATGTGGTTGTGCACACGGGTGTTCTAGATGGAGGGAAAGGGGGTAGAAGGAATAGGACGAGGAAAGGTTGAATGGATCGGTGGATGGACAAGTTGTCATGACGACAGGGTTGCTCTGAGTGTGTGTTGGCTGATGAAGTCTCTCTTTGCCTGCTTGTCCAATCAGATGGCTGAGCAGCGCATGCAGCACGAGCAGGAGAGGACGCGGCTACAGCAGCAGCACAGCGCGGAAAAGGACAGCCTGGTCCAGGAGCGCCAGCGGGAGGTGAGCAGCCTAGAGAGGCAGGCCAGGGCCGCTCTGCAACAGCACCAACAGCACTCCCAGGAGTGGAGGAAGCGCGATGCCCAGGTAGGGGGTCTCCACTGATCCATGTTTGCGCACACACACACACATGCTGACCCACCGCTCTCCCGTGGACAACCATTTTGTATTTTGCCCATTGACGTTTTCCTGGGGTTTCAAAAGCACAGCGGGTTAAGACACTTTTTTATTTGAAGCAAGACAGATATTGATATTAGGTGTGAATAATTTTAGAGATTGCTGTAAATTTTTTGCGAGCGTACAGAAACATTTAGATATTTCTATTTAAATCAAAACAAACTTTATTTGTGTAAAAGCGCCAGTGCGCGTAAGAAGAAGTAAAAAAAAAAAATGGAATAAACAAAACAAAAAAACAAACTGTCCCAACTTCTAACATTATTCTGATGTCTTTTAATATATATATTTTTTTTTTAGCGCAGCAGGGTTTCGTGATAGAAGTAAAGTTAGAAGTGTAAAGACTTGAAATCCAGAAACCACAGGTAGCCAGATGAAGGAGAAGAAATGTGTTCTGTTGAGCGCCAAGCTTTTATTCCAAAACCCTAGGTTGAAATTCTCTTTTATTTTCCGCTGTACGGTTGTGGACCAGCGTCAAGCGCCCTGTACTCCCACCGAAGTGCATCTCTGCATGGCATTCTCTTCTCACCGCAGGTAGCCATCTCCCTCCGGAAAACGGTGGTTATTCTCTCATTTCAGCATTGACGGCCACAAGGAGTGTATGACATTTGGGTCTATATTAATGGACATCCCTGCCTCATAGAGGCTGTTCGTTACAATTTAGCCAAACCAGCAGCAGGTCTTCATCCCATTCCCTTCGCTCTGTCTTCGCCTCCTCTCCAGCCTGGGCTAGCTTGGAGCTCTGTGGGAAGCCATTTGACAAACCAGCCCCCAACTGGGGATGTGTTTGACTCTTCAGGCTTCCTGATGAAATGGACATTGTCAGCATGCAAAGAATTTTGGTTATTGGCCGTTAGCTGGAAGTAGAGATCCAGCCAGACATATTTGGTATTTGTGGACACAATGTGCTCAGACCAGACGTAGGCACAGATGGTGGCAGATGCCGAGTGAATGGCGAAGAAATCGTACTTAAACTATTTTATGTTTTAAGTACAATAATATACTAGGTGATGATTTATCACTAATAAAAACAATTTAATTTTTTCTTTGAAAAGGTGTTTACCCACACAAAGGTGAAAACCTATTTCCCTTATTAAATGCAACAATATTTGACGACCCAGTTTGTCAGATGTAATCATTTTGTCATCCATTTTTATTTTTTTGTTTACATTTTAGGTGTAAACAAATAAACTAGAAAGGATTCGCCCATCAAGTTTAAAATGCTGCTGTTGCTAAATGTCAGATTTATTATAAATCATTTTGTCATTCATAAACTCTGATAGATTGAGGCAATAATTTTATAGATCTTATACTGCCATATCACTATACTGCAAAACTGGCTGGCTAATGTCAAAGAAGTGTTAAATGTATTTAAAAAGCTAGAAACATGAGGGTGTAACATGAGGGGAAAGTCTTGTGTCCTCTCTGATATTCCCTTCTCTAATATTTGGGGAAATATCTTTCACAGCACCAATGGCAGCAGCTAGTGTGTTATTTGGTTTTCTGGAGATGCCGTCACAACAGGACATTTCTGCTGATAACATGCCGTCCTCTGCATGTCAAAATGACGTGTAGTTTGACAAATCTTAGCTTCTCAGGAGGTGACAGAAAACAAACTTCCCCAGTACTCATCTCGTATTCTCAGTTCCTGTTTGCTTGTGCAGCATTTTGAGTAGAGATCAGACGCCCGCGTAATGTCAGATGTTAGAGCCGCAGAAATCAAGATTTTTCACTCGGGCCTTGGAAAGATGGAGAACAGCATGTGAGCTGGTTTGACTTCCTGTGCAAGCACTGTTCCATGGATGTGCTGTTAAAATGACAAGACGCTGGCACACCAGCAGCAGATATGTATTAAACATGAGCTTTTTACATTGAGCGAAGCCACTTATTATTAAACACTTTTGCATTAAGAAAGTTGTTTACCCCTTGAGAACTGATAGCAATGTGGCCCTCACCGGCAGCCTTTCTAAACACATAACACGGGGCTGGGAAAGTTGTGAAAATATGAATAGAATTTAAAAAACAGTATTTTGGTGATGCTTACATAAAACATGGAGCATTTCCTGCAAAGTGCATGCTATATCTTCTTTTCCTCTGTCATTTCTCTTGTGCTTGTAAGGGTCTCAGGGCTTTTTTCCAGCCCATCAAACAACACACTCCCACCACATGGGCCAGATGGACAATGATATTATCATTAAATGACATGTCAGTAACACACAACCCAAATGCCTGCTGTGGCAATTGAATGCAGGTCTCATTATTTCTGCCTCTCTCCGTCTCACACTTTCCCTTAGTCTTCCTGGAATCAGTGCAAGGACAGTTGCAGCTAGGAAGTTGGCTGAGGGAACAGCATATGTCAGTCACACACTCACAGGATGAGTAATACCCACTCATCCCCTTGATGTGGTGGGACATTAATAAATAGCATTCCTGACTCTTGCCTTGTGTTTGAGGAGGAGAGCCAGTGAGTCGTAGCAGCGATTTGAGAGAAGAGCTAAAAAAACTCACACAGGGACACATTGTCCTCATCCCACCAGAGTTTGTTATCCAAGAAACTCTGGCTTCACTCACCGTGTGCACCGCTACATGTTATATACAGGCTATATGACTTATCTGTTTTGTTCAGGGTGATTACATCATTCAGTATTTGTCAACATTCACACTTTAAGTCATATTTCCCTTTTCATTTGTTGTGATATCTCTAATAAAAGAATTAAGCCGCTGAATTCAGGGGCCTGGTGTATAGTTGGCAATCCCACCGACTCATGGGATTAACTCACATTTTCCAGCCTTGTGGACCTGAATGTTGCTCTTAAAAGAATACGCTATTGCCTAAACCGTTTTTGAAAATACCAAAGTGTGAAAGGAAGCTTTCAGTTGGCTGTCTGTCCAGGATGATGAAATGTCTTGCTGGTAAAACATGTTTGCCCACAGCCAGTTCTGTGTCGTTCTGTTAGCTGATCAATGCCCCCCAGAGGACGAAGGAGTTTTGTAGACATTTTTGGGGATCCATCACCAGTAACACTAACACGCACAAATTCTGATATGGTGGCCTGTTTTTTCTTTCTAGAGATATTGTGATTAGAAATGTGAAGTGTGTGCACGTCCTTACATGGAGTGTACAACATGTTATATAAATAGGTTTAACATTGTATAAAAACTATATTTCACACTGAATTCAACAATTTTCCACTTGCCTAGAATTCTTTTTTAATTATTTGATATTCTCTACAAAATTAATCTTATCTTTAAAAAGCATCTTTGGAGAATGCAAATATTTATTGTATTACACGATTTGACGTTTGCTATTGTCGTTATTGTGCTCTATTTTGTGTCTGTGAGGCTTTTCAATTGTTAAGAATTAGTAAGAGTTTGACTTCAAAAAACTAGGGCCAGCATTATAAATTAATTTGAAGCCTTGTTTGTTTTTGTTTTTTTCAAACAGCAGAATTGTTTGTTCTATGCAAAAGCCCATCATTCATAGTTTTCCCACCAGCTCCACCTCAAAACTCATTTTATGGGTATTATTTTCCCGAATAATTATGTCTTTTTTTAAAGGAACGTACACGCCATCTGGACTTCAAACAGCATGGGAGAGAGTGAGAGTCTTGTGAGGTCTTTCTTCTGGGTCGTGACGGACTAAATAATGATGCTGTCAATTTTTCAAAGCATTTCAATCCCAAGTACGTGATTAAGATGAGTCAAATGAAGAGGGTGATGACAGACTAAGTCAAAGCTAAGAGGATGTCTGATGAAGAGAACAAGGCAGGCAGCAAGACCAGTGTGCACATTGATTGTCTCAGTGTTTGTGGATTGTCATTTACAAAATGATTGGTCCCTGAGATCTGGTATTATCAAGTGGATCTTGTCTTGTTACTCATTGATTTCCAGGAGTGGATGAGTATCCCACTGAGCTGGCATGTCACAGATTTTGTGATTTTGTCACATCTTCCCATATACATCTGTGTATTTTGTTAATTTATGGTTAGAATCCAGCTGTTTTTTTGTTTGTTTTTGTTGTTTGTTTTGTTTTATTCAGAATAATTGATCATGGGCAAAGTCATCAGTGAGTACTGGTGCTCTGTGATGTGTTGAGTGTTACAGCTTCCTTTCAAACCATGAAGCCATTTAGTATGTGAATACATCACATCTTGGATTTCAGCCAGATGAGTCTTCAACTGGCTGACAACAGTAAAACATTCACTGCTTTATTTTTTTTTCCTTAGTTCAGTTAAATATTGCATAATGTATTGTGTATATGTGATTCTAAACATATATACATTTATCTTTTGTGGGAGATGTCAGGGTTTTTCATTTATTTTACACACGATATCAGTGTGTAATTGTTTCTCTTTGGGTTTTCGAAACATTGTGTCTCTCATTTAGTTAAGGAGGTCTTCCTCACAGTTATTTAAAAAACAGACAAATAATTTGAAGATATTAGATAGATATTAGCCAAGTGGTTGTGTTTTTTTCTTGTACCACAGTTTACATAAGGAATAAGTTAAAGCATGTGAGAACTGTGGTTAGGTTAAAAGAGAGGCGATGTACATCCTCAGGCTGTAAGTAAAATAATGTAAAACTCCTCTATATTAATAACAGAAATATGTAAAACATACATATGCAAATATTGAAACACAATATTTAAAAGATGCCTGTATCTGAAAGAGCCAGTGTTTAGGGTTAGGTATGGAGGTAGGGGTGTGGTTGAGACTGTGAAAGAGAGTGGTTGAGGTTAGGGTAATGGGTGGGGGATGTGTTAACTGGAGGGGCAGGCCATGGAGCCCCTTGGGGGAAGCTCCTCACATCCCAGATATACAGGTCACCAGACATAGCAGTGGTAAAAAATAAAATAATATATGTGGTTAGGGTTAGCATGAGAGTTACATAAATTAAACAGTGAATGAAGAAAAAAATGTTAATGGATGAGAAGATTGGTACCACTCTCATGTGCGTCTGTGCATTAATTATGGAGTTGATTAGCTTAGGTACCAGAAGCAGGCGCTGTCCAAAGCTAAAAATCTGACTACCAACACCTTTAAAGGTCTCTAATTAATGCTTTAAAAATTGTTTGTTTAATGCATGCACAAACTGAGCTGAAAAAGATTATATATTTAGTATTTCCCAAAATTTCACACTAATTCAAATTTAAACTAATTTAAAATTCAAAAATTCTCAAAGTAGAAAAATTCTAGATAAAAACGATAAAAATGTTCCACCTGTCATGCTAATGCAAACTATTCTCACAGCAGCCATCTGAGTTGTCATAGCAGGAAAAGCATAGGTATAACTAATAAGATTAATTATGGCTCCATTCCATTTAGGTGTGCCTGTGAGCCTTGTCATTAAGCCAGCATGCACAATACCATGGCACTGAAATGCCTACATGGAATACAACTATTCTAAATGTTAGGCTATTAGTTACACATGTGTTTGCCAAGTCATAAAATCCATGGTGTCTGGCTTCTGTCAGTTTTATAGTTATGTAACCTTCAATTAATGCTTTGTGGATGGGAAAACATATAATTTTCTTCTGAGATTATTACATCTTTAATATCTGACAGTAAACCACAAACATTTTAAGCATTACAGTAGAGCAATTAATCTATTAAGACTCAACTAATGTTAAAAAATACTAAATTGACTACCTATTTTCCCTCTTTCTTTTTAAGTCTGTTTTGTTATATCACATAAATCAAAAATAAGAATTGACTGAAGCGGAGACCTCACAAAACAAGTGGACATAGAAGGCTTGCACATTGTAGAACAATGCTGCTTTGTTGTTTGTTGTAGTAATGCTCAAACAAAGCCAGAACACCTTCACTTTTATTACCAGCACATCCTGGCTACTCAGTCCATACAGGATGCTGCCTAAACAGTTCTCATAATACAGTTTCAGGGTTCAGATGTTATCAGGAGACTCCTCAGCTATGCTAGCATGCCTGTGCAACAAATCACATTAAAAAGCACCTTGGAGTTACTGTGGCAAAGTAGTTACTTCCTACGTCCTGTCTACACTTGACTTGGCATCATTTTCTCT
>NW_023339696.1:11327936-11332390 GCF_004916995.1 Morone saxatilis | reverse complement strand
CTCTCTGTTGCCAGTCTTCTTAGCTGACAATGATTTGACCCAATATATTTAATTTGACACTCCTACTGTCACCAAGAGCTGCTTCGTCATAATGCTTCGAATCAGCATGCTAACATGTGCCCCATTGAAGCGGCTGTGCTCACTTACTTCCAAAGGAAACATGCTCTTTTGGCCCCTTAAGTCTCTGAAGTGTCATTGCCAATGCCTCTGTTCTGGAAGATTATACTCTAACTTATGAGAAGATTTTTTGGGAGACGGATCATCCACATTTGTTAAAGAGAGAATTATACATTAAAGACTCTTCGGGGCTCAGATCTAATAGCCATTGGCCCTTGAAGGCACAAGCGGAGCAGTGAGACTAGTAATGTTGAGAGACAGGAGAGTGGGACATAGAAATAGAGGATTGCGTGTGTTTGTTTTTTTACGTCATATTCTCTCTGAATAAGCTGCATGCCATTGTATGTGTGTGACAGCTAGACCATGTGTGGCTGTTTGTCTGTGTGTGTATGTGTGTGGTGTGTGTGTGTGTGTGTGTGTGTGTGTGTGTGTGTGTGCGCATAAGTGGATCTGCCTGTGTATGGGATGGGGGGGGGGTATAACACAGAGCCACAGCATCTGCCTGTTTTTGTGACACTCCTTTGAAGTCTCTTTGATTCTCCCCAGTGCCCGCTAAAAAAGACTTCAGACACTGTCTGTCTGATTGCCTTAACATGGCGTTGTCCTGGGATGCCCAGGCTTTTGAGGCGAGGAAAGGGAGGGGTGCAGGAGGCAGAGCGCACAGTGCAAACCAAACTATGAAGTAAACCAAGGAGAGTAATGAGGATGTGCAATAGCTGGGGAATACGTGCAATATAGGTAGGGAAGTGTGAAACACCACAACTGCAATGCATCTTAGAGCCACCTATAATCCACTACAATGCTCACTGCTTGTTGCAAATTGTAGGGAATGATACTGATAAATGCAATATGTGTGGTCTTCTATAAGTGGGCTATTACAGGAAAAAGACAGTGAGTGAATTATAGTATCTAACTGTAATGTGGATGCCCTGTGTCATATCATAAATGCCCATAAAGTTAGTCTTCATACTGAACCTTTTAAATAATGTGAAATTAAAAAAGCAACAATCTTCATCATATAGGGCAGTTTTGCATGTATCACGCCAGTCTTATTTCTGGTGTTTCAGAGGTTGTGGTGTTGTGCTTATTAGCAATTCCTACTATGTAATGTTGACTCTCACTGGCAGTACTATTAAAGGGCTCTTCTGGGCAAAGTCAACGCTGAACAGTTAAAAAATAAGAGAGGTCAAGATCGAGGGTCAGGCCATCGCAGCAGCCCCCACACAAACACCCAGAGGACAACAGAAAACGTTTAAGCATGTTTGTGAAACTTTTCCTAGACTTAGTTAAACTGTAGAGGCACTTACTCAAATCTTCATAATTTCCTAACATCTCTCACCGGGGTATCATTTGACAGTGTTTATGTATCAGAATTAATGGCAAGTAAGGGTGTAATCAGGAGATATTTGTTTTTAGATTTCCTCCCTTCAGGACACAGAATCTTTTTTCTGTCAGACCTTGTCTCAGACTATGATCCAGCCAGAGCATTCACGACAAGACATTTGTTGGTGCCAGAAATGTGTGAGGACAGTTAGGAATATGAGTGGTTGTTCTGAAAAGTTATCTTCATTATTGACCACTAGAAGGAACAGTAAGACAGTTTCCTCTCATTTTTTTCTATCTGTTCTCTTAACAGGAATATAATGAAATCTTAACCTAAGAGCCCCCACATATTTGAGACACATCATACTGTATCTGCAGGACATTGGTTAATATCACTTACCGCTATACATCTCTGTCTGTGTCTGTCTCCTTCCAGACTATTTCAGATTTGGAGGCCCAGTTGTCAAGTCTATGTGAGGAACTCCAGGGTGCGCATGCACAGCATAAGCAACAGCTGGCTGAAATGGCATCACTCCGGGAGGAGGAAAAACAACGGGCGTTCCTGGACAAAGAGGCATCCCTGGACCGTCTCCGCTCTGACATGGAGCGCATCCGCAGCGACCTTGAGAGAAGCCACCAGCAGGAGAAGGACACTGCACAAGAGAAGGTGGGTGAAGGATAGGAGGGAAAGGGGGGATATGATCGGTTTCCAATAGGATGCTGTCCGCATAAATCCGAGTTGCGTCACTATTGCTTGTGTGGATGAATGCCTGTTTAAATTACGGTTACATAAAAAGCAACAGCTTCGTCGGTTGACTAGCAGAAAGTAACATAAAAAAAGTGAATGAAATAGCCACTAAACATTGAATTTGGGAGTAAAAGTTGGGCAGACATAGAGAGGTTGTATTACCCCCTGCATACAGGAAAAGCTGTGGTTGTCTGTGCAAGAAAGAGGGCACGACATAGCTTTGTTAGGCTTTGCAGTGCACAAGATGTGAGTTAAGACTGTTTTCAGCCTGTGGCGGTTAGAAGGTGTTTTGTTATATTGTTTCAGCAGTATTCTTGTTGACACCATCAAGCGTTTTTATCTTTTGCATGTATCGCTTACCTCCTCTTCTCTGTACGTCTGCCTCTGTTTATGTCTCATTCTCCCATAGATATTTGTCGCAGAACATGTGAACAATGTAGTCTTTATCAAGCTATTGTTTTTCATCAGTGTTGACAGTGAAAACAGATCCTGTTTGTGTGTCGGTGTGTGTGTGGGACTGGGACTAGTTATATTTTATCCCAAGCCTTTTACAGTTCACCATTCTCACACGCACACACACACACACACACACACTCCCACACTGATGGCAGGAAGCTTCCATGCAAGTCACTGGCCTGACAATTCAGAGCTCTTGGAGGCTCAAGGACACTTGACATGTAGCAGTCGTCCTGCTCTACTCGCTGAGCCCCCAGGGCTCCCAAAGGCTTGCTTGGGTTCACCACTGAAGCAAAGTTCTGCTTCAACCTGTGCCTGATGTGTCTGTTATGCCAGTGCAGTTGTACATATCAGTACATCTTACTGTTTGTACATTAAAGCTAGAGTTAAACCTGTGCTTCTTTCCATATGTCGTCCACAGAGCCTTAGTCTTATTGAGATACTCTGCCCTAGACCTCACGTACATGAAATCCATCCTATTAATATTTTACTACATCTGGATCGTTATACAGAACATTGATAAAGGTGCTATCAGTATCGACACTACATGTACTTATGTATTTGTAGAAATTCTTTTTTTTTTTGGTTGACCAAAACTTACCATCATGGGATATACCATTTTGAAATGCACACACTATTTAGGGGATTGGACTGAAGGGTCAGTTGTAGAGGGGGAACCACAGCATTTCAGTAGTGTCATTAACCACTTTTGCTTTTTGCTATCTTAGTAGACCAGGAAGGACTTCAATTAGAAACTTCTGAGGTTCCCTCCCTCTTTCTGTCTCATATTCGCTCCCCTCGCCACTACAGAAACTGGACCCACGGCTGGGAAATCGCTCATAATCTTGTGCTGGTCTAGCAGGAAGCTGACCTAAGGTGGTGTTGATCAGAACCTAATCCCTCGGCAGGGCCCATCAAAGAGAGCATTTTTCATTAGACACCATCCTGCGCCAGCTGCGCAGCATTAACCCCGGAATTCAGGGACCTCCAAAGCACCCAGACGGCCATTTTGGCTCCATATGGCACACAGAACCAGGGGTACTGAAGGGAGAAAGGGAAAGAGATCCGAGGGAAAGAGTGTGCTTTTTACAGGGTAATCCTCATTTGAAGAAATCTTGCTATTTGCTATCAGTCCCTTTTTTTTTTTTCCTTTTTGGATATGTGAAAGCTGTTTTGCAGCTAAAAGTTATGTTATCTTTTTGGCACACTTTAATTCCACTCTCGAAAAAAAAAAAAAAAAATGACCCACAGTTGTCGGGGAATCTGGAGTGGATTCAAAGCAGTGAGGCTGGATGTTGGACTTAAACTGATAACACTATAAGCAATGTGCTAGTTTCACTTTTTATGAAAGAGATTAATGATTTCTCTGTCCTTTTTTGTCAGCTGAATGTGCACGCTTCTAAAAAAAACTCACCAAAGGTTGAACGTCTTACTTTTTCCCCACTTTCTTCTACTTTCTAATCTGTCTCCAAGTTTGACTTCGGAGTGGGCAGGGAGAAGTTTCACTACTTCGTTGTGCCCTGTTTTTTTCACATGGGATTGAAGTCAGCCAACTCTCAGATCCATATTGACTCGTTTGCCCTGTTTTGTAAGCTGAAAATTTCTCATTCTTTTGATGCAGACAGAAATGCTGTCCTCTGCAGTCCACTCTGCTCTTGGAAGCAGAGCCTGGGCAGGCCAGCTTTTCCTTCTTTTTCTTTTTTTTGAACACATCTCCCAGATCCTGGAAAAAAGGCCAGAGAAATCCATTAAATCCATGAATGGATTCCCATCAAAGACGCATGCGTTTAAGGGAGAGACAGAGAGGGAT
>NW_023339696.1:11316005-11327836 GCF_004916995.1 Morone saxatilis | reverse complement strand
TCCACCGTCCATCTCTCCTCTGGGCCCCCACCCCCAACCTCCCCACCCCCCCAACCTCCCCACCCTGCCTTCATAGTTGTTGCAAAACGAGAACATTAGAGGTTTTGATAAGATTTGGCCTTAGGAGTCAGGCTGGCTTAGAGGAAGTGTGGAAACACAGTTCTTTACCAATACACGGCACACACACGCCACGCACACACACTCCTCTGTGGATCACACAGCATATAAACACAATCATATTTGCAATTAGTACTTAGTAGGCAGTATTGATTACGCATAAAGTTCTAGTTATGGAGAATAAGGTTTTGTGTTGCACCTTCTTCACCTCACACAGCTTTGTCCACCACCCTGCTTGTAATACTAGAGATCTGAAGATACTGTAGACAAAAGATCAGAAGCGCCGCATGGTTTGATAGGAGGTGAAGTAACGCTGCGAACCTTGAATTCATATTTTCTCTTAGTCTGTGAGAGCATGCTCTTCTTGAACTGCTAGAGGAGATTAGATATGTGAAATTTTTCATCTGATATGTTTGTTGGGACCTCTGTGTTGTGTATGAGTGTGGAGCACCTGTTGTATTACGAGTAGGTTGCATTATTGCACATGTACTGCATACACTGCTGCTCTCAGTCTTATGGCTTTTAATGTACCATACATGTTACATAAAAGAAGTGGTGTATTCAGAAAACACATATTGACAGGATGGGTGAAACCCACACTTTCTGATGATCCTCGAGCAAGTAGTAAAACGGAAAGTGTGGTGCGTGTGCGTGTGCGTGTGCGTTGTGTGTGTGTTGTGTGGTGTTGCACGCACGCACAGCCTGGCTATCATTCAGATTCAAAGGGACGGGGCATTTCAATCAAACACTAACCAAGTGTGACAAAACCACCTGGAGGCGACATCGGCCAATGAGAAGGCAGCTTTTTGGCGTGCATGACCAATCCCTGTTCGCCGTGTCACAGCTCAGTGCCCCTTCTGGCATGCCACACGTGAACTCGCTGACATGACAGCATGACAGTGCTCACTCTTCCTCTGACACACACACACACACACACACACACACACACACACACACACACACAGGTTGAGCATTAGAAAGCTGTGGTATGAAGGCCTCTGTCTTGCAATTAGTCTTTTTTCCCCCCTGCAGGTAATTCTTGCTTCAAGGAGGAGAAGTCTATGTACATCCAAAAACATTCTTCCTTTTAAAAGTTATGTTGGCTCAGAAAGCTAGGTTGGAGCTGTCTTATGTGCGTCTCCCTTCGTTATGACATGACACTGCAGTTGTAAAGGGCAGATCAGAATATATAGCAAAGTTTGTTTGACAGCCAGTGAGACTGTACGTGCAGATGTTCTTTGCTTCACTGCAAATAGCTTCTTCCACTAAACATAGAAATTAACTACACACTGTAATGGACTTTGGGATATTATATCTTAAATTATCCTTTGTGAGCAGATTTTGTCTTCCCGCTCACATTTGAGTCCATCTGTGAGAAACTGTTGCTTAAAAATCCCCCCCAAAAAAAAAACTTGTTTGTGATGAGTAATACAGCTGTAGATGAGCATTGCAGCAGCAGTTTGGTACCTCAGCTAGGGCACAGACTTCAAACCCTTATTTATGTTGTTTGGCAAAAGAAAATCATCTGTATATAACTTTTGTTTGTTGTGCTTTGCAACGACGCTGGCGAGGCAATCTTTTTATGTGGCCGGAGATGCATCTGCTTTCACACTATTTTCCATGTGTGGACACATGCGTTCCTGACCATCCTCAAATGTGGTTTGACTGATTGGATCTTGATGCGTCTTCAGTGTGTTCTGGTTGTGCGTTCACATCCATATTTAGAGCTGTGCACTTGTGAATAGACCACCCAAGACGTTTTTTAGTGCAAAACATGAACACAGCTGATTATCCAACTTTTCACTGAAGCTACAGTTCCAGCCTTCATTCTTCATACTTATTTTTTTCATTGACACAAGGAGAAAGGCTTTGGACCTGTATGTCCTCTGAAAAATACAGACAAATCTTCACATTAAACTACAGGAAGTGAAACCAGGGTGATCTGGTAGTTAATACAATTCTTCTAGTACATCCGTTAGAGTTTTATCAATCCATTCACACTTACTATGATCCCAACCCTTTAAGACCACGTACTTTTACTACCCTCGGTGAGTGTACTGTTCTCCCTCTCAGCCAGAAGATGGTGGTACGAGGTTGTTGTCATTGTTGTTGCCGTAGCCACGTCTTGTTCTTCTCTCTTGCCCCCTGTCACCGCTGACTTATTAGGTTGGTCTTCTGCCATTTGGAGATACACCAAATCACATTATTCAGTCGGTCATGGATTAGACAACGAGGAGAGAAACATAGGCTGAGGGATGATCAAAGAGGGCCCACATTCACCTCACACTAACATACTAACTGGGAGACAAAGAAATGGGGGAGGCAGAGCGAAGGATCTGATTTTAGGGGGAAAAGAGCGTTTAGGGGCATCCAGATTTATTCAACCTACGTGTCTGAATTAGTATTTGTCTGCTGTTGGTGTATGTTTACATCATAGCTGCAGCACTAACACACATTAAAGTGGAAGAGATTGTGTTCTTGCGTTTGTGTATGAACATATGTTATGTGTTTGTGTGCGTGTACGCATGCCCAGACCTAAGTGAGCTCCTCGTTTCCTCAGTGCACCATCGGGCCCGGCGGCGGAGAGAGAGAGTGAGTGAATGAGTCACCCAGCAGATGAAAGAGTCAAAGTAAAGGCTCTGCCGTCCCAAAAAAACATCACACGGCTCCCTTGCTCACTTTTTGAAGTCATCCAAGAGGAGGGAGGGAAGCGACACACTTTCTCAATCGCATTAAAACATGGCGTCAGGCAGCTCCCATCTTGTTGAACGCTATAGATTACACTTTGGTTTGAAGTGGAGTTTTAAGTGGGACACCATGATATTGGGCTCTGTTTTTTGGGTTAAGTTTCTAATTCAACATCAGGCAGACTTATTGATCAAAGTAGGGAGGGAGGCATAAATAGTCGGGGAGGGAGGTCTACCTAGACAGAAAACTAGACAGACAGTTCTAATAAAGTTCAATGACCAATGGGAAAAACTTTACATCTACATCTACCGTCACAGCCGTCTCATCATAAGGTCTTTGCTTGTGTAATAATCCACACAAATCTATACAACCAAAACATGAATGAGACACTTCTTCTGTGGTTTTAAAGTCTGTCCACCTGCTTGTGTTAAAGCAATCTGTGATTCTACAAGCGACTCCATCCATTACACATTCACTGCCTCAAACCAACTTCTTTTCTTGACCTTATGATAAGCCCACTCACACTGATGGTAATGGATGTAATTGGGTTTTCTGATACCAAGAACTGGCTGGTTAGGTGTGTAATCACTGAACATTTGGTATGTTGTGTGTGTGTGAGTCTGTATGTTTTGATGTATGTTTATCTGCGAATGCCTGCTTGTGTGTGCGCGCACCGTGATGCATTATTTCTGTACTGTGTGTGATGCGGCAGTGACAGTGAGCAGCAGGGATTAAGAGAATCACTACTGACAGGCAGTGATGGCAAACTGTGAAATGGAAATAAAGCCTCTTGTCATTACAGCACCAACTCTCTCACACACACACAGATACACAGGCAAGCACAGCAAGACAGCAATGATTACAGACAAACGAGCAAATAACATCTCCCAGCTCTCCCTCGCTGGAAGATTGAACTCAAATTGTTATGAGAGACATGCGTAGTGAACAGAGGATTGTTTTGAATGCTTACAAATACTGCTGCCACTAAAACTGAAGGCTTCGTGGAGCAATGGGGGGAAAAAAAGCTTCTCTTTGAAATTTTTTATTTTTTTATTTTTCAAGAAATGAACCCCACAAATCAGCTCCCTAGTGTGCAATATACAGCATGTTAAGTGCAGGGTGAAACTACGAACAACCACTAAAAGAATATGTTTCGTGACTCATTGTCGGGTTAAAGACGTCCCCTGACATTGACCTAATCGCCTTGTCAACCAGCCGTCAAAATGTTGTCCTTTCTGAGCGTGGAGTGACATCATCCCCGCATCAGTAGTTTTATATCTCCTGTCAGAGTTCAGCTTTAGGACGATGCCGAAAAACCATAATTGCTCTTTAGCAATGTGAGATGATTGGAAACACATCGGAGAAAAATGCCATATGGAGGCAATATCCTGTCCAGGACCATAGACTGCACTGAACATTCTGAAAATACTGGAAACAGACACACTTGACTTAAACACTCACACACAGAAGTTATCATGTGTTGGCAGGATTACTCTCTTGAGAAATGTTTACTTTAGTTTCTTCCTCCTTTAGCAACAATACAATGGGACTGCACACCTTGAGCAAATTTCAATTCCAAGCAGCAGAAGAAGCAGTAGATCAAACTTTTGGATGTGTGTTTGGCCTTCATGCATCCTGTTTGTCCATTGTCTGTATTTGAATAAGTGTGAATTGTGTGCATATCTTTGCATAAGTGTGTGTGTGTGTGTGTGTGTGTGAGAGAGAGAGAGAGAGACACAGAGAAAGTTGTCACCCTGTTTTCTGCCACTCCCGCCAGTCCTTTTTTTAGTGTGCGCTGTATGTGTCTATATGTGTGTGTGTTTGGCCTGGTTCCCACTGCAGATTATTAATTAAGTTCTGGTAAGCGGTGCATGCCTTGCCTTTAGATCCACTTCCACTCTCTTCAACACACACACACACACAAGTACCCGTACACACGCACAAACACACACACACTTCAAAGCAGCCGCACTCCACACAGCTAGGATTAAGAGGCGATTGAAGAGCCTGATACAGCCTCAAAGTGCCTTCAGCACGAAAATGCCTTTGGCAGGGCACAGGTAGTCTCTTTGAAAAGTGCCTACACACACTCACACACAGATACACACACATATAGCTGGGCTTTTAATTTAGCTCTGATTTTTCCCTTTGTATTTGTCACAGTCCTGTTGGGCTGTTTTTCCTTGCATGTACTATCCATATCTTCATCTGTTTCCAGCCATTTTTAATGTGTGTCTAGATGGTTGAGCTGTATAATGTATGATGTTGTATATGCTTCCTGCTAAATTCCCCTGAGTGGCTGTAGGTAAAAGGAATAGGCTAGTAGCAAGCTCTTTATGTTTTTATGAAACATCTGAGTCGGTTTGCATGTCAATATGGCCATATGTTTTCCATGAATACACTCACATGTGAACCCACAGTGGTATACAGTACAGAGAGTCACACACGCCTCATTACCTCACTGTCAATTGCAAAGATGATGCTGATATATAAGTTTGATGTAAGCATTTTCACTACTGAGCCACAATTAAGTCATCCTTTGCCATTACTGTCAAAATATGGACTATGAAGATAATTACATCAAATCAAAAAAAGACGTGCCATATATATTTGGTTCATATATATAAAACCTAGCCTGCTTTCAAATGATCAATTAAGAAAATATGGCACTACTACAGTATCTAATCAAGTACACTGTAGTCAAGATGGAGCTCTCCGGCAGCAATAAAGGGGGACGACAAATGTGTCAGCTTTAAAGAAAAACATTGAAGGACTCTATTTGCGCCCCTCTCCCACACACAGTTCTTTCTCCTGCCTTTTCTACATCCTTCTTTGTCTAACCCTCTCTCATCAGCTGCTAGGGCCCCTAGGGACGAGCAGGCTGCCACTCAAAAGAGTCCTGGCGCAGGAAGACAGGCCGGTATCCTTGGTGATGGCTCTGTGTTTCCGTGGTGACAGGTGTGTGTCCGCTCAGAGCGGGACGGTGGTGTTTGTCAGGAAGTGTTTGGATTGGGCGCAGAGTCGAAACACAGCTCAGGTGTTGATGGTTGCGTTCAATGAAACAGTGTTTGTTAGTGAGTTGTCTGTCCATCAGTGGCTGTCAGGACAAGAGAGTCAAGCCTTTGTGTGTGTGTGCGTGTGAGTGTGTGTGTGCGTGTGAGTGTGTGTGCGTGTGAGTGTGTGTGTCATGGGTGTTTTAAGTCAGATTTTCTGCATTTTTAAAATAATTTGCTAAATACATTTCTGCATGGCTGGAGTTTTATAGGTATTTTTTCTGTCTCCTACATTCAATAAACAGGAAACTTTCAAGAATTAAAAAGAATAGCAGTGTTATACTTTGTTGCTCATCACATCTACTGCTTCACTCTACTCCCACTGGGCCACAGATACAGATCTCTGATCTGTAAAAAAGCACACTACAGTCAGAGCTCCGTGCCCCCCGCCATCACTGCCCTCAACAAACTGTAGCAATAACATTAAACGGACTCATGTTCTTGTGACTGTGTTCCTTGTGGCTATGTTCTTTGTGTTGTGTGTTGATTGATGTTCTTATGTGTGTACAGGCTGTGGAAACAGATTTCCTCTATGGAGGACAATAAATCATCTATGTATCAGTGGCATTGCAAGAAGCTTACTGGGGTATAGAGGGCAGTTTTAGAGTTTCTAATGTTTCCTTCGAATAAGATGTGATGTAATATAAGACCTAAGGGAAATTGTATTCAAAATTGAGTATCTAGTATAGTCTAGTGATGCAGAATATAAAATAGCATAATGATGATGTACATGTATACAGTAAATAGCATTTAGACAACTGTATGTGCATCTGCATGATGTATGTTTTAAAAAATAAAAGACCAATGAACAGTCTAAATATACTGATATATGCTACATTATTCTTTCAGACATGAGTTTAAAACTGTAAAAGCCTCTCAAATAATGACCCATATCCCCCATTAATTTGAGCCTTGTCTTTCTACAGTACTCGTATAGACCTTGCCACCGTGCGTACAGGCAGCCATTGACATCACCATCAAATTCCAGCACTTCACACCTCATTATCTCACTCCACTGTTCAGCCTCTCATTGAAACTCTGGCATCACAACACGGCTAGCTGAACGGAGACAGAACTTGTATTAGACACTTGCAGTCTTTACTTCCAGCTGGCTAGCTTCCCATGAGCAACAACTGAAAACAAAGAGACGAGCACTGCTCAATAAACTCCCGACAACAATCTCCATTCACTCCTATTCTGTCTCCACCGTGTTGTGTCTCCCAGATTCTCCCAATCATCTCTCCTTTTTTTTCTCCCAATAGCTAATTGGCAGCAACGTTTTAATTTCCCCCGCCCCCTTGCCCCCCTTCTTGTTAAGTGTTGAATTGTTGGCAGGGAATCAAAGGGGAGTGGTGCCCACTGTGCACCATGCCCGTCACTACCTGCTGGCACACATGAACGTTGGGACTGGCACTGTGCCAAGGGGCCACAGGCCTGCACCGCAGGGACACACTGCCAGGAGGCAGAGGTCAACACGAGTGTGTGTGTGTGTGTGAGCATGAGTATGTTGGAAGGGTAGCGTGTGCACTTCCTAACAGACGATTCAATTTCACAACTCTCTCTCTTTGTGTCTGTCTATCCGTCTGTCTGCATATCTCTTTCTCACACTCACCTCTCTTCTTGTTGCAGACCAACAGCAGGTTGAAGCAGATTGAGAAGGAGTACAGTCAGAAGCTCGCCAAGTCTGCCCAGGTAATCAGTTTTCTCTTCTCCCCTTTTTTCCCCACAATCTCTTTCATTTTATATTCCTCTTTTTCCACTGAACCGCTTGAAAGATTTGACAAATGTATGAAAACACACTCTTGAACCCACAGCAAGCCAACCCTGCCCTTTACCCTCAAGCAGATATGCACAAACACCAACACACATCCCGTATCTGGCATGAGGTTTGTGCAGAGCTCAGACAAATACACATAAACCACAGAAGTTTGTATTACATGAAGAATATAGAAAACTCTACTCTCTGGCTTTTCTCTTTACTTTTCCTGTTCCCTCTTTCATCCCCTATGTCCAGAGGTGTGAAAAGGTCTCCTTTGCAACTCAAACACTATCGTGTCAGTCAGGTTCATACTCTTCTCTGTATGTTTTCCACATAATATAAATGTTTCCAGTGTGTAACATTTAAGAGGCTGAAAATGGAACATAATATTCATAGGTATGTTTGTTGTTGCAAAATAAGATGCAGCAACATTCTCTTCAATTTCAACTCCAGATGCACCAAATGTTCTTCATTGGAAATCTGCTCTTACCCAGGTGCTGAATGATCAATCCCACTTGATCATAAATTGGAGACATGTGGCCAATTGTTTATTAGCATAGGTAACGCACCCCTAAATACTACATAAGGGCAGGTGCAGTGCCGTGTGCAAATATTCTGGCACACTGAATTGAAGAGATGCCACAGACAGACAGACTGGCAGAGTATACAAATGTAAATAGAAAAATAAACACACCAAATAACAAATTCATTTGAATAGGCTGAGCTGTTCTCATATGGTTGCAGTCTGCAACTTTATCTGCTAGATGTCATTCAATTCTACACACTTGTCCTTTAAAGCTGCACTAATCAATATTTTTTACAGAATAGTGAATAAAACACCTATGTGTATTGTGAAAGCAGTTGTTTGTTGTGAGCTAGAAGGAGAGTGAATGTTATGCCTCTGGACACAAATGTAGGTCTGACTCCAAATGAATGCTAGTGTTGCTCCATGTCTCCCGAATGTGTTAATAGGAAACTGTTTGCTGACATAAAGATAATATATAATTTTTGTCTTTACAGCTTGTTCAGCTGTGTGGCTAAAAATCAATTCATGCTACTTTAAAATCCACACATTGCTTGATCCACCTTGTACTGGCCACTTGATCTGTGGTGTTCTGTAGATTAAGAGGGGAACATCAAGATATATGCTCCTCCATTAAGTTATTTCATCAATATCTTGATTTATAGTTCAGCATATAATTTAGACCTGTGATCATAATACCACTGTAGCACTAAATGAATTTGTTATATATTTTCTGTAATTCTCTCCATGTTTTCTTTACTATCAGCAATCCCTACCATCATCATCATCATGTAGATGAAAACAAAAACCTTCTAGGTCTCCAATGCGATATCACTGTAGCCCCCATAGCCCTGACGTGTATTGTAGTTCTTTCATGGGTGCTACAGAGCCTGAACAAGTGGCCTCTGCAGCATCTTCAAGCACAAGTATAAATCAACCTGAAAAGATCAGTTAAAGTCCCTAATTATATTTCACACACTTCATTCACTGGCTTGTTTTCTCCTCTCTTCCATTTCTCTCCTTTGCCTATTTATTTCACCTCCATACCGGTTTCTCTTCCTCCTTTCATGGCATCATCGAGAGGGCCATATGCTTAACATTACTGCTTGTCTCCTCAGATTGAGACCATTAAAAACTGAGGTAATTCTCCGGACCAGGTATATAACTTCCCAGGACACTCCGTCATTCAGCAAAACATCTCTGAAAGTTCAGGCAGCTTTTACCTCACCAGTTTAAAAGATCCAAAACTCCCTAAGTAGTGTTTACATTACAAAAGAAAAGAGTTTTCTTCTTGATTATGTTGCAGGGTAAAATATCACAATCATTTGGCCGTAATTGCACCTCGTTACCCAAAGAGGAGATTCAAAGAGGGGGTTTTGTTGTTTTTCTTTCTTTCTTCTCCTCTTTAAATCCCCCCATTTTGGGTTGGCTGGCAAAGGCACCGAGTTGAAAGCAGGGTTGACAAGCAGATGTTGTGAGAAAACGGTAGCTTATTAGGTTACACAATGCTCAACTTCAAAAGAAGTCGGATGCTGTGCGAAAGTTCAGCCATGTTTGCCTGCTTTGGTGGTGCGGTACGCCACCGCAGACAAAGCAACAAGTGATTAATCCTCTGTTTTGGGGACACAAAGCTGGCACAGGTTCAACAAACAACACTCTCTCTGACATTAAAGAAAAGTCTCGCTGAATTCAAAACATCTTTGTTGAAGTGTGTTGTTATACGGAGGGTTCTGCTGAAGGTGTGGGTTTTTGTGCAAACATATTAATATGCGTGATTAATGCGGGCTATTTGTCATGGGTTTGGGTGGTTTTGTTTTAAAAGGTAAAGGTGGAACCCCCCTTGGGGCAACTCAGTCAAATGTAAACAAGAGGCCTTTGAACCTCAAAGGCTAACCCCAGTTGTTAACCCCTCAGTGTCTGACAGGGGGCATCGCTCTTGAGCTCAACTGCATAGCTAATAGCCCAATTAAAAACATACCACGCCATACATTATCCTAAGGGGACTGGAGACGCACCTCGTAAGGGTATATGTTTACGTGCATGCACATACACATCCCTTTCACTTACACATTTTTGCTTTTGTCTCTTTTTCCGTGCGTTTCTCATTCACACACACACACTGACTGCTAATTAGTGTCTCTCTAATCCAGTCCTGTGTGTTAAGCGTCTAGCTGTGAGTAGTCCTCCTGGGTGACCTACGAACTGAACAGGCCTGGGCTATCTTCCCCCATTTAATGATCAGGCTGCAGTGGGTGGTAGCTGTGGCACTGGTGGGAGATCATTACTTTATCCCTGACCGTTCACCGTGTGAGTGGGTAGGAGGTGGAGGGAATTTGCCATGGGAGGCACAGTGCATGAGAAGTACCATGTTCTGGAAGAAAGAGGTTGAAGTTCACTCCATATGCAAATATACCTCATTTATTTCCACACAATACTGGTTGTTAAGTTCCACAAACAGTGTTCACATGTGACCTCTTAGGCATGTATTAACCAAAAAGCATCTATTACAGTATTTATTCCTTTTGATACATCTGAACTGCATAAAATATACTTACTTACCATCCTTCACTGTTTATACTAACTAAAGTTTTTATCTGTACTGATCATTGTAAAAGTTGCTGAAATTAATAGTTTATTTATAATGTCCATGTATAGCGTGAGATGCGGTTAAATATAGGAAATCATCACCCGACTGTACAGTCACTTAACTCTACAGGCCTGTTTATTAGCTTTCTGTTTTGGTTTTAATTGCTCACAACTTTACTGTTTTCGTTTAGTCTCCAGTCGTAGCAGGCAGACAGGCAAGGTTAACAGTTACCTAAAGAGGGCGGTGGAGACCAAACAGAGCTCAAAGAGACTGAATATTAGACTTACATTCATCACAACTCAAAATTAAATCTATTGCTGCTCCAACTTCACAAGGTGATTTAATATCTCAGTGTTGTGTTTGAAATAGTTGTATTGCACCCAAAGGGGCCCGGAATCAGTTAATGCAGGTTTTAATGCGTAGATTGTTTGGTGGATGACACTGTGGATTATGACACTGTTGATGCAGAAAGCTGTTAATGTCCACAATTAACTGAGCATTTTTATGTCACTTTCTTCTCACTATTTAAATCACTGAGCAAATCAGATGTGTGTAGCAATTAGGAGGTCTGGAACTTCTTGTCAACATAATCCAGCACGTTTTCACACTCATTAACATTGCAAATTAATGCTTTCTATATGGCCATTGTTTTACAGTTATTAGTAATTCAGCATTATGTTAACAAACAAACCTGCTCATTTCTCCCCGTTTTTACCTCAGGTTCATGGAGAGTTAAGGCCGCCTTTAGCCCTAAACAGAGATGCTAGCAGGCTGGGGAAATACATAAGTCTCACCAGACCAATTACAGACTTAAAAAGGCCTGGCTGGCTATCAGACAGAGAAGAAGGTGCTGTGGTGTGTATATATACAGGAATAACAAGACAGACAGCTGAGTTCACTAGTTTAGAGTGCCGCCACCGCCTGGGGCTGAAGACCAGCAGATGCAGGGAATCCATATTGCAAAATAATTATTACGCCCAAAAATGATGTTCCCATAATAATGTGCCATTTGTTGCTTTCATGTGGCTTTCCCACTGACAAAATATGCCTAATCTCCCTCTCATCTTGCTTTCCCTCTCTCCTCTCCTCCCTCCCTCTCTCTCT
>NW_023339696.1:11314927-11315993 GCF_004916995.1 Morone saxatilis | reverse complement strand
CCCTGTCTCTCTCTGTGTCTCTCTATCCGTGGTCGATCCGCACCACTCTAACTCCCATACTCCCACACAATGTGCAGATTCCAGCAGGGCTAGTCCTCCAGAGTTTGAACATGGTAAACAATTATCTGTCTAGCCCAAAGCTAGCAGCAGCACTGCCCCCCCCAAACCACACCACACCCCCACCTATGTCTCTTTCTCCCTCTCTCCCTTGCTTTCCCTCTCTTTTACTCTCTCTCATCTTTCCTCTGCCTTTCCTTGACAGTGGCTTAAATAGAATGTTAATTTTGACTGGAGGATTTCAAAGCCGAGGCAGTTCCTTTTCATCTTGGTGTGCACCGCAAGTTCACCAACACAAAGTCACTCTGCTCTTCAAAAAGGAAGTTGTTTTTTCCTTCCTGTCTATTTTTTTTTACCTCCCCCTCTCTCTCTCTCTCCTCAAAAAAGACACAAGTCACGAGACTCTGGGAAAAGCAGAGTTTCAAGGTGATTGTTACTGTCATCGAAGTCCATGACAAATGTGAAATGCATTTTCCGTCTGACGCAAGTAATTTTGTGAGATCTGTGAAATGAAGCAAATCTGCATTTTGTGTCGTGAACGGGTTTAGCATTTTGCATCTGCCAACAGGTTGATTGTTTTATTGAGTCGCTTGTTTCAAACATAAGCATAGAAAAGTACACATAACTTATATACAGGAGATAGGCCATGTGTCAGTATACCAACCAAGTGACCTTAAATCCTGAACACCCATGGGGATCAATCAATTAACATGAAACATACATTTTTTTCTCACCTATAGTTAATTGCGGAGCTGCAGACATCTGTATGTGACTCAAAGGAGGAGGGTCTTCGTCTGCAGCAGGCGATGGAGAAGCAGCTGCAGGAGACGAATGCTCGGTGGGATGAGGAGAGGAGGACAATAACTCACCATGCCGATCAGGCCAACAAGGTCAGTGTTGGGCACTTAGGAGACCACCCACTTAATCACACTAATGTGATTAATTAATTATATCTGTCAACATCGATGATATGAGAAAAAATCATAGACTTTTTTTCACAGCAGCCATT
>NW_023339696.1:11272275-11314913 GCF_004916995.1 Morone saxatilis | reverse complement strand
ATGAAATAGTAGGGTAAACATGGCTGTTACCAATGACAATAATTAAGGTTCTGTTCCATTCAGGGTCAAACAGAGACGGGGTGCTGCTATTGTGCATGTTGGTTCACTGGAAAGGCTTTGGTACACTAAATGGAACCTAACCTTAATTAATGTCATTGATAACACCTGTGATTACCCTACTATTTGATGTCAGAATGACTGCTGTGAAAAAGGTACTATCCTGTATTTCTTTCCATTTCATATGAACAAAGAAGTTATTTAGGCTGTTGCAAAATGTCACTCATCGCCTTCTTTACCCATCATGTGTAACTTCATACTGAACTTATTCAGTTGAGGGTCCAGAGAAATATTACAGAGCAGCACTTCACAGTTTTGTTAAAGAAAAATAACTTTTCTTGCTTTTTACAAGTTGGGGAAAAGCACAAAATCAGTCTCAATCTGGTCTGATGCGTGAGTAAAAACTTGCCAAAGAAGCATTTTACCTAGTTTTGTCTGCAGTAACACATAGGCGTTTTAATTAGATCACGCAATATTGTATGTAAAAAAAAGTTGTTTGATTAAGGCATTGTTCGCCCATCTCCAACAAAACCCAGAGTTTTTTGGTAGTAAAAAGTTCCTAATAGAATACTCTTTTTACTGAGGTGAATTTATTTTCTCTTAAAATGTGCTGTATAAATAAATACTATTACTATTTATTTTCATTTAATACATATACATACACAATCAACTATAATGGATGGGATTAAAACTGTAGTGCAGGCAGTTGCACTAGCTCTGGTAAATCTTCAAGGTCTGCCACTTTATCTATTTCTCTTATCATCCTATCTTCTCAATCTCCTAGCAGTCTTATATTCTTCCTGTGTTGTATTTGTGGTCTCTGCAGTGTTCACCTGCAGAGGCAAACCTTTAGACTTAGAGAATGGCGGGGGGTGGTGTCAATAAACTACATCCTCAAAAAAGCCTTGTCTGGATTTGACTTTTATAGAGTAGACACGGGTCGCTTTTCCTTTGTTAAAGCACGGTCGCCGTTTGTATGCATGTGCTCTGTCATTTTTATGGCTAGTTGCAAACTCCATAGTGTCTTTAAGTGGCTTGTGTGCTCTATGTCTGGCTGAAGCTTACAAATCTGTCTGCTGCACCCCACGTCTTAAGTCAGAGCCTCTCTCTATCATTACTGTTCTCTTTACAGTTAAACTTTACACTCCAGCTCCTTTTTTAGCCCTAACCTGTTTATTTCTTGCTGGTGTTTATTTCATTAAACCTGTCGATTTTAAACTCCATGCGAAGAACAGCGGATACATACATTTAGAACAATAATTTGTTCATTTTGCCCGTGCTTTTCCTTGATCTTTGTCCCCCTGCATGCAGATTTCTTGTTGGGACTCACAGGATCTTTTATTCTGCCTCTTGCCCTAGCAACCAGACTGGGACACAGTGGCAGTTGATGGGGTGTGGCCCACTAAATAAAGAGTTGTTGTGTCTGGGATCAGGACATGTTTCCAAACACAACCTTGTCTGTTTGTGGTTGCAGCTGCCTCGTATAGTAAGGAGGCAGATCTCCTCTCCTTCCAGGCCCTGGTAGCCCAAGCCCCCCCCCCGCTCACAGACCAGAGTTTTCTCCCTAAGTGGCCAGTTTGGTCTGAAATGGCTTGCCCCGAACATAGATTGTCTAAAATTTCAAACGTTCTGTCACTCTGCACATATGATTTACGGTTTACAGTTTAAATGCTTACTGTGGTCCAATTCATGCAGTCTCAACCCTTCACAAAATTGTTTTTCTGACCTCTGGGGGGGGGGGGGTTTAGTGACTTTTGATCTTTTCAGATTTCCCTCTCTCTCTCATTCATAAAACTAATTCATGTCATTGTGAACACCGTTCAGATTTGTGTTCAATAAAGCTGCAGGAAGTCATTCTCCATGTGGCGCACTACACACACGGAAAGCACTGTAGAAGATGACTGCCGATTTTTTTATGCTTAAGTGACACCCTCCGATATTCACTCATGGGAGCAATTTATTCTTTTTTCCCTGTTTTAACTAGTCACAGTCTTCACTATGCCTATCTTAAATTGCGAAGGACAAAAAACTACAGATGATGCAGTTAGCAGACACTGATACAAATAATTCATCCCTTATTTACTATATACCATGGAAATGTTTGTTCATTATTTTGTTTTTTTTTTTGTTTTTTTTTTTTAGGGGTTTGTGACCGTGGACTCAAGTGTCATTTTAGGCAGACTTTGGCCACCACTGACTGGCTACACTGTCATATTTGTTATCTTTTGGTCTGCTTGTAATCTAGCTGTACCGTGACAAACACACACACGCCTGTCTCCCCTTGCTGTAGGGCCCGTGTACAAGACACAGGTCTTAGCATCTGCAGGTGGGAGCAGACAAACTTTCTGTTTCCTCTATCTGTGTTCCTATTTTTATGGATCCCCCCTGTATCTAACACCCCGCTAACGACTCCAATTAATGGGGGAATTGCTTATTAAAGGCGAGACGTGATCGGGAAGGAAGTGAATCAGTGAGAGAGCAAGGCCAGATTGGTCTAACAGCAAAATAAAGAGGAAAATAAGAAATGAAATAAAGAGTTGGTTAAACTGTGAAAGAAAGGAGAGGAATACGGGGGGTAAAACATAATGACGGGGAAGACGAAAGGAGAGGGAGTACCGACAAAGGATGTTTTGAGGAATGAATGGTGGATTGAGACAGCAAACAGAAGGACAAGGGAAGAAAGGGGAGGAGGGGGAAAATAAGAAAGAAATGGCGGAGAGCTGTCAGTGGGCCATCGGGGGAGGGAGTTGTGGTCGCCTGCTGACATTGTTTCCATGCCCTGCTCACTTCAAAGGGCTCGATTATGAAGAGAGCGGAGGGGCTTCAGACAACTGGGAGGGGAAGAAAAAACATCAAAGTTAGCCGCGCATTTGGAATCGGGGATAATTCCCAAAACAGTTGTTCTGAATTCACCCGCTGCACCGGATCAGATGTCTCTCTTTTTTTTTCTTTTTTTTTCCCTCACGAGGCCGTTTCTGCCGTTTCTAGCCCCATTTTAGCTCCCACTGTGCGCTCTACTGTACTTGTCACTTCTTAAATGTGGGTGTTAACTGAAGGGACCTTTGTTATCTCATAAACCTCTTTTTTTGAATATACGTTAGTACAGTCTAAGTATGCCCTCATGTATCTTGGGTTGTTTGTGATAAGTGACGTCTTAGGTGGAGGAGTATTTTGTTGGAGGTGTGGTGAGTGTGTGGGAGTGTGGAGTGTGTGTGTGTGTGTGTGTGTGTGTGTGTGTGTATAAACATAGAGGCATGAGCGCTTGAGTGTGTGCCTGCTTGGCGTTTGTTGTCACAGACAGGGACACTGGCTTTGCATTGCGCAGTTAGAATAACAAATACACTAAATATTAAAGTGTGTGTTGCAAACTGTGGCAGAAGTGAAGTCCACAGGCTGGTTAGTGCAATGTCCGAAATTAATGAGCATACACACTGGTGGGGCACCAAGTGGCCTTGTTTTTTTTATTAACATTGAAACAAATTACTCTTTTGAATGTGAAGGGGCTTGTCGCATTGCTAAACCCAACTCTGTAGGTGTTAGCCTATTTTAGCCCATTGTTTTGATTTTCGGGTTTATATATACTGTAGACTGTGTGGTTGCAAGATTCAATGGTCCACACACACATCCATCCATCAAGAACTTGCAGATTGTCACACATTGAATAGTAAATAAAGAGAAGCTGAGGTTTTGCAATGTTCTACCTTACTTCCTGTTTCCTTTCAATGGTCCATCATATGGAGTTGTAGTCAGTTGTACTCAGTTTTATTTAGGTTACCAATTATCTCATAACAGTGGGCAAGGCACGAGTGGGCAGTTGTAATGCGCTGGAACCAGGTTGGTGTCAAAGGACTGAGGAAGGTGAAAGTAAGATGAAAGCATTGTTTTTGCTTTCATCTGCCCAGTGTATTCATATCAGGTAAGGGCAATGGGAATCAATATAGAGGAAGCCAGTGTAGCGCACTGGGACGTAGCCAGCATTTCGGTTGGAGGATTATTCACTTCCTCATGTCATCTGTTTTTCCTCATGTCATGTGGTATCTTCGTAAAGCGTCTCCGTTTGTGGATGGATTTTGCCTTTGATGAGACACAGGGGTTTGAGGTGAAAGTGAGGTTTAATAGTGAGGTTATTGAGATTACTTGAGTACATGATGTGCGTTTGTGTGGCCATGTGCATGGGCCGTGTTTTTGTCTGTGTCTGCGAGAGTGTATGTATGAGTGTGCCTGAAATGTGCAGCTGCCAAATCTGACAGAACTCAAGCCCACATTAGCCTGCCAAGAGAAAGGTACAAAGACACACACACACACACACACACACACACAGGCCTTGTCTTTTCCCTCTCTCTCACACACCCTATCTTTCCAACTCTGTATCTTCGAACTCTTTTCTGTCTCAAACTCTCTGTCTGTCTCCACACACATACACAAGCACACATGCTCACCTCACCCTGCCAAAAGGGAGAGGTGGCTGGTGAATAAACAATGGCACTCCGCCCATAGTGTCACCCGCCTGGGCTTTGATCAGCACCGCTGTTCCTGCTCCCCACAGCAGTGCTTCCTGTCTTTCTGCCTGCTGAATGCTGCCATGCGCACACATGCACGCACGCACACACCAATAAGTTAGTCTTCCTGTCTCATTCTTATACAGGGGCCTACATATACTATCTCTCTCCCATTTTCTCCTCGCTAAGTCTTTATCTGTATCTTTCTGCCTCTCAAACTCACA
This sequence comes from Morone saxatilis, assembly GCF_004916995.1. Taxonomy (NCBI): domain Eukaryota; kingdom Metazoa; phylum Chordata; class Actinopteri; family Moronidae; genus Morone; species Morone saxatilis. Next base: position 11,310,133 of record NW_023339696.1, on the reverse strand, counting down.
CACAAACCTAGCTTTGAGTTAGTGCCCTTGTCTCTACATCTTTCAGTAGTGTTGCATTTTCTAACACACACCCACATGTGCTTGGTGTTTGCACACACACAGACAGGGATACACACCTTTGATCCAGGCCCATCCAGCAGTAACTTCTAGTGCTAGTCAAAGAGAAGGTCCTGTTGTAATGTCCTCTGGGTGAAGTGACAGCAGACATATTACATAATGCAACAGTGACCATTGTCTCACTCTGTTTGAGGGTGAGAGTGAATATATGAGGTGCACTGTTCTTTGTACACCAGACAGTGTGGGGTGTAGCTTCCTTTGTCAAACTCAGATGGAGTCCATGTGATCTAGGTGCTTTACCTTTATGCATGCGTACCAGTAACGAGGGACAAGTTGTGCACGCACACACAACCACACAGACATGCACACATTCAAGGGGGCTAGTTGTAGCAGCTGCAGTTTGTCTGTAGTTCTTTAGTTATATATGCATTAGTTTCTGAGGGGGTTGAAAGGATGACTTTGCCTGTGGGAAGGAATGGCAGCAGTGGATCAAGAACAGGTGTGCTGGATACCCTCTTTTGCACAGGCGAAGAGCAGCTTCAATCGTTGTGTGTATGAGTGTGTGCGTTTGTCTTCTCTGTTCGAGTGTCCGTCCACGTCCTTCAACACATGTCCATGTTCTTCGTGTCAACCTTGAACTGCACATTTGTTTACTGAAGTTTGTTAAACCATCTGTGTTTCGGTCACTTTCTTCTTTTTCTGTGCATGTGGGCATGCAATATTTTTAATTTCATGCTATATTAAGAAATGTTTTCAAATATTAACAGAAATGAAATGACTCCTCATAACATGGAAGGGTATTGCTGCCAATCTCACTGAGAATCAATAGTTACAATCTGTAGTTCTGTGCAGACTTTTATGCCATTAGACCAATCTGGTTTGACTGTCCAATAAACCAAAACAGCTCCTCTTCATATAAAGCTATAGCCAACTGCTCCCAGCTCACATGTGCTGGTTGTACTGCACACTAACTCATCCAGTGTGAAATGGGGAGACAAAGCTAAATAGTGACCGGAGAAAACATGAAACATGCCAATGCTATTTACATAGAGTATTTAAATCAGGCGTTAGCTAAAACTAAACTGGGGTTAAAAGGTGACGAGGTGATGAGAAAGAGGATTCCAGTGGCATGCCAGTGTGGCTCTGTTATGTCTGAATTTGTAAGTGGTCAATTACATACCAACATATTAGTTGCTTAAAGGACCAGTGTGTAGGATTTAGTGGCATCTTGCAGCGAAAAATAGTAAACTCAGTAACTGCAAGAAGTTAGTAAAAATGAATGATTTTGATGAATTTTGAGGAGATTATTTACTGTTTAGGGAACATTTTATATAATTCTGTCTGTATTGTGTATTTTTTAACAATTGTTAACAATCATACATACTTAATTGGGGGTTTTTTTTTTTTTTTTTTTTTCAGATTCAGTATTTTCCTGTCCCTGATGCTAGGCCTATTCTAGACAATTGACTTTACACCTACTTTTCGTCACAGAAGTGCACTCTAACTTCCAATTCAAGCCTGTTTTTTTCGTTCTATTTCTATTGGTGTCAGCTAGAAACATTTAAGTGTGACGGCAAGGGTCCCTCTCTCTCTCTCTCTCTCTATATATATCGGTGTAAGCACCCATCTGCCTTAATGTCCATGTATATGCTTGTGTGTGTGTGTGTGCCACTCTACATGTGTGCCTGGTGTTGGCTGATTGATGACTTTTCCGGCTGTGGGCAGATTCCCGGCACCGTTTGATCCACATATCAGAGGAGGTGGAAGTATGAGAGAGATAACATTCCAGGATGCAACTAGGGAACGTGGGAAGTAGAACAGCTCATAGAGACCATACTCCATTCACAGACAACAAACGGAAATTACTCATTAAACCACAGGCCTAATGCTAAGTACAAAGAGACCACGATGGCCTAATGTCTTGTGCGTCCCTGTTTGAAGAATCTCATGTTTACAGGAATCCAGGCTCTAGGCAAAAGTTGACAAGCTGCCATTACTGCACTAGGACCTCACTTGTAAACCTGTGTGTAACACTGTAATACATAATAACATGCAAATAATTTCACTTTTAATTTCAATTTTGTAATAGAAGGCTAGACGTATTTTCTGTGCTATACTATCAGCGGCTACAGCAACAAACTAAATCTTTGGTAAAAAACAAAACAAACAAAACGTAAAAGCCACAAGTCTCTGCTCCATGAAATCAATTTCACTTTTTTAAATGTATTTTATTATTAAATCCTCAGTCTGAGCAGCTATCAGACAAAGGACCAAAAGCTCGAGCAGTCTGCCTATACCAGGCCAATCAGCCGCCACCTGGCATATCTCATACTTCAGTTCTACATTTCTTGGCCACAATTCCGCTTAGATTATCATGGGTTTTTCTATTTTCATTAAATTAAGCATTTCATCTGATTACAGTGTAGAGAATCATGGCATTCTGGGTGTCCTCCTTGCATCAGTCTAGTATACAGTGGCTAGAAAACCAAAATAAGGAGCTCAAACAGCTCAAATCTGCATAGAGCTCCATAGTTCAGCACTACAAGTGACTCTTATACATTCAAAGTTTAAATACCTGAACTCTTTGCTTTATTTAAATTACACTTTAATGCAGTAAGAAGATTAGAATTCTGAATTTAGCAAAATTTGTAAAATACTCTCAGCTAGATGTATAAAGACACATATTCTTGTCTGCTATTATTTGTGCCAACTTGTGTGGCATCAATGACTGCTTTCTGGCATCTTAACATTCAGTCCTGTATTAAAACAGGGATGTATGGTTTATTTTTAAGATAACATTTTTAAGGTATTTGCAAGAGTTTGTACACTGCAGTTGTATTTGGAAGTTTTGCTCAACTTAACATCCATTAAATTATATATTATTTGATAAACAGAATATATGTATGTAAGCCCACACACAAGCACACACAAATACACACACAGTGCATATGGTGCATATTTCAGAGTTGTTTCCTATTCTCTTTCTACTGTAGCTCACAGCAGCTGAAAGAGACTGAGACGGGAAGATAGAGAACAATGTGTTCCCCCTGTGGGCACAGCTCAGTTGCAACATGTCTTCATTACCGTGGCAATTGTCTTACTATTTTCATCAGTACTAGGAAAGGCGCCTCCATAACTGTGCCGACATGTGTGCATATTGCGATAGACGAGATAACCGTTCTATTTGCTCTTCCGGAGAGTTTGCTACCGCCGCCATCACAGTATCTTCTCACCTCAGTTCGAAATCACCTCACGGAAAAGTGCTGAAAAGCATCAAAGTACTGAGAGCAAGTCAATTCATACCAATATCAGTGATGTCTTTCAGAGGGGCTGTCCTCGTCGACTTGCTAAACCACATCTTTTTATTCCTACACACAGACAGACAGACAGCAAAGCAACAGCAAAAGTTTCACTTCTCTAACACCTCAGGAGGAAGACCTCTTTTCTCCTCCTCCACCTCCTCCTCCTACAGCTTCTCTATTACACTCACTTCTTTACCTTTCCCACAATCCTTTGATAAAAGTGCAGATAAAAGGGAGTCTGTGCTCATCTCTCTGGCCATCCACCCCTCCTTGAGGTTAGCACCTCCTTTATTATTTACTATTAGATCAGTAGACATACATACACACACCGCCTTGTTCTACTAAAGCTGGTGTGTGTGTGTGTGTGTGGGCGCAGTCCACATACTGTGTCTTTGCTTATGTACGTCTGTGTGCTTCGTGCCTCTTGTGTATGTATCTGTTCTTACCCTTTTGCTTGTCTGTGTGTGTATGCGAGTGTGTGTGTCCTTGGCTGGAGGCGGTGCAGTGTGAGGTTTTTGCTGCTGTCTGAAGTCGTCCAGCCTCAGTGTCATTAGAGGATCTCTTTAATCCAGACTTTGGGAGAAACTTCTGACAGCACGCTGCAAATAGAAGGCCCTGCCGCACATGAAGAGCAGCTCGGCTCCTAACAAAACACCAAGTTTAAAGAGGCCCCTGGCCTTTTTTCCTCCTCCCACTATTCCCTCCCTTCTTTCTTCTTTGCTTTTTTTCCTGCCCTCTGTTGCTTTTACTTCACCCTAGGGAAACATGCTTGCCTTATCTGCACAGGAGGACCACCCAGGAAAGATGACTCAGGCGTTGGTGTGTCTGTGTGTATGTTTGTGTGCATACAACACTGGAATTGCACACTCATTTCACTGAGTGTAGCACTCACATTTTTAGAACTTTTGCTGTTAATATTAATGCATGCCTATACCTGCGTGGATTGCTCTGAGCGGTGTGTTTGTTGGTGCTTGTGTGCGCGTGTGCCTCGCTAATCCTTTGAGACAAAGTTTGGAATGAAAGGCAGAGGCACATTGCTGATGGAGAGGTGAGAGAGGCCTTCAAGCCCCCCGACTGTGGGAGGCACAGCAGAGGTACCACTGCCCCATGTCATCACCCCAGCCACGGGTTTTTTCTCCTTTCTCCTATCTTGTTGTCTCTCACCTTTTTGAACTTCTTTCTCTTTCTGATATCACATTTCTGTCTTATCTTCCCAGGCCTTTTGCTTTGCATTTTGTTGACTTTTTTCTCCTTCATACACCTTTCTCTTTTCTTTCTCCTCTCACTCCTTCCACACCTCCCCCCTCCCTTCATCTAGCCCTAAGGAAATCTGATTTCCCCCTCTTCCTGGCCTGTTCACAATGATCCCAGTCTGCATGGTTGATAAAGACCATATCGCCCTGAGCATCTGGAGACACTTAAGCAGGATCCTCTACACACGGTCATTCACACACCTTCACACACTGAATTCTATAGAAACAACCTGCATCTTGTGTGTACGTGTTTATGTGTGGACCTGCAATATGTGTGTGTGTGTGTGTGTGTGTGTGTGTGTGTATATATAGATATAGATATAGATATATATAGATAGATATAGATATATAGATATGAGAGATTTATGACAGATAGGAAGTTAGACAGAGAAAATGAGGAATCAGGGATAAAGAGGTAATGGATTAAAGCTGCAGCACCTGGGAGTGAGAGGTCATCAGTGTTTTTGTGAAAAACTGTCCTCTCATATTTACCCATACATTATTTGAGATTATTAGTGATTAGTAGCCATGTAAATTTTCAAATTCATTATAATTTCAAAGGTTTGCCCCCAGGCTTGCACTGGATAAAAGTCAAAGTCAGACACTGGTGTTCAAACTGCATCCGGGGGGGCTGCGCAGGTGTTCACAGGTGCCTGTATTATCCACTTCATTGTATTGTGTCATTGTTTCAGTACTTTTTTTTTCATGAGTTAATATCCGTGGCTATCAGTTTTTCTGTGATATCTATTGCTCTGTGCCTGAAAACATCCCTCAATACAGTATATGACCATCATGTCTGACAGCGATAATCACTTTATAATTCTGAGGCTCTTTCTGACTCACAAAGTGCTTTTATTCATCAGCAGAATCATCCCGTATGATTCTATTAATAAAGCAATTGTTGAACGTCTACTCTGAGTTTCTTTGAGCACATCAGATACAGAACCCACATGAAAGAGGCAAACACGTCACCAGTGAGGCCCAGTAGTCAGCCTTACTTCCCAGAAGACCTGGTCCAGAAATGCTGTGTCACAGTGCGGGGAATCAGAAGTGGGTTTAGAAAGTGAGGGAGGGGGGGGTGGTGGTGAGATTAGGTCACAGTTATTAAAGTGTCTGAAGAAGCAAGGGTAAGAACCGTGACTGTGAGTGCAAGTACCTACTAGATCAGTGTTTCTCAATCTTTTTACCACCTCAGAAAATACGAGGCTCTCCATATCCCATCATTATGACTGACCTTAAAATACAGTGGCATAGACAGACCCTATTCAGCTACAGACAGTTCATACAGGAGGTAGGTTTATTCCTAATAAGAAGATTATTTATTGTTGAGTGTTGTTGTGGAACCGGATCAGGAACCAGAGCTAATTTGATGTAAAAGGGGTAATCTTGGTCCACACTTCTTTTCCCAGTAGTTCCCGTTGCCCTTACTATCTTACCATTACATTTTAATTCGCAACTAATCATGCATGTATGCATGTGTTATGTGCATGAACGTGACTACATAGCAAGTTGTTTAAGTATTTTCATATAAAATGTTGTAGTATTTTGATATTAATTTCTTTATTTTTAAGATTCCCTCGCATTCACAGTCCACTCGCCTAACACCAGTAGTACCCATACCATAGTTTCAGAACTAGTGTACTAGATAATCCCCTGACATGTGTCTTAGAGAAATACACTCAGTAGTTTAACACTTGTTTGCGCTATAGTAAACTGGTAAATCAGAAAACATGAGCATTCAGAAATTTGTCTCAGATAAGAAAAACTTAAAAAAGGAAGAGTCCCTCACGCTCGTATTCCTTTGTCAGTACAGTCAGAAAACTCAGGCAAATGGTGTTGAATCCACAAAAAATCCTTTTCTAGTGTCGTTGAGCCTTTGAACCAATAAACAAAATGAAATGATGAAATCGAAGGCAAGGGGTTGCACTGGATGGGGCTGTGATGGGATCGTGACTGGGTAAGAAATACCCTGATTAATTAATAGGATCAACATGCCAGAAACCAGCTGCCTTTCATGCTGCAGAGCTGAAACTGACCTCAACGTGCTCCAGAATCATGATGGTCTAGTAATGTAGAGAAATCAATCTTCTAGAGGCCTGAATTAGACTTAACATTGCAAAGGAAGGAGGTCATTAATGCAGTTCAGGTATGGGTTCACACTGTGTGCCGTCTTGATATTTCAAATTATTAAAAAGAAAATGATTACATGTCAGAAGATAACTTTCAGCTTCTGTGAGATCTACTGTATCTAACAATCCTACTGACAACAAAGGCTTGAAATGTTTTTTTTTTTGTTTTGCACCTTCCTTCCTTTTTTAGTCAGTAGTTCTCAGAAAGTTGCTACACAGAAGTTCAGCCTGGCCCTGAAGCCTAACAGTCCATGTATGATTTATGTCAGTGTGGTGTGTTGTAGATCAGACCGGTCATGCCTATCACCTGGACTGTGTTTCCCTCAGCTCTGAGAATCGACGAGGCAACACCTGGCCCACTCACTCAACTCCACCAGGGAGAGACACTGAGGATATTGATGCTAGCCAGTGCCCCCATACACTTGTTGGAGTGTGTGTGAAAGTGTAAACCCATGTGTGTGCTTTTATTTTCAGGTGTGTGTGTGTGTGTGTGCATGCATTACTCTCTCTGCTTTTCATGCAGGCTAATCAAAGACGAAGTGTCCACATGTGCGCTCAAAACATCTGGTTCTGCGTCGCATGCAGGAACTTTGCCTCTCTTTTTTTTCCACTGCTATCACTTACAGGCAGAAAGGGAAGAATGCCTTACACACATGCGCGCACACACACACACAGTGAATTTTCTTTCTTTCTTTTTTTCTTTATTACTTACTTGCCTGAATCCTACAAAGCAAAATTGATTAAATTCTTTATTGGCACCCTATGGGGAAATGTGATCAACTCAGGTACTGGACTACATGTGAGAGGGGGTTCTTATCCACTAAATGATACAGTACATCCCTCTTGTTACCTCAAAAGAAATATTATTATCCTTAAAGGAATGCAGCTTCACAAAAGCCCAGAAAGTTTGTTAATTCCCTGAATGAGCAACTCTCTGTCTGTATGCCCTTGTCCAGAAATGAATTTGGGCTTAATGAGGCCAGCTTGCCAGTAATTACTGTCATGACTTTATTATTAGCCTTTTAACACGAAAGTCTAATCACAGGCTGCATCTCTCCTCACTGTCCCTCTGTCCTCCCTTTTGTGCCTTGAATATTTTCTCATTGACTCTGTCCGTCTCTCGCCAGCTCGAATATAACTGCAGATTGGTGTATATCCCTGTGCATCAGTTACACCGCACAGATCTCGAGTTGTTCTCCTTTTTCCCCGTCAGTCAACTGACAACACTGACTGTCTCTCCCTTCCCCCAGGCTCTGCAGGAAAAGGTGGAAAGTCTACAGAGGCAGCTGCACTGCTCCGAGAAGAAGCTGCTTAGCAAAGAGCTCGAGACTGAGGAGAAGGTAATGCACTCTCTCCTTTTCTCTCCATCCCTCACTGTCTCTTTTTTCATGCTCGTCAAGGATGTACAAGAGAGGCAGGTTGTCTCCTAGTCATTTGCTCATCACCATTGCCGCTGCATCACTCTCACACACAACGTTTTTTTAAACCCGCTGCCCTCAGCCTTTCTGTCACACTTCTTTTCACTTCTTGCCAGAACTTAACCTCTATTTTACACTCTTGTTATCAGTCAAGCGATCCTTTTTTGGGTGCTTGAATCCTTTTTCTGCTCTCCCATCACCTGATGCCCCTAGCCCCTAGCCCCTTACCCCCCAGTTGCCATCCTTACTAGACCCTGCAGGGGGCCACAGAAGACAAAAAAGTGGATTATTTCTGCCCTCCCTTCATCACTCTACCATCTCCCATTCTCCTGCCCAGTGACAGAGATATGCCCCCTCGCACATTTCCCAAATTCCTTGAGATTTGGCTTCAAGAGCCAGCGCCTAGGGCCAGGAATGCCACCACCGCCTGTGTTCAGAGGGAAGCCTCTGTGTGCAGACACACTCGCACATGCACTTCCCCATGGCTCTCCAGAATGCCCTGTAATCAGGCTCTGTTTTGACCTTGACACACACAGAGAAGAAAGCACTAATGACTACACTCACACAGGAGGCTGTTCTTTGTATGCTGGTATGTTCACCAAAGGCATTCATTCTCTTGTGTCCCCCTGTGATCCGCCCACTGACCCTTGTACACACTTCACACACTCGTCACACACCTCAGTGTCTGGCTGTCATAAATCTGCAGGAAGGGGTCAGTGGTTTTCAGGAGTCGCTGGTCACTGACCCAGTCCCAGAGGCGCTGCACGTTGTTTCCTATAACTTAGGAGGAGCTGACCCCTGAGCCTGCCTGCTATAATGTCAGATCATTATGTTTGGATAAGGGGTTTGGGTCACTCTCTTTAGCTTTTTATTTGTGTTTTTTAGTGTTATTTATTGTGTGATCCATCGTTGAAGACACAGTCAATTTATTGGTGAAATGTATCCCCAAAGATTGGCAACATCCCTTCACTTTTGAACTTTCCCAAGGTGAAGAATAAATGGTTTTATGTTTCCAAAAGTCGAGCATGTGGTCCCTAATTCCCTAGCAACCACTATGGCATATTGTCAAGGTATACTATAACCTCTTATAGTAATTAAACAAGTGACACAAAGTAAGAGAGGAGTCATTATTCTTCAAGATCATCATCCTCTAGTCGAGCATTAAGCCATGAATTGTACTTCAGGTAGATGATGTCGGTTCAATCAAATGTTGGCCCACTGATTTGAAGATGCTAACATGTATTCACATGTGTCATGACATTTTGTTTAAAATACTGCAACCCTCATTAATCGAAATATCATATGATTTATTATTATTATGATTTATTTATAACATTAAAACCCAATTATTGCTTCTGGACTGCAGAGCTTAGTTTTTCATGGTTAGTTAGAGAGTTAGAAATGTTACCAAAAATTCTGCTTTCTGGTATAAATCAGCAACATTATGATTTTAATCAGGCAATATGTTGAAACAAAGGATGAGTAAATAAGACTAAGAATCTGACTAAGCATTTGGTACCGATTTTAGATGCTTGAGTTTTTGCTTCTCTGCCACAAACACATTTCACTAATTTATCACAGATTGTTTTGCTATGTCAAAGTTGGCAGCAAAGACACAAACAGGAAGTGTGCCATAGTCGACTAAGAATGAAGGAATCTTCGCTCATCAGCCAACTCCGAGCTAAAACCAATGCCTCAACAGATAGGACAGCTGAGGCAGGATATGGAACGATGACATCGGAAGCACACGGTTATAGTAAGAGCTTTTAAATGAGGTGCAGAAACTAGTGTTTTAACATCAAGCACGTCTTCATCACAGTTAGAGGAGGCAGTGTATACACATAAAATACCTGTGCCCAGCTATAGTTGTCTCTCCTGTCTAGCCAACGCCATATAGCCATAACATATATGAATACACATCATCAGAACATAACAGAAATCATACAATTTCCTAGAAAACAACATAGATTAATCTCTTATATCATTATAAAAAACCACAGAAAAGAAGATTCATTTCTGCATTTCGTCAATATAGTTAAATTGTGTTTGAATTATAGATTCAGTAGCTTTCCCTGCATATCAGTTTGCTCAGGAAGTTGCAGTTTGTCCCAGGTGAGCCACATCTACCCGATGCTCTTTAGTCTTCAATAATCCGTCATCAGAGTTGCTCAGAGGTTTACAGTGTCTACAGCTACACTTACAATATGTCTGTGGGTGTTTATTGGCACCCCTTTCTTTTGGCAGTCACAGTTGTACTCCCTGTAAGGACGCTGTCTGAATCGTATGAACTTATGTTTCTTACCATGCTCCAACCTAAGGTCAGGTGTGTGTATGCATGGTGTCAATAGGAAATCAGCCCTTCTACTGTATGTTTTTTATTCGGTTGTGTGTGACTATTTGCATTAGCGCACATCATATGTGCATTTGCAGTGTTGCGTGCACACTGGTTTATGTGTGCATTGTTTTTTCGCGTACGATAATAAACCTCCACTCTGTCTCCTCACTGATATTGCCCTAGTTTATCTGCCAAGACTTGTCTTTGTAATCTGATCCCTCACACGCAAAAACAGCCTTTCTGCCCAGACTTCACACAGATGTTGCTTGCCTTACACTTGCAGGGCCCTCGCAGGCTCCCCCACTCTAAAATGGCGGATCAGCAGCTCGCTGTGTGGTTCAATTCTCCTTGAAGAGAGGAGCAGCTCTTATGTATAAATACATAATGATACAGTGGGCACGGTGAACTGTACAAGTTTGAGAGTGTATTCTCCTGCATCATGGGAGCTTGGTAAAATAAAAAATAAATCATTTCTCTAGTTGTTTTCAGTATTGATGCAGACATATAAATGCAGAGGAGTTGAACTTAAGTTCTGTAGGCTCAGTCATTTTCCTGTGTGCTGTTTTTGTTGAGGCACATTACATCAGCAGCTACCAATCCATCCCATAGTTCTAACAACTTCACTAAGATCTGTAGCGACTTCTAATCTCCTCCTGCCTTTTTCGTCTTTTTTTTTTTTTTTTTTTCTTTTCTTCCACTTTTTGTGAAGCGGTTTCTTTTTTTCCCTCTCGCAGCAAAGCGTTTTTGAATTCAAATCGCTCCTTGGTGAACTCTGAGTGCCAACTCAGTGAATGTGGAGGTGCAAACTTTGTGAGTGGCATCATTTTTGATGTACCCCCTTGTTCCTGACAAGGTTTTTGTCACTTTGGAACAAGGGGTATATCAAAAATGTCTTTCCAGCAGCTACTCAGCACCCCCAACCCGTCCCACGTAAGCCTGTACATACACACACACACACACACACACACCCCAACTTCATTAGCATACATCAAGCTTCCCAACGATGTGACAACCTCATTTGAACGTTGAAAGTGTTGAGGGCTTGTTCCTTTCTGCTGGCAGCTGTCAAAAACCACGCCATGTGACGGTACCAAACGCAAGGGAAAGTCAAAACCACAATCTAAAGACTATATATAGATGAAATGTTGTCATTTTAAGATGACTGGGAGGGGAAAACGACTGCCGCTCCTCGCAGTCTTCAAAACTAGAGAATCACTCTTCATCAGGAACAAACAAAGGCTCATTTAAAAAAAGAGCTGTGGAGATGAAACCTGATTTTTCTCCAGAAAGTCAAAGTCCCTCTACGTTTCTTTGGGAGATAGTGGCACACTTTTTTTCCCTCTGTGTTTCCCTTCCTCTCTTTTTTTTTTTTTCCTACTCACTGTCATCTGGAGTCCGTCAATGACCAAAACCTCATGGAAGGTTTGATCAGCAGTATTGTTCAAAGGCACCCGACATCTGTCCTAATAGTGAGGAGGCTTTCTTTTCAAGATGCCGTCACATGCCACTTGTCAGAAAAACAAACATGCCTTTGCTGTAAAAAGATGTTGAAAGAGGAGGAAAAATGTTTGCACAAAGAAAAAAATAGAGATGTGAGAGGAGGGACCTTGGAAGAGGCGAGAGGATGCAAAGCTGGGAAACAATGTCTCTCAGTTAGACATCTTTGGGGAGTTTGAGAGATGCTCCTGTTTTGAATTTTAACGCCATTGAGAGACGCAGTGAAGTCGGAAATTTTAATTGGTCCCTTTTTTTTCTGTATCTGTTAGCCTAGCATACGTTTCCACAACAGAGATGTTTTTATACCAAAAAAAAAGGCTGCTGCCTCCACCCACAGACATTGCATAGTAAACTATATATAAGCTTTAGTTAGACACGCTGTGTAAAGAAGATTGCAAATGATTTGGTCTGCTACTGCGCAGCAAGAGCATAAATCTGTATCATATGCGTTCAGGTTAATGTGATATACAGCTTATATTTATGCAAATGTACATGCAGTGTGTAGCTATGATGCAATAATGCAAAAGTAAAGCTTATTTTCTGATAAGAACAAGACGACTTTTACAATACAGCTGTAAAGAATAATGATAAGTGATATTTTATTATTATTTTCTGTCTCACACCAACGGCCACAGCAGCCATTCAGTTGACCGCAAAGTCATTAGGACGGGTGCCAAATACTCAACCATATTATATCACGTAATACATTAGTTCTAGTTTGGGCTTCCCTTTGTCATCATTACTAAAGAAAACATTTGTGGCTTGTCTAGTTTGATCAGCCTTTCGACTGTACGTACAATACCCAGTCGTCCCCTTTGCTCTCTGTGAGTCCAGTATATAGGCTGTTGTAGACTTGCCCATTCTAATGTATGGGAAGGAAAATGGAGACAGCATTGCCACAAAGGAGCTTGTAATTTAGGCAGAGCGGATCTCTCATTGCTGTGGCGACTGCACCATACATGAACCAAGAATGCAAAACTAAGGAGCGTGGCTTTTGAAGAATCTAGACATATATTCAGAGTGGTTGGTAAGGGATGTGTTTATTCAACCATTGTTTATTGCTTCGGTCTGAGGTAGTGGAGTGTGTTTTGTCTTGGCTTGCCATTTTGTTATGACTACAGAAGCTGCTATAGATAGATAGACTTTTTTTTTTTTGTTGAAAATTTGCACTCCCGTAGCTTCAGCTGATTTTTTAACTCCTGGACATTCAAATTAAAGCTTCTGAAAAACCTGTCACTCTCAAATTATCCTCGACTTCATTCTCACACGGAGAGAGAAAAAGACATATTTCTGTAAACTGGTGGACTCTCGACCCAATATTATTGTCCCGACACTTTAAAATGAATAGGGCAGAAGGAGTCTGAAAAATGTTGGCAAAGTTGTGGCAGACTAATCTACTGCACACTGTGCTGAGACAAAGTGAGCTGCTTCATGTTGGGATCATTTATACTGGAGGTTGCTTTGAAGTGCTTCCCAAACCCTTTCATTGTGCCCAGGAAGATTAATTAGCCAAAGCCAGAACAATCAGTTAAATCCACAACAGGAAAATTATTTTAGGAAAACCAATCTTTTTCCCTCCCCCTCACCTCATTCACGCTCCTTTCACTTGAAAGACCGGCCTGATGAGAGGAGAGGTTGTGGGGGGGGGGTATTCTTAATGTTAGCTGGACTTTGGCTCTGTCAAAGACATTATGGTCGATTGAAATGCTCAGACTCTCCCCTGGTTACACCTTGAAAAATGTGGGTGAAAACTGTTGCTTTTCACTCCCACCCCCCGTTGATTCCTCAAGCTCTGTTAAACTATTCATCAAGCTCCAGATTAATTGATGCAAGCAACTCTTTTCAAAATGCCGTAAATGCTTTTACAGTACTGCTCTGTGTTTGTGCATGTGTGTGTATGTATGTCTGTATATGTGTGTGTGCGTCCATTCATGTGTGTTTGTGGGTAAAAAAACGGGGGGGGTTGCGCTAACCAAACCCTTTTCAACTTCTATAATCAGACTCTGGTTTAGTGGAGTGTAATTTAGCCCCAGACAGACTTCCTGCAGTCCTCCCCAGTGGAGCTAGCTAGCTAGCAAGCTATTGAGCTGCTGTTGCGTTTGATGTGTTCTGCCCTCCACCGTGGCCCTGTCCTCTTCCAAACCCAGCTGTGTAACAGGCCCATAAATGCATTGTGTCTGATCTGGCTGTAGTCCTCAGCAGCCAGTAGGGGGTGTTATGCAGAGCGAGTCATGCCAGTCTGCGGACCCCCTGTGGAGATGTGAAGGAGCTGTGAAGAGTGAGGGAATACTCTGAGCCATGAATAAAGAGAGGATACCCACTGTCTGTGTGTCAGTGTGTGTGTGTGTGTGTGTGTGTGTGTGTGTGTGTGTGTGTGTCTCCTCCGAGGGAGCTGTTCGCTTGGGCGCCATGTCTGGAAGTGTGTATGTGAATGGGTAGTGGGTGCACTTACTCAGCAGTGATTAATATTAATTTGCCTGAAAATAAGCTTTTTTTCTCATTGCTGAATTGTCTTTATTTGTGTCACAAGTCAAGAAAAATATTTTTAACCCAAACAGACAAACATATGATATAAATGAAGATGAAGATCACATATTTTAAGGCTTACTGTATGTGCAGGTGTTTCTGTGTGTGCGTGGATGATGCGTATGTATTAATTTGATGGTTAAATAATGAATGTGTAATGTGGATTTAATAATATATTTGTTCAGGTGTGTTAGTTAACTGACGCTGTTTGGTCGTCCCGCCTATCTCTTCTCAGGTGACCGTGGTGCGTCAGGAGTACGAGGAGAAGATCAAAGGTTTGATGCCAGCCGAGCTCAGACAGGAACTGGAGGACACCATCACCTCTCTGAAGGCTCAGGTGAGAACTGACTGCTTGCCAGAACGGATCAGATACAGGCAAGACTAGAACAAACATGCTGACATATTGAATCTGGAGGCTTTTGTTTCAAGAACGTTAAACGTTTTCCGGGGGCCTCAGGTTCTCATTTGCAACATAATAAAAGTACTAATCCTGCCTTACTCTCTCTTTCATTAATTCATACTGTACCCTTTAAATACACCTTCTAGAGTTTCTACATACTTCTGCATTTCCACACTTCTCCATGTCCTAGTTTTACGTAAACACTGCCCATTTACTGTACACACCTGCCTTTGCACCGGAGATAGCCAGGGCTGGTTGCCCATTCTTGTGAACACAATATCTCCGGAACGCCTCGAGGGTTTTCTTCAAACTTGGCACAAACATGCACTTGGACTCAAAGATGAACTGATTTAATTTTGATGGTTAAAGGTCAAGGTCACCGTGACCTCACAAAACACATTTTTGGCCATAAATCAAGAACTGACGAGCGTAAATATCACAGCAGACCCTTCCCACAGCAGACATTTTGACCTGTACAAGCAGGAAAGGTGGAAGTAACATTCATGATGGCTGTACAACATTTAGGTAAGCCAGTTCCAGGGTTCTGGTATTGTGTATGCTGAATTACTTTTGTTATGCTTAATAAAACCATCAGACATAAACAAACCTTTAAGTTTTAATTCAATGTGTAGAATCCTTGCATGAAAAAATGCAGACCTTTGAATGGAGCTAGTGCAGGTGCCGTGCAGGAAGCATCAGCAAAACAATGCAGGGTCGTCCCACAAAAATATCAATCTGTTTCTACTGCAGCCCAATATAATGGCATCTGGTAAGGCTCTGCACTGGCCAATCAAACAAATGCACATGCACATTACTGGTGGATCACTTTGTAACAGTATATTTGTTATATTTGTGACAAAAGATGAAATAGTTGCTGCTGTGATAGTTGTAAAATTGTGTCTGTGAGTATTGTAAACCCATTCATCTGTTATTTGAACTAAACTTGGTATATACTGTTCATTGTCTCACCGGTACCTTAAACAGCATGCCCACATTAACACAGTGTGAGTGCTCAGCCAACTCAAAAGGTTCTGATTTGACAGGTAATTTGTAAGTGTTCGACTATACAACAACGAGGACTGGACATCTGTCGTGTGCTTTCTTCTGTAACTCCATCACGATTTTAAAAAATGGTGGCTGAAATAAAATCCTGCGACTACTCAAAGAATCAGAAATATTCAGCGCTGCAAGCCTCACCCCCAAAGATCATGTACTTTTCCCCAAGCAGGGTTTTTTGGCAGGGGGGTTAAAGTATTGTCCCCATAACCTGATGTTCATCCTGGTCTCTGCAGTGGAAAGTTCCTCCAAAGGTTCCTAGTCCCTAGGGAAGGTTCCTGAGGTGGAAATGTGGCTATTGCTGTTACTTTGGACCCTGCCAGTCCTCTTTATAAACCGTAATGCCTCCTTTTCTCTCCATCAGATCACACAATCACCGCTTAATAACCCCATTCTTATAGCCATGTTGCTCCTCTGAGCCGTGTCTCTTACTAATATCATTAGGTCCATTTTCACACTGAATCGTTGAATGTTCTTTGCTTTTACATTGTAAACACAGGAGGGTTTTCTGTAATGGTGATAGGCCCGTGCAGTACAAGGCTCATCATAAACCCCTGCCTTGTTCAAATAGGCCTACCAGGATCCCATTTCAGTGCTCAGACCACAGCCCTGTGATCGGATATGTTTATAAGATGTAATTCGTGACCAGAATGGGCTCTCCTCTCATTGACGATGTCTTGGGTTTTGCACATTAAAGTGCATTATTTTTACATGGTGAAAAAAGGTGGGGAGAGTTTTCGTGTCTCTGGAGGCATCCGACCACATTTCGGTGGGGTTTTGCATATACTTCACCACTGTGAAGTGCCAAATGAAATGCTAGAACTTTCCTGAGGTCTCCCCCACAGAAAGGAATGTACCCTCGGCTCCAGTACGGTAGTCCCAGAACAATACAGATTCTTTTGGAGCCGTGATTATTCTGCCAGGCTCTAGATGCCGTGTAAATGTAGATGGGGTTTATTTTCACTTCAGCCAAAGACACTTCATAAATAAACTCACACTTTGTAGCCAAACAAAAGAATGGCGCTGACTCCTCTCGCAGCGTCCTAACCTCAACTAACCTGGCTCATAATCTCCCCTCTGTCCCCATGCGCCTTAACCCCCCTGCCCTAATCTCCTGACCCCAAATCCCTGCCGTCCTGACCCCTGGACTCAACAACCAAGCCTTTCTTCCACTTAGCTAACCCCCCTTCACCCAAAAAAGCACAATTGGCCATCATACCACTTCAAGTTCCTCTGCACAACTTATCAGAGCGAGTCCGTTTTATAAAGATTACCAAATGTTGCATTGTGTGTCTGTGCTGCAGGTCAGCTTCCTACAGAAGAGAGCCTCTTTGCTACAGGAAGACCTGGATGCCTGTCGCAGCAGGAGGTTAGCATGAATGTTTAGATTGTATAGAAACGTGTGTGCATACATGCCTGTATATGGTTCACGTGGAAGTGTACCTCAGTACAGTACAATGCTCATATTTCTTTAACTGGTGTACACAGTAGTGAGTGTAGTAAAGTATGAACATCCAGAATTACTAATCAGTTTGCAGTTTACTTTGTAACGCACTATTAATGGTGACTATGACAGCTTCCAGTCCTGAGGTCTTTCATATGCCTCCCATCCATCATACTGTAAGAACCATTTATGTCTTTTTGAAAAGCATCTATACATACGCAGCGATGTGGGGCCTCGTCAAACGATGCAGTCGCATCTCTGCAAACATCTCTCAGGACTTTCAGTCACGCACATCACAGTAAATAATCAGTCATTTCACTGTACTTTACCTCACAACTTAGAGTCAAAGACACACTGAGAATCTCAAAGGAGCTGTCAATCAGAGGGAGTTAGTTTAAATGTGTTTCCATTCCTTAATATCCATTCACAGGTATTACAATGTTGGTTTAATTCTGGATTTACCCAACTCTTTCTGTACAGGTAACCATGGGATAACCACAGCCTGACCCTTCGCCGGGATATGAAGGATGAGATGTCCAATCAGATGTGAGCATTATTATTATATTATTATGTTACAAGTATTTTACACACCTGTCGTGCCACTGGACCAGCCATTTCTTTCTTTGAGTTACTGTTGTTTCTCATGGTTTTATTAACACATGAACTATTTATTCATTGTCAGATTTTAGTTTTGCTTTGTCCGCAAATATGTTTTTATGTTATATTGTTATATTAACTTGGCGTTATTGTTATTAATGTTTGATATCAACTGTCATATTCTTACCCAAATCCATCGTTTTGTAATAAAAGGATTTTCATCACTTTCTGTTGTCATGCTTTTTTTTTTGTTTTTTGAGCATGTTCTTCATCTTCTTCAAATACCTCCTAATTAATACCTCAATTAGGGGAAGTCATGCTGTTGCCCTTGTTTTAATATGACCACAACATGCATGTTAACCAAGATTAGCTCTGTAACTTTACACTAAAGTCTAAGACCTTGAATTCCCATCTCCCTCATCACTATTAAGCATCGCCTTTCTGCTCAAGCCTCCATTTGAACTGTAAAGAGTAGTTGGGGGTTTGTGGTCGGTTCAGATAAAAAGCGCTGCGAGTCGATTGTTTGAACCTCAGGCCAAACGCTACAGTCCTTGGACTTACTGTTTCTGCCTCTGCCATCACTTTGTGTTTTACCGACGGCTCCACTCAAACCCAAGCTGAATGACTCAGACGCTGGAGTCCATGAAATGGCCGCCATGTCTCCAAGTCTCCTCCAATGTCTCCAGAGTGTGGAGGTTTTATGATGATAATAACATTTGGTGGACCAAGGATGGGCTTCATAATGAGCCCCCATCCATTGGTATTTTGTGTCTGAATGCACGGGTTTGAATACTGATCATTTCAGAAGAATCCTTTTTTTTTTTCCTGGAAAACTCTTTGGAGGAATTATTAAATTCCAAAATCAGATTTCATTTCAAAGAAGCCCCCGCACTTATTTGCATTGGAATTGCTTTCTTTTTACACCCGCAGTTCACGCATTTCCATGTGTTCCCATTGTCCGTGACCTGTTCTGCTGTCTCCAAACGAAACACTATACCCCTCTCTGTGTTTATTTGATGTGCTGATTCTGCTGCCCAGGCAGAGAGAGAGACAAGAAACAAAAAAAGAGACGAAAGGAGAGAGGACTGTCAGACTGACATCTGAGAAACAGGAATTTAGTCTTTCAGCACGAAGCCTTTGTAGAGTCTGTTGTTTCTGGAAGACGCGCACAGAGGATTCATAACTTTTGGAACATAGCATTATACGTGCATGTGCACTTGGGTACATGTAATGAAGTATGTGTGACATTTTTTGAATGTACTGTGTGTGTGTGATTACATTCAGGCTTAGAACATACATGTCCTCCAACTGTGTCTGAAGGCAAAGGTGTTTAAACCTGTTATGAACACTGAAAAGTGGGGCAAAAAGCCTGATCATTGTCCAATAACCGTGTGTCTTTTTACTCATCTCAGTCTTGACCCAATCAATAGTGCTAAAGGGGATTAGGGTACTCCAAAAAAAGGACAGGGTTCGGTTTCATTGATCTACAGGAACAGGTAGAGGTGTCACGAGACAACTGCTGATAAATACCTGGGGTGCAGTCTGATTGCTTAGTTTAATCTTTATTTTCATGGATTATCTCTAGATTCAACAGAAGTCATAATATGTCTGGAACAGAGCGGCCTGTAAAAAAGACATTAATCTAAGGACAATATACAAAAACACAGATGTATAAACTTCATTAATTCAGCTGTGGTCTAAAAGTTATTGACATATAAACATTAACAGCTTTGGGTTTGGATATGTGTTGATGTTCTAACCTACAGTTTAGGCCTAAATCATTGAACAATCAGCTGGCACATCTGATACTTATCAGATATTGTTTCCTGACACCTCTATTTGCTTTTTTAGTATACCCTTTTCTCAATCTACATATCGGTGGATCTCTGGGTTAGATGGCAGAAACTCTTGTCTCTCCTTACAGGCAATTATGTTGTTGCATTTAGTTATACACACGATAAAGTGACAGAAGTAGTTGTGTGAAAACAGAAAAAGGAGAGCTTAAGGAAGGAGTATACTTTCACACATTCACACACCTTGCCAACCGCTACATAAGGAAGTTATCCCCAATCCATCGCTGTTACCTCTCTCTATGATAGTAGGCTTTTTGCCCCACCTTCGAGTGTGGCCATTTGAAGACGAACACTTAAGCCTTCAGACGGCGTCAGTCAAAACGCTTCATATGAGCTAGTTTGACTCACACTTCACCCTTTTATAGAACTTTTTGAAAAGGAGGGTTCAGATACTGTCAGATTATTCGGCAAACACTTGATTTAAAGCATAAAGAGATTTGACATTATGATACTGTAGATCTAAAGGTTAATGCGTACTCTGTCCTGTTTTGCTCATTTACACCCGAACTGGCTCCAGCTATAACCTCTCCTTTAATCTGTGTTATTATTCTGACATAGTTTCACTCTAATTGATTGTCTACCACTAAAATAAACCTCCATAATTGTGCTTGTGTAAATACAAGCCATGAATGTCATTTCCACACGGCCGACATGGCCCCATTAAGGATCAAAGCCCTCGCTTCCTCTCGGTTATCTCCACATCAGACACTGGACTGTTGTGTGACAACAGTAAAGGGCAGAGCTCCCAAGGTTTTCACTCATCCACCATATTCTCGCTTCGTGCTAGCACTCGCAGCTGCTGTACTGTATGATGCCTCTTAATGTGGAATTTAGTTTTCATGACATGAGTGCACAAAGGCCCGTTTAGAAATCATTGCACACTCTTGAAATCCACACAAGATAAAAACTGCCTCATGGCGCCGAGTCAGAAATGTAGAGCAACTGCAAATTAACTTTAAGTCGCTGTACGGGGGGGGGACCTTAAACCATTTTTTTGTTTTGTTTTGAAGTTTCATTCCTGTAGGATATCGCAGAGGTTATTTGAGAACATGAACGGCAATAGTTTCTGATCAGCCGTAGAAAAAAGGGTGATCCGAGGTCATTCAGTGCCTCTCCTCTCCTGCCTCTTACTAGATCTACTCCTGTGACTGTGCTTGTGACAGGCCTCTGGGATTGACTGTACATCAGCATGTGATTGACAAAGTCATTGTACGTGTGTGTGTTTGCATGAGCTGTGTGCTGCTGGAGCTTTTTATAGCGCTGTATTCTGAGTCAGACCCTAGGAGGCCTGTGTTTGGCTGCTGTACGCTGCTTGCATAAATAAACCTGTTTATCGCCAACACTTCTCACACGCACTGATGTCTTCCATCGTGTTTTCTGCCTTCTTTGCCTTTGTCTCTCTTCCTGGCTTGTATCGTTCTTCTCTTTGTTCATATGGTATTTATGGCAGTGATTTTTCCTTTTTTTTCCCCGGCCCTGTCACTCAAACGCAACAAGAGCGGTGAAAAGGATATGCAGCTGTGTGATTTGAGAGCAAGTGGGTTAGAAGCTATACAGTCTCAGTTAGAAGGGCACAGCGGGTTGTGTTTGGGTGATTGTGGCATGGAATTTACCGTCTGATAGTGTGGGCTGAGCAGAGGGACAGAAGACCATGCACTCAAGACAGAGTGGGAGGTTTGTCTGTATCGCTTGCCCTGTGTCTCTGTCTGGTATCTCTGCCTTGCTCTTTCCATTTATCTCTCTCAGCCTCTTTTCTTATTATACACAGATTCTTCCACCAGAAGTGGAATGAGTAGACTATGGACACATCACACTGATGCAGAGGAAGTTGGAAATATTCTGCAAATAATTGGATCATTTAGAAATGATGTATTACTGTGGAAAATTGAACAAACTGAACTGCTGGAGTGTTTTTTTCCTTTTGTCTCTGAAAGTTTAGCAATCATTTTTTATCTCAAGTCTCTTTGAATTAACTTCATATACAATCAAACCAGCACTGATATTTGATTTTCATTCAGACTAAATGCACAAAAAATACAGGATTTCACAATTTATTCATACCTATAACTTTTCAGATGCATTTTCTTTACATTTTTCTCAAAACATTATGGTCTAAATGCTGTTTTAAGGCGTTCTCCACATTGACACCTGTCCAATTGTGGTGGTGAATACAAAATTTTGTTTAATCAATCGTTTTCCTAAAAACAGTAAAATCTTAAAGGACCAGTGTGTAGGATTTAGTGACACTTAGCGGTGAAATTGCAAACTGAACATCACTCGTGTCTGTATTTGACAACCTGGGGCTGTGAAGTGTGTAGGAGAAACTATAGTGTCTGTGAAAAATGTGAAGGGCCCCATCTACAGCTAGTAGTTGTAGTTGGTTAGTCCGTTCTGGGTTACTGTAGAAACATGGTCGGTGTCTATAGATAAAAACAGCTAATTTTAAGGTAGCGAAAACATAAAAATTCCTTTACTCAGGTGATTATACACCTGAATGAAAACAAACCAATGAATATTCAATTTCTGCCAATAGAGCTTCATAAATGTTACACACTGGACCTTGATATTATATTATGATATTCAGTCCATAAAAAACCTCTGAGTCAACCTGTGTGACTCCTCTATTCCTTTAAGGTTGTTAAACAGCCCAAAATTCCCAGAAATATGTAAAAGATGGACTAAATCCAGATATAAAGTATGCCTGTCATAACTGTAGCATGATCTGTTTTAGAGAATCTTTACGTGCTCCTGCCTGTATTTCTTTCTCTTCTAATTCAGTGTTCAATTCCAAGCATCTGACATGTGAATGGCATTTTCATATATATACTATATCTGCATTTGTGTAGACATCAGATATATCTTCTGCCATGGTGCTCACCCTGTTGAAGCGTCACACCCCTTCTAATGGAGAAACAGGAAGCGGGGGAAAGAGATAAGAATCTGGCATCTGTTGAATGGACGAGCAAGTTAATCACGTTACCAGTCTGGGAACCCTGCAATCCCCAGTCAGGAAAGAGGAAGATGGGGTTAAAGTGATGGATTAAGGATGAGTGAGGGAGCCCAGGGTTCAGGTTAAGACTGATTCAGAGATGGATCACTGTCCTGTCAAGCATGGCAGAACAGTGGCGTCCGGCCTGTGAAGTGTCTGCATGGTGCTTCAGTGCGAGCGGCAGAGGAAATGAAAGTCATTACTGTCAGAGTGGAGTGAGCTTCATGGCCCAAACGGGATTAGACAGTGCATCCGACATTGTTTCTATACATTGGTAGACTTAAAAGTCAAGCGCAAAATGGGATTAAAACGAGGGAAAAAAACCAATAAATAACCTTCAACACCCCCCCCTCTCTCTTTTTGCCTCTCTTTTATTTCCTTCTCTGCCTTCCTTCGCTACAAATTCCCTACCTATTTCATGTCACATTCTTTCTTCATAGTCTTTTTCTCTTTCACCTGTCCTCCACTCTCTCTGACACATCTCTCTTTCCCTTCTCCCGTCTTTCACACACTCATCCCCCATCATCAAAATGCACAGGTAGGCGCCGACTCCCACTCGCACTTTACATTCTCTGTTTTGCAAAAAAGAGAAAGAAAAACATCCTTCTGGGGCCAATTGGCTCTTGAAATCCAACTTCATTCCCCTCAAACTGAACCCTTTCAAAAAAAACAAACCCTCCCACCACTCACACTTTTTTTTTTTCTTCCTCCTCTTCCTCTTTCAAAACAGCCCCATAACAAACTGGCGAATTGTTGCCCTTCCTTAACTTTTAAGGGTATTATGCACCATGTCCAACTTCAAAGCCTGTCTTAACTCCACACTTTAATTGTATCTTCCTCAGCTCTCTGCGTGCCATTTGATTGTGCTGACAACAGCACTTCTCCCTGCGTTCTCCTCCATCCTTCTCCTCCCGTCCTCCTCTGCCACTCTTAGGTCCTCGCTTGGGTTGTGTTTTAACCCCCTGCGCCACCAGTGCTCCTCTCATCGGCTCCTTGCTCCCTTCAGAGGCTATTGTCCCCCTGTTGTCACCTGCTTTGAAGAGGTAGCCTCCATTTCCTCTCTCGGCGGTCGGTTGTTGCCCGGGGTGTGTACACACCAAACAAACTTGAAACAGTAACCTCCTGTCCTACATTGGCTGTCTCCTGCTCTCTTTATCTGCTCTCTTTTTCTCCCTCTCTGTCTGTGCGAGCTGACTTCCTCCTCATGGCCCTGGTTGATAATTGCCATAAGCTTCCCTCTTGGTTTCATTTTCCATTGTCCTCCCCCAAATTCTTGGCTCTGGCTTGAGATAAAGGGATGAGTACTTCAAAGGGGTCTGCAAAGAGTTTAACCCCAAGCCGAAAGGAACAGCTCACAATACTGTAATTGAGAGCAGTTACTGATCACAGAGCTGCAGCACAGAGAGGACAGCACCGGTAGACACACACACACACACACACACACACACACACACACTCTTGAGTGTTTATGACTGTAACTGAGGTGGCCAGTAGCAGTTACAACAGGCCAAGGCTGCTCAGGAGACCATATAACACAGTCGTAAAACCTCTCTTGTCCTCTTCAGTTGGGAAATAGGAGGTATTTTCATCAAATATGATTTAAGATATCCTAGAAAATGAAGCCGCTTTGTGTATTTTGTGCACATGCAAAAAAAAGAAGTCAACATTAAAGAATGATTTATTCATGCCCTTCTGTCTCTATTTATAGGGCTCTTTGTAGTTGGGCTGAATTTGACCTGTCCCTGTAATAATATCTTCCCAAACAGAGATAGTTACACCCCATAACCTCTCTCCCTGAAGTCCTCTTTCAAGAGTCTTTTTATAGGGCCAGGAGCCAAGGACACCCCTGGTCTCCGGACAGTCACAGACCTGGGGTCAGCTCCTGAGGGGCAGCGAGGAAGACCCGACCTATGGGGACCTCCCATGAACCATAGAGGGGGCTGACAAGGCAGGAACATGAGGGCCCAATTCGCCCCTGGTACTGGCAGGGGGTCCACAGCATCGCCATGGTGATGGTTTCCACCCTGGTGTGTTTACTGTCAGAGGTCAGCCTCGGCCCAACAAAGTTAACAAAGGCTGACATTGTCGGGGTAGAACTTGGGTGTATTAGCCAGATGACCTGTACACCTAGAGAAAGACCTAGACTGTGTAGATGAGCTTTTATGAGAGGAGAAATTGTGTCTGTGCAGACTTCCTTTCACTCTGAGTCATTAGTGATTCACATCTGGGATGGTTCCAGATGTCAGATCTACTGTATATCAGTGGGTTTGAACCTTTCTTATCAGATGGACTCTTCCGCTGCCATTTATTACTAACTGTTGATCCATTACTGTTATCTAATCACGGCATTTTGACTGTTTAACCATTACTTTTAGCTAACAATTCCAGCTGTTTATTATTGACTTTTTAGCTACTGTATGTAGCCTGCTAATTCCAACATGTATTATTACTTAACCTTTATTTTTTAGTTTACTCTTTTAACCATTTATCTATCACTTCCATCTTTGCCAACTAGTTTTCATACAGTGTGTGGTGTTCAGGTGCAGCTAACTCAATAAATAACTTTAATTTCTAGTTAGTATTGCTATTACACGGGCCTTCCACAAACCCCCAAGCAACTGCAGAAGTACCCCCTGTGGTGTACGCACCCCTGGCTGGCAGTCATCTTTTGCTGGGACAGTGAGTTTGATGGAGACAACACTGGGAATGTTTTTGTGCAGGAAGTGAGCGCGATAAAGTGGCCTTTGAATGACGAGTAATCCCTTAGTCATCATGGCCTCTTCAAGAGCAATTTCCCCTTTTATTAACCTTGATGGGAAGCGAGGTATCAAGGGAGAAAGTTTCACAGCACCTTTAGCAAACAGGCTGATCAAAGTGTTTGCCGTCTTTGTGCTGTACTTTTTGAATGTCTGTCCACTGAGACAACAAGGACACACAGACACCTACTGTCTGCCTTTTCAAGAATATAGCCAGTCGTCTTGCACAGAGGGTCTCCTGTGGCGGCTCATTTGAACACTATTGGCTCTGTTATATAAACACTATTAACATCACAGCCTGTAGCAGTGCCAATAAAGAAACTGTAGTGTCCAAAATGTCCACTGCTGTCTGCCGCCAAACAACTCCTCTCAGTGAAACCCGGTGAATGGATGAATGTCTGATCTGTCTATGGGCTTCTTTTCGGTCCCTTTCATGTTATCTGCGCTGCAGTTTAGGGTCACACAGAGCGGAGAGAGAGCCGCACTGTCAGAGCCGCAGAGAGGAGTATTTCTTCTGTTGCTTAAATGATATGATAACATCCTTCAGGGGAACTTATCCTGGCTGAGCAGATGTTTTAAACTGGTGTGCATGCATGTACCATGTGCCCCCACTGCCACTGGTAGGAGCTGTGGAGTGATAACCACACTGTGATTCCCCATTGCAACATGTTGTATCTAAATCTGTGGATGGTTAAAGTGACTTTAATTCAAAATGCCTGAGTTTAAGCTGAACGCAGAAAACTTTTGTCCTGCTGAAGTTTCTTTTTTTTTTTTCTTCTTCTTCTTCTTTTCAGCAAGTCCTTTGAATTCTGCAGGAGGGACACATCTGTGCCTCTCTCCCTCCCAAACACTGCCTTAAGGGGATTAAAAATCATAGTTTCATTATTCTACTGGGCCTATTGTCTTCTTGTTATGTGACCAAAAAAAAAGAAAAATCATAAGAGGGATATGAACGTGCTATTTGATACACGCCGCTGCATGCATTGTGCATCCCCAGGACTCCAACGGATTAATCTCAGAAACTATGCGGGTCTTGAAAAAGAAAAGATCCCTGCGTCTTTAAAGTTTATGTAGCAACAGAGGGATTGTAGCGATAATGCTATTGGGGCGGCAGATCAGTTACTTCTGACGCTCCAAAGCCTCAGGGAGTTGGCTCAAGATTGCTTGTCTTTGATAAGGTCCTCACTATGTTAGCTGCAACTTCGTGATCTGGAGGGGGAAAAGATTGGCAAAACGTGGCGGAGAAAAAAAACGCTCGCAGGTCGGGAAATAAAGCGAGCCACCTTTAAAATACAGCCTCATCCCGAGTGGCTGCAACGGATCCAGGAAGCTCCGCCACTTGTTTTTTTTTTTGATTCGGAGGCATCAAGCTGCAATTGTTTTTTATGCAGCTGTCGGGACCCGGCAGTCGGTTCCTCACTTTGAAGTGCGCTGCTCCAGCCTGTCTGCTCAGTTGGTGTTGGAGTCGCCTGCAGGAGAGAACCTACCGTGCGGCATGGCAGCCTGAAACCATAGGGAGGAGAAAAGAGGAGGAGGGAGGAAAAAGCGGTATTTTTTTTTCCTCTCGAGTGCATTTTTCTCTCCGTGAACCGACTCAAACCTGAACCGGGACTGTATGTGGAGTGGACGCGTCGCGGAGACCAGTGTTGTGGATTATACGCGCTTTTTTTTTGTTTTGTTTTTTTGGTGCTTGCGTGTGTGTGGATAAAATAACAACAAGTGGAGTTTAATTTGAGGAGAGAACTCGTGGATCGATGGTAAGTTACAAGAGTGTGTGCCTCCTCGCAGTGGCCCCCCCATTGGAGTTCCCTTTGATGTGCTGTTGACTCGCCTTTGAAGTAATGTTCTGGGGGAAACGAGCCGCTTTTCTCACGCGTAAAGAGCCCAAAACGCGTCCGATCCTTTCTCTAGCATTCACTTCATTTTCTTTGCGACATTTGTTTTATTTTATTTTTTTTATTTTTTATTTTTTTTATTTTTTACATTTAAAGTTAAAGTAGAAAACTGAAGTAGTCCGTTTCTCTTTTTTTGTGGGAATTCCCCCCCACACACACAACACAAGAGATCTTGAGACTTTGGGTACCTTGGGATTGGACGCTAAAACGGTTTGTTTTTCCGCTTAAACGTTAACGGTTAAAGAACCTTAAACACACTTATAGACTGTACGGCCACGTTTTATGTGTATTCTCATCAGAAGTAGCCTATGGTTATTGGTATTAGGGGAGGGGGGGGGGGGGTTGAGGTGTGCTTGGTTTCCGGAGCTTTTTTCCGTCCCATCTGTGCAAGTTTCTAACACTGAGCAGTGGCCACGTGTGTGTACACAGTGCGGTTGGAGGCGATACTGTCGGACAAGTGCTCATCTGCCCTCTCTGCGATAGTGGGAAACAACAGAGCAAGCACAGCTGGATGTTTGAACGGTTGGAGCCTGTTAAAAGCTCCACAGTGAGTGCAGTCAGCAGCCAGACTCCACTCCCATTCACTATTTTGCTCCGTTTTTCGATCTCTTCGAGTTTGTCCCCTCAAGTCTAACAGGTACTCGCGGTGGGAGGGGAGGTAGGGGGGAGGGAGGGATGGCTGATTTGACGTGATTTAGCCGTTGTGATGAGGATGTAGAGACGTAGAAACGACTGCCCGGACTTGAGAAAGTGGCACTTGATGGCAGAGGGACATGTTGCTTGCGTTGTGCAAGCGGGCAGCTCTAACGTCCCACATCAGCCTGTGGATGGATCCGAAGGCAGAATAAGCCGTGTCCGTGGCGTAATGCGGCGGCACTCTGAGCGGGTCATCCATTCTTTAATGGCGTTTCGGTCGAGCCCCCCGTTTACATACTGTAAATACCTACTTCTGGGATTGTGTGGAAAAGAGTGGGTGGTGTGTGTTCAGCTCGGGGCATCGTAGGTGGTTTTCAGTCTCGACGTGCATGTGCGGAATCACTGCTACGTGTGGTTCATTTGCGTCCTAACCCCAGTAGGAGAAAGAAAAGCCTCAGTGAGAATCTGAAGAATGTGGTTTGTAATGCTGCTGCGCGTTTTCTCCGGCTTTTCTTTCTTTCTTTCTTTCTGTGGACTAGCCTGTTCTTCTTCTGCTAAAAAGTGCAGCGAGGGTCTGAAAAAGACTCTCGCGTGCGTCTCTCTCTGGCTCCCCTTTGAAGTTGGGGCGGATTGGGTTTTGTTAGATCAAATATTTGTGTTTCAGAGGAAGAGGGGGAGCCAGAGAGAGCTCCCCCGTGACATAAAAGAGAGTGAGGAGATTACTTAGATAGAAGCTCAAGAGGAGGCGAACAACACACGGGCTCTCTCCCCGCTGCCTTCAGAGCCAATGAGCGGGCCGGCTTATGGACCATATCGCCGTAGTTTCAGGAGAAGTAATGCTCCCCGACCCCTTTGTGTATCGGTGGGAGGGAGGCTGAGGGCCGCCACTGCTCCCCGGCAAACTGGCTGATGATGAAAACCGCAGGAAACCCCCGAAATCGGTGGTAGCTCGGCTCTCCGGGCTCCTCGGCGAGGAGGAACCGGATGGTCTCGCGGAGCCGGGGCGAGGGAGTGCCCGGATTCACCCGCTCTCCGGTGGACCAAAGTCTTTGCACTCTCTTCTCGGGGACCAGGAGGTGCTCTTCTTTTCAGGACATTCCTGGAGCGAGGAGAAATGTTGTGGACACTTTAGACTTCTGGTTCGCCTGAATGGGCTTTCGGCAGAATGGACCTCAAGGACACCAATAACGCAGAGAGCCGCCAAAGCAATTAACAAGCGCTACATCGGAACAACCAGCATCGCGCCAGCAGCACAAGCCGCGGACCAAAACTCATACGGGAACATATCAAGAAGCAACACATAGACTCTGCGATGTTGCGACAGGCGCAGACCGAGAGTTCCAGGCGAACATGGAGGATAACGCGTACCAGACTGCTTTCTGACCTCTGCATTCTACCTCGGATACGGTGAGACTGGGGGGGAGAACCCGATCAACGTTCAACTCGAACGTGTGTGAGCGACCTTAAAGTTGTATGGTTGGATACCTGCCCACGCCAACGGAGGAGGAGGATGGAGTTGTGGATTTCCAAAGCCAAAGCGCTTGGTGGGGACTGTCGGAGAAGGCGTCCAGAGGGCCACGGTGTCATGGGGCGGGGGAGTGATGGAAAGGGGAATACAGATGATGGAGAGCTTCTTAAAACAAACTCTATTCAGTGGTTTAGAACCAGAATTGTTGCAATGAGTAGTGGATCCACACTTGCTAGGGAACCTGGTGACAGACATGCCTAAAAAAAAAAAAAAAAAAAAAGTGCAACACATGTTTTTCTCCAAATCACTTGAGGGGGGGTTTCTTTTTAAGTTCTGCAGAGAAGTCCCTGGCTCTCTGGCCCCCCTCTCACCAGCTCCAGCAGCTCCGGCAGCAGCAGCCCTCCGCTGGCGCTCGCCTGGATTTCCGGGGCTTTGAAATAGTTCAGCAGAATGAGGGGATCGTCTTCCACGGGAAAAAGTTCACAGAGCACGGCTGGCTCCGGCCCCAGCCAGCAAATAATAGATGATGACATTGCTATGCTATGCCTCCTCCTGTACCACGCTGTCCTCAAGCCTCTGGCAGACACACACATCTATAGCAGATCTATACATGGCACTTTGAAATGGTGGAGTTTCTTTTTGGATGCTTATTATGGCCTTTCCACCTCTGCATGTGCATTTTTGAGTAAATCAAACTGCATCCCAAACTAATATGAGCTTTTCCTGAGGAGGTGCTGTATATAAAAAAATGTGCTAGTGGGATAGTGAATTAAAAGTTTCACAAAGATCTTTTACAGTGAGTATGACAGGCTTAGTGAAGTGACAGCCACCTGCTTTGGATTGACAGCTTGTGTGTGTGTGTGTGTGTGTGTGTGTTGGTAGTTAGTGAGTATAGTCCTCTTTTGACATGAGACCCCTCCCATTGTCACCCTACGGATTCAAAACATGTGGAACCCATTTCACTTCCCTCTCCTCACCTCTTGTCATCTGACTTTCTTTCTTTTAAAAAAAAAAAAAACAAACCCTTGAAACGGCAGCAGCTACACTACAGAATCAACACCTCCCCATCCCAACCCTCACTCTCTCTTCCTCCCTCTTTTCTTGTTTGCGTCAATTCTCCTCTGATTCTCTACTTCGCCCCCCCTCCCTTCCCTCCCCTCGCCTCTCTCCACTTTTATCTTTTTTTTCCTTTTGAAATTTCAGGGATGGGGACTACGAGGCATGCTTTTTTGAGCGAAAGTGAGGGGAAAGAGAGCGGAAAGGAAGGACAGAGAGAGAGAAGGGGGGGGTGCACCTCATGATAGAATGGGAGGGAGGAGAAAGGATAAATGAGGGGGTGAGAGAGAGGCAGGGAGGGAAGAATGCAAGGCCAGCTGTGTTAAATACCTGACTCTTTGCAAGCCCCTCTGAAGGTCAGCCTGGAGTTGGGGGCCTACAGCTTTAGTCCTGCTGGGTCTCTCCCTCCTCATGAAGACCCCCCTCTTTTCCTCTCCCCTTTTTTTCCCTTCTCTGACACACTCTCATGCTTCCGTTCTGTACTGTTTTTTTTGTGTGTGTGTTTTTTTTCCTGTTACATTTGGTCACTCCCCCCTTTTCTCCTCCTTCTGTACGCAAGAATGCATGCACAGCGGGGGATGAATGCAGAGGAAAGAGTGAGTGTGAATGAGAGAAACGGAAAGAGAGAAATTCGAGGCTATTTGAGAAGGCATGAGGAGAAAACCCACATCTTTCCCAGTGCACATGAACATGGATTTGAGGGGAGGAGGTTGCAAGGCCCCAGAGTAGCCCATCACATTCATTCATTCATTGCAGGGTTTAGTTGTTGTTGGTAGTAAACACAAACACATTTGCTCATTCAGTCACTAAAACCTCAGAGGATACAGACTGTCTTCATCTCAGATCTCCAACAGGAGTCGAATACGCTCTGATTTGTCACAGAGCAGGAATGTCACCCACCTGTTGGATACTGTTTCATAGCATTGCATTAGTATTAATCTGATTTCCGTTGTTGTAACCCCCCCCCAGATCGTACAAGAGAGGAGACTCGCTCAACCCCTGCCATGTGGGCTCTTTTGCCCCCGTCAGCAGCACCAATGACAGCGAGGTGTCCAGTGACGCCTTGACCGACGATGCCATGTCCGTGACTGACAGCAGTGTGTAAGTAAATAGTAACCAAACACGCGAGCGTGTGTGTGAGTGTGAGAGAAAATGTCATGTGTTTCAGCAATGTGAAATGAGGTGCTGTGGAAATCAAACAAAAAAAAAAAGAAGATTAAGTGACACCCTCCTTCAGCTGGCTGTTGGGAGTTGTAGCCAAGCTGGGAGAATGGTTTGCTGTAGTGGAAAATCTGGTGAATTGTGGTCCCTTGAAAACACTTACAGATTTACTGGAGCAGTCAGGCTGTGACAAGACCCATCCTTTTATTCCACAGCAACAACTTGTGTTTTTAATGTTATACTGTAAATGCAAAGCCACTTTTTGAGGAGTTGACACATGGGAATGAGTGTAGAGGCTTTACATTTTAGTTGGCGTGGATGCTGTTGGAAGATGGTTTCACAAAGCAGTGTAGGGTTTCAGCTAAATGGTCAGTCTGAGTAACAAATCATTTGCTTATTGCTTTTTACAGTTGGCTCATGAATGATTTACCTATACAGTGTTGGGAAATTGTAAAAATCCCAATCTCCAAGAGCTAAATGCTAAATGACTGGTCAATTATATGCTGATTAAATGCCCATGTAGTGACTAATCAAAGATCTGGCTCATCATGTCGGCACAAAAAAATAGTGTGTTATGTCTCTGTCCACATGTGGTTTGTGCTTATCTGTGTACGTGCCCAGGGCCTCGTTCTTCTAAAGGATTACTTGGCGTAATCACGTGTCTCTCAAGTGACCTGGTACTATGAAGTCATTGCATGGTGCACAGCTCAAGGCCAGGAGCGCTCAGGTCAGCTGGTTTTTGGACAGAAAGCAGCGAAATCTACAAGTTCTTCTTTACCTCATCTCACATGGGAGGCGTCAAACCCCCTATGTGAATGATGTCAGTGAAGCAGCGAGATTTACCATGACCAAGCTAAAGATACTTACAGACTGACACTGATGTTCAGTAAAATCCAATGGGCTGGGCTACACATAAATATGACAGCTATAAAGAGGGAGTCCTCTAGTCTGGCATATCTCTAGACAGCCCTGCTTCAAAGAGACCGGGGCCCATATAGTCCTATCCTATTCTACTGTACTTTGCCCAGTGCGGTGACAAAGCCCTGGACCCGGGGACACCACCCTCCCACCCCCACTTCAATTCCTGCCCCGCTCCGGCCTTGATCCGAATATCTGCCTCTTTTTAGGTCAGTTGAAAGGACCCATAAACATTTGAATCTCATTTACAGATAAAGAAAAGAATAGAAAAGGGAAAAAGCTACGGGGGGAGGAGGCGGTTGGGTGGGAAGAGAAAGAGAGCAGTCAAGAGAGACCACGTGGTCGGGACGGGCGGCCAGGCGGGGTGATTTTTTGCCTCAGCTATCATTCCCGACTATCCCTTCCCATGACGACTTTCGCCCGCTTGGGCGACCGCTGGGGAATGCCAGACCTGCCGCGCCACGCGCCAGCTTCCACCAACCCTCACAGCCCGTGACGACCGCCTCCGTATCCCAGCACTTACCAACCCAGCGTCCACCCTTTTCGAGGTCTCGCGCAGCAGCGCCACGGTCAGCCGCTCGAGGCCGCTGGCCCTGCCCGGACAGCGCGCCGCTCTGCCCCGCCTGCCCGTGCCAAATGAAGATTTTGGGAGGAGGCATTCGCGCGGGGTGGGGTGCGAGGGGGGGTCTGCATTATGCGCGCTGACACCGCCCGATGACTGTCGGCCCATTTGCAAAGCAAAAGCCCTCTCCGCCCCGTCCGTTAGAAACAGTGACTCCGCCAGTTAGGCCTAGGGTCACCCAGCCAAACTGCTGCTTTAGCATGGAGTACCAAGACCGACCTCGTTTGCTCAGCGCCTGGTCAAGATGCTCGGTTTGACAGCGCCCTGCAGCCCTCTCGCGCTTACCCGTTTGTTGTTTTGATTCAGTTTTTTGAAGCCCGAGTCAGCGCATTCCCCCCTGGGTCCCGTCGGAGTAGATCCCCTTGAACCAGGTGTAGCCTCCCCAACCCTTGCCGGTGCCCCGTTCGTCTGCAGGCAGGCGCGCATAAGCGTGCGTTCCTTGCGGGAGAACCGCCGTATAGTCATGGCCTTTTTTTTTAATGGTACGTAGCTAACGTGCCGGCTGTAACAGTGGTCCCAGGCTCACACCATCTAGACCGTCTAAGATCAGCCGGCGGACCGCAGTGTGTCGCCAATCGGCCTGCCCCGGACACGTCCACTTCTGGCTGGCAGTAGCAGCAGCAGCCCCCCCTCACCGCATCGTGCACCTGCCCGCCCCAAGCCCCTACGTCGTCCTCTCCTCTCGTCCATGCGCGGAGCTGCTGGTGGTGTGGTGCTGTGGGTGTGTGCGGTGTGGTTGTGCGCGATGCCGCAGTGCCCCTGACAAAGGAAATTGGACAGCAGCGCCGGGTCTCCCCAGATGGGCCGCCAGCTTTGGAGCCCGAGCTGAAATTGGACCAGTTGAAACAACAATCTGGCCTGGTTTTCCCCTACAATTTTCTTCTTATTCAGGCGGGCCAACACCCACGAAACCCCCAACACATTATCACATCACCTTGTTTTCCATATAGCCCAACATAGTAGGCATTTTCCGTGCACCCTCCGACCTCACCTCCCACTGTAATCCCACCTCGTCTCTCCCCCACTCCTGTTCCCCATCATATTACCACGGTCCAGCACTCCCCGGTACTCCGAGGTCCCTCAACGAAATATGCAACGGGACCTTTATGTAGCTCAAATAATTTTTCAGATACATATTTTTGGGGCGCTGCAGCATAATTGACGCGGCATGGATCTGTTATCCAACTGCTGGTGACGCTCGCTGAGTTATCTTTTTGGTTTTTTCTTCTCAGTCTGCATTAAATCTTGGGTTCTGCCGGCAAGGAGTCTTAAAAGGCAGCTACCATATGCACCAACACCTCACAACATTCCCTCTTACCCAGTTCTCCCCTTCCCTCCGCCCATCGCCCGACTCTCGCGTCTCCTCTCACCCGCGAGCCGCCACCACCCACTGCAATTTTTCTCAATAATCACGCTCTTAAGCTCTCGATTCTCAATCCTGCACCTTCCCCGACCCACCACTCCCCTTCTCCGCCCAGCCGTCACCCTCCCTATCCGTCATGCGCAACTCGTTGGTCTGTCTCGCACCTTCTCGAATCCTCCACAGGGGCGTCCACACCCTCCATCCCACACCCCCCGGAACCCCGGGCCTTCCCCACCCACCCACCGCCGCGCCCTTAACCACCCTTGGCCCTCCGTGCGGACACACCGCTCCCGCACCCGGCCTCGAACCAAGACCCGCCTCCCGCTCTATCTGTGATACTTATTCGCTTGTCTAAATGCGTGTCGGGTCTTTTGCGTTCTTTTAAAAATATCCACCAGATTTTTCTTGTAATAAGTGTTGATTGAGACTAAAAAGTAAATTTTGAGAGGTATATCACAACAGTTGGACCCTTCCTTCGTTTCTAGAATTCTCCCCTCTCACTCCGCCGCCGAACCCCCGGCCTTGCTCACGAACTCCAGGACCGGCGCATTGTGTACCACGTCTACGACACCTTGCCCCCCCCCGGACTCGCACTCGACGCCTGCCCCCGCCCCCCTCCTCTCTGATTTTCCAACCTCGCGCCCCCGGGACCCTCCCGACCAGCTCAAAGATGCTTCCGCTCGCCGCGCGCCCATCCGCTCTCGCCTCGCTTCACAGGGAAAACGGGAACCTTCGGGTGACCTTGCAGCCCGCGCCCCCCATCGCACCACCCCACCCCAACTCCTCGCTCCTCTCTGTCCCCCGCATCCCACTCCCCCCTAACCATCCCAAATACCCGCGGCGAAGTTCGGAAACATGGTCGACCACCTCGATCCTCTCCTCTCCAACCCACCCGCACCCCACTCCCAGCTTTCCGTTCATTTTTGCGCCTGCTTCGCCTCTTGCTATGCTGTCCCTTTTACCCTTCGTAAGACGCATCGGGCATAAGCACACAACGCCTATTACATCCGATCGACCACACAAACACGATCGACACTGCACGCGCACCCCACCAAGAAGGACACGATCGTCGGACACTCGCGACCCTCGACACGAGCACAGGCACCCGCCCCCCAGCCCCCACGAGCCGTACACCACACACTTCAGCCCAAACCACCCATAAGCCTCGCCCCCTTTCCAGCCCAAAACTGCGCCACCTCAACAGGCGCCCCACGCTTCTACCCACACCCCAGACATGCCCTCACCGAACCAGCTCCCCTCCCTCTCTACCCCTAACCTACTCTGCTTCCTTGCCCCTCCTCCCCCAGCCCCACTAGCGTACACAACTCAAGAGATCTCTGGAACTTCACACCCAGCCCCCCACAACCTTCCACTTCCACTGACGCTCCCCAGACCTATACCCAACCGGGTGCCCCATTGGTGCACACCGCGGCACCACACCAGCCAGACCCAACCGTGTCCCTTGACCCTGACGATCTGTTCTCATCGCCACATCTGCTTCGGCCATTCCACACCTCCACGAATCGAAACCCATCTACGTTCCCTTCTGAAGATAAGAGATGCCAGAAGCCTCACGCTGGCTCTGAACCTAAAACACTGTGTCGCTTCTGCACCTGACTTGTTGTTTCCTCTGCAAGATTTCCCACTCACGTGACAGGAAACCACCAAAAAAAAACTCCTCTGTACAAAACCCACCACACCCCGTTTGCAGCACCACGCAAAGAGGAATCACAACTGTTCGAAAAATAGGCGATCCACAACCATCCCCGAGCTCACCGCCCCACGGGACCCCCACCCCGTCACACACTGTTTCAAACTAGGGCTGCCCTTTGATCCATAGCCAGTGGTACGAATCACATAGTTGTACCCCTGCAGGCGACTCAGAACATCCGATACGTATATGCAAATGAACAGGTTCGGACAGTTTCAAGGCATCCAAGGATTCGCGCCAAATAAAGAGTGGTAGGAACCGAGCTGCCGCCCTTTTGCCGTCCCACCGACAGCCGTATTAACAACAACCAATGCGACGCCCCAGGCGGATCCTCACGCAAATCAATAAAAAAAGAATAAAAAGAATTAACACAAGATTCTGGGCACCTTCTCGACGGAATACTACTAAAACTCCAGTGCCGGCAAGCTGAGAGCCCAACCCCCCACCCCTTCTCGGGCATTCACCGCGAGGATATAAGGTTGGGGTACGGCTTCCCGTATATTCCCGCCACTTCTTAGCCGAAGCGGGTAAATTCCCGCCACGTTGTATACAATTGAAGTTCTCCAACTCTTCATCTCCACCTGCTCTTCCAAGCGTCCCATTGAATATCTCCCCACCGGATAATATGTGCCAGTATCATTTTACCCACCAAATCTATTGTTGCTTGACCAGACTTTGATTCCAAACAAGCAATTACCTCTTCCCCCAGGTGGCCTCTCAGGATGTCTATCAATAATTATACTTGTACTCTCGTGGCCTTCTCGAGTCTAGCGCGGACGTTGCCCTTACCAATCCAATAGATCGCTTCCCAAATGATTCCCATCTTATTTAGCGGGTTAAGTTTGGGTTACTGGCACTAGCAACAGTTTCTTTCTTGACCTACGAAGCACGCTCGATGATGTTGCGATAGCGTATGCAGACTTATATCCTTGGATCTGACAAGATTTCCCCTACCCCTTGTTCTGCGTCAGCTACTCAGCACAGCTGAGGAAGCCTGTTGCGATGCACAGTTCAGGCCTTTTTCAACCTTTCTTTACTTTCTTCCCTTGCATTCTCTCTACGTGAAAAAGAGCAGGAGCAGCCGCCCAATGTGGAGTTCACTGCGGTCTCCCTCTGCTCGGAGTTGGAGAGACGCAGGATGAGTATCTCAACTAACAACCTCAACAGGCCACTCGCTCAAGTGCAACTAGAAACTTTTATTGTGTTTGATGCTCCAATTGTCGTCTCAGAGAAATTCTGCTTTAATAAAAAAAACCCTGTTACAACATACTACAGTGTTAATATTATGAGGCTGAGCTTCCTTTTCATTGATGTTACTTAAGTTGTACTGTGATGATGATGATTGATCCACTTCAAAACAGAAAATTCAGGTCTATTTAACAAACCGCTGAAAAAGGTGATCCATCCTCTGAAATC
>NW_023339696.1:11266765-11272175 GCF_004916995.1 Morone saxatilis | reverse complement strand
TTTTTTTCCACAGCATCCCCCCCACCCCTACCCCCTACATATACACACACATACACCCAGCCTGTCCCCCCCCCCCTAAATGTGAGGGATCTTAGGGAAGAGTTTCAGTGTGTCATGTGAGCTCTCAGTGGGTCAGAGGGGAGCTGGTAGCTTAAGGCTTTAGAGAGGCTAACTTCAGGTTGAGAGAAGAACAGGAAAGGAGGTCCGAAACGGAGGGCAGGGGAGGAACATCTTTCAGAAGTAGTAATAACAGAAGCAGCTTAATAAAATAAACTCGACGTGACCCCCTTTTTTTCCCAACCTTATGAGGAAAGTGTTTCTTATATAAGGATCCACAGATTGTTTCTCGCCACTCTTCTCTCACTGTTCTCCTTTTGCTTTATTTTTTCTTCTATTCTTGTTTTTGTTTCCCGTCTGATTTTTGGCAATGGCTGCCATTCCCATGGTGCACCAGCCCTAGGCTCCATCAGACAGCGGCTCTTTTTCTCACTCTTTTCTCCCCTTCATCCCTACTACAAAGGGATGGGAGAAATACAAAAAAGAAGAAGAAAAATCAAGAAAGCCCCAGTGCAAAAATGCAAATAATTTAAGATGTGTGTGCGCACACACATTTCCCTACTGTCACCATACTGTAAGATGCCCAGTGTGTGACAAGGGGGGAAATAAATTACCTCAACCTGTCTGATCTCCCATCCTTTTTTGTCACCTTTATCTCTTTCCTCCAATCCTTCTCTCTTCATTTTCTCTTTCTCTGCCCTCCTGTGAGCACACATCTCTGCATCTCAACTTCTCCCATTTTTTTTTAATCCCTCATCCTTCCCTCCCTGGAGTTCTCTTCCACCCCCTGTCGATATGTGGCTTTTATTCCAAGATGTAAAGCCACTGCTTCCCATCTATCTATCCCTCCATCCCCCCCTCCACCACCCTATTCTCCCCCCACTGAGTGTTTGATATTTGACGAGGAAGCCTTTGAAGTGAGCTGACTTTAAAGAGGCCTGCTGATGATGACAGAGGGAACCAGCCAAGGCCTAGCCCAGCGTGACCATGCACCAGGCCTGCCACCCCTTGAAACATCCCTGTAGCCCTGGGTGCCCATGAGAGTGCCCTGATCAGTACCACCAATGAACAATGCGCAAATGTAGACAGATGAGGGGAGAGGAGTATGGATGTCTTTGTAGGAGTCGGGGAGGGTTGGGGCTCAGGCCGTGGAGGGATGACAGCGGCTAATGTATCTCCTTTTTCCCCAAAGCGTACTTGTCGTCCTCCCAAGGAGATGGTCCCAATGGAGCCGGCACTCTTTGCAGCCCAGCTCATCTCCCGCCTGGAGAGCCTGAAGAGAAAGCAGGACACCATCAACTCTCTGGAGGAGAGGCTGCAGCAGATTCAGGAGGTTTGTGTGCCACAGTTTTCTTTACTAGAAAAGTCAATGGTAAGGTTTTCTGTTATTCCTCAGTTAATGACTTTGTATGTTTTTACCAGGAGGAGGAAAGAGAAGACACAGAGATCATGGCAAGTGCCCCCCAGCTCTCCCCCCACCCCTTGACCCTCCCTGGCTCCACTGACGAGGACCCCCAGGCGATCCTGGACCATCACCTCTCCCGTGTCCTTAAGACCCCCGGCTGCCAGTCCCCCGCCGTCATCCGCCACTCACCTCGCTCCAGCTCCCCAGAGCACAAGCCCTTCGCGAGGGTAGGCTTTGGAATCAAGGCCCTGGTACGGACGGGGCCCTCCAGTTCCTCCATCTCCAGTCCTGACCAAGGGGCCATCACTCTGGCCTTGGGCCCCAGCAGGACCCTCGTAAGCAGGCAGAGCACCAAACACATCCACCACCACTACATCCACCATCACGCCAGTCCCAAGACCAAGGAGCAGATTGAAAGGGAGGCGGCCCTCAGGGTGCACGGCCTGTGCTCCAGCAGTGGCGAGTGCCAGCCCTGCCAGCCTTACCAGCGCAGCCGCAGCCTGGGCAGAGAGATGTGTGGGGCCATCTCAGCAGACAGCAGCGTGGGGTCAGTTCCAAGCTTGGAATGCATGTCCCGTTTATTTCCGGTTTCCTTGTGTTGATTACGTGAAAATAAACTATACTAATTCACCCTCTCTCTTCCTCGCAGGCGTTCCAGCTCTCTGTCCAGGCGTGTGTGTCGTTCAGGGGCTGAGGAAGGAGTAGCAGAGAGGTGTATGGAGGACTGTGGGCCCTTACAGCTGCCCAGTGACACGACAGACCCCACCCAGAATGTGTTGCAGTGGATCCTGGAAAGTAAACGGCAAGGCAGGCACAAGTCTCACAGGTGAGCAGGAGTGCCCACACAAGTTTAAAGTTTTATTTTAGTCTAAAATATTATATTTTACACCCCACCGTTACATGTTGTTAATGCATGTAGTCTTTTTTTTTTTCTTCCTTGCAGTAACCAGAGCACCAAGAAATCCTTTGGAAGCTCCTCTGCCCAGACGCACACGTGGGGTGGTGGTGGAAGCTGTGGCCACCTACGTAGCCACCAGCCAGCCCAGCCATTCATCCAGGACCCAGCCATGCCTCCCCTGCCCCCTCCCAACACTTTGGCCCAGCTGGAGGAGGCCTGCCGCAGACTGGAGGAGGTCTCCACCAAGACCACCAAGCAAAGGTACACAGAAACTAGAGAGTAGTTGTTGAATGTTGCTCTTTGCTTTGTACTGCTTCCTTGCTTGCTTATTTCTAGCCATCAAAGATTTGAAATATATTGATGTCTCCGAGGAAAATATCAGTGTGAGTCTTGGTAATAAAGTTTCTGTCGTATTTCTTCCCAGGCATTCAACGTCCAGTCTCCAGCAAGAGAAGAGCCACCTAGTGCCTGTCCAGGGTGAGGGCTCCGTCCCTCCGTCTCTAGCCAATCCCAGCCCTGCTGGCCTTCTCACAACCAGCCCCGGTCTCCAATCAGAAGAGTACGATGCCTCTAGTGTCCCGCCCTCCCTCTCCTCTCCTCCTCTCTGCTCCTCTTCCTCCTCCTCTCAGCCATAGCCTCCACCTTGCAGTGTACTTCTACCTTTTTAACTCTTCTTACTTGACACCCGCACTGCTCACTGCACATGTAGGGAAGACAGACGAGTAGTCATGTGCGAAAACCTACTCGAATCACACACATGTGCACACACCCACATACAGTCATTCAAAAGGGAAGGTGACCCCCTTTGCGAGGCTTATTTTAAGCTTCGCACACAGATGCCTGGCTCTGCCTCTGTTTGCATGAATCTTGTGTATTTGTGCTGTGTGTGGGGAGTGTGTAGTCACTGCACCACCTGACTGAGACATCCCTTTCATATATATGTATCATTTTTATTGGCTGTCCTTCAGTGAGCTGGCAGTCGGCTGGGGCGAGCAGAGCTTAGCAAAGAGAGAGCTCCTCTGAAGTGGGCCTACAAAGCCTTGGACATAGCTGAAGGGGAATTGATAATACTCTGCCCCTTCTCCGTGCACACACAACACACAAGTACACACTGATGCCACTGGGTCACTCGATCACTCACTAGTGTTAGTCTTCAGTCAGGGTGCTGTTACTGCATCTCTAGTCTGCACACTCTTGCTGAAATTAGCAGATTGTTGGTCGGAATCCCTTTTTTAGAAGCTTTGCTCTGTTTCTGATTTTCTCTTTTGATCATTATCTTAAGTACCGCAAGAGTGTCCGCTCCTTCTAACGCACCCTTTCTCTTTGTCTGCTTTCAGGATGAAGGAGTGTAAAAAGGGTGTAGGAAGCAACGGGGTGTGCAGTGGCGAGACAGTGGTCACGTATTTCTTCTGCGGTGAGGAAATCCCCTACCGGAGGACCATGAAGAGCCACAGTCTCACCCTGGGCCACTTCAAGGAGCAGCTCCGCAAGAAGGGCAACTACAGGTGTGTGTGTGTGTAACTGGAATACACAGAGTCAGTTAAGGTGTGCGTTAATTCGGTGATGTAATGGGACCTTTTGCCACCGGTGTGATATTGTTATTGCCAGCAATAAAACGCTATCAATTCACTGGCCTTGATGTTTGAGAGCAAAAGATGAATTAGTTGACCGTTT
Source organism: Morone saxatilis (assembly GCF_004916995.1). Classification (NCBI taxonomy): domain Eukaryota; kingdom Metazoa; phylum Chordata; class Actinopteri; family Moronidae; genus Morone; species Morone saxatilis. The sequence continues at coordinate 11,268,141 of NW_023339696.1, read as the reverse complement.
TTTGTGCATCAGCACAAAGCCCCCCCTTGTCGCCAGTGTACAGGTCGCAGTCTGAAAATTAAACTTTAAAAGAGTTTAGCTTTATAATACACTTAATTTTTTTAAAGTGGCAGTCACATGGGCAGGAAGCTGTGGACCGGAAGTGGAGTCATTTCCGATATCTCCAGTAATATGGGAGCTGTATGACTGATTTACAACGCCTGATCATGTGGGTTATCTCGGCATAACCTGGAGACATTGTAGGCGCCGTGAGCAATCAAAATTTGACGGGGCAAGACTAAAGGAAACCGCTAACTGACGCCAGAGAATCTATCGTTAGCTAGCTGAGCGGCTACAAGCTACAACGTCTAGTTCTAATTTATTTCTTTGATCTGTCTCCGCATTTATTAGTGCTTTATCCATGTGGAGCACTGTTATCAGTGTTTGTTTCTGTGTGTGTGTGTGCAGTCAGATTAAGGCCTCTGTTGTGTTTTGTGTGTGTGTGTGTGTTGAGGGGGGTGCAATGAAAAGGAAAGGACAAGAGTGAGGGAGGGTGGGTGGTGCAGGGGTTAGTGGAAGAGTTTGAACTGCAGCGATTTGGGTCCCATCTGGTATTGATTTCCATGCTAAGGCACACTTAATACACATGGCTTTGAAGCCCCGGCCCCTTTCATTTCAACCAACAAAGACTCACACAAATGGCCAGCGTGCAAATTCTTCACTGATGCTATCAGGGGCTCTTTTTTTTTCCTGCCCTGGTGTGTGTGTGTGTCTGTGTACACATGTGTGCACGCACGAATGTGCTTGCGTTGAACGCGCACAGTGTTTACACATGTTGTAATCATTTTATGGATATTTTTGAAAGGCAGATTGTTAAATGCCAGATTCGCTTGTTTGCTGTACTTCAGGGCCCCGACTGAGGCCGCACAGCTTCGGTGTGTGTTTGCAGAGAGAGATTTTACTGTGATTGGTCCTTTCCAGTGGGCATTAAAGGAAAAGATTAAACATTTATTGTTTAGGCTGCCATGGTCTCCAGGATAAGCATGGGTTGAGTCTTGTGTTAATAATTACAGGTATCAAACTATTTCTGGAGAATAAAGCGAAAGAACTGATAGTAACTTCTTCCTGTCCAGATGTGTGCAGCGTTTTTGGAACAACAAATGTGACAAGCACTTAGCTCCAAGTACTCCACATCTGTCTGTTTGCCCCCCCCCCCTTCTTTTCTCTCTGGCTCGCTGTCTCAGTTCCTGTGTCATACCATCCACATTTTTTGGAACGAGAGCTGCGCGGCGCTTTAATAGCAGCCAGAGAATGTGTGGAGTTGGGTCATTTCAACATGGCAGCGGTTCAACAAAGAACAGTACTGCTGGGCCCTGCCAGACGATATTGGTGCCAGA
>NW_023339696.1:11242472-11266571 GCF_004916995.1 Morone saxatilis | reverse complement strand
TTTTTTTTTTTCTTCTTCCTCCTCCAGATAGGGAAGGAAGAAGCAATTATTACATGTCTTTTGCTCTTTCATGTCTTCTTATTTGCCTACCTTGTCTTATTTACTCACAGGAGAGACCCCCTGTACTCCGTTTAGTTGAAGCCTTCCTGTATTTCAAATGGAGCTGCTTTTTATTAGTGACCACCCTCATGCTGATTGGCGCACGTGCACCCAGGCACCTTTGCAGGGATCTAATTGTTTTTATTTATTTATTTTTTTCAAAGACTATAGCTCTCTTTTTATAAGTATTGCATGTTCGACTTTGTCAGCCTCCCATCTCATTAAAAACAAAATGCTCACAAACATACCCACATTCCAGTCACCCCACACATGGAGCAAACCGAGGCATTTTTCCATTACATAGTTAATGAGTGTATTCTGAGGCCCCCCCCCCCCACCAAACCAACCAAGCCACCCCTGCTGGTTTCTCTTCCTCTAAAAATTGGGGGGTGGTTTGCATCTATTAATGGCAGGAAGCATGGCTGACGAGAAGCTCTATGTTTTATTTCATGTCACGCGCACTCACTTTGTCTGTATTATTGTTTTGTTTCTATCGGCTTGCTCCTATAGGCTTCATGCTGAGATCTCATTTGCTGTTCTATATGGGGATATAGGAAGGCGTGGTGTACTTGCTTTTCTCTCTCGAACCACTTTGTCTCTGCTCTTCCTTTGTTCCTGTAATAATTAAACCGGGATGATGGAGTCCGCGCGTGTTTCTCTAACGTGTGCGCGAGCGGTGTGTAGGAGTTGGGGTGGAAGGGGGTGTAATGACTAGGCTAGATCTGCAGGCACCAAAATTCCAGCCTTTGTTCAATAGGACCCCTTCATTTGCAACGCTGTGCCTAATTGGCCCTGTTAGCCAGGGCAAAAACTCAACAACAACATGATGGAGAAAAAGGAAATTGCAACAAGTTAAAAGAGACGAAGTGGACTGGAGGGAGGGTATGAAGAGTAGCGAGCCCTCTTATTTTTAGACCCATATGACGTTTTAGCAGCGGTTTCCACCCAACCCTGGAGAAGCCAGAGTCCTGTAGGTCTCCAGCAGGCTTGTGTTGATTGGTTTGTACTGAGTGGTCTTTTTCATGGATTCGGAAATGAGGCTTGAGTTTTAAAAAGGGTTGAACCAATAGGGGGTGGCAACCAAGCTGTTTGATTTTATGGTCTTTCTTTTGCCTTTTTTTTATACGCGTATCTTGAAACATGCTTGTTGTGTTAAAAAAAAGGCTTTTTGTTTTGGGTGTTAACTCTGGTCTCTTGTTGCAGGTACTACTTCAAAAAGGCCAGCGATGAGTTTGAAGTGCGTGCGCGGTGTTTAGAGGTGTCAGACGACGGCTCCTTTGCTCCCTTCACCTATGAGGGCAGATCCTGGGCAAGGTGGAGAGGATGGAGTGAGAACCTGCCCCCCCCGTGCTGTGGATTACTCTCCTACGGACCCTTCACACCTTTTTAATGGATGTACTCCTTCATACGCTCACAAACAAACACAAAAAATATGTGTCTTTTAAGCTAAGACTGTAGGACTGGAGATGTTGTTGAAGAAAAGGAGGAAGAAGAAGAAGAAGGTTTGGGCAGATTGGACCGGATGAAAGACGGAAAAAGGAAGGAGGACAAGTTATCGCTATTACAGGACTATCACGTGAACAGCCCGCCCTGAAGTGAAGAAAATAAAAGATTGTGTGTTGCTGGACTGAAACATCTCTTGTGTTTCCAGAAGAGAAAACAATAGAGACTCTAGGTGAAATGACCACTCCTCAAAGAAACGGGGGCAGCGGGTTTAAATCTGAGACTGACAAGCCTACCTGACCCTGTCTATGCTAGCGTCTGCCCACAGGCACTTGCTAGCACACCGCTAATATGTATATGCAGATATACATGTACTTTGCATTGTAATGTGATGCTCGTATTGCTGTGTAAAGATTTCTATAGCTATTTATTGGAAATATCCCTGCCCCAACCCTATTATTCCTCCATGGACAAGCTGCTTGGAGTTGGAGAAACTTCTCCAATTTTTCCACATCCGTGTTTTTTTTTTTGTTGTTTTTTTCCCCCTCCGTCTGAGCATCAGTTCTCAAGCAAAGGAAATGGGTTTTATTCATTTTCTGCCCCTCATATTGAACTGTAAACTCGACTCCTGTTCCTGGAGATTTAGTGGGACATCTCTGATCTCTTGGCTGGAGAGCTTACTGCTGAAGCTTTGAGAATGGCTCTCTGTCACTTAAAAAGTTTGATAATATATTTACTACTGCAGTGCTATTTGTGGCTGTGTCCCCATGTGCTCTGAAGGGCCCTGAGTGTACTATGAAAAAGGAGCAAAAATGCTATTAATGTTTAATTCCCTACTCTGGGACTCTGCCCAGCTAGCCTTGATTCTGTCGCGTCTTAGTGCCTTTGTTTCAGTGGCGCAGGCATCGCACAAATAGCCTACGTATTTACTAAGAGGAAACTGCCCTGAACAGGTCCTTGAGTCCCCAAAATGTGTTTACACCCATATTAATATTTACCAACAAAATGCTCTATAATGTGCTCCCCAACGTGCTTACCTATGTGATTGTGTGAGTGAGTTGCTTTTTGAGTAGGGTTACTCTGTGTGTATTTGAAGCCTGCACTATGAGCTGCAGATGATGATGATGATAATGATGATGGTGGTGATATACACTATGTCCATAGTGTTGTAATTGAGTACAGTACCTGTGCCTACATGGATTCTTGCCGTGTTTTACCCAATTTTCAGGGTCCTATTACTCCCTTGGTTTTTACAAGGGGCCTTATGTTGAAAAGATATTTTTATGCCTTTTAGTATCCGTTTCATCATGTTTATGTTTCATAATATTTTTCATGGCTTCCTTGGCTCCACTTGTAAACTGTAAATTATGCGTTCTATAGAGCTCAGTTGAAAAGATGCCTCGGTACTTTAATTATTGTAATTATGAAGAGATGTAGCCTTTATTAAAATGTTCTATTTTTCAAATTAGCAAATGGCTTCCTATGGTTTTGTGTGTGTCTTGCAATTGGGTCTTCTATGGATTTTCCTACCTCCTAATTGGTATATTGGTGTGTGTGTGTGTGTTTAGAACAGACTTTACCACACACACTCCCCGCTGTGAAGAGTGCAACTTGTTGGATCCAGTGAGAAATCTCCACCACATTTGCATCCATTATCAGCTCTTAATTTACTCCCTGTTGGAAATTAAAACATGCAGCATTAATTTGGCCACCAGAGCCTCTGTGTGTTCTAGTGTAAGGAAGAGAGGGAGAGTGTGTGTGTGTGTGTGTGTGTGTGTGTGTGTGTGTGTTTTCACATTTTACACATTTATTTACATGGTTAACCGTTTGGCCTCCTGTGGCACTTCATGAACTGTGTGTGAGTGTAATGTGGTCTTTTGCTCAGATGTAATTAGGGTCCCATTGAATAGATGATGAAAACAGACTGCTCAAGACAAACACAGGACATTTTATACTAAAAAGAATGTTATTTTGGAAGATACCTACATGATTTGTCTAATTTAAAGTTCAGATAAAGTTTGAAATATATCTTTGTGCAATATGAGGACTCACATTTAGAGTGTATTAGGAAAGCGTCTTTTAATGGCTTGTATGAGCAATGGTAGGAGAGAAAAAAACCCTGCATACATGTTCAAAAGGGCAACTGTTTTAAGACAGTTCAAATCTCAGGTATAAAGTGAGTTGTAGGTGTAACAAAAAGCTGCGAGTCATGTGAGTTATTGATCATTCAGAGTCTAGGTAAAACATTACATTTCTGTTATCAACAAATCCCACAAAGAGACTAACATTTCTTCCAACTGTAGATGTATGTAGTTTTTTTAAAAGGCTCATTAATTTCCTATGACAGCTGGACCCTGAGGTTTTTATTTCTTGGGGACTATTTTCAACTGTGGATTAATACACATTTGGTGCTAGTGAGTAGCAACGGTGTGGCTCTGTGCTTTGTAAGTTAATGGCACAAAGGAAGGCTTTGGTTACACAGGCAATACTTATTAAAGGGATCAGTTCCTTTTTAGTTTTGGTCTTTTTATTGGATTTGTTGACAATATGAAAAAAAAAAAAGTATAATATTGTCGTCATACTTTTAGAGCAAACACACATCATAAAATGAATCCTACCCAGCTTTTGTTAAGCTTTTCTCCTGCGGTATCAGCTGAGACCCCACATGTGTAAGATGTAAAGAAAGCTGGGATCATACATACACCAGATTACCTTACATGACGCCTTATTTAATTTAAATATGTAATAGCTTATAGCTTAACACACACGCACACCGATATCTACACACACATTTGCCACACCACGTTCCTCTGCCACCCTCTCTCCTTTTAAGTTTCATTGGCTAAGAGTGTTGCTTATGCTCCCTTTCATATTGAAAGGGCATCATGATATTGTTAAAATACCATTTTCAACCCTTTCATCAGGAAAGGTCAGTGCATACACTTGAAGGCCATCCTTTGGACTCTTTAGAACTAAGAGGCTCTCACTCAGCGGCGCTCCACTGTCAGAAGACCTTGTGAACCCATCTTTGTATAGAGGACTATTTTAGATGGGGTCATCTTTTTTGAAGAGCGCTCTGGGTTACGTAGGCTCTAGACTGCTATTCAAACATGCAGGTGCTTTTTGGGTGGGTATTAAGATTTCTGGGCTTTTTAGTGTTGCTAAAAACAAACTAACAAAGAGTTTTAAGTTTATTTGTGAATATTTTTCTCATATTTTATGATTATTTTGTGGGTCTGGTGCTCATTTTTGTGTTGAAGATCATCAATGACCCTTCAGACTTCAGCAAAAAAGTAAAAAAAGAAAACTTAACTAAATTAATCTGATAAAACAATCTTGACTCAAGATCCACTTACTAGCTTTTCCCAGAGCTTTAAACAGCATCTCATAGTCTTAATCAGCGTATCACAGAGTTTGCACATTTTTCACGGCCGCCTATTATCACATAACTGAAGTTAAATTCCTTTGACTTGTGATGAATGGCCAGCTAACATTATTAGGAAAATGCACCATGTGAGCACAATAATAAACAAAAAATATTAAAGGTGTTCTTCAGTGGTGCTTATTCCCAAACAAATACATAGACACATAAACACGTAAACCAAAGCCTTTTCAGCCATTGGAGGTTTGGGTCCATGGGACATATTTCCACATTGCTCATTGCTAATCCAGCCTCAATATAACGAGTCAACTGAGCAAACTCCATTCAATGATAAAAACCATGAGATGCCATTGAACGCACTGGGACCGAAGGTATCCATTGATTTACTTGTCGGGAAGTGGGCTAAATAACACTCCAAAGCTAAATATTGGTGAAGGAAAAACTGGCATGGCCATTTTCAGAGGAGTCTCTTGTAGTCAAAAGCAATGCATGCAGTATAAATGTGTTTTTTTTTTCACCTATAAATGGTGTATTTGAATCTATTTTAGCATACTGGGATCCCTAAACAGTATTGGGATTGCGTAAATTGAGTATTACTGGAAAGCTTAGACTCGTGTGGATTCAATGAGCCCAACTGTGTGATGATGTTTGTCCCCATACTAGCCACTTCATAGTAGTGACCTTATATAAACTACAGACTGAGACTTTCTGATGTATATTAACAACAAAGCACCATCCAAGTGCTGAAAAATCTTCTTCTCTAAATCTCCAGCTTTATGTCACATCCATACATTCCTGCCCTCAGGAGGCACTCATCGTATACAATAAGTACTGGCAGCTATCTGGGCCGCTGACTGTTCACCACTTTAGTAAATCAGCTGTGGTCGGTAATGAATTGGCACAACTTTGTGCCAACCTGTCACGTCGGCCCCCTCATGTCCACATCGCTGCCTGCTATTGTTTCCCCGATGATATCCAACGTCTGTTACCTGTCCCGCCCACATGAGGCGAGATCAAAGGCTCTGACTGTGAACAACGGCACACAGGAACAGGAAAACAGGAAGTGGAACCAGGATCACACAGATGCGCTTTGATTGGTGGAGGCAAGGCTTTGACGTCCATATGCAGTCATTAATGGGCTTGTGACTTTCCAAATGGGTTGCTGTAGTACAAAAGACGTGACCTTGACCACCTTCAAAGAAAATCCATTACAAAGCACCGGAGATGCCTTTTTCAGTAGGTTAAAAAAAACAACAATCTAAAATATGAAGGATCTTATTACAATAAAAAACATGGCAATATGGTTTTAAACACAGTGTAGGTTAATCTAGAGTCTAAAACATCAAACCAGAGCACAGCTGAGCAGAGAAGACATGGGAAAATACTCTGCTCACTGTCTGTCACCACGAACCTCAACCTCGTTTAAATACACTCCAATCATTCCACCATAGACGGATATGAGAGAATGAGACCCCCAATTTTGGGTGCTGAACCCCTTCATTTGGAACCTGGATCAGCCATGCGAGTTATTCCACACAGGCATCGACCCAGACAGCCATGGGACTGTGGTCAACCAGGGGGCCTCGTCTGGAACCTGGCCAGGCGCCACTGCGGTAGATGATCCCCTTACCATGTGACCAGTCACGTGACTTTATACTGCCTGATACTGCGCTTTAACCATTGACAGACTCCTGCGTCTTCAGTGTCAAGCAATGCCAAATTTGCTGACATGTTTAGATGACAGCTGCTTGGCCGAGAAGAACCACATATCCATCAAAAAGAAATGAGCAGGGTTAATATTGTTGCTTTAAGACTGTTTAAATTTGGTATAGGCCTAACTGAAAGAGAGGAATATAGGCATCGCTTGATATGCATTATAGGAGAGTGAAGTAATACCATTAAAGAAGATATCCTATGTCTATAAGCTTTGAACAATACATTGGATTGCTCTTGTTTTTGGAAGACAAGCGCCTGGTAACTTAATAACCAACATATGTGACCAAAACATTTGAAGGTTGAAACGAATCTTCCAAAGTAGGCTTTTTTCCCTCCGCAAACAGTACTGACAGAAAAGAAGGCTTTATATTTCCCTCCCAAATCACATGGCAAGTATCTGAAGAGATTATGTATCTCACAAATGCTTTTGGGAAATGAAGAAGACAGGGTTTGACGTTGAGGGACAGAAACCCAATCCGCCACCAGTATAGTGCTGCAGTATCGGATGCTGTGCTGCTAAAAGGGCACTGAGGACGTGAGGTATGATAGCTAGCCGGGTCCGCGCTGGGGGATTCTGTGTGCATCCTCCCTGCAGCTGTAGGAAAAGCATCTTTTGTAAAGAGAGTTAGCACCATTGTCCTCGCTCTGTGTTTACGTTTGTCTTGAATTTCACCTATTGCACAGCGCAGCCCCACCAAGCCACAAGATAGGCATTGTTCTGGGCCCGTGCAGGAATGGTAGCCTGCAGTCACCTTCTTTCTGACTGTCGCCATTGTCCCACCACCAACCCCCCAAACTTCTTTGTCTTTGCTCCCCACCACAGACAGCTCAGATTGTTGCCTGATGTTGCTTCCTCCTCGTCCCATTGTTTCCACGTCTCCTCTTATGTATGACTTTTCTCCCTCCTTGTAGGTCGATGTGTGTGTGTGTCGGTTGGCTGAGTGGTTGGAGGGGATGGGAGCGTGGGGTTGGGGGTTGGAGGGGGGTTAGGGTACACAGAGTGCATGTGAAGTTTTATGGCTAACCACATGTGTTTTTGAATCTTTGAGCTTCCACGTTTTTTCCCAGGGTGAGCGGCTGGGGAGAGTCTGTAGCATGAGGATGGGGCGGAGAGAGGGAAGTTGGGGTATGAGAGAGAGAGAGAATTAAAGAACCAGGACTGGGACATGTGGTTCTTGTTTGGGGCGCTGCATGCAGAGATGGTGGGTCTGGCTTCTCTTTGCTCCAACCTGCATCTACAAACTAAACATCCCACTAATTATTAAACAATATGGATGCTCTCGAGGCCTGCCGATAAACACAGCAGGATCACAACAAATCAGCCTCTTTATTTTCAAATCAGAGAGCTTTTTTTCTTCACTGAAGTACAGACGCACATTCTCATATTACAAATCTATCATATTTCCTTTGTAATGTTCTACAGTACATCTCCTATGTCCTAGATCAGGTTTCTTGTTGGATGTAACTGTGTGGGAGCATATTAGCATGATGCCTCGGGGCTCTGTGAATTCACTACAGTATGTAGTAAAGTTAGACTGTGAACCACGTGAACACCACAGCCCCCCCTTCAGCCTGTTGGATACAAGCAACACCCACATCATTCCAAAGCCCTCTGGGTAATGAGCTGTTTTACATGTTCACACCCCCCCGAAAACACTAAAAGGCCACAGAGCAAGGGCAATGATTTAATGTGATAAAATCTTTGGCAAAATTATCCCAAACAAAGAATACATTAAAAAGTACTTTATAGGATAGATCATCAGGTTTATTTTGTAGTGTAGTATAGTATAGTTTGTAGTTTCTCTATAGTTTCCTAGGAAGTTAGTTGGAAAATAAATAAATAAAATTATGTAATTTGGTGGAAAAAGGGAAAATGCAGACAGTGGTACACTTCCAATTAATCAACTATTATAAATAGCAAGTGTAACCTGGGGAGCCTTTTGGGCAGAGTACAGTAGGTAAACTGAACGCCATTATCGCTAAGTTACCATTATATCTTTATTCACTATATTCCTCTTAGCTGCACTGTTCATTTAATTTATCATCTTTAATTGTTGCTCAACGATAACTTGAGGATATTACAACATATCAAATTAGCTGTAGAACTGGTTCACAAACATGTGACATCTTTAAAATATTTGAACACTTTCCTGCCAATTATTAGAAAAAGAATGAGTTGATAATCAAAGAATCACTGTTTTTATATTTGACAAAAACATCCTAGCTCAAGGTCCACTCTGCTTTTAATCACATCTCACGGTCTGGCTCAATGAATGAGTATAATGTCACCAGCACCCCACTATGTTCATTGGAAAACTCTGGAGAAAAACTAGTAAGTGGACTAGTAAAACATACATAATACATTTGTTTTGTAATAAATTATTACATATTGTGGTGGTTATTACAAAATTTCACACATTTTTATGATGACAATATAATAATATCTACATCTGTACATTTTTAATTAATTTTAATTAAACTTACCCAAATATTAAATCTGTTGTATGACCTGTAGTGGTGCTATAGTTGACTCTTGCGTCTAAAAAGCCACATAAACAAGATCAACTTGTTATCATTTTACAAATAAAGAGCTCCCCTAAAAGACCATCAAAAAGCTTCAGCTCATTCAAAATGTAGTTCATTAAAAAAGGGCAACTCCCACATTTTTATTACATATTGGGTTCAGACTGCTTATTACAAAATGTGTCAGATTATTACATAATGCAGTGTGTGCACCACAAGAAAAATGAAAGGCAATGAAACATGAACAGCACAACAAGAAGAAAAACATAAATAGGACAACAGAACAACATAATTTAAACATTAATAGATAAACTTTATAACCAACATGAGTCAAGTTGAAACATTTTGGAATCTGTAGTCTTGATATGAAACACTGGCTAAAACAGGAGAGGAGAGTTACAAAATTCCCAATTTCCTTAAAAACTACTATTTCTCTTGAGCTGTAAAACCCCTTAAGAACACACCATAAGAACTTAATCCTGTATCCAGTGATTAAACAACAGCTGAAAAAGATCCATGCTGGTAAGCTTTTGAAGATGGAGAAGGCCGTGGTCAAAATCATTACTTGATTACCACATGGCCTTACACAATCATCACTGCTGGTTATTTGGCTCATTACATTACAGTTCTACATCATCCTGGACTCCCCTTCAGTGATGTAATCTCTCCGTCCTTTGCCTCTACCTTGTTGGAAAGAAAAAAGAGAAGAAAGGGAGGAAGGAGAAAGAAAAGAGCCAAGGAGGGAGGTGAACTGCGAGCCGAGGGTCCTCACTCCTGCTGGTCTGCCTGGGAAAGGAACAGACCTGGCTTCACATCACACACAGCCTGCATCGGCATACGTGTGAGCATGCATGTGAACACATTTGCTTGCAGGGGAGTGCGTATACTTGTGCGTGACTGGGAGAACGCACAAAGAGGGGAGAATTGTTTCAAAGCAGAGAATTAGAAAGGATAACAGGCAATGTGCACAGAGGCAGGGAAAAATGGAGAGGATGTGTGGGAAGAAAAAAAACCTTCATAATTGTGATGAAAGAAGTCATGAGGAGTGTGACTGCGGATGAAGGCTCCACAGGTGCAGGAGGGAAAAAGCAACAGGGGGTAATCGATTACATTTGGATTTCTACACACAAAAAATCTTGGGTGTCTGCTGAACAAAACTTTTCAGGGGCAAAGAGGGCAGGGGTAGTCATCAGAAGGAGGAATGAGGGAGGGGGAGGGAGGAGAAGGCTGTGATCCAGATGAAAAGCAAAAAAATGCCAAATGTGGAAAAAGTGCTGGAGTGCTTGCGCGTCCCTGGCTGGGCGTGGGTCAGAGCTGAAGTAAACAAACCCACAGCTTAGCAGCGCGTTTGATCTGTTCAACTGCAAAACACTGAGTGGAGTAAACAGAAAAATTAGACTGGGTCAGCTACAGAGGAGGGCTGAGGAGGGGTGTATTAGTGTGTGTGTGTGTTTGGTAGTGGGTAGGGGGCACACACACACACACACCAAAACAAGTTAGCTATTCCAACCCAAAAGCAAACGAACGAGGGTTCTCACCCTGCTCTGTGATGACCACTTTTCAACACCTCAAACTCAGCCTGTCGTCGCTTATTTTGAGTTTCAATGAAATACGGCGCCGTCCAACAAAGTGGGCTTCTGAGTTAGACAAGAAGGTTATTCTACCAGGGGAATTAAATGATTCCTATAAATGTCTTCTATAATCTGTTTATGGTGGAAAAATAACAGCATTAGTCATTTGTTCAAACATCTTACAATGAGCTTTATGTTACCAATGCAAAAAGTCTTGAGGAGGAGATCAAGGTTAATGGATGCGCATACAAAGTGTCCAAAGGTGTCAGTACGCTTTACCCAGAGTGTCTGTCAGATGGTTGAAGAGAGTCTGAAATACTCTCCCCCCACACCTTTCCAATGTCTGGGGAGTCCAACAACTTTTTCCGAAGAACACAATCCGACAAGTGTGCCCACTCGTCACAGCAACTAGCAAGGTGTGGAGAGGTAGGAAAGCAGGGCAGGGTTTGAACCTCTCTTTTCTACTGCTGTCACTGTTCATGTGTAAAAGCAACTGAAATACCACAAATGCCTTTGGATAGACGCCGTCCGAAAGTGTGTGCTGTTATCCCCGTTTGTATGAGTCATCTTGTCCCACCCTTCTCTCTGACGACTGGCTTTTCACCCCGACTTCGATTGGCCACTTGACACAGTTGTAAACTTGTTCGTTTTGAGCATGACCCAGCCTTTAGGAATGTGCGTCTCATCCATAGACTGTGAGTTCACCTCCTAACAACAGTCAACTTTGGGCTCTTTCGGTAAGTTTTCAGCCTCATTCTGATCAGAGAGTGGTACAGTGAGAGTCATTCACCTGTGCTCCAGATACAGACTTGGTGACTTGGTGAATTGCGGGCTAGTTCATTCAAAAGATGCATTTGTACTGACTGCTCTCTGCAATCTATGCTGCATCTTTACGGTGGAGCAGTTACTATTCCAGCAGGGTTATAGAAAATTAGAGGAAGCCAAATTTGATGCTAGTTGCTTTTGAGAAATATAGGTGCTGAGAGTTTCTACAGCAGCCCAGAATGGACAAACCCTGACAAAACACTGGCTCTTCACACTCAAAGTGAGTTACTTACAATCTGCAACTACACCGCTTAATGCCACTTTTCTTCCTACTAATTGTTACCAAAATGCTTATTCACAGCAAACATTTTGATGTGGAAAATGCTAATGTAAAATCAAGTGTTACCAGTGATACAATCAAGGTTCGGTTAAGGCCTTGCTACACTAAATGGAACAGAGCCTTAATTAGTTATGAGAAAAGGTCTATTGGCACCAACACAGACAAACAACCTCTTTGTAGTTTTGGTTTGAAGACTTTTTAGTATATGACTGAAACAACAAATCAAGGTTTTGATGATCGCATCATATCGGAGCGATGAAGCAAATGTTGAAGAGAAGAAATCCTTCGTTAACACATTCATTGGTTAGACGTTCTGTAAAGATAATTTATTATTTTTGCTTTGGTGATTACAAGGATTATTTTCACAATAATTTTAAATATGATACCCTCAAGATAAAAGCTGATCTGCAGAACCTGTCAAAGGCAGAATGCTCCGTTTATCGGCCCGTTGACACTGAACATCAGAGGCACGCCGTTACTTTGGTGGACCTTGGCTACCTTTGAACACTCGTTACTTGGCTGAAAAAGAAGCACGTCAGGCGGAAGAATCTTAACGACACGCCTTTGCCTGTTTTTCCAGCCTTGAAGAAGTTAAAATTAGTCTTTTAAAAGACAGAATTCAAAGCTGGGAGCATGAAAGGGGTGGCAGAATGAAATGTCGGCACTGCAGTGTTAAAAGGGAGATGGGAGATGAGAGATCCTAGTGTCTGACTTTGGTGTGACTTCAAAAGGCTGTGTTTAAAGCGGCAGGCCTTAATGCTGGCCTGATAGCAGAACTGTCATGTCTGTGTGACCTCCCACAGCTGTCCAGCCAGGAACACAGGACTCATGCCATGTGTGTGTGTGTGTATGTGTGTGTGTGTGTTTGGTGATGTCTTAATGTGTGCGTATGAACTTGTTTGCTTTTTGTATATTTGTGTGTCAGCACTCTTGTGGCTCTTGCTGTGTGTCTTGATGTGATTGTCTGTGTGCCCTTTAATGTTTGTGTTTTGATGTCGGTGTGTTTGCCTGAGCCGTGACTTTGCGCGCGTGTGTGTGTCTGTGTGTGCACAGAGGTTGAAGATCTAAGCCGGTGTCTGCCCTCTCTCCCTATGCACAGGGGCCTTTTTTCCTTCTTGTTAAGATTCAAACGCTGATAGGCTTTGAACTGCAGCTGTAGACTCTGCAGTCATTTCACCACTTTAGCTCAACTAGCTAAAGTTGCCCTTGCACTGCCTGTCGCCCTATCGCTGCTGCCATTACAAACCATCACACCAGCCACATTAACTGCATAGCAGCGGGCGAAGGCGTGCAGCGCCGTTTATTAAAGCAGGGATTTGCCTTTGATGTGGCAAAACAGACAACTGGTCTGAACATGATGTCGCTCGGCTCAACTTTTTCCCTTAGGAGAAAGACAGTTGATCTAATGTTTGGCATGTAAACAACTCCCAGAATGGATTGAGAAAAGGAATTTTCATTTAAAAACTCTCAGCTAGAAGTATGGCTCTATGAGTGGCAATGTAGCTCAATGCACCTCGTAGGTCCAGACTGAAATCTCAACAACCATCGGATGGGTTTCCTTGAAATTTTGCACAACTATTAATGGTCTCAGAGGATGAATCCAACTAAATTTAGTAGGTCTTCCCCTTTAGCACCACCATGAGGTTGCGGTGCGCTGACCAGATGTCCCGGTTTGTCCCACTTTCAAGCTGGGTGACTAGTTGTTCTGTCCCACTCATTATTACCGAACCCAATATAAAAACAATGCACCACACATCTGAATTAACCACTGATTTGTCTGTGTGTGTTAATCAATCAGTGTGTTGTTGAGTCAGAGGCAAGCGTCACAGGCTACGAGGCAGCAATGAAAATGCTGCATGCATGGTTTCTATGGTGTTGAAAAGTGCATTCAGTTGTTATACTAACTGTACTCTACCACATTCTTATTTAAACGCCTATAGTGCGTGCATAAGTGTGTGCATAAACATGTGGTACATAGAAGTGTCCTAGTTTGGGGGTTTAAAAATTTGGCCAACCTACGTTTTTTAGTGATGTGACTCAGCAACTATTGGCTGAATTTCCATGCGGTTTGGTACACACATTCTTTGGTGATGCCGCCGACGCCACCAGCAGGTCGCTTTATGACTAAATGGCTGCAAATCCATTGACATTGGCATCAACCTCTGCCTAAGTAGAAAATGCTAGCGTGCTAACAATATTTCTTAGATCAGCATTGTAATTGTGAGCATGTCAGCATGCTGGTGTTATCATTTAACACCTTGTGCCTACAGTCTCGCAGAGCTGCTAGCATCGCTGTAAATCTCTACGCAGCATCTTTGATTTCTCACACTGATTGAACACAAACATTGCTTGTAATTACCATCATGGATTCCTGGCAGATTAATGGGTCTGTTTTTTTTAAGTGTTATCATCTTGCACAGGCTTGTGAGTTTATTTTTTTCTCTCTTTCTGTCCCTCGTGTTCCTTTTGGATGCGTCTCTCCTTATCTGTTGGAGCTAGCAGGCGAGAAAAGGCTGAGCGGTCTCTTTCCTGCTCTTTAAAGTCCAACAGGCAGGATACTGCTGAGAGCTGCCTCTTTTCTCCTGCACTTGTTTGTTCTCATTTCATCTCTCCCTATCTTCTCTCAGGAGAGAGTGCAGACCAGCGCAGATGTTGTGAAAAGACCACAACATACACACAGCTTTAACACACCTTCATGTCCTTTGCACCTTTCTGTTCCGCTTACAGAGTGGAGCCCATCAGGGAACCTTTCTCTGCATATGCATCCTGCCATGTCCATATCCTTGATTTCTGTTTTGAACTGGGCTGAAGAGAGGCCCTGTGTGTGCCTATCAGTTGATCAAATAAAAAGTTTCCAGTGGTCACCTCCCGGCTCCTGACTGTGTGTCCGCTCGGCTGACAGCGGGAGAGCGAGGGAAACATCAGGAGACGCTCCTGTCACACCCCGATCTCTGCTTTGATGAGTCACATCAAACGATGTCCATATCTAGACGTCATCCTCAAAGGAAAAACTGGGGGTGGTGTGTGTGTGTGTTTGTGTGGGGAAGATACACTAAAAAGCGGGAAAAAAAAGAAATGAAAAACAGCTCATAAAGACATATAAACAGCCTTCTTTGTTTTACTGGGCTGAGCTGTTGATAAGGTTTACTTATTTAAAAGTGCCAGATGCGAGGATTGCAGTTAACTTTAAAGTTCAGCGTGTTCGGGATTGTGTGTTTTGTCGAGATGCAAGTTGCCAGGCAGAGATAATAGACTTCTAAAGGGATATTAAATCTTGGAAGTCTCTCGCCGGGCTATTCACGGGCAGAGATTTAGCTGCTATCCCCACTTTTGTGGCAAATTTGCATCTCAGGCTTTGGAGCAACTGTTTCTGCAGTTTAGGGTTTATTCCAAGCTGTCTTGGGCTTGCAAGGAGTCTGTGATGATAGCGCACCACAGAGAGCGAAAAAGGAAACATCAAAGACTGATAGACTGATGATGTTACCTAACTGGATTTGAATTTGATCCACTATTCCTCTTATTCATATTCTAGTTCCTGTTTCCTTGTAGCTGCAGCCGTTCTGATCAGTTTTGTGGCTTTTGTTGATGATGTTTTACTTCTTATCTTATTTTCCTCCATTGTTTTGTCCTCTGGCTCTTCTCTTGGCATCGCGTTGAAGCTACAGCTGCCAATAAATAGGCTTTTTCCTGTGATGAACATTTAATGTGCTTGTCACATGGCACAAATGACATATGTTTGCCCCCGTTGCTGCTTTCTCAGTATTCTGCCAGAGAGAAGGTAGGAGGAATGAATTTATTCATCATTTCCTAGAGGTTTCTGGTGTCTCAAGCTAATGAACAAAATACAGTTAGGTGTTGCAAGTGTTTTGAGGTTGTTTTTGTGTGTGCTGCTCAGTTTTTGAACATATATCCTCCACTCAAGGCGATATGGCACTTCTTTCTTCCTCAGTGTCTTTTTTATTTTGCTGCTGATTTTTTTCTCTTTTCTGCTAGGCTTTTCTTAAAAACTCCAGCCTTTCATGCTTATTGTGCCCAAAGAATGGAGTGGCAGGTGTTTGTTTTATACAGAAAAACTGGGTTAAAGAGTTAAGTGCGCGCAGATCAGGCAATCTCACCCACCGTCTTTTTGTTAAAACCTTTCTGAAGGCCACTTGGAGGTCTCAGTTTAATTGAACATGGAGCACTTTCTTAAACAAAATGGGCCTCATCCTGCCTTTACGTCTGCTACAGACTTTAATAGGATGGTTCCAAGGAAGAGAGGAGGCGGAGAAGACAAGCTTTATGTCTTTATTAATCTCTTTCAGGGCCAGGAATAGAGAGGGAGGTGTGTGTTGAAGATCTTCTTTAAAAGATGCCACCACTGGTGCACAGCTTTTAAAAGAAGAGTACTGTGTGAGTTTTGACAAGTAGTTAAAGTATATATTCATGTGCCCGGCTGCGTGCATGTATGTAGTTTTCTGGTACTGGCCTCCATTTGTGCCACCCTCCTGTCTTCGCTCTGTGCTGTTGTGATGAAAGTGATCAGGCATCCTGCGCCAGCACGGGGCCCGGCGCGCTCATTAAAAATGCTAATGTCTCCTGCCGGGTCTTTGATGCGGGACCCAGGCACACAAAGCCAGCCAAGGTTACCAAGGGCCTGTGTAATCCTTTATTTGGGGCCGACGCAGGGAGACACCCAGCTGAGAGCCCTGACAGTCACAATCAATCATGTCAGGGATGCGTCACACAGGTCTGCTGACCCCCTACAGCACGCTCTGCTTTAATTAGCTAACGTAGGAGAGTGTATACTTCACACACACACTGCATTCTCCGACTTCTCGAGCGGCTTCAAATAGGCATCAAGCTGTGGCTCTCTCAAGCTGTCTAATGTGTGTGACTTAATTACTTGAACATACATGTTCAGTGTGTGTGCAGATTTGTATAGTGTGTATGTGCAAATGGACGTGAGTGTGTGTGTGACAGAGAGAGAGAGCAGAAGTCTGCCATGATCTTTTCTTGCGAGCTTCTGATCACTTTTCTTTCTCCTGACAGCAAAGCGGTGGCGCTTAAAAGAAAGAGAGAACAACAAGGATGGAAAGAGAGAGAGAGAGTGTGAGAGAGAAAAAGATTAAGAAAGAGGAGGAAAAGTGTGTGTGTGTGTGTATGTATGTATGTGTGTGGAGGGGGTGGGGGAGAGCAGAGGATTGAGATGGGGGTTGTTTTGAAGTTTGCTTGACATCATGTTAACAAAGCTCGTCTAAACCCTCAATGGAAGGCTGGGCAAGAGCTGTGATGATGGTGTGTGTGTGTGTGTGTTTGGGACACACACTAATGTCTCGTCTGACTCCAAACAACACAACAGAAAGCTACGGCTGCCTACCAACGTTCACCTCCACAAATATTTGGCTTTCAGCACAGCATCACGCTTCAATCACACCTGATTGAACAGAATAATGCTGCTGTAAAATAACTTTAATATAAAACAAATGTCTTATTTCAGATTATTGATTCCTGAGGACACTGATGTCATAGTATTGTTTCTGGGAATTTACATATTTTGACGAGTTCATGTTCTACATTTACAGACGTATTACTCATTGTGGGGTTTCAAAGCTGATTCTTTCCAGCTGTTAAAGGTAAAAAAAAAGATAGGTTAGATGAAAAGGAATTTCTCCACCAGAATTATTTTCCTGACAGTCTGGAAAATTCTTCAAAACAGCAGTAACAATGTTTTTTTATCATCCAGAATTTAGAAAACTATTTCTGTCTACAATATCTGGCAATTACGGTATGGTTAAGGTTAGGAACACATTAACTGTTGATTGTGTCTATTGCAATAAAGTCTGGTGCGCTACTCGCCCATTTACCTACCCCAAATTCACGCCCTACCTTACGGTTTGTTACATATTGTAAGGCAATGATTCCCACCCTGGGGTTGGAGCCCTCACAAGGGGTCCCAAGTCGATTAACAGGATAAGAAAACAGAAAAAACCTATTTCTGCGAGACAAAATTGTGTTACTTTTCTCAGACTTGCCTCTGATCTTTGCTTATATTGCTTGTCAATGAAAAATACTCTTTGGTTGGAGTGGTCACAAATGATAGACACAGGGACTGTGGCAAAAAATTACAGAAAACAATGGCATTTAGGATGCTATACTTCCTGCATTAGCTGTCATAAATGCTGTGCTACCAAATCGTCCAATATAAACATAATAATAATATTAATAATAATTTCAGGGGAAAAAATGTCTAAAAAATATAATACCAGCTAAATCAACAATATAATGGGAAAAATATTACGTTTTTTTTGCTTGCGGACGTGGGGATGCACTGGGGGAAATTGGACTAATGATGTCAGTATTTTAAAATCCTGCATCCTGCTAATAAAAGCTGTGACACTGTGAACAGGGAAGGCTGATATCATTTCACTTATCTGTTCATATTGGTTACATAGTATCTGCACAGTTAAACACAGCACGCAGTTTGAATACTATCTGCAGTTTTATGTAGTGTATTTACATACTTTAAGTGGCTGATATTTGAATTCAGTGCAGGCAGGCTGATGTAGAGCTTCCCTCAGGAGCAGAGTTACTTTGCTCTTTGTAACAAACTTCTGAATCCGCTGCACACACACAGTAGGCTCGACTCCAAACAATACCTGAGCATACCTTCTTTTCCTGCTGTCACGCTCCTGCTTTTATTTTGTATATTCTTGGCTTCCCCAGCCCTGAGCGCTTGGCACAAAGCTTCTGTGTGGCCTCATCATCATCCACTGTACTCAAAAATAGAGTGTTGCTCTCACTTCATAGCGGGGCAGACTCTTGTTTGCTCTGAGTCCTGACAGCGGAGCAGTGTGGTTGGAAGATTTCTCAAAGGAGGCAGTGCAGACCAAGTGTGTGTGCACGCGTCTGTGTGTGTGTGTGGTTTTTTTTCAGCCTTGATGAGAGCAGGTGCCTGCCGGAATGAATGTGATTCATTTCTGGGAGGGAGCACGGAGGCGATCAGTTCGTCATGAAACAACCTGTTACATCTCTTCCTCCACCTCCTCCTCCATCTCCTCCTTCACTTTTTCTGGTGCCACATGTCAAGAGGAGGCAAGAATGCAGGGAAGGGGAAACAACAACAGAGAATGTCCTTCTCCCTGGAGCTATCTGGCAGGTTGGATTACAAACTGAACACACACAAATGTGTGCGTGCACACACACACACACACAACTCTTTGTAGTGAATCTACCTCTTGTCTCACCTTTGCCCATTCCTGGTGGCTGACATGTGAGAATACACTGGCTCGAGGGCCTGGTTCAGGTTGGGGCTTGGCACAACCTCCACCAAAAATCTACAAATTCGTAATGCCTTTAAGGAAGCATACATTCTGCTCTCAGCTTTCTAAACCGTTGATGGAGGTGAGACAGATGAAGTGTATAACAACTGATCACAGCAGCAGTGGATGCAGAAAAGCAGGCAGCCAAATAGACAAAAAGAGGAGCCGGGCAGCGTGTCAGTCAGTCGGCTGATCAGTCAGACAGCCAGACAAACATTTAGTCAGGCTGTCAGTCAACCAGCCAGTCAGCCAGCAAACCAGACACTCTGACTGGAAAACATAGAATTAAAAAGACAAGCAAAACCAGAGCGAGTGTCCGATGGCGGCTCCAACTTTGAGATGTCAAAGGAAGCGACACTCTGTCACCCAACACTTTAATTACCTGTGTATGTGTGTGTATGTGTGTGTGTGTGTGTGCTTGTGTCGGTGTGTCTTGCAGTAGTGCCAGACCTGTTTGGCCAGATAGGATGACTGTCACCTCTCATCTTCTCAAATTAGTCCCCCTCGCCTCCTCCTCCTCCCCCCCACCACCACCACCTTCTCCTTTGGGCCAGTCCATACTAAGTTTCAGCAGCACACTTTTCAACACACTCAGGTGTAGCTTACACAGAGATATTTGGCCCTGATTTTTCTCTGCAGGATTGTAAACATATCCTCTTTATCTTTTTAATCTCGTCCTCAGACCTGTTTTCATGCTTCTTATCTCACAACGCATGCTTACAGTCCAGTAGCCTATTTGTTGTTTTTAAAGGCTTGTCTTGGTTTTAAAGGAAAGGGTTGTACACCTTCTGTATTTGTACTTTCAGCAGACACAGATACGTGACGGACACAACTCTGGCAGATTTCACTACATCTTCATTGGGGATTGTCAACACATCAAAATCACATTTTAGAATGGAACACATCACAATGAAAACGTGGAGAAGTATACATTTTTGACTGCCAAAATTATCCCAAATTAAATAAAGGGCCATCAATTTCCAAAGCACCTCTTCATGTGCCTCTCCCTAGCCAATAGGAAGTAATTTGCTTTTATTTCTATGATTTGTTGCTGCATATCTATGGCACAGTGTTGCACAATTCTTCAAATGTAATGCCAACAGTTTTACAGTTCAATGCCAATGCTTTTTTAAGGTTAGGGAAAGACTTTACTCTTGGCAAATAAACAACAGTTTTATGGTTAAGCCAAAATCTATTATAGGCAATTGGTATTCCTGTAAATAAGATGCCCTGTGTTACATTTCCTTCCTCTGCACTGAGGAAATCCCTATGGACTGAAACATTTGCACTCCTCTCTTTCTGTACTTTTCTGCACAGATAAATGTTGTGCAAGTTCACTCAAAGTTCAGTTCACACAGATTAAAAGGATCAGGTTGACGTTCATAGTACACAATTTTGAATTTTTTGTTCACAGTTCAAATGATCTTCTTTACTGAATGCTGTGAGTTTGACTTGGGTGGAGAAATGTAACGCTGTAGGTTCCTGGTCTTACCGTTCTTGGGATGATACATTCATTCAGTCCACATGAAATGGAAATCAGAGTGCTTTGCACTATTGCATTTCATGTAAAAACAGACAGCTATGGAGGGACTTGTCGCGCTAGCCAATAGCGCTGTGTGTTAAGTCCTACCACTCAAGCAGCTGTAGTGCCTTATTAACTGACTCTGCCAGGACTAGGAGACCCCCACGAACAGCACAGCCAGACTGGGACTGAATACAGCATCTGATGCTGACAGTTTCACAACAGGGAATAAAATACTTCTTAAAGTGCTTCTTTTAGCAACAAGTCCATCTGGAAACTCCGTAAATTACCTCGGCACCACTGTTGTCAAACAGGCCTCTGTCTCGGAAATTGTGTTCACTTGGAGGCTGCTGAGCCCCGTTCAGTTGCATGATAACGGCAGCTATAGAAGCAGTTATTTCACTATTACCCAAAAACATGAGCATGTTCAATAAACAGCACTATTATGTTCATGCACAAAAAAATGTGTCCTTGTTCCTTGTTATTGCCTTTGTCCAGGTACTACCATGCAGATCATTATCTTACAGCAGATCTATGCACATAAAGGGTTTAAAGGAACATTTTGTTTATCATCAAGCAGGAAAAAGTAAAGCACTATCTTAAATGATGGATTATATCATTATTACTGAAATAAGAACGGTAGGAACATGGATCTTATATTTGTATTGATCATCGTTTTTATTAGTTATGACACTGTACTGATATTTCAAAATGTGGTGACAGTGGTCAAAAGAAGTCTGATAGGCCAAGAAACATGAGCAGCGAGACGATCTTACGACCTTTAAATGCACCTTCAGGGTAACCAAACTTATTTGCAAGAGAAAATGAAGGTAAATGGTCAAATTATTTCCTACCCCATTCTAAGTTTGTAGTTAATGGTTCAACTTTGACCTACTTGCCATAGTTGTGCACACACCGTTTTCCTGACAGAGGTACTGCCAACACTGTGATTTACTGTTAGGTTTTACCTCGATTTAAAGAAATGTATTTCCAGCCTAACTGTTGCTTTGAATACAACCTGTCTTATAATCTAAACGATCAAGTTGCGTTTTGTTAGCATAATGTTGCCATGTTGCCAGATCTCCCAGGCAATTATTTGGATGTGTAGTACAATCTTATAATAACTGCTAGAAACAATGCCCGAATCTACACAACCTATTCTACTTTCCTTTGTTTCGTGCTTAACACTCTCTGAACATTTCTCCATCGCTGCCCTCCTGACCCCTCACCTGCACATGCTGACTCAAGGTGTACGCTTACCCACCTCGCTTTGGTCCTTCCCCTCTGCCAAGCACCACTGATAGGCACAAACACACACCTGCAGCCAACAATAGAGGCCTTATTCAGGGTGGGCACACTGCTGATCCAGCCGGCCCTCTATCAAGGACTGTGATCTGGACATGGCCGGTTGCCATGCAAAGACCACACCGCTGCTTAGAGTTACTTAAAAGTACTTCATGATGTTTTGCTTTCATCTGCGGCTTTAACAATGATTTCATCAGCCACGACAATATTATCCAAAGACCGTCACTGCTTCATACTGTTAACTGTAGAGATGGGTTTCTCCTGTAGACCCAAGGGAAGAGATTGGGCAACTGAGCAGTCTATGATAAAACCGTCTACTTTACTCATTATATTTTGAATGCTTAAGCCAGATTTAACCACGTTTGAATCCTGTGTTTTCTCCCTTCCGGTGCTGCTCGGCCTCAGACATAACACAACATCCCCACGGCCATGACATCACTGTCTAAATAACATGCTTGTTAAGAATCTCCCTTGATGTCTGTTGCTGCACAGAGGGATGAAAGCGGGCGAATGAAAGAGAGGGCAAAAGCCATCAGATGCGTCTTCACGAGCAGCCTTTGGCTTCAAAGGCAAACCTCAGGCGCTGTGACACAGAACAACAGCTGATGACGTCACAGAGGGCACAGGACATTTAACCAAACCTCCTCACTGCCCCCCAAGCACTTCTCAGAGCACAAAAGGAGAGGAAAAACAAAGATTCAGAAGAGGGTTGAGGTTTAATGAGGAAGAGGGGGGAAAACAGAGAGCAGGGGGGTCGGTGTGTGCACACATCAGGGTGGCAGGCAGGATCAGAGCTACAGGGAGCGTTCCCGTGTTTGGGATAGGAGGGAAAGATAAATAAGCCAGGATGGCTGCACAAAGAGAGGCAAGGAAATGGGAATGTTGGGATTCCAAAAGGAAAATTTGTGTCTCTCTTACACACACACACACACACACACATTGGTTCAGATGTGTGCGTGTGTGTGTGTTTTGTAACCATGGAACATGAGTTTTAGAAGTTTGTTATGGATTTGTTTTCAAAATGACAGGCTTTCACAACAACTCCCTTCCACTGCTTGGTGCCAGTAGAGAACGTATGTTTTACATCATGACTCTGCTGCCTTGCAGTAAAAAATGTGCTATCAGCAAAAGATCTGGACATACTGTATATCTCTTAGTAAACTTTCTTTCACAGGAATGCTTGGTTGTATGTTACAGTAAAATCCACTGTTCTTAGCACACATTCAAAGCTGAAATGTTGTTGAACTGTTCATTGCCTCCCAGGTAATATTTTGTGATGCTGTACATATGTTGTTTTCTTACAATGTTCCTCAACCGTCATATTTCTAACAAATTCCAGAATGCCTTGTATCATGCCCTGAGATTGGGATGTTGATGTCGTTATATCATAAACACTGAAGGCAATCTCCTCTAAAAAAAATCCTTCCGCTTTCATTCTTTTCTCTATTATAGCTTTGATGGAAACATCCTCATTTGAGATCATGTTATCTACAACATAAAATATTCAAAATTTAAGATTTATTTACTAGCGTTTTCCAGATTTTGCAATCGTATCTCAAGGCTGTCCTCTGAGAATACTATTTTTTCACAGCAGCCATTTTGAAATGAAATAGCAGGGTACACACAGGTGTTACCACTAAAAATTAGTAAAGTTAATTAGCACCTGTGTTGCCCTAGTATTTTCATGTCAAAATGGCGGCTGTGAAAAAGGTATACAATATATTATTTAGCAGTTAGTAAGATGTGTATGATAACTTTAATCAGAAAGTTATTTAATAAGAAAAAAAGGTTTTAACCCCTCTACAATTTAGTACCTCAAAATGATGTAATAATGCAGTTCAAAACCAATCTTATGTTCTCACCTGCGGGCAGCTGACCAATCACGACATCAGGGTGATTTTTCGGAAAAATTACAGAAGTTGTCAGACACAGACCCCCTTTAAGGTTCAGTGTGTAACATTTAGGAGGATATATTGGCAGAAATGGAATATTATATTATAGGTATGTTTTCATTAGTGTAAAATCACCTGAATATAGGAATCAATATGTTTTTGTTACCTAGAATGAGCCTTTATACAGCCCTAATTACAGACGCTGCAGGTTGCCTTCTGTGGAGGCTGCCATGTTTCTAC
>NW_023339696.1:11229486-11242445 GCF_004916995.1 Morone saxatilis | reverse complement strand
ACACTGGCTCTAGATATGGCCATTTGTGTTTTTTGGACGTTCCACGGCCACTGTAGTTCCCCGTTCATGCTTGGAAAGGGAGGGTAAAACAAGTGAGTTGCAATCTACACTGCAATATGCCTCTAAATCCTAAACACTGGACCTTTAATTCAACACCAGAAAGGTCCAACAAGCAGTTCTGACATTTTTAGTGATATGACTACTTGTTGATAAGTTATTCAGAGAAAGCTGATGTTGTTTCTGCTTCCAGATGGATATGCCTGAAAGCTCCTGAAAAACTTAATTCAAGCTTGGGTTTTGAATATTTTATGTGATTTACAAGATATGTGTTCAATAATGAGCCTTCATACTTATCACCCATTTTTTGTATTTTCTTTATGATTTCATATCTTATCTCTGTGCACAAAAATACAAACATTTTACTGATCATAATATTATCTTACCCTGCAACTATACACAAAACCGAACATTATCAGTCATCTAAACCATGTATTTCCATGTTTGTTTGGAAAAATGTAATCCAGCACCTATAGAAACCCCCTTTTCCCCCCTTAAGTTGGGAGCCAGAGAGTAAAGAGAGGATATTGGCACCACACAATGGCCGTAAAAATTCAAAGTATCCCAAACAAACTTCATCACTCCCCTGCTGGCCTGTCCTCCCCTCTGATCTCTCTCCTCTTTCATCCTCCTCTGGTAAGGCCCCCTCTTCCTCTTGCTCCCTTGTCCCCATTCTCGCTCCTTTTCGTCTCTAGGCAACAAGGCAATAGAGGTCTGAGCAGAGAGAGAGAGAGAGAGAGAGAGAGAGAGAGACGGGCAGACAGAGAGATAGTGAGCTGCTCTTGAAACTTCGGAGACAGCTATGCCAGGAATGCAGGTGCCTGCTGTGAGGACAACAAAGTGAGGAGGACCTCCGTAGGAGCGCAGCGTGGGCAAGCAGCACGTCGGTGTGAGGGAACCCAGCCCACATTTCAACTCAGCTTGCCTGCTTCTCATGAAAAGCAGTTGTTCAAAGTTGAGTTTCAAAGGTATGTTTGTCACTGTGTGAGGCTCCTCAAGATACTACGTGACAGCAGGTCTGAAACGCATGAGGGAAAAAAATGAAATGTGAACTGATTATCCAGCTTTATAAAAACCCACCTGAAGTATTTATTTACCATGCAAATTCATGCAGTAAGTAAGATAAGCATATTTAGTGCAGAAAACATACTGTTTAGAGCTGAAACTTACTGTAAGTGACATGACCTCGTCTGACATAGTTGAGGCATATTTTTGCAACAAAGAAGAGCAGGGTGGGCTCTGTTGTTAGGTATTGGCTTTCTTTTTCTGTTCTGTCTGTTTCTTTCACTCTCTACCTCTCTCTTTCTTTCTTAGACTTTCTGTCTCTTGTCTACATTTCTCTTCATCTCTCTCCTTCTCTCTCTCTCTCTCTCTCTCTCTCTCTCTCTGCTAGTCTGTGTTTTATTCAGCAGAAACAGAGAAGCCACATCACAGGGAGACCAGAAGGGTTTGAAAAGGAGGACGGAAGAGAAGAGAAGAGAAGTTTAAAACAAAGTGTAGGAGAGAGCTTGAGAGAGTGTGTGATGTGGCTGAGTAAAAGGACACAGATGACAGAGAATACTTTAAAAAAAAAAGAAAAAAGAACATTATTTAGTGGTGGTGGTGTGTGTGTGTGTGTGTACACATCGATCTGTGTGTCCCTGCATGTGCATGAAAGCGTATTGACCTGTATGTGTTTTATTGTGTGTCATATATTTGTGAAAAAACATGGCCGTATACAGATACGAGCATGAAAGCATTTTTGTTTGTGCACTTTTCAATGTAGTGCATGAATGTGTGTAGTTGTGTGGCTGTGTGTGTGTGTGTGTGTGTGTAGGCAGCTGCCCATCTGCCTGGTGGAGTCCTGGGGCCCCGTGGCCCTCACAGTCAACAACTGATGTGATTTAGTGGTGTGGGTCAAAGTTCAAGAGCCCCTAGTCTCCATCTGCGCCTGAAAAAAAGGCCATCAGGAAGGGATTAGGCTGGAGTCAATGGTCCTGGTGACATGTCTGCCATCAGTTCACTTCACACACACACACACACACACACACACAGACACAAATAAATACACAAATTATAGTGTTTTTTATCAACCTCTTACATAATAACATCAACATTTACACTGGTGCTAGCATTAGCATTAGCATCAGTGCACTATATTTGTAGTATTTTAAGTGAGTTTAGAAGTTGGAGTTGGAGCATGTAAGTCTTAAAATTAGTATAAAATCGCAGCCATTGTTACCATTAGCATTAGCATGTGTGTGCTCATTATTATGAGTTTTATCTTTGGTGTTTGTGTTCTAATAAATGTATGATAATGGAAGCAAAACATAATTTTTCAATTCCTAAAATGTATTCATTGTAACATTTTTTAAAGAAAATAAAACAACATTGTTGTCAGTGTGATCAGCTGGCAGTGCATGCTAGCAAATTAGCTAGGTAGCAGTTTTGCTACTCGGCTACCTTGGTCAGTCACTTGACGCACGTCTTGTCTGTCAAGAGTCTCCCATAAACTGTGATTGATGTTTACTGTGGAAGGTTTGGGTTGTAATCTGACCGTTGACCTTGGTTTTTTACTAGCTTGGAGGTTTGTTTAAAAGCTGAATCGTCGTCTGACCGCTCTTTGTTGCCCCGAGACCTCAGCAATTACTTTAACGAGAACAATGTTACCATAACCAAGCCACAAAAAGAAAACCAATGTCGTAACAAACGGTAGTTTCCCTTTGATGTTAGCGTTGTATTAGCACTGCATGAGTATTAGTGGTTCCCCATTAACATTAGCAGTCTTTGTGCCACTTGTCTTTAGCTCTCAGTCTTGAGAATTCAACTGTAAATTCTTTTTAACTTTAACTCAATATCCACATTTCAGAAGACAGCGGTGGAAACCTGGGGAAAGTGCTATTTATGAGGAGCTGTTTGACTGACAGACAGGCCTGCGATGGCTGAAGACAAGTGTGTTTGATGAAACATGGCAGGAGCCAAATCCCAGTCAGCCCTCTTATTGAACCTACTGAAGGAGGACTGTGTTGTGGAAAGTTCCCCAAAGTGGCTCAGAAGAAGAGCCTGTTTTTCCGTAGGTGAAGGGAAAACTGGCGAGTCGGGGGAATAATGTTTATGTATTAGATTTCAAACACTTCCTTCCTGTGAGGAAATCCAGATGTAAAGGTATGTTCTTCTGCCTCAAGGATCTGACGGATTTCTTCTTTTTTTTTTCCTCCGATATTTTCTTCTTCTTCTTCTAGGTGTCGTGGTGGAGTGACAGAGTTTGGCTCTCCATCATCTCAACACACAGAGGATGTTTGAGCTAAATATGCATGCAGGTCGCTACCGAATGCGCTGCTTGGCATTCTTTTAAAATGTATCATGTGGGCAAAGTGTGTTTTCTCACAGCCTCAGACACCTTAAAGTTTGTGCTCGTGGAATATTAAAAAAAAAACACCTACCATTAAAGGCAATATCAGTTAAAGGCGCTCCCTATAGACAAACCAATTTCTGGGCCATTTAAGTGCCTTTCAAGAAAATAGCCTGTTCAGTGATGACGACAGAACTTTAATCTTCAAACAAACCTTATCCAGCTCTAGTGGGTTTTTCTCAGTGCTCTTATCTTCTTTGTGAGCGTTGTCAGCAGAGTGAATTTCTATATATTCTTACTTTCTTTGTCAGCATATATAAACAAACCCAAGGCCTTCACAAATACGCACCTCCCTGCTTCCAAAAGTTCGATAAAAGTCCTTTTTTTTTTCTTCCTCCCGCTACTCAGAGAGGAGAAAACGGGTTGTTAGCTCTTTGAGCCGGCTATCAGAAAATCCAGGGGAAATTACGCTGAGCGCAGCAGCCGTACAGCAAAGGGTGATTACAAATTCAAATGGATGCTTTTACATCAATGGAAGGCTTTGAAGACCTCTTAATGAGCAGATAGCTGGAGTTAAACATTTGTGGAAGTGCCATCTTCGAAAGAGAAGGGGGGGGGGTAGAGGCGAGAGGAGAGAAAGAGGGGGAGACGGGAAGGGTTTTTGATCCTTGCAGATATCTGCAGGGCAGTGCTGAGCAACTGTCTATCTCAGACCAGTGATTGTCTTTTGAGAGCTTGCTGTTCAAGGCTCTGTTTGGATTTCCAGGGTTAGATGTTGGCCTCTCTGAACAAACTTGCACCAGGACAGCATCCCCGCTGCTGCGTGCTGATCAATGTCTGTCAGATTTGAAAGACTGGCATACGTGATGAAAGCTGGATTGAGATACAAAGAGGGAGAACGCGAGAACAAGAGGGACTGCGAGAGAACCGAGCGCACCGCAGAATCAAATATTGAAAATAAAATAAGAGAAGGAGACGGCACGAGAGCAGAAGATAAGGCGAAAGAAAAAGTGGAGGTCTTCTGAAGGAAAAAGGGAGGATGAAAAATGAAGGAGGGAACCAATGAAAGAGAGGTTGAAGCAGGGAACGAGAGGGTGGAAAGAGAGCAAAGCAAAGGATAAACAAACACAGGGAGGGAGAGGGAGACAGAAGTCTTGTTCCTCCATCTCAAAGCAGCAGGAGTCTAGTGGAGCTTTGAACTTGGCCCCCATTAGAGGCCTGATGACGGTTTGAAGTGAACGGTTGAAACGAGCTGGAGCATTTTAGATGTTAATTTGTTTTTGTTGTGTGTGTGTGTGTGTGGGTGGGTGTATTTTCTCATCCTTTTCAGGGCCTCTGAATCGTTCATAGTCACACCCAATTTAACACAGCAGGATAAAATGCTTGCTTTAGCTTTGTTGTTTTCTGCTCTTTTCCTTTCGTCTCATTTTCTTTTACCTTTTTTGTTTCAGGAGTGAAGAAAAGGATTCATGGTTGTTACAGCAGAACTTTAAGTAGAATTCAGCTGTTTTATGAAAGACAAATCTGTGGAGATGTTATCTTCATAAAGTCGTGATTTGATTTGATCTTCACCTCTTTTCCAATGCACTGATGGAGAGATACATCTTTCATGTGTGAAAGTAGTCACAACATTTTAAAACTATAACTCGAACCATCATTGTGCTCACATTCTTACGTTAACCATGTATTAGTACAAGTTTCTAGTGTGTCTGGGAAGTTTGTAATTGGAAGATGGTAACGATATGAAAGTGTTTTGGGAAAGATGAATCTCTCACCCATGAAATCACACGCCGGCACTGGAATAACGATGCTTTCGGTGGTGTGACTTCTGTCAGATTGAGCACACTAACCACTAACTTAAGCTTCAGTGACTTGACATTCACTGTAATCCCACAACATTAAATCAAGAGTGTGTGTTGGGGAAGGGGGGCTGACGATGGAGGCAAACTAGAGGTGATCAGCTGACATTTTTTTTATGGCCCCTTTGACCTCTGACCTTCGGCCGTATCTCCCATCAGGTCCGTGGCTGTCGGTCAGGTCAGAGAGCCAGTCTGGCACCACCGCCTCCAGGTTGACTCCCAGCCTTTGTCCCCGAGCTTCCCCAGCCAGGGTGACAGGTTCTAGGGGACACGGCTGGGGTGGGGTTGGGAGGGGGTCTGGTTGTGTGTCTGGATGGGTCTGGTGTGTAAACACTGAGCGTCTGTGATCTGGTGACCATGAAAAGGGGGTCTGCCTGTGGGGTTCCGGCCCATCGTCTATCATGATCGACATCCCCCACCCCACGCCACACACAACACACACGTATCACTGAAACTAGATTTATGTATTTATGCATTGCGGCGGCACAGCTCAAAGGGATATGCTGGAGGGGGTTGGGGGAGAGTAGAAGGGGAGCAAGGCTGTTTGGTCTGCAGACAGAGACTGATGGGTGCTGGGGGTTGGGGGGGGGGGTGTCTATAAGTAAGAGAGATTGACGGGCAGGAGGGAAGACGAGGGATCAAGGGGTGGTGAAGAACATCTGGAGAGCGATGGTGCTGATTCATTGGTTCGAGTGTGAAGGGTTCCCACATACTCCAAGCCCTGAAGCAGTTCTCACAAAAAAACTAAAAGTATTGAGTCCACGTTAAGTGAAATGAAAGTTCTCATCATAATTTCATGAGGGTTTTTCATTTTGCACTGAAGCTGTTTTTCTCTCTTGAGCTATGGTTATAATTACACTGAAGAAGCTGTAATATGTGGAGTACAGCAGATCATGCGCCTGATCAGGGTATCAGAGCTTTATATGATTAGACTACAGCCTATGAGTTTACACCATTATTTATCCTAATTTTTCCCTGTACTTTCAAATTGGCACAGCACCATACAAAAATGATAACGTGATTCAGTGGTGTATTCAGTATGCAGGTAACTTTACTAAAGGTCCAAGTGTGTATACATTTAAGGAGGCTCTATTGGCAGAAATGTAATATAATATTTAAAGATATGTTTTATTAGTGTATAATCACTTTAAAATAAGAGTCGTTGTGTTTTTGTTATCTTAGAATGAGTCATTTTTATCTAGCGGTTCCACTTCTATGGAGTCCACCACGTTGGACCACCATGTTTCTACAGTAGCCCAGAATGGACCAACCTTACACTGGCTGGAAAAGGGCCATTTACATTTTTTGTTAGTTTTGTGGCCACTGTAGTTTCTCCTATGGAAGAGACTCTCCTTTTTCTCTCTCCCACGTATGGAAGCACAGGGTGACAAGAGGGGTATTCAGTTGGTTGTAATGTGTAACCTCTCCTGTAGCTAAAGCATGAAAAGTAATAGTATATTCTGGTAATCTAAAGCAATGCATCACATTCAAGAGGGGTTTCAAGGGGGTTATTGAGCTTAAGATGTAGGACAATTTTCTCAGTCCATAAAGGAACACTTCATCCTTTAGTTTATTCTGAAAAATGATAAATGTGCAATTTTGGAGATACATGATTTTCATTGGACAAGAAGGGTATGAAATAGTAATCGGAATAGTAACTAAAACTTTTCAACATATGTAGTGAAGTGAAGAGTGAAAAGTTGAAAAAAAAATGGAAATACTCAAATGAAGTAAAAGTACCTTGAAAGTACATGTACTTAGTTACATTCCACTACTATCTGTATGTGTGCAAATTTAGCTTTAGATCTGTGAGAAACTTTAAGCAACAGTGTGCAGTAGCAAAGGCTCAGCACTAGAGGGCAGAGATATGTGCCTGACATCTATGTATGAGTGGATACATTTAGTGATTTTTGAAGGGTGTATGCTATGCATTATAGTGACTTCACATAATCAGTTTTGTGTTGATTATGAATTGAATGTTATTATGAAGAACTGATGTACCAGACATGATGCCTTTATTCTTTTTTTTTCAGAATTACTGCATTTAGAAATATAAGAGAAGAGAGAGTCTCTTGAGTGGAGAAACAGGGAACGTTGCCCCACTAACTCAGACTGAATTACATATTGGTTAATTAAAGACTTCTGTTGGTGACGATGTTGGTTTTTGGACATTTACTTTGTCATATCTTGAAGTGTCAACAAAAATAAGCCACCAAGTTGGATGTATCTAACACCGGAATGGAAACTAGTTTACCAAAGTTCAGGAGTCTTACATGCCACTGCACCTAGACTCATCTTATTGCTAAACGCAAAGATTTAGCATTGAAGCTGAGGATTTTTTTCCACATAAATGATCACATTAAGGCTCTCTATTGACAGTTTTAATTGATACTCTCCATCATCTAATCACGTATTAGAAAAAATAACAGAATGACGCAGCTTTAAAGGCCTGACGTGGTCTCTCGAGTCATTCTCCTCTTCCGCTCTTTTGACGATTGTCTGTTGTTCTTGTTTTCTTCTTTTAAGGCTCTTTTAGCTGATATTTCAGCTGAAATGTTGCGATATTACCTTTAATTAAAGTACTTAATTAATAAAAGCAATGCACAGAATGCATAATTGTAAGAGAAATATAATCCATTTTTGAAACCGAGTATGTATTGTTAAAAAATGATGGCTGACTGATTGTTAAATCTTTTGGAACTGCTAGTATTTCTGACATTATTATCTATTTATCAGCTGAGGGATTAGCTCTGACTAATATTTTCCCAGTGTGGATTTATAGTTTAACAATAAAATTTCATTGAACCCATTTCAGTTTTGAAAGGTCGTCAAAGATTATTTTAGAAGGATTTCAGAAAATAAATCTCAACTCAAGTGATCTTCTTTGGTTGGCTTTAATATCAGACACTGTGGTTATATCATATTATGTTTGCTCAAAATCACAGATGGTATTTTCATCCTAAAAATGAACACAAGAATCATTTCAGCCCCCAGAACAGTCTTTTACTCTCTTCTTGACTGGCAAACAGCTAAGCCTTCAAGAGTAGAGAGAGAGGGAGAGAAAAGGATAGAAATAAAGGGGGGATGTCTGGGTAACTTCAATAGCCTCTCTGTGTCCATCTAATATGGAGGGCTAGCATGCTGGGAGTTGGCCCTTTCCATTCAGACAGACCCCAAACTCATAAAGACCTCTTCTATGGCCCCCAACCTGAAACCCACCCACCAAAGCCCTCGCTGGTATAGGCCCCTTCCATGGGAACTTGCAATCTGCAACGTAATCCCACTTTGGCCCCTGGAGAAGCCTTTCCAAACAAACCATGTGAGTCCTAATACCCAGGGCTTCACAAGTGGCTCCTGGCTAGGCCTGAGCTCCACCACCACCAACAACTTGGCCCTCCTTCTTCTTTTTTTCTCATTCTCTCGCTTTTCTTCTTTCTACGGATAGACGACAAAAGAAAGGGATCTCCTTCTAATTGCTTCGAAGATTGAAAAGCTGAGAGGGCTGGTGGGCGGCTACAGGGGGAAATGAGACGGAGGCTCTGGAGGCAGCGGGGGACTGTCAGTCTGGCTTTGCCCGCCCTGGGTGTGCAGTAGCTGGGATAAAGGAGCTGGCAGGACAGCCTCTGCTGCAGAGCTGGGCTGAGTGGATCAGAGTGGAGGCGGGCGACTCCCAGGGCCCAGCTTTACAACTCTGGCCAAACGGAGCACTATGAGAATGTGGAGGAGCTGAAGCAACTCTGCTGGAGGCCCTCTTCACTCATGGGAAAGGACGTCTGGTCTTCACAACCAGGATTCAGAACCCGTAGGCTGCTGAGAACAGCGTGTTCAAGCCAAGAAGGAGTATCTGACAGAGAGAAGGCAAAAACATAGTGTATTGGTAGCCATCCAAACCCTCTGCCCCGTATGAACAGTCCAGCCACTATTGATCAGTGTGGCGGTAGATGATGAAGTGTGTGAACACACAGTTGGGGTGGTCCGTGACCTTTGGATCTGTTGCTATGACATGCAGAGTTGCTAATAACACTCATACACACACACACACAGACACACACCTTGACCTCTGCAGTAAGCCGTGCCACAAGTCCACGCCTCTTTCTCTCGCCCTGCCATCACCCAGCAGCAGCTCCTTTGAAGCTTGGCAGAGGAGTTTTGCTCAGCTGTTTGTTAGCATGAAGCCTGAATGGGACATAAAGGAAAGAAGCTGCTGTGATGATCAAGATAACATTAGATAACATTTCAACTGCCAATCTCCTGACATTCAATAGTAGCCAAGATTTTGAAACATGACAAAATTTGTGTAAAAAAATAGTACATTTCTGTTGAGTATACTTAACACATCATGTTTAAATATTGAATACAAAAGGGTCCGCTCCTAGTGACATGATATCCAGAGGATTTTGGCCTGACGAGCTCCAGAAAGTTCACTCAGTCTCCCCTTCCTGACCTCCTTTCATCCCTCCATCCCTCCGCCTTTCTTCTTTTTAATACAAATCAGCCACTCAATGCCATGCACATGTTTTAGTGTTATTTGAACTCTGGCAGAGAACTTCAAACAGCTTTCAGGGTGAACAGAGTTTTTTCCTCTCCTGCTCTCTATCTTTTTCTCTTTTTGAAAGAACACAGCCGCGCTTCCAAGTACACCTGATCAGAAGGTCGAGAGATGGGGATTATGATATGCAAATGAGGCTTTGTTATCAGCGTTGACATTCGTTATAAAGCTGAACAGAGGAGAGGTAAGATGAAAAGGTGGCAACTCACCTCCCTCTACCCCTTTTAGCATAACCTCCCCTCTCAAACACACTGGCCTACCTAAGCCCCCTTTTTTTTCTCATTTAGATCAAAAGGTTACACACAACAAAGAAAGGCCTGTGTGGAAAAGAAAAAGCACCCTGTGCACACTTCTGTGTACTTTTACACAGTCAAGACTATTGATTGGTCAGCTGCCCCAAAGGTGTGTGCACATCTGTACAATTTCTGTGTATGTGTGCGTGTGTGTGTGTGTGTGTGTGGATTCGACCGTGTCCTGATGAGGTTGTCTCTTATGCTGTTTAGGCAGAACGGAGGTCTTTGCAATTACCAAACACTGTAGAAAGGCTTTCATGTCTCTCCCCTGCTGTGACAGGATAAGGACCAGGACACACAAGTACACACATACGCACACACATATGCACTGAGAGATCGAGTCCTTTCAAACACACACGGAAACATGCATATGGTTGCCCCCCTGTTCAATCTCCATACAGTTCAGTTCAAAGGGGTCTAAGTGAGGTGGTGGTCGGGGCTACTTTTCCAGCTATTTGCCTGGCCCACCATCTGCAGTGATATAGTGAGGAGTGGATTTTATGAACTTCATAAAGGGATGGTTATTAGAGCATCAGAGTGGAGATGGGCTGTCTGGCCTTTGAGTTTAGCAGCAGGGGTCCTGAGTGCTTTGATGTGAATCACACTGTTAAATAACTTTTGAGAGGTAGAGGGAGCTACTGAAACCTTACAAAAGACCAAGCCCCCGTTATATAAGTGATAATTGACCCAGTTTTTTTTCTTTTCTTTTCTTTCTTTTTTTTTACACCTAGAGTTAACGTCAGCGACAAAAACACATGAATAAAGATGTACCCATTATGTAGACATCCTCTGGTAGACTGTGAAACTGTACTCCTCATCCCTGACAAGAAGCAACATACAGCTAATATACTTCTAAACATTTCATCAAAGCGTCACTCTTTCTTTCACAGATTAAAAAAAAAACATGTGACATGACAGTTGCAAAAACGATCCATTTAGCAGGTGTTCTGGGGCTTTCCATCATACCACATGACCTACATCAGCAGATGAGATTTGCCCCACTGTCACATTTTCATTTTTTTCTGAGCTCTCCAAAGACTTGAAGGCTTGAACTGAGGTTCAAAGTTCACTCTTGACCTTGAAGGCAGCACGAACGAAAACAGCCTCCCTTGAGGTCCATTTAGTAGCTGATCATATGACATGATCTTCATCAACAGATGGAGTTTGTCCAGTTGTTATGAAATTAAAAAAAAAAAGTTCTTAACTGCAGTTTCCAATGTCAACACTGACCTTTGAAATTCAACCCAACATGATGCCTTAATAATGCATGGTTCAGTCCAATATCCAATTTGATCTTTGGTTATTTATTTTCTCCATCTGTCACTGTTACTGTTGGAGGCAGGGATTCAGAAAGGTGTTTTGGATAATGAAAGAAAAAACGTTGGTTTTGATTATACACTTTAAATGTGACACAACCCCGTAGCTTAAAGGGTATGACACTAACTCCGCCTCTGGTTTAAGTCTGATTAGGGACCATTGTATCATCTATCTCTCCTTCATTTCACCTCTCTTCTACTGTCTGTAATAAAAGATAAAAATGCCCAAAAAATACTTTTAACATTTTTTTTTAGGATGGGATCTTGCCCTTTAAGTAAATAAGGAGTAAATATACGTTTTTGTTCAGAGCAGGGAGGGTGGTGGGAAAATGGAAGGAAAACATCCTGCTTACATCATAAAGCATCAGTGGGGAAATATATAAGTGTTCCTTGTCTTTTGATGTGTCACTGAAATCACTTTATACCCTTTAAATGCAGAAGGAAAACCCTTATTGATGTTCCCTCTCCCTTTCTATGATTTTCTAAATAATTTCTAAAACATAACTCACTGTGGCCTGAAGGTGGTGCTGCTAATCCACATAACAGTTACCAATTTCCTCTGCTAGAAAGCCGCAGGGAAAGACAACTAAATCAACCTTGAGAAAGAGTAGGGTTTCATAGTACTACCGTTAATATATAGATTTAGATATGGTTCACTTTGCAGCCATATCTGCTTTAAATTAGATTAATTAATTTGACAAAGAACTATATCATAAAAGTACCATGAACAATAAACTTGAATGTGTCTAACAGGGCACATCATTTATGAATAGAATATTTTTATTTTTTTATTTTTTTTTACATTCCTTTAAACCTTTAAAGTTGTATACTTGATTGATTTGTGGTGGAAGAAGTTTATAGCCTTGTAAACAGAGCCTTTAAAAGTACTAATACAACACTGTAAAAATACTCACAAGTAATATTCCTGCATTCAAAACCTTACTCAAACAAACGTATTTAAGCATTCTAATTACTTAAAGTATCAAACGTAAACGTTTTACTATTATATGTTTTTTAACTACTTTATATACTGTTGGCTAGTTTAATCTACAGCAATGCATCATATTCTATAAGATCATCAAATGTTTGTAGCGTCACTGTCCAATGAAAATCATGTATCTTTAAAAAGTAAACTTTTCATGAGCTCAGAAAACTGCCCTGTTTTCAGCTTTGTGATAATTTCCAGAGAATTCAAGAAGAGAATTTAAGAAGTAGGGGAATTTTCTCAAGCCATAAATGAAAACTTAATCCTTATTTTCATTTAAAAACTGGACAGGAAGGGTATGGAGGATTGAAGAGTAACTAATAACTAAAGCTGTCTGACAAACGTAGTGGAGTAAAAACGATGAAATATAAGTAGAAAGTTGTATAAAATGGAAATACTACATAAACAGATGTACACATTCACTGGAAGAAGAAAAGGATGATGATTCAAGGATAGCCATAACATTATGAGCACTGACAGGTGAAGTGAATGACACTGATTCTCTGGTTATCATGGCACCTGTCAGTGGGGGGGGGGTTATATCAGGCAGCAGGTGAACATTTTGTCCT
>NW_023339696.1:11225888-11229386 GCF_004916995.1 Morone saxatilis | reverse complement strand
CAGCTGTTGGGGTCTATGGATTAATTGACCCCCTGGTTCACAAGCATGAAAGAAAGAAAACCCCCCAGCGCAGAGCAAAGATCGTGCACGGGTACAAAGGGGGGCTGGGGGTAGAAGGAGGCGCAGCTTTAAAATTGGTCCTATTCATTCTACCTAATGAGTTGTTAAAAGGCGACATCACAAAGAGGCATCGACAGAGAATGTTACAACAATCTTTTCTCTGCACGGCAACCACATTAAATTCAAGCATGCCTCAGAAGCTGCTACCGATGTACAAGCAGCCAGCATAAACTATCGTGCGGTCGAAATGAAATCCTTAAATATAAACAAAATTCATGCGGGCTATGTGTAATTCACGAATTCACGAAACCTCGCGCAGGTCTTAATGAGGGCTCAATGTCTGGCCTCACTGAATAACCACATCTGCAAGTGCAGAGATAAGGGTTTCTATATATATAAATCCTCAGGAAGAGTGGGCATAATATTGTCCCATGAACTCACCGCTGTGGAACCTATGCAGGTTCGTCACACTCAACCCTGTCCCACTTGGCTCCCTTTTTCTGACTAGCAGGCCACAGCAAATCACAGCCATAAGACAAGACATTGAATGCACCCAGGACTTTCATCTATGTGTCAACTCGATTCACAACCACAAATCCCTCTTTATTCCGGGCTAGATCAACCTGTAGGACAGTGCGGTGCTGCCTTATCAGAAAAATCATCATTAGAGGGATTTCTTTCCCAGTGTCCCTCCACTGATACTGGTATGTTAAAAGGCTTGTAAGGATAGCCGCACTCTACATACATCTAATGATGTAATAAATATCAAGTCAGTACGTGAGTAAAGGTGTGCAATGTGTCATACTCAAACTCACTGTTTTAAAATGGTCGATTCCAATCACTCATGTAGAAGTGGAGGGAATGGTTTGCATGACACCCACCTCTCCCAACCTTATGGCTTTCCCCACACAAATCTGAAGTTTGTGGACTGCCTCAAATGTTTCGATACAAGTTTCCAACCAGCATCCCAGCTTTTTAGAATGTTTATATAAAAAAGATGCAAAGATCAACACGTTGTCCAGTCTTACCCATCTAAACACAAACATATCTTCCTGTCCATCTGTGTTTTGCTAGGCATCGTAGCGACCATCACCGACAACACCCTGGCTGTGGTGCGTTCA
This sequence comes from Morone saxatilis, assembly GCF_004916995.1. NCBI lineage: Eukaryota > Metazoa > Chordata > Actinopteri > Moronidae > Morone > Morone saxatilis. Next base: position 11,228,205 of record NW_023339696.1, on the reverse strand, counting down.
GTGTGTCCATTGCCAGCTGTGTTGCAGAGCGAGCTCCTCGACATGCCCTAAAATCTCAAGGTCACACTCCTTCTCCCCTCCTTTGAACCTTGTGCTGGTGTGTGTGTGTGTGGTGTGTGGTGTGTGTTGCGTGTGTGTGTTTGTGTGTGGGAGGTGGTGGTAGTACTGGAATTGATCCATGGCCTTGAACGGCTGCTCCCCATCTCATTTAATTGTCCCTCCTTCATCCCGACTTCTCCTCACTCAACCCCAAATCTCATTCACGCCACACGTCTGAATGCCAAGACGTGTGTTTGTGTACATTTTTACGTGTGACTTTTGTTCAACATCTGCGTCCCACACTGAGGTGTGTTTTGTAGATGAAAGGGGGGCTTTTGTCAGCAAGTCTAAAGGGAATACTGTTTCTTTAAGCTTAATTTGACAAATTGCTGTGAGGGTAAAAGCAAACAGTGGCAGCTGAACCGTCTGAATAAGCTATTGTTTGTGGATAAAAAGGAGGGCTTGATGGCACACTGGAGATTTACAGAAAAGCCAAAAATACAATATGAACTAAGAAAACATTAGCTGTAGCGTAAAGCTGAAGATGTGATTGGATTTTTCATATATGTGTCTGTATGTGTTGTGCCACGGGCTGTGAAATTTAAAGTTGCTCTAAATTAAAATAATTCAGTTTAAGGGTGTCTTTCCTGAGTCAGCGGCCAACCTTGATATCCCCCCTTTCATGGTTTGAAACCAGTGTGTCAGTGGGATGTGATCCACACAGGGACAGTGTTATAGTATGTATATAGGATAATTTTGAGAAGTAAGGTCAGTTTAAAATTGTACAAAAAATGGTATTTCAATAATCTGATTGTATAATGATGATTTAACGATCCTGTATACAAAGTTATGTACTTAGACTACACTGATGCGCAGCAGGAGATCATCTGGATGTGTCAGATTTTCTGACACATCCAATGTTGCAGGAGGAAGGTGCCAGACATAGTCCCTGTAACTCTCTACATATTAGATTTCTATAATAGTAACTACTAGGGGTATTCCTCCTAGGTAGGATGTCAACAGATACAAAACTGAGCCAGATAAAACAAAGTGTGTGCGAATATCATACAGGAAGGAGGATGGAGTAGAAGATAGACTAGAGAATATGATATGTGTATTGTTCCTGTTAGGGCTCTGAGAAGCAAAGTGGTTGTTCAACTTCTCCTTTATAAATATCAGAATTAATTTGTAAATACTGTCCTACTATGTGCTATTGCTCTTGGCCTGATGGTACTTTCCATTTCATTTTCTTATTTAGTTTACCAGACAGAAGGTTTGTCCTCAAATGTACACTTGAATCTAATGTTTAAAGAAAAAGGCAATCAAACTTTAGGTCTTAGACAAGGCTTAAAAAAACCCTTCTTTTTAAAGCCCTGACGAAGACCTTCAGCGGTCATGTTGACTTTTTTAACGAACTGGCATTACAATAAGGGCTTTTTAATATAGTCCTTCCTCATGGCTATTTTTTTGAGTGCCTGGATTGCCTTTTTGTTTATTCACTTGTTTTTCCTGTTTCAAAGAGCAGCTGATACATCTTCTGATCTACGATTGAGTATTTAGAGCAACCGGTCATCTTTCTTTTCCTGAATCTAATCTTTCTCTTGACCGAATGTTGAAAGCACATCCTTGCACGATGTTGTTAAGTATTAGTCCCCCAAAGGCATTCATTTGTTGTCTCTCAGCTGCTCTGACTGGGCTGTTGGTGCACTGTCACCAAAAGTATATAGACTCATACTTTTCTATACCTTTGCACTTCGCAGTTTTTAATGGTTTGGGTCCTGTAGTTCCAGTTTAGTTCCCAATCTTCACACTACACAATACAATGATGTTTTAGAGAATAGATGTGCTTCCAGCTTTGCTGTTTAGGTAACATCCTCTCCTCCTTGTATGGCAATGCCTCCATGCACAAAGCTAAGATTCATAAAGAAATTATGGTTTGGTGTGCAAGAACTTGACCGATCTCAACCCCAACCTCGACACCTTTGGGATGAGTTCGACCACCTGCAAACCAGGCTTTATTGCCCATTATCAGAGCACAACATCATTGATCACTCTTGTGGCTGAATGGGAGCAAATTCCTGCAGCCACTCATTAAACCATCACTTAATGGATGTCCACTTACTTTTGTCCATGTAGTGTATCTGCAGTAGATTGATGTTGAGTGCTCCGGAAAGTGTGACTTTACTTATAGATTGTGTTTGCAAGATAACAGACAACATGCAGCACTATTTTGATGTGAAAGGACACACACACACACACACACAAACACACAAATGAA
>NW_023339696.1:11225430-11225739 GCF_004916995.1 Morone saxatilis | reverse complement strand
TGTGTGTGTGTGTGCACACTCATTGACCCTTTATTCACCAGGATATGAATTTAATAAACACAGCACAGCGCATACACCACAGCTGCTAAAGAGATACATCTGTTTGTGCTTACACTAGAGAGAGGGAGAGAGAGTAATGGGTGGTGCTTTCCTCTGATTGTGACTATCTCGCCAAACAGGAAGTTAACGTTAGAGAGAAAGGAGGAAGTCCTTGTTTACCAGATATCACACAGTGATACTCAGCATGCAAGCAAGTTATATGAATGAGGTGGATGCAAGGAAATGTAAGGGTCCAGTGTGTAACATTTA
>NW_023339696.1:11225015-11225384 GCF_004916995.1 Morone saxatilis | reverse complement strand
TAATCACCTGAAAATAAGAATCTGCCTTCGTTACCTTCAAATGAACCATTTTTATTTACATACACCTTCTGTGGCGGCCACCATGTCAAACCAGCAGGTTAAACTGCTAAAGTGTATGCTAACATGATGCTATTGCATCTATTTAAGGTGTGACCCCCGCCTGCTACAGGTGGAGTTTGTCATCTAAAATCAAGATGCTTCTGTCCTATAACTAACTGTTGGGTGCTCTATAGCTTCTCTGCTACTGACAGTTCAGTCTCACTTACCACCAGTACTGCTGACTTTGTGTGATCATGTAACTAATATGCTAATTCTGCTCAGTCTCTGTGCCGATGCCTCTATTGTGCAGAACATCACTGTCAAAAATGG
>NW_023339696.1:11218384-11225006 GCF_004916995.1 Morone saxatilis | reverse complement strand
GGGGGGGGGGGGAATTAATGGATTAGATATTTTGAGCTGCCTTCAGTGGCCTAGAATCTTCTCATGTTAGTCTGGCTGGCAGCGGTGCTTCTCCAAGTTTAGCAAGGTGTCGATACAGTGTACAAACATACAATGTAAATAGAATTTCTTTTTGTTAACACCCTGAGAGCATGCAACAATTTTACACAGTGATCCAAGAATACTATTTTCAAATATTAAATTTAAGGTTCTTTTATTTTCTTCTCTTATTGGCCACAGGTTCCAGTCTATCTTCCTTTACTAATCAGACGTACTATATTCCCTGTACTCTTACAATTCTGCAAAACTGCACTACTAACATGGGCTACTTATTCCTGGTGGTCATACAGGATAAAAGCATCACACCATTTCTAATATTAATCTTTGTCTGTAAATTCATTCACAGTTGATGTTTTTTTCTGTCTTTCTCTGTCTCTGCTCCCCCACATCTCCCTCCCCTCCAGCACTCCATTCATCATGTAATTGGGTGGATTATGACTAATACCAAACCCTCCGGCTGTTTGCGGGCTGTCAAGCAGCTTTTACACAGATTATAAATTGCTTAATATATTTGGATGCTTGTGTGTTTGTGTGTGTGACTGCGCGTTCTTCCACCTTTGATCTCTAAACTGTCAAATCGGGTTAGGCAGCGCCAGACATCGATATTTATCGAAGTGGAGCATTAAAACCCATATGGCACTACTTGAGCAAATCAGTAGCTTGTAATGATGAAAACGAGCACATTTATGTCTCAACACTCACAGAGAAGATCGGAGGCAACAACTGAAGTTGTCAGGAGAAAGTGTATTGATGTTGACAACCATAATTAGAGGTAATTAATTGATCAGGCGCTCTTTCATCTTTAAGAAGGCGTTCCCTAATACAGCTAAATGATGTACAAACACACTTTCTCCCTGTCTTTCACCCATCTCAAAGAGGTCGATCTAAGCTTTTACAATTCTTTTTTGTGCTTTGGTTTAGCACCTACGCATCCAACACACGCACACACACACACACACCCATTGAGAACCCTTCACTGAAGATCTTGGGTTAACAAACACTACACACGCTCCTAGGAGACCAAGGTTATACAGTGAGGAGGAGCTGCCCTGCCAAACAAAAGGACGCTGGGAGAAGTGCGGAACAAGATGAAAGCTTCACTGTTGGCATGGCAACCACCGGATGATCTGTATGGCGAGGTTTGATGTTTGACGTGTTGACGGTGCATTCTGGGTTAGAGAGAGGGAGAGGTGAAGAAAACCGGTTTGATCCAGCGCAGCTGCGTGAGAGCGCTGTTGTTTTATTGTTTTATTCTCTCTCCTCCTTTCATTAAGAGAGTGATGCTCACCATCAAACCTCTGCTCAGTGTTTCCTCTGATGCTGCTGGAGCTCATAATGCTGCCGGTCGATGTGCTCAGGCCCCGGAGCAGCTCGCAGTTTGCGTGTCCACATGTGCATTTGGGGGTTTGAGTGTGTTGCTGTTACACAAACGTATTGGTCTGATGGGCATATTGACACACCACACATTAATATTGAGTATGAGGCAGCCAGTGTTGTTCAGTGTCAATATGATGCAGATCTCTAACTGGAACAGCTACATCAAAACAGGCCACAGACATTCAACAGCAAAGTTATCCACTTAGTCTCATTGAATGGGTGTGCTACTATATGTCATACATGAGAATTCACAGGACTTTTTACTAACTTTGGAGGAAACGTTGCACACTTTTATTTTACATTAATATTCAGTGATGTTGAGTATAGCGCATACATTTATTCAGTTGACTAGTCAATCAACAGAATTGGCAAAAACGTAAATTATCGATCAATGCAAAAATGCCAAAAATTCACAGGTTCCAGTTTTTCGAACGTTTGATTTTCTTTTATGTTAGTAAGATGGATATATTTGGGTTTTGATTGTTGCTTAGATATAACAAGCAATTTGAAAAAGTTAGCTTTGGCTCTGGGAAACTGTGATGGACATTTTATAGAATAGTCAATTAATTGATTAATGAAAAGCCAATTCTCACTTTAATTGATATTGAAAGTTACAGCCCCAGTATTGAATTTTGGCTTAAAAATGATGTCATCTAGAGCTTAATTAAAAAACTGTTTTAATCAACGATTAAGAGGCACCAGCTTGTCTGTGGCAGATCCCGCTGTGGAAAGAGAAGTCCGACTAAAAATGCACTTTTTCATCTTTTCCTGGAAAGTCAATCATCTCCCTCAAGGCTCTGTCCTTTCATTTCCTCCATGCACACCCTTTTATTCCTCCATCTATCTGTCCTCCTGTGAGCGCTTTAAGTGTTAAGGGACCGACAGCTCGACAGCCGCCCATGGAGCTATTTTAAGAACCGCTCCATGTGTTGCTTCCTCACTGTCAGAGTTAGGTCAGAGTTTCCTTCTGTGGTAAGTAAAAGAGGGTGTCGTTTGGCCTTCATGTCCCCTTGTAAAGATGATGCGATGATGAATCTCTTCATCCATGCTGAGCTCTTCCTCCACCGGTGCCCCTTGTTTGTTTTCCTGTCTTTCCGAAACAACTAGTGGAAATCTTACTTTCTTGTTGTTTCTCCACTTGTTGTATACAGTATATGTGTGTGTATATATCTAAGTGTGCAGTACTTTATATGCATGTGGTGTAACCATGGTGCAAGTGATAACTGGGACCAGTGTTCCCTGGAGAGAGCAGTGGAGCATGAAAAAAGGTTTGTGGTTTGTTTACCTGCTGTTATGTGACTCTGTGCTGGAGGACAAAGGCTCCTCAGCCTTTGTGCCTTTTTCGATTTTTCTCTCTTCTCCTCTCTCTCTCTCTCTCTTCTCTCTCTCTCTCTCTCTCTCTCTCTCTCTCTTCTCCTCTCTCTCTCTCTCTCTCTCTTTCTTGCTCTCTGCTATTACCTGCCTCCCTCAGTACACCTTTCCCATTGTGTGGCTTTTTGTTTGCATTCGCACACATTCAGGCAACTTGCATCTGTCATGTGACAAGAATCTCATTTCTTGTGTGTATGCATGGTGAGTATGTGTAAAAACTCGAGCGTTCTGTGTGTTTGTGTGTGTCTCTCTGGGCTGTTAGTGTCAATCGACTGCACCGTCAGCCTGTCTCTCTCTCCCACTCTCTCTGTGCATCCTGTGTTCATCTCCCATCTCTCTGTCTCACCCGATCTATCTTCCCACTGTCACCCTCCCCTTTTAATGCCTCGCCGACTTGCTTCTTACTTGACTTGCTCTCCATTTTCCTCCCAGCCCATTTTTCACGCAGTCATCCACTCTGTATGCTCCAGACTCCAGTCTTCACTTCATTCTCATCCTCGTTTTACTTTTCTGTTTGATCTTCCCTCTGTGGGAATGTGGCATGCCAACTTAACATCCTTCAACAGAGGTCATGTCAGTCTGTCCTCTACACCTGCTGACACATCCAATCACATCAGCACACTGTTACTTAAGGAGAAGTAGTCAGTAGTTGGGGATTTTTATCGAGTGAAACCAAGGAACAACACTGACAAGATCCTGGCACAGATCAGGGTGGCCAGAAGTAGACAGGCTGGAGAACAAGTACAGCAAGAAACAAATCCAACAGAAATAAAATAAACAAAACATATCATGATGCAAATAATCCCACTTTGACCGCGGTTTGTTCAGCCCACGTAGTCATGCTACAAGCGAGGCTGTGGATCTGTTATTTCCAAAATCAGAGAACAGGCTTTAAAGTGGGTTTTTAAAATCTCAGCACCTGCTGCGATAACTGTTGAGTCATTGGTATCGATCCCTGACTTAAAATAACTCCCACAAATACAGATGTAGTGTGGTTTTGTGCTAAAGGACTGTAAAACTCTTAAAGGGGAATACTGCTGATTTTACACGTTAAAGTCTGTTTCCAGGTATTGGGGAGTACTTTATGTGAAAAGAAAGTTGTATAAAGCTATGTGTGGCTCTAGAGAGAGAGCTACACAAAGTCTGATAAATTAAAAGTGATAAGTGACATCACTTGAGGCAGTATCGGCTGAGGCTGAAGATACACAAGTCTTGTCAGTGTGGAGTAAGTAAGAAGTGAACTTACCTGAACTCGTAACTGCTTCTCATCTACATTAGCCGCTATTGACGTAACACACCTAAGATCTCAGACCAACCTGTTGGCGGTAGTTGTTCAGACAAGGAAGAATAATGCGTGCAATAAAAAATAACAAAAAAGACGATATGGCTGGTCATTGTGCATAGATTTTTATCCTTTTTGTTTTTTACCATCCATTATGAGTCAGACAATATTGTAGGAGTGCAATCCTATATTGGTGGAGTACATTTTTAATGTACCTACTTTATTTTTCCATTTCTTCTTTCTGACACTCACCCTCCTCTCTCCTGGTGTACGAGCTGCTATTCGGTCTGGTAGGTTTAATCTTATTTAAAGACAAGCTCTCTATTGATTCACCTGTGATTGTGATTTATACAGTGTGCGGCAACATCTGACATACCAATGGCACAATTTATTCATAATCAATAGACATGACTTGTTATGCAGGCGTTTAGCATGACCATTGGTCCTAGATTGTACTTTTCAAATAGGTGTAAATAATAACATTACTAATTGCTGCATTGCATTATTGAATTGTTATTAGTTCCACCTGTGTTCTAATCATTTGGGACCATTGGAGCGTGTTCTGAAGCTAGCAAGGCTATCAAAATAAGGTTGGTAAGATTTATTTAAAAAGTTAAATGACATGTTAAATACTACAAGGTGGACAGACTTTTGAGGGGGGAAAAAACCAGGTGACAAAATATCAATATATGTGAACCACTGGCTTATGTTAAAGAAATAGTCAGATTTTTTGGGAAATATACAAATTTTCATCAAAAATCATTTTTATACTGAAGGTAACAAACCTGCTATCACCTATACAGCTCATTAATAAACACTTTATTATCTTTAATTAAAAAATAAACGGAAGTTGCTGTTTTGCAGAGGTCACGTGCCAGACTTTCTCTTGGCTCTCAGCTGGTTGCCTGGCAACTGCGCTCATAGTCCCATAAAACAACATATTCACTGACATTTTTACACTTTGTTTTTGTTTGGTATTTGTACTTTAGAGTTGTTGGTAGGTGGATTTTGTTTCCTTTGGACAAGCTAGCTGTTTCCCCCTGTCTTCAGTCTTTGTGCTAACTTTGTGCTAGCTGTAACCTCCTATTTACTGTACATATCAAGTATCAAGCTTCTCATCTAACTCTCCATCATCAAGCGAATCCACATATTTTCTCAAAATGTCTAGTTTTCCTGTCAGTCTCTAAATGTACCCCGAGTCCGTGCTCCCTGGTGTTGTGTGACACTTGTACAAGGACAGTAGGTCCTCACAGGGCGAGTAGGGACGCACATACGGACTCACCCCTCCTGCTCCACATGCCTCCTCAGGGCCTGATATTTGTCAGGGTGTGTGACAGTCCAGAAGTATCTACCGATCCATCAAATGCAGAGAGAGGAAAACTAGGTGAGTCTCTGTCAAAAAGAAAGAGACTGAAAAATAGGCACATATGGACTCTGCTGCAGCATCTGTCAGGCCCAGTACATCAGTTGGAATGAAACAAGCACAATATAAAGGAAACTGTAAAATGCTGTTTTTTTGTAGCACAGCTGGAGGTCTTTAATCAATTAAGAGCGCTTCTTGGCTCTTGAATATTGGAGTAAATTGGTGGTTTAAGTGGTTCAGTCAGCTGGGAGTAGAAAGAGACGTGATGCTGAAGGCGGCACAAACTGACCATAAATACATCCCTATCCCTCGTTCTGCACCCACTCTGTACACCCCTCCTCTTCGTCACTCAATGTTTTTTTCCCCTTGTTCCCAACTACGAATGTGCATTTTAATGTATTTCAAGCTGAATCAGGATTTTGGGGGTGGGAAAGGGTCACAGATTGTGGATATGGAAAATTTATATATTTTTGGATATCTAATATTACAACATTTATTTATGTAGAAGTAGTTCATTTTTCTGTGCCATTTTCCTGCTTTTCTCCCTAGTCTCCTATGTTTGCTTTGCACTTCCTTTCTTCTTTCTACTGTCTACCGTTCATGTCTCATGTCATTTTTTTACCCAGCTGCTTTTAACCTCCCTTCCCTCTTTTCTCATCTCCCCGGGGTGCTTGCTTTAGCTGATTAGAGTGGCACTGCTTGCTTTGATTAATTGGATGAGTCTTGCCTCTGTGCCAGACTCCTCTCCTCCTCTCCTCTCCTGTCCTCTTACCCTTTCTCGTCCAGAAGCAGCTAAAACAAACACAAGGCTTGTACGTAATGGCAGTGGTGTATTGATGAAAGGAAATATCTACATCTGTGGGTGTGTCAGCAAAGATTGTGCGGGTAGCTAGAATTGTTTCCATCTATGTATCATCCATGTTTTAGCTCTCATAAAGCATAGGATATTTTGGGATGTCTGTGACATAGCACTTCAAACATAATTTTATGTATGTTTAAACTATCCAAAACATGTCTGAGCTTTAGAGAAATTGAAATGTAGAAATAAATAACACAGATGTAGGTATCTACAAAATTAGGTATTTTTTGTGTAAGCCTAAAGTTTAAAATGTAAACACTCTTTAAACAGATCATCAATGTAGGACTGCAAG
>NW_023339696.1:11203710-11218284 GCF_004916995.1 Morone saxatilis | reverse complement strand
TGACAGTCACAAAAAAACTATTAAGGTAAAGTATTAAGATGGAACCCTCCTCACAGACTCCAGATCTCCCAATCGATCCTTTCATTGGTAGACATCATCTCTCTGGAACTTTCTATACCTCTAATCAATGGTGCAAATGGAAATTGATACAACTGATATGCTGTCTGGGGCAGTGGAGAAAGTTAAACACTAACTGTGTTTTGTGAAATAATGACTGTAACTGTACACAAATGTTTATTGTTTTTCCTGTAGCACGGATGAGGAGGAACTTTCAAAACTGCCGGGACAAAGAAAAGCCCTTTGTCAGACAGTTGATGAATGCTTGTATGCTTCTATATCAAAACATGAGTCATTTTATGTTAAAATGACTCATGTTTAGTAGCCTGTTATGTAAAGGCTGAGATTTACCTGTCAATCTGTGATCAAATCTAAAACTTTGATTAAAAAAAATACAAAATTATTGTGTGTGTGTGTGTGTGTGTGATTGAAATCGGTTAGAAATTGTTCCACTGAACCCTGTATGCATGTTTGCCACTTTCAATCTGGATGTGAGACATGTGGTCCCCTTTGGACAAATGGTACACACTTAACACAACAGTTTTTGAATATGAGGTTGAGATGCTGTGTCTGTTTTTCCTTTTGGCTGCGTCCTCCTAAAACCCCACTCCAGGAAAATTTCCTGCATCCTTCTTTTCTCACCTTGCCGACCTCCACAATGTTTTAGTCCGTCCTTCAGGCTTTGATGACAACAACAACCACTTTCATCTCCATGGCTCTGTCTCCCCACTCATTTGTCTCCTCCCTCCTCTCTCCTCTCTGTCACTTGCTCTAGTCTGTGTCATCCTCCCCATTTTCTCTCTCCGTCTCTGCCTTTCTGCTGTCTTTAAGTGAATTCCACTTCAAAAGCTTGTCTCTGAAAGGTCGTCTGTAGCCCCTACAGACCCCCCCGAGGCTCTTCATTTGTCTTCTTTTTGTTGCTTTTTTCTATCTCTCTCTTGCCTTGTTTTTATTCGATCTGTTGTGCCCCTAGCACAGCCATGGCAGAAGCAACACACACACACTCAAAATGACGCACACAAAACTCATTGTAGCACAGCCAAGTGAATGGCTGGCTGGGAAAGTCAAATGCTCTGTTATTTCATCCCAGCAAATACAATCTCTGGAGATGCAGTGCCAACTAGAGAGCCTCAAGGGGCGCCGGGGCTTTCTCAGAAATGCAGACAATCACACAAGCTAACTGCTCTGTTTTTTCCCTTCGTCCCTCCTTCTTCCATTACAGCCCATTTTTATCAACCAGCTAAAGGACAAGTTACTGTGTGTTTGTGTGTGTGTGTGTGTGTGTGTGTGTGTGCAAACAGCATGATTGTGCACGTCATAAGTATGTGTGTTTATACTTGTTTGGCCAGTTTGATAATGCTAACCAGGGACGATGGACTCTGCTGTAGAAGAATAAATCGGCACAATAACTCAATAACAATTTGAGACCTCATTCAGTGAAATCACTGCATGATGAATGACTTTGGTTCCACTGTGTTGAGACAATACAATAGACGCCTTGTTCCTGTGATCACTGGAGCTTAACAGCTTCTTTGTTGTGTGAATATGTCCTGCGTATTGTAATGGTTGGATGTGGAAAGGACAGTTTGTTATATTTATGTATATGTTTACGCTTTTTAGGGTCCCATAAAGCACAGAAATAATGCAATACATGACGCTCCTAGTCTGACAAAAGACTAAATGTAATGACTAAATAAAAAACACAGCAAATGAAATAAGCAGCATTGGTACATAATTTGAGACATAAATATGAACGCATAAAAGACAGAATGAATTGTATAATTTAGAATTAATCTCCACCTTTTGTTAAGCACATCAGTTTAAAGCTGCACCAGGTAATATTTTTATATTTACAATGGGTTAAATGATTATGTATAATGCGAGGGATGTTGCTCCATAGTGACAAACCCACATGGAATTTTCTCTAGGGTGACCGAAACCAAACCAAATGAAGGACAAAGAGTATGTTTGTATGGGACACTGTGGGATGCGTTAGCAGTGCTGAGAGGTAGTCTAAAATTTTGATATAATGTATATCTAACTTAGAAAACAAACTATATTCTACTATATTTTAAGCTTGTAACATCTTTCCCTCTGGTTGACAGTCCCATGATGACAGCCTTTCCTGCTTTTGTTACAGTCATTGGATAAAAAAAGATTGTCGCTGCAGTGGTTTAAATTCGGAACACTAGAGCCAATCAATGTGTGAGACATGGACACCTGGTCACTCTAATTATCCCCCAGTTCTACAGTTGCCCTCATTTAGAGAGAGCACTTTAGCATCTTTCAGTTCATTGTTTTGGTTTAATGGCCCACAACTTTACTGTTTTGGTTCAGTCTCGCCACTCTCATTATCCAGCAGCAGCACTCAATGAAAAAACTCTGCTAAACCGACAGTACGTCAACAGCTACATTCACAGCAGACAGACAAAGTTAGCAACTAGACCGTGAACATGGTGGATCATTTAACTGCTAAAGATCCAGATATTTCCCTCTGGAGTTGGTAGAGACCAAATACAGTGGAAAATGTAAAGTGAATATTGGACTTTATCAGGATTTGGCATTTACCAGATAGCCAGAACCATGATGTTAATGTCGAACTGTATCGGCTGGGTGTGTAAATAAGCCACTGTTTTCTAACATGTTACACCATATTAAGTTAATAAGTTGATAATTTGTTGGGTTTTCAGCTTGTTGTGCTGACTTCAAGTGGACAAAATAATGAACTAATGCAGGTTTAAGCTAAAATCATTTCAAATAATAATTTCCACCCTATAATGATGATTTTCCATCCACTAGTCAGAATAATAGCCTTTGTTTTCTCCATCTCATCCACCTCACAGCATTTAGTCAGCTGCATTCTGCCCCCCGTGGAGGGTGGCGTTAAATACAGCCTTGCTCCTCAAGGCTCATGTGTTCTGAAGTAACCCATTAATCATGTTGCTATAGTGGGGGTGAGTGAGTGAGTAGGATGCTGGTAAGACAGAGAGAGGCCAAGGCCTGAGAGCGACTCAGTCTGTCATCTACAGCCTTGCATAATAAGGGCTAATGGATCGGGGAGCATGAACGTACCTGTCCAGTCTACTCACATTAGGATGAATAAAGAGCTGCAAGGCTTCTCTCTTCTGTCCTGTGTATGGTTGTGTGTGCACAGAGGGCATGTGGGGATCTCGAAAGTTTTTTAATCATGTTGCTGATATGCACTGCAATTTCTCAACCTCCTTCTCCACACCAATGTTTTGTAACAGTGTTTCACTGTTTCTGTGGTTATTAACAGTATGCTGCTTCTGTCTCTGTCTGTCTCTCCCAGGCTGTGAGCCCTGTGCAGGGTGGTGATGAGCAGTCAGGGCAGCAGCAGCAGGGGAAGTGGGCAGCATGCTGACACTCCTCCCCCTCGCCACGCCCCTGGACCCAAGCTGCAGGTGCAGCGCTCCCTCTCTCGCGACACCATCACCATCCACTTCTCTGCTCTGGGGAAGGAGGAAGATGACGAGGAAGAGGAGCTCTACGGGGTACCTGTTGAATCTGCTGGAGATAAATCTGGGCTTGATGGTGCAGGGGGATTTCAAGGTCCAGAAGAGTCAAGGGCCGAGGAGCAGTCTGTCGCCACTGCCTTGGAGGCAAAAGAAGAACTGCTGTTTGAATCTGCTGGTGTGGAGACTTCCTCAGGAGCTGCTGTGCTCCCTGTTTCCTCCGTCTCTGTGGACCCCTCAGACCCTTATCCACATACATCCTCTCCAGCCATGACTATTATCCCCACCTCCACCCACTCCCACCTGAGCTCTAACCCTCCTGCTAGCTCCTCTTGGCCCTCTGACCGACCCTCAGCCAATCCCCCATCCACAAGCTCCAGTTCCTCCTCTCCTGGCAAGTCTGCAGCGCTGCCCTCCTCCAAACCTTTCCTCAGCCTGGTTAGATCCTTGTCCAATGATGTTGAGTCTCGAGAACCCACTCCTGCGCCTACCACCGCTGCGCCATCGCACGCACGCCACCGTCACTTAATGAAATCTTTTGTGAAATCTCTTTCCACTGACACTTCAAAGGCTGAACATCAAGAAGGGTCTCTTCATCACTACCTTCATCAGCAACAGCAAGTACAGCCATCCCAGAGGCCTCCACCTCGCAACATGCAACTCTTCAAACAGTTCTCCCAGCCTCGATTATCCTCCTGCCCTGTCATTGTCACTCATGCAGGTGGAGACTCCAAAACAGCCCCCTCTTCCCCCATCATGTCCCCAGATGGTAGGTCATTCTTCAAGGTCCAAGAGGTGGAGGCCAGGATAGAAGATACCAAGCGGCGGCTGTCAGAGGTAATGTCAGACCCCCTGCAGCTTTTCAGTAAGATCATGGGGGATGAGTCTGGCATGGGAGCCGTTGGAAGTGCCACTCATCGTGCCAAATCACTGTCCTCCAGTGCGTCAGAGCTCAGTGGAGTGACAGCAGTTAACGGACACACAGAAGGTAACAACAACTATAGCATCAAGGAGGAGGAAGGGGCAGAAGGGGAAGAAGAGGAGGAAACCCCCACGGGCAAGGGCCCTGACTCTGTTTTTTTCTCCTTCCCATCTCTGGCACCAGCCCCAGCCCTCGCCCAGGCCTCCTCATCCACTTTCCCCAAGTCTCCTTCTATCACTCTGGGACGCTGCTCTATGTCGGCCCTGGTAGCTCGACAAGAAGACGAGGACTTCTGTGAACTGTACAGTGAAGACTTTGAGTTATGTACCGATACAGAAACACCAGATGGGGATCGACCCGGGTCCCGGCCACCCCATACTGGAAGCACTGGGTTGTGTAGTGAACTTGACACAGAGGAAGAGGAGAAAATGGAGGAGGAGTTGGAGGCTGTGCCTGTGACTGGCCTCATCTTGCTGGCACAGTTGGTGTACTGGTATTTAATCCTTCCTGTGCCACCCTATGTATGTGTGGTGGTGCATGGGATAGTAGTTGGGTTCATGTTGGCCTTGCTGGTCCTTTGGCTCTCATCTCCTCGACGCTCTTCGTTGGAGACCAGAAGAGGGAGGCGAAGGATAGAGCAGTGGAATGTGTCTCAGCTGGATATCAAAGAACCAGGAATCTTCAAGGTGAGACAAAGCGCAGCATGGGGGGCCGAGTTTAGGCCTATTGATATGACTTCAAAATGTAAACTTGTTTCCCCAAATTCTATGTAGGCTTTTAATCTTTCTCTCAAAGACCTTGGCTTTTTTGGCAGGTGTTCTTGCTCTGCTGCAACATTATCAATCGCATACCTAAGCTGCATGTTTTGCGCGTAAGGAATTTGCCTTGGTATAAAAAGAGAAAAATGTGCAAAAAATACCTTCTTATATATAGCCAAGAGTTAAGATAACCTATATTACGTGTAGTTGATAACGTCAGTGTCTTATGTGGCTGTGGCATTTATCTAACCCTGCCTTGGAGAAACCATCCTGACTGAGCCAAATAGTACACAGAATGCCAATTTTATTTTGTTTACTATCAATTATTGGAGTAGGTAGGTTTGTTGTCTCCAAGAGCTTATGGTTGTATCTTTAGACTATATGTTCTTCGCTCTATCATTTTAACATCATTTTACAATAGCCAAGCACTGAAATTTCCCCTGTTGTTTCAATTCAATTGGCTTTGCTTTCAGAGCCTCCTTTGGGACTGATAAGGTGGGAGTTTGGATGAGAATTAAACTCCATACAGCCTTGTGGGAGCCAGCAGCAACAACTGGGCTTTTATTACGCTTTTTCTCCAGTGACAGCTACAGTTTAGTTTAGCTTTGAACCAAACATCTGAATGAGAGTGCCACCACATTTGCCCCTTGTTCTCAGTTAACCTCACTTTGTGATGCAGAAGCTCTCCTAGTTTACTAGTTTGAGGGAGTTATGTAAGCATATGCACTAGTATGTGTCTGTGCCTTAGTGGGCACCAAGCTGTTGCACAGGAGAGCTTTATGACTGGAGGGCACAGCTGTTCCAAAAGAGGAGCTCTGTGGTTGTGCAGAACGTGATACACACACATGAACGATAGACCCTAGAGCACACAAGCGCAGGGCAACAGCAATGGGGACAAACTTTGCTCTTTCTCTTTCTTTTCATCTTTGTCTACCTCTGAGGATCAACAAAGAGTCAGTGTTTCAGATGGAGCACTTTATCTTTTGTTGTGTTGTATGAACTTTGCCACTGCATCCTTTGAGCGAGAATTTTGTTTTAAAATTATACTGGCACTGAATTTGGTTGTGATTGTAGAAAATACTGCAAGGAGGTTTATTGATGACCACATTTGGCAGAGAAAATTTTGGTAGCCCCTTTTTTATGCTGTGTAGCTAAAGGTAAACATTTAGGAGGATCTATTGGTAAAAATGGAATATAACATTCATAAGTGTGTTTTCATTAGTGTATAATTACCTGGAAATAAGAATAGTTTTTTACAAAGGGACTAGACCCGTCCTCTTCTACGGAGTCGACCATATTTCTACAGTAGCCCAGAATGGACAAATCAAACGCTGGCTCAAGACAGAGTTTTTTGAGTTTCGCAGCTACCGTAGGTTCCGCTATACGGTTGGGTATTAAGTCCATGTTATTCACCACCAGATGCTACTAAATCCTACACACTGGTCGTTTAAGAGTAGGGCTCTACAATACATTGTGATATCAGGAAATTATATAAGGGTATATTGATTATTAGCAAATATGTTGGCTGATAAGTAGCAGGAAATTGCACAGAATGCCAAAGATGTGTCGCCATTAAATACTCTGTAAAAAAAACAGAATGGTATGTGCTTATGAATAAAAAAAAAAATTGGGTGATATGTGTTTATTTTAACTCAATATATCAATATCTGTGTCAGCCTCAAACATCCAGTATTGTTCGTCCTCTATTCAGTGCTTCCACATAAACTAATGAAGCCTCTTAGTGGCAAAACATCTTTTAACACCAAGTTCAGTTTTCTTTCAATTACACTTGCCTGCCCTTTGCTTACTTTTTCGAGATGTCCTTTTCACCTGAATGACTGTGAATCTTAGACAGTTTCTAGTGAGTCTGACTAGGAGTCTGATGTGTGTGTATATCAATTAAAACTCTTTCTCCTCCACTGCCTCTATCTCTCAGGGCTGGATGAATGAGATCCACAACTACGACCCAGAGATGTACCACGCTACCCTGACCCACTCTGTTTACGTTCGTCTAGAGGGCTCCGTCCTGCGCCTGTCAAAGCCTAACCGCAATATCTCCCGCCGTGCCACACACAACGAGCCTAAACCTGACGTCACTTACATCAGCCAGAAGATCTATGACCTGACTGACAGCAAGGTGGGCTGGCTGTGGGTGTGTGTGGGTGAAGAGAGTTGGTGAAATGCTTTGTCGTGTGTTTCTGTGTCTGCTAGTGAGTGTGTGAGAGAAGGACAAAATAAGGGGGGGCATTAATGTGTTAAGTGTGTGTATGTGTTTGTCTCTGCTGGCTCCCCAGTGTATTTGTGTGCTTAACAAATAGTGACATCAAGCACACGTCCCCTCATATTTGCCTTTGCCTGAGTGCATGCTTGCTAATAGGTCATGTTCAGTGACAAAGCTACTCAGAGTCACATACTGTGTGTAAACATGGAGTGAATATCACAGGTCACTGACCCTGTACACACAACTGTGTGTCTTGTGTATTTGTGTGCTGACTCGGTGGTTTTGTATATCTGAAGGACAGTAAGAAGACATTTCTCCTGTCAGTGTATCATGGAGCAAAGGAGTCATCATGGTCGTCCTTATGTCGCAATGACCCCAGTCTCTGAATGGCTCCCTAAAGTGTCATTTCACCACCATTATTGAGAGTGTTTGCTCTGTCTTGACTGTTGCCTGCATTTACAGGATACAGGATGTGGATTACACATAAGAGTGTCCCCAAACATGCATTCACAGTCAAGGTCTGATTGTTTTACAGTCCTCCAGAAGAGAACCATGTGATGCTAATATTTTAGCAATGTTGAAATCTGTGTCAGAGCCTTGTGTTTGGCCAGAATTTATGCTTGAATGGAAACAAAATTGCATGTACCATTACAACATACTGTACAACACTGAATGATTGCAAATGCTAGCTACTATGCTGGCTACTTTTGTCATTGACAAAAGAAAGGACATGTTCTTATGTTGCTGGTCAAAGACGAATTGAGCTTTGGGTTAGATAAATATAAATACATAATACATGAGTCATCTGCACTTGTAATACTGCCTGTATTTTTTGGGGGGTTTCTATTTTCAAACTGTTTCAAGCCCCCAGTTGCTGCCACTCACACCCTGGGGCAAGTCTGCCACATACTATTTGCAGTTTCAATGTGCTATACAATATTTTTTTGTGTCCTTATTCAATGTGGGCATTCTACTGCAAAAACAACATCATCATCTTCATGTGTTTGATTATATGAACTTGGTGTATATGCCCCCATAGATTCAACTGGTGCCGCAAAGCTTGGCTAGGAAGAGAGTTTGGAACAAGAAGTACCCCATTTGCATTGAGCTGGCCAAGCAGGAGGACTTTATGTCCAAGGCCCAGGGAGAGAAGACTGAAGCTGGGGAGGACAAATTAGCAGGGCTGGGTGAGAAGCTAGAACGAACGGACAAATGCGAGAAAGCTGAAGTATCAGGATCATCAGAGGAACCCAAAAGACCAACTTCTGGTGGGGGGGACTTGACAATCTACCTGTTTGGGAGGACAGGTCGGGAAAAGGAAGAATGGTTCCGGAGATTTCTTCTGGCGTCCCGAATGAAGTCAGAGGCGAGAGGTAGCAGTCTGCCTGGCATCTGCAAGAGTGGTGAGTTTGAGACTAAGTATCTTCCACCAAGATGCAAACAGCCATGCACAGTAGATGGGTTTATCTGTCTCTCTCACTCTTTCAACACACATATTGTACTTGCACAGACGCACATCACTTTCCACAGTCAGAATAGCTATTCTCTTGGGTATGTAACTGCACAGCCATCAGATCTGTGCATAAGCCCCGGCTTAGGGACTGCCAATCCCCTCAACTGAGCGAACAGATAAGTGTGAATGGGTCACCAGGATTACATGCACAGAGAAGCACTATATTATAGTATTGGTCTCCACTGTGGGATATAAGCCTGAGAGGATAAGGCCCAATTCAAAGGGACACACTAGCACTGTGTGGGTCCAGTGATAAAGGCAGTGCAGGGTGAACAGGATTACTGGAAGGATGATTTAAATATCAAGCTGTTTTGTGGATATACATACTAATTATGTTGAAAAATGACTATTTCAGTGCTAATGTGAGTCAGAGAGATGATGCAGTGTGTCATCTGGTGTAAAGCATGCTGATTCAGAGTGTCGCAGTATGTTGTGAGAAAATATTAAAAAATAGATGCTAATCTAAAGTCTTGATCATGCATTATGCATGTGACATATGATGCATTGATTGAAATTACTGAAATGTTGCTGATGCCTAATTGTATCACATTAACCTCCCGTTAATTCCCCCCTCCATTTTTAGCCTTCTTGCCCTCCCACAGCCGCAGTAGCAGCACGCAATCTGGTGGTGGCCTGGAGGCTGACAGCAGGAGCAGCAGCCGGGGGAGCCTGGAGGAGCTGTCTCAGTCTCGCCACCGAGAGACCTCCTCTGCTCTCTCCTGTGCCTCTGGTGGAGGGATGAAGCAGAAGATGCTGTTGGACTATAATGTCTACATGGCTAAATACGTCAACCCCCAGGCACCACCGAGAAGCCCAACTGCCACCGAGAGCCCCGGGCACAGCCCCGAGAGCAGCCCCAAAACTACCAAAAAGGTAGGAAACCGAATTGAAAGTGAAATACTGAAAAAAAATCTTTTAGGACCCCTGGTGATGTCACTTGGTTAAAGGTAATTGAATTAATTGTAGATTTGTATAACACCTCTAAAGCACAATAAGATACCCTGTGGAGTTTTTGACCACAAGGATGGAAAATGTTTTTCTGAGTGGGCCCCTGTTTTGTTTGTATTGTTAGTTGGTGGTAATGCACAATAGAAACTTGTTAATGTGTCAACAAAGGCATTTACACTTTGTTTTAACATGATCTGCGTGTGGGTACATTATCTGTATAGTGACATGTGATCCACAGGCATTTGCATTTACACCTTTTTAATTAGCATTCTTGTTATCTCCATTCTGCATTGTGTTTTGAGATTGTCAACAAACATGGTATGTTTTCATTAGTTTTTTGCTAGGGAAAGCACGGCCACTATCCTGGTGACTAGCAGATATGAATAGAAACTGTGTTTAGTCAAACTCTGCTTAAATTTGTAGATGTATTTTGATTTTTTAGCTGGAACGCCGTCCTGTCTCCTGACATTTTGAAAAGAGTTAATGTTATATTAGCTGGCCCAACCCGTCACACCTGCACATAATGAAGCTGTGCACATTCCTCTGGAATCACGTTGTGGTGACAGATGGGTTGAAATTGTATGTAGTGAGTGGATTGTGTTTCATAGATGATCTGGCAATCTGGGTGACGTCAGACAAACATACAATACTTATGGATCTGTGTATGAGGATTATACATAATAAAGTTTGACGGCCATGCAAATCATGTGAGAAACAGCAAAACGACGGCGCTTGGAGATGGCCTTGAAATACGGGAGAAACCCAGGAAAAACAGGAGTGTTGGCAGCTCTGGCTGTGCTCTTTCTTACGCTAGCAAGAAGAGGCAGAGATAGGTGACCATTCAACCTCCTGGGTGATTTTATTCTTTAAGAATGTTTACGCTGTATGGATTCCATTTACACTTTGCGTTAACAAGCTATTTTTTGCTCCACAGAGTACCTTTAAT
Organism: Morone saxatilis; assembly: GCF_004916995.1. Classification (NCBI taxonomy): domain Eukaryota; kingdom Metazoa; phylum Chordata; class Actinopteri; family Moronidae; genus Morone; species Morone saxatilis. The sequence continues at coordinate 11,207,446 of NW_023339696.1, read as the reverse complement.
CTTGTGGCCATGCAGTGTAGAGGGGCCCTGTGTCAAAATCTGGTTGTAATTATGTTTGAGTTTATATTGTGAATTTGAACCCAGGAGGTCAAGGGGCCCAACCGCAAGCTTATGATCTGATCTGGCCACGGAAGTAGACAGAGCCAGATGCAAACCCAGGCTTGATGTAGACTATTATTATACTTGACCAGAACCTACTAGCTTAATTTTATGTCAAGAAGATTAAAATCTACAGTACATACCTGTATGTGTGTCCTTTAGATACGCAGGAGTTCAGAGGAGACCGTGGAGCCCGAGGCCTGGGTCAATGCTTTTCTTGGAAGGATATTCTGGGATTTTCTGGGAGAGAAGTACTGGGCCAACGTGGTCTCCAAAAAGATCCAAATGAAGCTCAGTAAGATCAGGGTGGGTACTGGTACTAGCTTATACGAATATACATCTACAGTATCACTAATGAATCAGATTGAATTGTTTTTCAATTGTGTGTCTCTGATGGCTGTATTTCATTTGTTTTGTCTTTAGCTACCATATGTAATGAATGAGCTGACTTTGACAGAGCTAGACATGGGCTTTTCCATTCCCAAGATCCTCCATGCCTCACCACCCTCCGTGGACCACCAAGGTAGGAAGAGAAGCTACACTAGGTATGTCATGTTTTTCACAGTGTTCTGGATGGTCTCTTCCACTGCTATCTTTCATTATAACCCAGGCTGTTCCTCTTGCCTTTCTGACAAAATAGCGAGACGCACCATTTTTTTCCCCCCTCAATCTAGCCATCTTCTTCAGCTCCATCTTCCCTAAGCATTGCTCTACTTCTCTCTGGATTAAGACGTTTACCCCTCCCTTCAACCTTCTCTCCCTCTCTGCTTGGGAGTCTAGCCCCTGTGCGTGCCTCGCTCTATTAAGCCACAGTAATTAAACTTCACGTCTTGGGTCCCCCTCATCCATTACTGAAACACTGACTCACCTTGCCTGCCGCCTGCCTTGAGCCCTAGCAAAGGGACTGGTTCGACACAAAGATGTGAGGCGTATTAATTGGCCGGTTAATGGAGAAAATGAGAAAAGAGAAGCTTAAGAAGGGTAAGAGGTTGTGGGAGGTGTGTTTCAATCAATACTGGTGCTTTTAGGCAGAGCAAGAGATGAGTAAGTTACCATAATTATATTCTTCTGGCCTAATTTTTTTAATATTCAGGGTTTGTCCAAAGACAATCTAGTCTAATATGATCTTGCGTCTAAAGATATAAGAGCATTGACAGTGACAATACCTGCTATTCAGTTGAATCAACCAGTCATGAGTCATTTTCCTGTCAGCCACATTTCCACGGCTGAGTCTGCAATGCTCATTAATGTGTTCTGTCTGAACCTATACGCCCACAGAAATATACTCACAAAGCATCATCAGTTGATCCTAGCACATAATTAGTCCTTAAGGAATGGCTGCGCTGTAAACCTGCACAAACAGCACGCATTTGCTTCAATAATAACACACCTAATTTCTAAATAATCTTGTGTATATTTCTTTGCTCTTGTGATAATGATAAGGAGAGCGAGAGTGCTTCTTGACTCTTTAATGTTAGGAAGACATGATTTGATTTTATAATGTTTATACTGTGCTCCAAGAACTACTAAATGCACACAAGCTTGTGTAGAGTAGAACTCGGCATTATTGATTTAATCTTTTTTTCATTCACTAGACATTCACCTAGACATTGATAATGAGACAGTGTTTAGTATGACTATCAATTCTAGTAGACAATTGATACATTGGACATCAAATAGAAGTGGGTGACGTTAGTGTTTGAGGAAAAAAAAAAGAAGAAGAACGTGGAACTAAATCTAGTTACAATCTAAGGTATAAAATAGTGCAGCAGCTAAAATATAGAAATAAAATATAAACTGTAGTAGTAATGTGTATATACATAATGAAACATTTCCCTCTAAACCACAAATGAAAACCTAGTTGTGGCACCAGAGGAAAGGTTACCAAAGATTCATCATCTGAGCACCATTTGCAATCCATCCAAAAACTTAAGAGACATTTCAACCAAATCAAAAATATCAACAATAACCCTAACCCTTACGCTTCCTCCTCTTCAGAACACGAATGCCTGCACAGAACTGTATGGCAATCCATCCAATATTTGTTGGGATATTTGATTTGATTTATTTGCACAATAAAACAACAGCAGAATCAGATGAGAATAAAAAAAGACCCTAGAGGCTTGTAGAAGACAAGAATAAGCATTATAAGGAGATACAAAAATCTATCCAACTGAGCAACACCACTAGAATGGATAAAATGCATTAATACAGATATGATGTTAAATATATTCATTTTATTATACATCAAGCTATATATAAGCTATATATTACAATAACGTAGATTCAAGGCAATATCTTGTCTCATATAATATTGCTGTTATGATATATTTCCCAGTTCTACATAGAAAAGCACACATGCTTACACCAGTGGTGCAGATATATCGACTCCTCCTAAATTAATCAGGTACTCCAGACTGTCTCTCCCTCCTGTGTGTCTTGTTCTAGACAATGAGACAGTGTCTAACGTGTCCTGACTTAATGCTGTCATTTAGCTTCTCCTTGACACTGCTGCCACACACATACAAATCAATGAGCATTTTAGGAGAATGGAAAATGAAGAGGAGGAAGGAGCGAGGCAGAGGATTAATAAGCAACACTTATCAGCTGCAGAGGTTAACATTCAATGAGCAAACCACAGGGGGGATCGAAATCCAAATTGTTCACCCGTCGCCTCCTGTGAAGTGTGATGTGTAAATAGGAAGTCGACCCGATGAAGTGAGCTGATAAGGAGGCACCACTACCCTAGAACTGACCTTTTCAGTGTTTGCTAGTGGATAGGTCTTCTTCCTGGCAGCTCTGCAGGGGACCTCAGAGCAATTAGACACCAGGCAGGAGGTTCTTGTGATTCACAGAAATAGCAATCAGAGTTTAATTTTTGATGCTGCTGTGGTGTTATTGTGGATGTAAAGTAACCTGATTGTAATACTGAAACATATGTCCAGGTCTGTGGTTTGATCTGGAGATCTCCTACTCGGGCTCCTTCCTCATGACACTAGAGACTAAGATGAACCTGGCCCGCCTGGGGAAGGAGGGCGAGGGGCTCGGGGAGCACGGAAAAGAGTGGTGAGGTTTTTCAGTTACATTCAGTGATTTTCTCTTATACAGTTAGTAATGATGCTTATGAAGCTGAGTCTGATTTTTAAAATGTGTTACAGATATTTGAGAGCGATCCTTCACAGCTTGTCTTTACTTCTCCACGTTTGTTCTTCTCATTGTCTTATAATACATTCTCAGTGAGTAGGCCAGAATAGGATGTCTGAAGGATTAACTATTTTGCTAAACAAACAGCTCAGAGCTAGATGTTAATTAGGTAGATTTGCCTTTAGAACCATAGAGTATCTGTTTTTCAAAATTCCTACCCTTGGCTCTTCCTCTTTTCTCTTAATCCTCTCTCTGGACGCTTACCACTGTGGATTTGTCCAATGACTGGTGAGTTTTGGAATAGACACCTGTCACTGAAACAACACTTTTTGTTTTGTTTCTTGTGTGAATTGTTGGAGATGAATTTCCTGTGATTTTTTTTTATCAGCTGGGGTGCATTTAATGGGAATTCGTTTTAATTGTTAATGGTTCTTTGCAAAGCCATTAGAGCCTGACTTTGCAGCACTGAGTGTTTTCATGTGTGTGTGTGTGT
>NW_023339696.1:11203412-11203685 GCF_004916995.1 Morone saxatilis | reverse complement strand
GTGTGTGTATGTGTGTGTGACAGGCCCAGGCCACGGACATACTGTCTGGCAGACAGTGATGAGGAGTCGTCTAGTGCTGGCTCATCGGATGAAGAGGATCCCCCAGAACTACTCAGTGATAAAGCCGTTCTTCCTGGAGCCGAGGGGTGAGCAAATGTCTCTTTACAACAATACCATCACACATCTGAACTGAAAATGGACAGAAACAGATTCACGCTGATGTGTTGAAGCAGAATGATCTGCCCTTTCAGTCCACCTACCCACCTACCTACC
>NW_023339696.1:11199421-11203383 GCF_004916995.1 Morone saxatilis | reverse complement strand
CTACCTACCTACCTACCTACCCACTCCCACACATTTGAAAGCTTGCTTCTGATTTAATGTAGCACCCGGTCACTCCCCTCCATCGTGGGTGCTGAGTAGCAAGAGATGGCATTATGAATAAATGATGAACCTGACTCACTCCTTGCCTCCCCTCCTCTTCCTCCTCCTCTGTTTCCATCCTCTGCTCACGTAGCTATGTGGGAGGCCACAGGCCCAGCAAGATCATGCGCTTTGTGGACAAGATAGCCAAGTCAAAGTACTTCCAAAAAGCCACAGAGACGGAGTTTATTAAGAAGAAGATGGAGGAGGTGTCCAACACGCCCCTGCTGCTCACTGTGGAGGTGCAAGAGTGCCGCGGGACGCTGGCTGTCAACATTCCTCCTCCCCCCACAGACAGGATATGGTATGTTTACTTCCAGGGAGGAGTGCATTGAAGACTGTAGGATGTAGTCAGGGAATCCTTAAGAATATATCTCAGCACCCTCTGCTGGGCAAATACAGGCATGCATACAGTAAAGGATACAAATGTTTAATCACCAGTGAACTAAATATACTATATATACTTAACATTTAAGGAAATGAGGACACAAAAGTATGTATTTTCATTGAAGATGTTGGATATTAAATCCTTAAGAACACGCTGTACACTTTATAAGCTTAATTATAATGAATATCTAATAATAACGATCACCTTCACTAGCATGTATTGCTGTGACTCCCAACTTGTGAGCAAATACCAAGAAAAATCACTATATGATTAAATGAATAAGAAGGATTCTTCTGATTCTTCTCTAATTTTCTTCTTGTAAATACTGAATTCTGTCTAGAAATCCTTCAAATTAAACCATCCTACAAGGGTAAAATGACTCTTTGTCTGAACTGCTTATTCTTCATGTACACACTGAAGCCATAATCTATGATGAGGAGGTCAGATGTAAACACTGCCTCATTTTAAGTGGTCACAAGCCAAACAATGTTGGGAACCACTGATCTACAGCATTGTCATGACCTTAATTTGTGTATGTATGTTGTGAAATATGATTTTTTTTTCTGAGAACCTATTCCTGCAGACTACTGTTCAGTTTATATGACATAATAGGATTTTTTTTTACCATCAGTGTTTCATCTTGGCTTTCAGGTATGGTTTCCGGAGCCCGCCTCACATAGAGCTGAAAGCACGACCTAAACTGGGTGAGAGGGAGGTCACTTTAGTTCATGTGACAGACTGGATTGAGAAGAAACTGGACCAGGAGTTCCAGGTATACACTGAGAAAGACAGGAAACTGTGCATGCAAATGTTTAATCATAAATACAGTTTATTTACATTGTCAATAGTTAGTAGAGGATGCTATATCCATGGTGTGGCCTGACAGAGAGCCTACACATTTTCTCAAGGACAAAGGGAGATGTTTTAGGGTGAGAATTTAGGTTATAAAAGAGGATTAATTTATGGCTGCCCACCTACATACACTTCAAAGCAGTGTGCCTGTGGCTTTCCCACCCCTCACATATATATCCAAAGTAATGATATGCCTGCTGTTAGATAACCACCCTGAGGCACACCTGCAAACTACTGTGTCCCTGTCAGGTCTACCACACATCTACATTTATCCCAGCCTGACTCCTCTGGGGGGTTATTATTACATATCACCCCTATTCTCAACCATGCCTGCAGTAAAATACAGTGCTGCTGTGCACACTGTTGTCATTTGTAAGTGAGAATATACATCTGGCTTTCAACAAAGGCCTAACTCAGGCCTCACTGGTTTCTAGACATAACAATGACGGGTTGGATGCACATGGGATGTTGTATGTTAAGTCTTTTTTTTCTCCAATTCTTGTTAACAGATATATTTTCTTGCCACTATCTTTATTTGGTATATATTTTTAGTTACAAAAGCATATTAATCAGTAGTTTCTGCTCCATTTCCTTCACAATAGCCTTTGAACATGCATTTTTAAAATTAAATTAAGATGACTTTACTTATTTTCTGTGCTTGTCCTCTTACAGAAAATATTTGTGATGCCAAACATGGATGATGTATGGCTACCCATAATGCACTCTGCCATGGACATGCGGTCAAATGCCAACTTGGTTACTGTGACAAATGATGCCTTGAAGGACCCAGAACCCGATGAGTCTGAGGCCTCGGACATATGAAGACTGATGTTCAAAGTGTATAACAAGAGACATTTTATCACCATGGCAATATGGCAAGTACCCCCCCTCCCTCCCCTCGGACACCCACGGGTGCAGCAACGGGCCGGGCCCACTCTTTAATATTTTTATCCATGTTCCGGCCCCATTGTTGCACCGGTCTGTGGCCACTCACAAAACTGGAAGTATTGGGGAAGCTTGTGATCATCCGTGGTGACTGAAAGCAGGAGAAACGCAAGAGAATTGTGACTCATAGATTGTAACCCAATCAAACATTATGATTCATTCTCTGATGTAACAAAACACATGGGGCATGTCGAGACCGTTTTAACAAATGTGCGTGGATCGACGAACAGCCATCAGAATCAACCAGAAGAACCATAATACCTGTGATGTACAGCTGCACCGAACATGATAGCTGTACAGTGTAAACAACCTTTCTAATCGAGCAGTTTATTGTTTGCCATAACTCTGCGAGAACTTTGAGGCCACTGATGAAGAGTGTGTGCGTGTGTCTGAGTGGGCAAATGTTTGAGGGAGAAAATTTGGAGATGATTTCGCTGAAAGCCCCTGCGTTTATCAATACACATTTATGGGGATATCAAGACTCATTTACCACGCATCCACACTGCTGCCTGTGCCAGCCGCCTGGCACTTATATGCAAACAGATCAATGGCTCTGTGTCCATCGAAGATACTGGGTCAGTTTAAATCCAAGGTGGACACTATCATAACATACAGCCTGTGTGCTTTAAACAGTGTGGTAGGGATTAGAGCTAAAACTGACTTTTAGGGTGGTGAGTTAAAGCATATCTGCATCATAGCAGCTGAACATTGCCTAGGTCTGATGAATGTATAAATAGGAATGCAGCTCCCTAGCTGTGCGAGGAATAGCTCATTCACTTACGACGTGCTTCTACGCAAAACATGCTCCAAGACTTCCTTTCATTTTATATTCAGAGTTGAGCAAAAGTAATAATTTTCTGGGTTTTTTTTATTGCCAAAGCAATCTTTTAGTCCTTGCTGACGGCTACTGTATGAGGTAAATGGTGATAAATAAGAAATTGGTTAATTATCTTGTGCTCCAATTGAGGCCACTGCAGTGATATACAACCTGTTTGGGTAACTGTAGCTGGAAATTCATTAGACAGAGATATAATCTGCAGGGAATGATTTCTTTGTTGTTGCAGGGACAGCAGGAGACTAAAACCCTGTTGTTAACATGGTTTTATTTGAATAAATAACATACTGGATATTAGCCATATTATTTAATGTTGTCAGCAGACATCCAGCTAATGAATGCTCTTTTTGCTGTTGAATTATTTATTGATTTGCTGTTTTTTTTCTTTACCGAATAACACCAATAACTTTCGAATCTGCCAAGACATCCGGCTGCTTTATAGGTGACTATTGTTTTACGTTTTATGTTGAAATGTGTGTGTTGGCAAAGTGTATGAGGCAGAAAGTGCCTTTTAAAATAATCAAACATTCCTCCATAGTCAGCCACCACATTTGTTGCATCAGTTGAGGATAGAGAGAAAAATGTCTTTGTGCCATTACGGTGTCTGTCAAGACATGCCCTTTGTTCTCACAGGTTTTGGTGTTGTTCATTTGCACAGTGATGAAAATATGAAAACATTGCTGTCGTGTTCAGTGATGTCACAGAATGTTCTGGTTCTGATCGTTGTGGATCAATAAAACCTTCTGCTTGGAAAGAGCTTGCGTCGCTTTGTGGTTGTAACAGAAAAGGAGTAACACCAGACACTCATATCTGTGTATATCAGAGTTCTTTTAGTTTTATAAA
>NW_023339696.1:11197058-11199321 GCF_004916995.1 Morone saxatilis | reverse complement strand
TAAATACTTCCTACGGGCACTGCACTAGTAAGGTTAATGAGAATGTCTATCTATCTATCTGACTGCATTTTCTCTTTTTTGAGTTTTGAGTTTTTTGGCCATAAAAAAAATCACAAGAAATGTGATAAAGGTAAAAGTATTACAGCAAAGTTTTCTTAAAGAAGTCATTGTGCAGTAAAATGGTCCCTGTCAGTGTTTTACTATTATAGGCTATATGATGTTTTTGGATTAATTACTGCTGCATTACTGTTGCTTTTCACTGCTGTAATAAGGTTGGCCAAGGTGGCCTCGCCCTAAAAAAACATTCAAGGCCTGTAATCTTTTGACTTTTTACATAAAAACTTTATATTTATATAAAAATATAAAGTTTGTACAACTTTAAAAAGCCATGCAAAGTGTAATTTAAGAAAAAGTAATTTATGTGTATATATTAATATAATAGCAACAGGATAAGGTAAGTTGATTATTGTTTCTTGCTATACTGTGCCTAGTGTTTCACCATGTTATTACACATATCACATCTCATACGGAGGACCAAATTAAAATTCATATTAGTGTTTGTACAGCCAAAATGATGGTGCACAGTGAAATATTTTAGGCACTTTAAAATCAGAATCATACATTGCAAGTACTGGAAAAAACTCATCACTCACCCATGATTTACTCTCTCCTTCATTATCGACTTTGTTGTTCACTTGTTTTCATCTTCCATCTGCAAATGGAAACATTATACAGTCACATTCAGGCCTTTGCCATCTTTATATTCATACCCCACCCACAGCCTGTTCACCCTGTACTGTACTGCGGTCTACAGACTACAGCCTGCAGAACAGATTCTTTCCTCAGACTTTAAAAACTCCCCAACTCCTTTGTAGCTATGTACGTGTAATACAAACCCCATCACGCTAGCACAACAAATAAAAGAGCGACTATTTGTTCTTACCTTAGAGAAATACAGAGAGAAACCCGGGTTTTCAACGTTTTCTGTTCTTGATTTAGTCTTTGAAACGGTGAAACGAGGGGCTTCCGTTTCTTCACTCGACCGCCGTTTTCTATCGTCTGAACTCCCTACTGACCGCTGCACCCACTGCGCACGCTCAAGTTTCGTTTCTGAGTAAATGTAGGTTGCTTTTTTTTTTTTTTTTTAAATATAAGGCTTTATTGTTCCGAAACGGGCCAGAAGAAACAAGAGGAACCTATTTTAAAGTGACTACAAGCTAGTTCTGTTTTTGTTCATTGTTGAAGTATTTACTTGATAACAGAACAACTGCTCACAGAAGTTATAAGTAAGGTTATGAATTGAGCTCTCTTCAGAGATACATCCAATTTAAAGTCTGTAACACAATAAAATGTGGAAAAGGTTTGGTTTATAATGCATATAAAAGTTACTGTAAGTTGCAGCAAAACTACTGACAGCATTTAAATTTAGAATTTATGAATTTACACATAAAGCCAAAAGACACAGGACTAGTGAGTCTGACAGCTGAATATTGAACAATACGTAGGTAAACCAGGGATTTACCATTTGGGTTGAAAACTGAGAGTTAATGCGGTTCAGATGAGAAGAAAACAGGCAGGGATCACCTGAGCAGTACATTAACATTTATGAACCACATTATGAAACTGTGTGAGCCTCACCCCAGCATAAACAATGACTGTAATCGTTGACCAGCAGGTCAAGTCACTGGGTGTTGACAGTTTTAATGATACATCAGGAAAAAATGTTTCATAAACCTGTTCTAGACACCACATGAAAAGGAGGTGTGGTGCATTCTTACCGACAGCTTCCACTGGGTCCTGTTTGCAGTCCTTTAGCAAAGGCCCTATAACAATGCACAGATTAAACCAATATTAATCTTCTCCTATGCAGCATTTTCCACGTTTTACATCCCAATATGCAAGTCTGGGTTTAGATATATTAAATGTGTGACTTGGAGAGGACGCAATGATTCACAAACTGGCTCTGTGTTACTGTGCTGGTCCTTTTTGGCAGTGCCTGCTTTATTTACCTGTATTAAAAAAGGTCCAGTATGTAGGATTTAGTGCCAACTAGCATCGAGGTAGCAGACTGCAAACCGACTGAATAGGCACTAAATATCCATATTTTCCCAATCCCCCCACCTTGAGATGCAGCAATCAATAAACACACGGAATTTTAGTATAAAAGAAAATAGAATTTAATGTGCAAGTCATTAACTCACGTTTGACACCCTTAAAAAGTTATTTTACATGAGAGTTCTGCAGCCTGACCTCTAATCTCATT
>NW_023339696.1:11193338-11196958 GCF_004916995.1 Morone saxatilis | reverse complement strand
AACCTTTCACTTGGAAAGGTTTCGCCAGCATGCATTTGAGAAATCACTCAGTGATCAGGCTAAATTAGTCTTCTTGCACCTTAGAGATGACAAGACGTACATTGAATCAATCAGAATCATCCACCCGCTCGTTGCAAAAGAAATTCTCCAACAACTTTTGGGGAACCAACAGACCCAAAGCAATTTGGCAATGGATTTGCTCTGCAACAATGTGCTTTTTGAGCACAGATTTGGAAGGGACGAATATCTGTCATTTTTGAGAGCACTTTTCATAAGGCGATCCAGAATAAGCAAAGGAGACGAATATGATAGTTTTTTCTCTCCTCTGATTGAGCATGTGTGTGAAAATGAGAAAAGCCCAGACAAAGCAATTGAGTTGCTCAAGGAAGCATTCCAGTGTTTCCATAAAGACCCATTCTTCGCACAACAACTTGCTCGTCTTCATTATACTTATGAAAAGTTTGAAGAAGCAAAATACTGGGCAGAGACTGCAGCCAAACAGCAACCCAACAACTCATACATACTCGACACAAAAGGTCAGGTGTACAGAAAATGGTTCCAAGCTAAATGCAAAGCTATTGACAATGGCAATGTACCAAAGACAGCCCAAAATACAGCAGATGCTGTGGAGACTGCACTAAAAGCCATTGATTGTTTTCGAGAGTGTGAGAAAGCAGCTGACGCAGATATGGAAAACTTGAACAGTTCAGGGTATTTTGCTGAGGTTGAGGTTGGATGCAGCCTGCTCAAACTGATCTCTTCCTTGGACGTGTTTGCAAACAGAGCCAATAGTCATTCAGAGTGTATGAAGTACCTCTTAACAGATTACATTCCAAAGGAAGTTGAAGATGCCTGGGAACCATTTCATGGCCGTTTGAAAAACCTTAACAAGACAATGCAAGATGCCTTGGAATGGATTTCAGAAGACCTCAGTTACTTTCAGACAGACATCAGTACAGATGAAGAAGAGACCCCTGAAAGTCCTGAGGATAAGAGAAGCCATCCACTGACGTGGTTGGCAAAAAGATCTTCAGAGTATGGGAAATACTTCAGTGAATCTTGTTCTGCTGCACTTCTAAAACAGGGGCAACCAATCCCAGCCAATCTAACTCCTTTCCAAAAACGCATGATCATTTATCATCTTGGTGGGGGGAGCATAACATCCATCCTCTCCAAGCTAACTGACCAGAGGAATGCAGTATTGCTTCTACAGAGCATCCTTTCTCTGTACCCCAGCAATCCAATAAAGGCCAAATTTGGCCAAAGGGATATTGTCAATTACATAGTGACCCACATTTCTCTGAACTGCCTGTCACCAGAGACTCAAAAGGTAGCCCCTCTGAAAGATCTACAGGCACTTTGTCATCAGTTCCCAACTGATAAAAGGAAGTGTCTACCAAGTGCCCTCTTCTTGCTTACCTTGCTATTCTGGCCAGAGGATCATGACACAGTCCTTGAGAAAGAAACCAAATACGAGATTGTGCAATCGGCAGTTGAACACCTGGAAAAAGACTACTGGACCAAGATGAAGGAGATTCCTCAGCGAAAGAGGAGGCTTTACACACATTTCTTTCTGGGCAATGGGAGTGGATTGGATAAATTTGTCCACAAGAGAAGGTTTGAAAGAGTCACAAAGGTGTTCTCAGTCTCTGAGAAACGCATGAAGTGGTTTAAGGGTGAGGCATGGAAAAAGCCTGAGATTGCTGAGATGCTGAAACGCGTGTCTGGATGGACTGAAGATGGAGTGGTGTACCTTGAGGGCCCTCGGAAAAAGAAGTTCAATATCCTTCCTCTTCATGTACCTTCAGTGCCTCATAGTAATGAAAACATTACATTCTACCTGGGGTTTACGTTCAGAGGCCCTGTTGCTTGCAACATAATGGTGAAAGAGTAGTTTTTCTTTGAACAATGATCCTGTCTCATATGGCTATATGTCAGAAACATTTCTGAAACATTGGACTAGTATTGGCCTCATTACCAAGAGCAAGAACAGTTTGTAAAGAGATAAATTCACAACCTGCAGTTCACATTTAGAACATTTATAATTTTCATAAACTCATTATTTTATTTTCCAGGAAACAATGTATAGAGTGATGAAATTCAATGCAACTGTGTTCATGGGAATTGTTTTAACAATAAATGTATCAAGAGCTAAACAGCCACATTTTGTACAGTTGAAGAAGAGTATGTATACATATTTATAAGCAAAATAATAATGTTGAGAAAAGTATAGAATTTATAGAAATTATATTGAATATACGTTACACAAACTATGAAAACTTGCTTGTCCTTAAGATAAAACTACAAATGAAACCAGTCAGGCTATTGTCCATACCTGTACTTGCTTTGTACACTTTGCTATGCTTTTTTTGGGACCTTTTTATTGTTTTTTTTATAAACTTATATTAAATGTTGTTGTTTGTTTTTTGAAGTAACATAAAGACATATATGACCCTGTAAACATGAGTGTTCAGAAATATAAGTAAAACATGTCACCAAATACAATAGTGTTCATTTTTAGTTTTATGTTTTCATTCCTCAAACGAACTACATTCAATTCAAACATGGTAGTAATAGTGAGTCTTTTCAGAAGGTTCAGGAGACGTGCAGACTTGTTTGACCTATACTTGAAAAATTAACAAATTGAAACACTTCATGTACAGCAAGACTGCATGATTCAAAGTTCAAGTTTAAAAAACAGATACATTGCAACTTGCAGTGTTCTGAAGTAAAATTATGAGTTGTTCCAAAAGGTTAAGTCTCAGAATTGCCAGTTCTTCATTATTCACAGTCCAAAGAGTTTTGTCTCATCTCTTCATTGTGATACATAAATATGTCGGAGCTAAACCATGTAGCTTTAGAAATTATAAAGGGACCTGAAAATCAAAGGAAGTTGTTAAAATTTTAAACTAATACGATAAAAGTGAGAAAACAAAGAGGTGGAATTGATGTACAGTTTTGTTGGGTTAATGCTCATGTTGGTGTGGAGGGTAACGAGAAAGCAGATGAGATTGCGAAGTGATCACTGAAAGTAAATGATGATGAAATAATGACAGTTGACACTATATTACAGCATAGCCTATAGAAATCAATTAAGGTTTTTAAAGAGAAGTGTAGAAGAGAGGGAGTGGTTTGGTCAAGATTAATTAAGATTAAAACCAGGACATACACTGGATTAAAATCAACTCTTTACTTAATATCAAAGTGCATTTCAGATAAACGTGATGTTTGTGATGCTCCTAAAGAGGTCGAGCATGTCATTATGAAGTGAATTAAATGTAGAGCGGAGTATTTTACGTGATAGGATTAATTTGCTGGTGGGATTTGTTTTGTTTTGTTATTTAACAGTATGTAAAACCTTGATGGTACGCATACGTTAGTCACACCTTATAGTAGGTGGCAGTATGCTCCTTTACAAGTTGGTTTGCGATCCGCCATTAAAATCGAAGAAGAAGCAGTTTTTCAAGACTTTTGTCCTAGTACACTTGCCCTAGTTTGATGGTAGCCTGCACTTTGCTTCGCCTTACAACTTATTTTAATGTAGACGTCTTATTTGTTATTGCTCCGTTGTCTTTCATCACAACTGGTTTCTACCTCTGCTCGCACATTTTGTTTTGGAG
>NW_023339696.1:11160992-11193238 GCF_004916995.1 Morone saxatilis | reverse complement strand
AATATTGTGTTTGTTGAAAAATGCTTTATTCATACAGGGCATGTGTTACATCATATAGAATAATAAAGTATGTCTTCGGGTTGAAAAACACATAACCCAAGAGTCATGATGCAACGTTTCCAGTAGTGCCTCTGTTGAGCATTGCAGTCCGATCTCTGCAGGGGAAAAAAAAATAAAACTACTGAGTAAATTCAGTTATTGAAACATTATCCATTAAAGACTTGATGTGGGTTATGTCAGATCTAAATTGTCTTCAGTGTTAAATCAGAAGTCTAACGCATTATGATCATCATTCATAAACATTACAAGATACTTTCTGCTCACTCGAGATACTTACTTTAATCCCATCTGCTGTTCCAGGAATCAATCCTCTCCTGCAATCCTGCAAATAAAAACATGTCTGAGTGAATTTATTGAACACACACCAGACAACAGACTGGTGTTTGTGGGTCAAGTCAGATTAAAATATGTTTACTTCATTTGCAAATCAGAAGTCTAACGCACGGAAATCATCATTCATGAACCCCAAAAAGGGAGATTAAGAGAGATTTTACAAGAAATACTCACCGTCATAGAATCAGAAGAGGCCTCGGCCAACCTTCATCTGAAAGTACGCCATCCTCCTGCCCACGTGTGGATGTGCAATCGCCTCAAAAACACCGCATCGATCCGGGTTTATTACCGGGCCTGTGGACAACACAACATATTGTTATTAACAGGAACATAATTCAATGCATTTGCCATTTGAGGTTGTAAAACTATTCAAAAGAAAGTCCAACTTACCAGCACATTCCCACGCCGGTGCGGCCTTGTCACATTGCTCCAATATTCACCTCCATACTTCAAACTAAGGGAAGTCATTTCTTCTGCAAACTCAAGTCGTGAACCACAACACCGCACCTAAACCGTGCACATAATGGGCTTCTTACAGCCATGTTAAATACAAACACTTCGAGTCCGACTGGTCTGGCTGGAGAAAGCATGCTCGCAAAAGGGAGGGGTTGGATTTGTGCAGAAAATGTCTCCCCCCGGATGTACTTTATACCACATCCGGTGTGTGTCGGCTCTTTTCTCATTGGCTCACACCGACTCTCCAGCTCCCCTCCTCCACTCGGTGTGGATATCTATCCCAAAGTCCAACCCCCACGATTTTCAGTTCAGGAAGAAGCGGATCTAACGTTGGGTACCCAAATGCCTCTTAACGTAACAGCGTTTTTAAAAAAAAAACCCTAACGTAACATCTTGGTTGTGAGCCAAAATCACGTTTTTTCCTATGTAGCCTTCGGCTGTCCGGACCAGCTGTCTGCCCCCCCCCACCCCGGTTTGAGACCAGATAATATGGACTGGATAGAGAGCAGTCGGACCCGGTTGTGGTGCGTTTTGGTGTTGCTGTGCTGCGCTGGTCTCCCACAAAAGGTAAGAGGGGCTAACTGGATAAAGCTAGCTTAAGTTAGATGATGAGCTCGGAGTTTTCTACCCGCTGAACGACACTTTTCACTCAAAGTTTTCTGCCTTCAGTCCCTTAAATACCACAGAGCCACCAAAAGCTAAGTTATTAGTCACGGGAAGAGCCTGTGTGTGTGTCTGTGTGCTGCGTGTTGTCAGAAAGTAGGCTAACATCAACGTTAGCTCGGTGGCTAAAAGGACTCGTTTTTCCAACTAATATGTGCTTCAGAAAGCCTGTAATTAACTCCAACAACGTTTCATTATGCACCTGAGAACATGTCTGATGCATCACTCCGGAAACATTTTCCTTCAGGTGAAATTAAAGATCAGATTTCCAGCTTCTTTCTAATCCAAATATGTGAGTAAGTAAGTAATGTAATTAAAAAAACCAAAAAAAAGCCTGTGAGGATTTGGTGTCCTTTCTCTCCAATCCTTTATTCATATGTTCAGCTCATCACCTCCCCCCAAGTGTCTCAGAATCAAACTAGTGAATTTAAAAAAAGCTAATTTAGTGTCAATATTGTTGAAAACTTAAGGTCCTCTGTACCCTTATTATGCAAACATCCTGTGTGAAAGGTTGCTGAGGCTTGATGAGATGCACATTTTCCTATATTTTTGCACGGTAACTCAACACTTCTTATCTTTTCAGTCGGCTGAGCAGAAGTTGCTTTCACATCAGCAGCCTCACAACTAATGATTCAGTGTTTGTGGCTCCTGCACACTGCAAACGCAAACTGTAAAAACAGAAAGATGCAAGAAAATGCGTGTCTCTGTGCTGAGGTAAAGCTTTTAAAGGATATTTCTCACCACTATCTGCCATCCACACTTGCATTTGACTTTTATACAAACTCCCCTCCCCCCCTCATTTGATTAGATCTCCACAGCCGTCTGAAGCCAGCAGGACAGATACAGTTATGTGTGCCTCATCCTTAGTCTCTAATTTATAAAGTTCCACACCAAAGCACAGCATTGTTCTGCATGATGAATCTTTGTGGTCGGGGTTGATTAAATCATCCACCACACAACCACACAAACATCTACGTTTCCGTGCACACCAACATGCAATATGATGCGATAAACAAACATTACGACTGTGAAGTACCAATTACCTTGCGAGGGGAAGGCTGGAATAAAATATAGATCTGGTCGTGCGTTATTGTGTTGTTTACCAAGGCGACCTGTGAACATTCAATGGGTTCCATATTATTGGTGTCTGGCACAAAAGGGGGAGCTAGATAACTGGCTGAAACTGAGACTGGTTCCTAGGAAGTCTCCAGGCTGAGACGCTAGCGACGAAGCTAGTAAAGCAGCAGAGCTAAGCAGCAGATTAAAGTAGCCTTTTAATCCCCTATCATGTCTCGGGTTCTTCTCTCAGCCCCTTAGACGGTCTGCTGGTGTCGTAGGGATACCAAATGATGACACGCTATCTATAGATTTTTACGTAAGTGTGTGTGTGTATGTGTGTGAGGGAGAGGAAGAGCTACGAATGAGAAGAGCAACAGAGAAAAGACTCGTATGTCTCTCTCTCTTCACTGTCTCTTTGTCACGGTTATTCTATTTTTAAAGCCAGCTGATTTTCCATTGTGAGGCAGATGTGTCAGGGACAGCAGCTAGTGCTTCGTCGCGCATTCTGTTCACACCTCGCTTGACAGTTTTCTCCCTTATAACACTAATATTCCGTATAAGACTTGTTACTGACTGAAAACTGCAATATGTCCCTCAGCTGTAAGTTGTCCCATTGCTCTGTCACTCTCACCATATTTTATATCCTTTGTGTGTGTGTGTGTGTGTAGAGGTGGTTCACATTGAACTAACACAGGTTGTTTTGCTCAAAAGGAAAGTTGTGATCTTACACTATCTTATCACAATGGTAGATTGGCTGCGCTTTGACTGATTGTCTGAACGAGGGGCCAACACGTGACACCCTCCCCGACTGAAGCAGCACCTTGCAGAGAGCAGCTGATAGACAGTGTTGACAAGAAAAGTGGCAAAGATGTTTCTCCACTGCTCTACATTACATTTTAAACAGTGAACAGTCATCTCCCAAAGGCGTAGGTCCTGTCTTATTCTGGTATAATTTAACTGTGGTATCTGAGTCTGTGAAGGAAGTCAAACGTCCCTAAGCCCGTTTCATCAGCATGCAGTCCTGAAGGGAAATGACTGCTTTTATGTAGGCCTTTTAAAACTGATGGATCACCAGTTCTTAATGCTGCATGGCTCACACTTCCTCATGTGCATAAAGGGATTTCTTAATAGAATTTCAAAGCATATTTTTGTTTACTCGAAGCTGTTGCTGCACTACACCCATGACAAGTTGCAAGGTGCGAGATATGTTATTATCCGAGTAGTATTTCTTGGTTCCTGTGTTGGTTTTTGTCTGCACCCAAGCTGCAAACATACTGCTTACTGATGCAGATGACTTGGTGGTAGGAGAGTGTTCCACTATTCAACATAAAAACCATAAGCTTTAGTTTAGGCCTAATTAATAAAGAGAGCTCAGGCCACAATATACAGGATGTTTTGGTGATAGTCTAGTCTCATCTACAAACATTAGTCTCACTGTTTTGAGGCCTTTTAAGGTCCATATTATGACTGAGTTAAAGTCATTAGAGTTTCCTTACATTAAAGATTCTGTATTTGCCTCTCTCTCCTGCATGTATCTCTTAATGATCACACGATAGCCTCTCTCTCACCCAGTAAGACAGCCAAACATGAGGTCCATTGAATCAGTGTTTCAGATGGCACCAGAGGACTTCATCATCCTGCTTGGTTGGTGATTTGATACTTCCCCATCCTGCTGATATCATATCAGGTATCTGCCTCTTTAAACCATGCCTGGCCTCATTGCAGACAAGAAAGTGAAGACCTCAGAACTTGCCAAGACTCTGCTTTCGTCCAGTTCTGTAGTATTATGTAACTCGCTTACGCAACAACTAAGCATTTCTGTGTTACACACAGAATGAGGAAATGAGAGGGAATGTCCTGACATTTAAGTTTTTAAAAAAGCTTTACGACAGACATAAATGTATGTAAGCTGGATATTCCTGAGGCCTCATGCTGTATGATATTCAACAGTTGCTGCATAACAGCGTCCATCCAAAACTCTGAGGCTAACAGATGTTAAGAAAGTTATTTGCTTGCGAAACCAAGAACCCTGATAGAGGTGACGGGGGGCCCGAAAACAAGTCGGTTATGATTCTCCCAGCACTGTTGTGTGTTGCATGTGAGTTTACAGCACAGTGGGAACAGTCACAGGTGCACAATATTGACACAAATACGTATAGGATGTGAGACTGCAGTAGGCAAATGTGAAACCTTCAGTTTATGGGGTTGTTTTGACCTTGGTTTCTGTTTGGTCAGTTAAGACACGCTAGTATTTCATTTTAAGTTAAAGCTGAAGAACTCAGAGGGAGAAAGTGATGCCAAGTTGTAAAGAAACCGCTTGCCCCTCTCAGGTTTGTCTCGCACGCGTCATCTTTTACGGCATTGGTTTTATTTGGAAACGCAAGCCAAGAGGAACAGCCTGAGTGACTCTGTGACGGCGGTTGCATTTGCTCTCCATACCACACGCCCAGCCCTGACTAACTGGTGGTTTGTTCATGTCTGACCTAAGAGCACTTCAACCCCCCTCCCCTCCTCATCTCCCTCAAAAGTGGCCAAATGCTCAGAAGAGTGTGGTAGTAATTATAGATTGGTAATCTGCTTTATATGTGGGGGCTGTTTGCACTGCCCCCAGGGAGCTGTTCAGGGGGATTAGTCCGAGATGTGGATCAATATTGCTGTGGTTCAGAAGGGGAGTAAGGACTGTCCTGCTCAGACTCCTGTGGCAAAGATGGAAGGTTTAGTGGCATCCCCAGATTAATAATAATTCCCAAACAATAAGTCGATAAGAAATCAATTAAAACAGTTCTTCCTAACTCTTTTAGTTGATAAAGCTCATGTCTACCAGTTGCATATAATCTTCAAGAAGAACAGCTCATATCAAAGTACACAGGCTGGTCAGGCTGAGTTCATAGGGTCGTCTCGGGTTTGGAGGGAAGTCAGAGCTTTCAGCCACCCCTACTGGACCTCTTCCTGCACATTGGTGCCAAAAACCACAAGAAGCCCACTGCTTGGTTATCAGACTGGCGTTTTTAGAATTCCATAGTGGGTGAATGGAGCAAACATCACCCACAGTGCTGTTAATTCTGGCATAAGCCAAGTCATGAGGCCGGGTCGTTAGGCTGCTGTCGTGGTTATGGGTTCAATTGTTTTAACTGGATTTGCTGCATTTTTCTTCGCTTTTCCTTCCACTGAGTTGTCTCTCTTATGTCATTTTAATCAACCAATCCAAGTATTCCCATATCTGTTCATGTCCCTCCATGTTTCTGAGTGGGAGTAAAAGGTTCTGGAAAGAAGGGTTCCCATATGGCCCGTCAGCCCACTATTCATCTGTGCAGAGAGGAGTTGAACCACTCTCTTCATTCAGTTCATTGTCAAATCCGTTTTAAAAAAGCCAACCTTTTTATGTGGCGTGTTGTGCGATAGCATGAAAGTTTAGAACGTGCACACGTGCTCAGCCCATGCCCAGTCTGTTTACCTTCCACCACGTTGCAACCCTCGGCCCGTGCTGTTACTTTGAACTGTGAGCGCTCATCCAGCACCCTGCCCTCTGTTACCTAGCTAGTCAGTCCTCCTCCTAGTTTGTTGAGCTGTCCTGACCTGTAAGGTATTGATTTGAAGTTTACTCATTTGTGAAGCAGTCCTGCTGGCAGTGTGGCACCTTGAGAGTAACTATACCACCAAAAGGCTAACTGTACTGAGGTGATGATGAGAACAGGCCCCTCTTTTTTTTTGAACATACAAAGACCAGATTGCTTCATATGAGTGTGTGAATAATTCCATTAGCATGCTGTAATTTCAACATCATTTTTGTACCAGGTGTGTGTGTGAGGAATAAGTAATATGTCTGATTAGTAGCTGAAGCCATTATTTACAGCCTCAATGCAGGAGCACAACATGTTGACCATATCCGTGCTCACACATGCCTGCGTGCTAATGCCTGAGTTTATTATGCTATCACTTTGATTCATGTGCACTATACACGTGTGTGATATTTTTAGTGCTTATTAGAGATGTGATTGTTTGTAGTGATTTTGATTTTTTTTGTGTGTGTGTGTGTGTTTCTGTAGGGATTTTGCAGTGCTAGCACAGTTTCCCTTCCTGAAAGCCTGCTCTTTGTGTCCACCCTGGATGGAAACCTGCACGCTGTTAGCAAGAAGTCAGGCTCTATCAAATGGACCCTGAAAGAAGGTAAGAGGAGAGGAGCAGAGTCGAGTGTAACTCTTGTCAACTTTTTCTTTGCATGCCTTTTACTCGAGGCACAGTTCCTTATTCAGGTTACATGCTGAATAAGGAACTTTTGTGTGTTGCCACAGGGAAAACGTGTTAATTTGTGTCATGAGAGGTGTAGTAGAACACAACAATAAGACCGTATTTAAGTTTAGAATTTAACAAATGTGGGCGGCACATGTGAAACTTTGATGCCATATCAATGCTTTGCCACGTGACGAGTTGGTCTATTGATCTTATTTATAGGAACCTCTGTGATTCTGTGATCCTAATGTAAACAAAAGGGTGTCCACACAACTAAATTTTTTTTCTTTTCTCTTTCCTTATCTGTTGTGTTGTATCTGAAGCTGCTGTAGTGAGTGAATTCTATTAAGTCTATTTTATCTTATGTTAAAACAAAGGACTTGGATGCCTTACCACCCCTCATAGTAGACTAGGAATAGGAATTAAACCTAAATTGACCTAAAATCTCTTACTTGAACTCTGATTATTTAAAGGCAGATACCTGTAATTAATCTGGCCAAAAAATACTTATTTATTTATACTTTATACTTATTCTTCTTTGGTATTATTAGACTAATAAGAAATGGGATTAAGCTGAGGAAAACGCTGTGAGATGTCGTTAGGCATGGAAACTGGGTAATTATTAACTGAGAGAGGGGCAAATATAGCCTGTAATCAAGGTCAGAGGGGGCATGGCTAAGCAACTTTGCTGCAGTATCACCTGCATACGCAGCATGTACTATGGTTACCATGTTAATGTAGGCACTATACACTTGGGACTTACATTAGATAAGATACACTGAAAGGTTATTGGAAAACCTGTAAAAGCTGTGAAAAAGAAGCATAGTATGATAATCGAAGGTGTTTCCTGTTCTCATACATTTTCCCACATTTTCAAGGCTCACCAAATTTTTCTGACAAAGTAAAATTGGTGTGTTTTGAACCTGCGAGTCCTGGTTAGGTCCAACTAATACCCAAGTCATTAATAATCTGAGGCAGAGGCTGCTTCCTCCGCATCATCTGTTTTTCTGGAAGAGCTGTTGAATATAAATTTGATCAGTTCTGTACCAGGCTCCGCACACCTGTTGTTGTGCTCCAGTCGGGCAACTGTACTCCCACGTAATGAGGGGGAAGCATAAATCTTTTCCCTGGACCAAGACAGTACGGCTCAGCCCACATGCATATCCTCTCACTGTTTGCTTGTCGCGCTGTGTTGACTTTGCAAACATGTATTTGCACCGTACGTCCGCCAACCAGAGTTACCGTCTTTCTAGGCAACATAAACAACCATTGTTTCCTCGCCACCCTCTGCAATTACACATAATGAATGCGGGTGCATCTTGAATACAAAAGTCACTGACCACCTTCAAGTAATCCTACGCCTCCCCCCCCCCCTGCTATTGTTGACCCCTTCGGGCACCTCCACCATCTGGTCCACGCCCTGTATGTTCACACTGCAGGGAGGTGTGTGTTTGTCTAGTAGCAATGAAAGTTTGGGCTTCACACTGTGTCACTTATGTTAGAGAGCTATTGTAGTGGTTTAACCTTCTACATTATTGCTGATCAGTTTTTTTTCATCAAAATCAACTTGCAGTGACTTTGAACATGGACTCACTTGAAAGATGCCTAGCCTAAACACAACAGTAACCTAACTTTAATAAAAAAAAGTAGACAAGAACTTCAGTGAATCATGTTATTTAAGTTAATTTTCATTCCCTGCTGAATGAATGCTAATAGCTGCTCAGAGGCAGCAAAATGGTGGGCAGTAATGAAAAATTTATGAAACTTCAACGTAAATCGGCTTAAATATGCAAAAACAGACGATGGTCCTTTTAAGCACATGTCCTTGAGGGCCATTTTAATGGATGAAAATCCGTAACATGGCCAGAAACATTTACCATGTAATTCTTACATATTTATTTCCAACATTTAAATACAGAACAAACTTTTTTTTTTTTTTCCACTGTATCTGGACAACAGCGAAATCTGCTTCCTGGACCAACCGTTGGACCAACCTTTAATCATTGTCTTAGATTATTTGGTGTCCATAGTACTTTTTTATATGATGTCATTAAAGAATCTTTTTTATGTTATTACATGCTAGTCTTGAAAAAGCTGTTTGCAGGCATGACTGTTTGCCTTGCATGTTTGCCCCAAGGGAATTTGTTTTCATTTGGACTTTGTGTTCTGTGTTCAGTCGAATGTCACCAATATTCATGTCATTCTCTTCCTCTCTTTCTCTGGCCATGCTTTGCAATGTTGGTTAATATTCTCGTCAGTCCTGAATTGCGTCTTGTCTCTTTTTCCCTCCTCACAGATCCAGTTCTTCAGGTCCCCACACATGTGGCAGAGTACGTACCTTTGAGTTGTTTTTCCGCATGGGTGTATATATCCTTGTTCACTGCACCTGTCTGTAACAAAAGATGGTGAATGCAAATGGATATGGTAACCTGTTGAGCTTGTCTTTTCTGTCACTCCCTTTACTGGTCTAGAGATTGTAATGCATCTTCTTACATTTTTTCTCTAGACCAGCCTTTCTGCCTGACCCCAATGATGGCAGCCTGTATTCTCTGGGAGGAAAGAACAACGAAGGCCTCACAGTAAGAGGAAATAATTTAATCACAAACTACAATCTACCCGCTTTTTTAAATTTATTTTAAGAAACACTGCTCAGTTCCCTGTTCTATAGAAAAATGTGTCCTCTCACCATATGTATGTGTGTGTGTGTGTGTGTGTGTGTGTATAAGGCATGCTGAAATCGTGCACTGTCACACTGAAGTTACAGCTGTGGTGGTGCATGCGACTTGCTTCCCGTATATTGTCAAAGCACACAGCATGTTGTGATTATCTAATGTTCATTCATTCATTTTTCTCAAACAGAAATTACCGTTCACTATCCCTGAGTTGGTCCAAGCTTCTCCCTGTCGCAGCTCTGATGGAGTGCTTTACATGGGTAATATTATATTACACCTTTTTAAATAAACGCATTGTTACGTAGTTTCCTTATCCATAAACATGTCACCTAAATGAGCTGGTTTTATCTGGCTTTAACCGAATAGCTTATTCTACCTTTCGATTCCACTCAACCCGCTGTCGCAGCCTTTGCTCATTTGAATTTACAACAGTTAACAGGGGAAAGGTAATCTACCATAGTGACTGCTTGTCTTTGTTTAAAGGGAAGCGGCTGACATTTGGCTCCCTGCAGTCATTATCAGCTAGGCTTTTGTTTTCATTCAACTGAGGCTGCTGCTGGCACAAAGCATATTTGAGATTCAAAGGTCTGAAAGTGCTACAGATTCAAATTCTCGCTCTGTAAATCTGTTGATGTATGAATCTTTTTTGCCAAGTATAGTTTACAGCATATGCAAATGCATATGCGTTGTTTTGCACAGTTTATACCCTACCTCAATAATAAAAACAAAAACAAAAAGATTATATAATTTGATAAAGAGAAGAGAATAAAAAAAAAAGAACTCTTTATCTCATTGTTAATAAGATTTGAGAAAAATCATATTGTGACCCCAGTATCGTGAATTGTTTGGAATCGGGAGTTGAGTGTATCGTTATATCCCAAGTTTGAAGGAACTATCAGGCTAAACCCTCCTCCTTCATCATCTGGTTGTTTTTTAAACGAAGCAAACACTCACTGATTGTTTTTTGCTATGATTAGGATATTACTGCCACTCCCTGCATTGACATGGTACAAGATGCCCTTACAAAGAGAAAGCCATGATGGGTTTGCAGTTTAATTATAGAATGGCAACACCCATCGCTGGCAAGAATCAATGGCTGCATGTTGTTTTGCTTGACTGGGCTTGGCACCAGTGCATCCTTTTGGTCAGTTTGACAATTTCCTGTAAATTTTCCAGTGAAATGTTTTTTAGACCGGCCACAATCACAAATTTGTCTTATTAATCATTAGACCCTCAGTTCTGTTAAGTGAAAACCACCACAAAAAGCCAATTTATACACACATGTATAGAGTAGAAAAGCAGGATTAAGTAAATACAGAACATACAGAGAGTGAAAAATATGAATGCTTTTTTCAGGAGCCTCATAAATGCTGTTATCATGGCAGAGGTAAATCATTTTGTTTTCATATGGGCTCGTGTACAGGTAAGAAGCAGGACCTGTGGTATGTGGTGGACCTGTTGACTGGTGAGAAACAGCAGACTCTGACGTCCTCCTTCGCTGAGATGCTGTGTCCGTCCTCATCCCTTCTCTATCTGGGACGCACAGGTAAAAACAAAACCAATCCAGAAACACAAGCTCAGCTATTTTCTTTCCCAACCTGGCCAGCCTTATCTTGGTCAGATTATCACTGCAGCCCATCCCATTCGATTTGTTGATTTTAATCTGGCTAATTAACAGGCCTATTTGTCTTGCATGCTCTCCTCCCCAAGTGTTGGCAAACCCTTATTTACCTACGGCTCATCTCTTCTGCTGTCCCCACCTTTGCCTCAACAAGACCAGCTCCCATTGTGTCGCCACAGTGCTTTAGGCTGGAAGTGGAACAATAATTGTAGACCTAGATACTCCACGTCTGGCTTTTGTGTATGCTAGATAAGGTGTGAACATGCCCTTGTTGTTCTTATCCCTGTTAGAGTATACCATCACCATGTATGACACCAAGAGCAGAGAGCTGCGCTGGAATGCCACCTATTCTGACTACGCCTCCACCCTTCCCGACGACGACACCAAATACAGTAAGACCGTTAGACACGCTGGCTCTTCTCTTCTGTTGTGTCTGACCGATGATGCCAATTTGCTCTTTGGTTCCCCCACAGAGATGGCTCACTTTGTGTCCAACGGCGACGGCCTCGTGGTGACCGTAGACAGCGAATCAGGAGACGTTCAGTGGGTGCAGAACTATAACTCGCCAGTGGTGGCCATGTATATCTGGCAGCGAGAGGGGCTCCGCAAAGTTGCCCACACTAATGTGGCCGTGGAAACCCTGCGCTACCTCACCTTCATGTCTGGAGAGGTTGGCCGCATCACCCAGTGGAAATACCCATTTCCTAAAGAGAAGAAACCTAAAAACAAGTTCATGTAAGCAGACTGAGTGGAATGAGTCCCTCCTTTTTTTGTCAATGTCCACTTTTATAGGCTTTTATATTTATGATTGTTTCTACTATAACTAGAATACCATTTGGGGGAAACACATTGGCCAACACTTTTCTAAACGTGTTGGAACATTCTCCCCATTAATAACAGGCGCATAAATTACTGAAAGCCTGAAATCAAGGTATTGTTTTGTAAGATGTGAGATTGCTTAATGATGGGATGGAGTCTCAACACGTAATAACTAACAAGTGGGTGCTGACAGGCCTGGTTTCAGCTCTGGTTTCACACTAGAGTACTGTTTTTTTTTTTTTTTTATATATTGTGTTTACACCTGCTTCTGCTGGAAAGGACTAACAGGGCTTTCAGTGGTTGAACCTCTCTGAAAGTTTTGCCTATTTACAGAGATGATGGGAAACTCTGATAGTTCTCCATTTTGAATCGGTAATGGTACATACACTCCAGATCTTAATAAGTTTAGTATGAAATGACAATACTTTAAAATAAGCAGGCAATTGGTTTACTGTGCTTTTTTCCCCCTTTTCAGGGCCACGTTGTATGTGGGTAAATACTCCACCAGTCTGTATGCCTCTGCCTCCCTGGTGCACGATGGAGTCACTGTGGTGGTGAGTGACAGTTACATGTATATCTTCATTTAGGCAAAAATGAATTCCTTATCAGTAAGATACCAACAAAAAGGTTTGCCGTTAAAATGTGTGCAAAGGTACTTGAACATTCCCTGCAGTACTCTACTTGTTTTATTGTTTGTTAATCAGCCTACATTTTTGGTTAGTGGTTTCCAGGTATGCAAGTGAGTTTGCAAGAATACATCCTGTTCTAGTTGTGTTTTGGCTTGCCCCAGCTCAAGTCACTTTGCCTTTCTGGCCCGTTTTTAAGTTTTTTTTCTTTTTGTAATCCTGTGAGGCAGGAAATTCATCTGAATTCATCTGAATTTCCTGTTTGTGTGCGCGTGTGTGTGTGCGCACAGCCTCGTGGCAGCACATTCCCCATGCTGGAGGGTCCTGACAGCCAGGAGACTGCGGAGGACAAGGAGTGTGTCATCACACCCAGCACCAGTGTCAAGTTCAATGCTGCGCTCCGGGAGAGAAACCGTATGAACTTCATGAGGAACTACCTGCTGCTTATAGGTGCGTCATCAGTATATAAATCACAACTTAATATCTCAAATGAGATACTCTGATTAATTTCCTGGTAAAGTGCGGGAGAGTTTCAGGTCCACCTCATAAAAAGGAAGTCTCGGTTTCACTAACAATTTATGCACTAAGAAACTCTTGGTACTTTTTACCACAAGTCCAGTGCCTTGAATGGGCCCCTGTGCCTGAGACTGCCCTCTACTGGATGATAAAATGAATCATGTGAATATAAGTTTATAACCTTTTTAAAGCGTTTCCTTGCTATTTAAACAGAAACCTATAAATACTAAAAGTATCACGACTGAAATCAGTGGTGTCATTTTCTATCTCTGATTCTGATGATAATGATGATGATTAACATGTTCACTCATTTCTGCATTTCAGGTCATCATGAGACACCCCCCGAAGCTCACACCAAGATCCTGGAGAAGTTCCCTGACAGCTTCCCTCGCAACCAAGGCAACGTCATCCCACCTACTACTGACAAGAAAGTTGAGGAGGTGTGTGTGTGTGATTCACAAGATATTTTTGTTTAGAAGAATTTTCAGCTATCAAAACATTAAAACATCAACATCAAAACCGCAGATTTCCTTACTCTCTTCCTCTCACCATATTGCAGAAGGTGAATGACAGTGGCATGGATGATGGCCCCCCTTCTCCTCTGCCTGGAACATCTATCCAAGAACCTGGGACCAGTGGTCGCACTGTACGTCCAGAGGCCCCTGTGGACACTATGCTCAAAGACATGGCCACCATCATCTTCTCCACTTTCCTCCTGGCTGGCTGGGTGGCGTTTATGATTACCTACCCCAAAGTAAGTTGAACAGCACCACCTAGTGGACTGTTGAGTGCCTGCAACTACCTAGTGGTTACGGAAAATCTTTCATATGTAGAAACAAGACTGTAAGTGTCAAGTGCTGAATAGACTCTGCAATATCAAAGAGTTGGATGGATCAAACAACATACTGACAACTTCATAAAGAGTTTTAATATTCTCAAAGTCTCACACTTAGTCTCCTCTCTCACCACAGAGTGTTCACAAGCAGCAGCAGCTGCAGCACCAGGAGTTCCAGAGGCAGATGGAGGAGAGGTTGGAGCTGCTCCAGAGACAGCAGCCGTTCCCCCCTGCAGACGTGGGCCTGGGCTTGGTCCCAGAGGGCGACTATCTGGAGGTGGCCCGCACTCGCTCCGAATGCTCAGACCACAGCAGCCCCAACGTCACCCCCCGAGCCTCCAACCACTCCAACCTGTCCGTGTCTGAGCTGGGAAGCTCTGCCAATGAGCATGAAGATGGAGGTAAGGACTTAGAAATGTTAAGATTACATTTCAATCACTCTTTGTTGGTGCTTGTTTAACATTTGAGTAACATTTTTAACCCAGTGCCTGTTTGTCTTATCAGAGGAAGACTCCAATATTGTCAGAGTGGGCAACATAACTTTCCGTCCCAAAGAGGTCCTGGGTCACGGTGCTGAGGGCACCATTGTGTACAAGTAAGTCTGAGCAACCAGTCAACAATTACTCATCATTGAATTTGTAAAGTACTGAAGAAATATCACAATGTTGTACTTCCATTGTTTCTCCACAAGGGGTCAGTTTGACAACCGTCCAGTGGCGGTGAAGAGAATTCTCCCTGAGTGCTTCAGCTTTGCAGATCGGGAAGTCCAGCTGCTGAGGGAGTCCGACGAGCACCCAAACGTCATCCGCTACTTCTGCACAGAGAGGGACCGTCAGTTCCAGTACATCGCCATTGAGCTGTGTGCTGCCTCACTTCAGGAGGTAATTAAGCACCTTTTCCAAGTCAAGTCGAGTTAATTGTGTAGCATTTTGGTGATCGCAGCCCAGTTTTAATTGGTGTTTCCTTCACGATGCGTTACCTTTTTTGTGTCATTAGCATGCAGTTGTACTGTGAGTGTAAGTGTACCATGGGATGTTTTGTAAATTGATTTAATTTCACAGTTCAACTGTAAGTGTAGGAAATAGCCGGTATTCTTTTTTGTGGTGCACATCCTCAATTGTTTTTGTTATTACTATGGGACTTCCCTAATTGTGGTCTTCCGTCTTTCTAGTATGTAGAGAGGAAGGATTTTGACCGTCATGGACTAGAGCCAGTTATGCTTCTTCAGCAGACCATGTCAGGACTGGCCCACCTGCACTCTCTCAACATAGGTATCCATCGCTGAATACAATTTGAATACAAACACAACACATTGTTTTTATTATTATTGTCTGTTTTGTATTGCTAGACAATATCCACATCACTGAAGTAACTGACAGCTTGTGGTTGTCTTCTTTTCCTTCAGTTCACAGAGACCTGAAACCCCACAACATCCTTGTGTCCATGCCCAACGCCCACGGTCGGGTCCGGGCCATGATCTCAGACTTTGGTTTGTGTAAGAAGCTGGCAGTGGGCCGCCACAGTTTCAGCAGAAGGTCTGGGGTGCCGGGCACTGAGGGCTGGATCGCCCCCGAGGTTCTCAGTGAAGACTGCAAAGACAACCCGGTGAGTCAGTGGTCGCGTAGCAGCTCTCCTAGGTGGCTTAAATTATGTTGGGTGTCAGAATTGACAACAGAAACACAAAATGATTGGCCAATTAAAGAACATGTTGGAGTTGACAGAGCTCACTGAAACATAACGGCATCTAATGGACTCCTGAGAGTGGGTTTGTTCCAGAAAAATAAAAACATTCCACCGTGGCTCACTGGCCATCATTTTCACAGTTAATGTACATACTGGCATATTGTCAATAGGAAAAAATGAACAACAAAAATAAATAATGTCAATAATGCACCATCATAAGACTCTGACCTGTTGATAATTCCTGAATAAGAGCAGTTTGTGCTTGTTTATTCACGCCAGGCAGAACAGACTGACTAAAATGCACACAAGAACCCAACCCAACCCAACCCTCCACATCTCTCTAAATTAGAGACATACCAAACTGTTTGCGATGAATATACATGCCATTACACCCCCACTGTACACAGATTTTGTTGGTGGTGAATGTGTTTTTATTATATACCACACTGACTTCCTCCATCCTTTATTCTTCTCTTGTCCCTTGCAGACCTGCGTTGTTGATATCTTCTCTGCTGGTTGTGTGTTCTACTACGTGGTGTCTCAGGGAAGTCACCCCTTTGGCAAGTCTCTGCAGAGGCAAGCAAACATCCTGCTGGGCACATACAGCCTCGACCATCTGCAAACAGACAAACATGGTGAGGACTAAAGTTTCTTCTGTTTCCTATAGTGTACAACAATAGGGTAGTTATCTAGATCAGTACAGGCAGGTAGAGGGTGGTGTGGATTATTGTGTGATTGGTTGTAAGAAGAGTTTAGTACAGCTGTGCAGATTGTTATTTGATGACAAAATGGAAATAATTTACAGTTTTGTTAAGTGAAAAAACACATGTCAAAACCAGCATGTTTGTCATTTTTCAGGGGACATTGTAGCCAGAGATCTAATCGAGCAGATGTTGAGCATGGAGCCCCACAGGAGGCCTTCAGCTGAGAGTGTACTCAAACACCCTTTCTTCTGGAGCCTGGAGAAGGAGCTGCAGTTCTTTCAGGTCAACTTTTGTTTTTTACTTATTTGACAATTTAACTGCTCATTGTAAAGATCACACGTTCTGGCTTCCTCCGATGTGGTTTAAAACTCTGCTTACTCAAACCACATCTTAAGCAGCGAAAAGAGCTGATACATGGCAATGTTAACTCCAAATGCTTGTAGGATGTGTGAAAACCACCGTCAGTTTGTTTTTACAGCCACATAGGAACTTACAGAACTAAGATGTGCTGTATAATAGATTTATCGTTCATATCCAAACACTCAGGCGACTGTGCTTGCACCCTCATTGGTGCAAATGGGACCCATTCAATTCTAAATTAAGTGTGTTATGTTCTGAATGAGAATAACACTGCCTGGCATATTAGTGGAAATGTACTGACGTTTTTTGTGGTTGCTTGCAGGATGTGAGCGACAGAATAGAAAAGGAACCGCTGGACGGACCAATCGTGAGGCAGCTGGAGAGAGGAGGGAGGGCTGTTGTCAAGGGTGACTGGAGAGAGCACATCACAGTGCCACTGCAGACAGGTATAAGAGCTGGCATGTCAAATACAAGCTCCTGGTGTCGCCTGTTCTAAAATAGTCTTCTTGTTTCTTATGTTGGTTATAGTATAGCATTACACAAATTGACTCAATTCACTTTAGAGCTAGCTGGAGAAATACTTTGAGGTGTGATGTATATTGCACTCAATGCTGAATCCTGTCACAACACAATAATGCAGTGGGTGGTTAAGTAAGCCTGCTGCTTCCTGTCTGCATTGCCACCCTCTGAGTAGCTGGTTCTCTTAGAACTTTTAGTTTTATTGACCAGACAAAGGTTTTGATGGCAGAAAGACCTAAATGAGATAAATGTGAGATTATGTGCATGGTATATTAATAATAGAGTATACAGGTATAACAAGAGTTTACAACTTTTACAAACAGTTACCCTTATAAAACTAGCTAATAATACTTGTACTTGCTATATTTTTTGTCATTCACTTAGAGTAGGTCACCAGGGGCCAGATGCATAGGCATTCTTTTTGTCAGATTTATAAGGCTATTTATGCCACATTAGGCATGATTAGGCTCAAGTGTAAATAACAGATGAAATTCATCATTCATAAAACAAAAACAAAAAAAACATGTTTAAAAATGTACCTTTGATTGACATTTTACAGAATGCTGTGTAGACATCAGAAATAATAACACAATCAGTGATGTTATCCACTTAAATCACCTGCAGCTATCTCTAGAATACACTGTGTACGCCTCATCTGAGTCTGTTTAAGGTGACACATTTATTTTATAAATGCCAGTTAATATTTGGGTGATGGCGTATGCATGGTTTACTGTATACATCTGGCCCCAGATGTTGTTTTGTTCTCACTTCTCTGTTCTAGTATTTCCAGAACTGCACTGATTAGTCCAACTTTGGATACTTCAGTAACAAGCTAAAATTTAAAAAAAGCTGCATCATTTCAGGATTTCCTGTTTACTGGTTCCTTGTTGGACAATGAACAGGGATTCACTCTGTGGTTGATGAACATTGAGTTTTATTTTTCTCTTTCTTTGGTAGATCTGCGGAAATTTCGCTCCTATAAGGGTGGGTCAGTCAGAGACCTGCTACGTGCGATGAGAAACAAGGTAGGAGCGTACTACTCATGTTTTGTTTAAAAAAAATTAAAATAAAACTGGTCTTTCCTGTTGGACTTAACGCTTGACCTTCCTCCAACAGAAACACCATTACCGAGAGTTGCCTGCTGAAGTACAGGAGACTCTGGGCTCCATCCCTGATGACTTTGTCTCCTACTTCACCTCCCGCTTCCCCCACCTCCTCATGCACACCTACCTGGCCATGCGGACCTGTGCATCTGAGAGGCCATTCCTGCCTTATTACTCCCCTGCAGAGCAGCTTGCAAAAACACAAGCCCAGTACACATATTTTGGGCCACAGAGACAAAATGAGTCATGCACTCAACACCTGCCAACACACACATCATCACCCTCCTCACAACCCCAGGAACCTACACATTCTTCACAGCCTGTGCAGGTCTCTCACACAATCCCTGCAGAGTCAGTGCCCCGTACATCACCAGATGAGCCTGCATCCTCACATTTGCCAGTTCAGACAGTGCAGCCGGGAGCGCCAGCACTGTCCACACAGACTGACTTACACATTGAAGCAGTGAACCCCACATTTGCCTCAGAATCACCTACAGATCCTCTCAGACAAACAGAATCCAGTCCATCTGAGAAACACACTCTGCCAGATTCTTCTACACTGAGCAGTGAACCAGTGTGAACTGGACCAGAGTCAGGTGGACCCAGCACAGAGGGGAGCAACGCCTTCGAGAGTGGACACAGAGTGGGACTCAATTGCTGCACCGTGAGCTGGTGAGGACCAGGCCTGCAGTGCCTGGGATCCACTGCCGGGTGCAGCGGTTGCACCCTTAGTTAAGTGCCTTCTGCTCACCTGGGTTAACATGTTCCCCAACAGAACCGTCCACAAGTCTGTCTCTGCCTCAAGGAACTCGGACAACCAACAGGGTGTTGTTGAACATTATCTTGTAGCAGGACTGAGCAAAGAGAATTTTTTTTTACTTTATAATGGCATGTTTGAAAATGTGTTTGTCCCAAAAATATTTGGCCTCTATTGTGGGAAACATGTCTGGATGTTGTTGAACACTTGGGTAGTTTTATTGTGCAATGTTGTATTTCTGAGTGAGCCTGTTCACTGCACAGATACTGTATGTATATTTTTGTATAGACTGATTCAGAATTTGGATCATTGATGATAAATCATTTAATGTGGCCGATGTGCCTTTTTTTTTAAATATCACTGTGCTGTATGGGTACAGATCTATAAAATTAACTATGCTAAATGTGCTTGATTCCAGTTAATGCTGCTAGACTGCTTCTCTTTTGTCAATCAATTGTGCTGACGCGATAAGAGTGGACTGTTCCAAAGGGTGTTCAGGGTGGCGTCTGAATACAGTAGGTAATTTTATTCTATGTGATTATGCAGTCAAAAATGAGATTAGAGGTCAGGCTGCAGAACTCTCATGTAAAATAACTTTTTAAGGGTGTCAAACGTGATTTAATGACTTGCACATTAAATTCTATTTTTTTTTTATACTAAAATTCCGTGTGTTTATTGATTGCTGCATCTCACGGTGGGGGAATCGGGAAAATATGGATATTTAGCACCTATTCAGTTAGTTGCAGTCTGCTACCTCAATGCTAGATGCCACTAAATCTTACACACTGGACCTTTTTAATTCAGGTAAATAAAGCAGGAACTGCCTAAAAGGACCAGCACAGTAACACAGAGCCAGTTTGTGAATCATTGCATCCTCTCCAAGTCACACTCTGACACACATTTAATATATCTAAACCCAGACTTGTATGTCGGGATGTAAACCAGTTAAATAATAAATAATATGGAATAACTAAAATGCATTTCAGTCTGAAAGTAACAGTTAAATGAACAGTCAAACATCAAGGGAAATAGGCTGCATATGAGAAGATCAATGTGGGTTTAATCTGTACATTGTTAACAGAACTTTGCTCAAGGACTGTAGCTAAAACAGGACCCAGTGGAAGTTGTCGGTAAGGATGCTTCACACCTCCTTTTTATTTAGTGTCTAAAACAGGTTCAAGAAAATGTTTTCCTGATGAAGGATTAAAACTGTCAACACCCAGTGACTTGACCTGCTGGGCCTATTCTGTTCATACTGGCGTTTATTGTTGGATTATCTGGTACAATCAGTGAACACATTGTTAAGTCATTGTTAATGCTGGGGTGAGGCTCAACAAAGTGTTATGATGTAGTGATAAATGGTACTGTGCTGCTCAGGTCAAACAGTGGATTCCTACCATTTTCATTTGGACCTTGTTAAGGTTTCTTTAGGCCAAATGGTGAATCCATGCCTATATTGTTCAAAATTCAGCTGTTCAAAAGTCTGGCTTTATCTGCAACAAAATGTTAATGCTGTCAGTGGTTTGGCTGCAATTTACTGTAACTTTGATATTTATTTGAACTTTTATAACCTATGTTGTTCTGTTATCAGTTAATGCTATAATGACCTTGAACAAGAACAGAACTAGCTTCTAGTAAACTGTAGTAACTAAATAATTTCCCATTATTTTCTTCCGCTCCCTTCCTTTACTTCCCTTCAAAAGCTCTGCTTGTCACACCCTGTTACTAAACTTCTTTCATGCTCACCTGATGTGTTTTATAGCCTATAATAACCATAGATGAGTTAAATATTTAGTTGATTATGGTTCTTAGTGCAGGGCTTTGTACTGCTACTTATAGGTAAGTAAATCTGAATATATTAGATTTAAAACATAATAAAAAATAAGTGAGCGCGTTGTGCCGTTTTGCATACTTATGCATTTCTTGCCTTTAGCATTAAAAGGTTACTGAAGCTTATTATAAACATTATATTTGTTTATGACACTCTTTTGGAGGCTTCTGAGTGTAATAATGTGACGATCTGCTTTACCTTGACTTTCTGGTATCTGGTGGTGGTGGTTCAGCTTTACTCAGAAACGAAACTTGGAGGACTCGGCAGGTGCAGTGGGCGCTGCCCAACAGACAGCAGCAGCAGACGATACGAAAGAGAGGTCGAGTTACAGCAGCCTTGCGGTTGTTTGAACAATTTGTGACAAACTCCAGCCCAGAAAAGGTTCAAAGGCTGATGTCTGTCAGTACTTATCCAAGGTAAGAACAAATTGATCGCTTTAAAAAAATAAATAAAATAGTTTGCTGTAATTTGTTTTTGCCTTACTCATTGTACAGAAAGAAATAACCTCTCTCCAGGTTAGCAATTAAATTTTATGTGGCTTATCAACCATTGTAATGTATATATTATATTTGTACTGTAAGGATATCAGTATTAACAGGATGTATTATTAATTATTAATTATTAATTGTGTATACATGTTGTATTTAGTGATGTTTGTCATCCACTACAAGCTCACAGAGTTATTTCCTTATTTCCCTTTCCAGTTTTTTAAAGCTATTTTTATTTATTTATTTCATTAAAGTCAACTTAAATAAGATGTTATGGCATAACGAGTGAAACCAGATTGAAAGTTTTCCCACAGTCTTATCTTATTGATAAGATAAAACTGCCTGTCAGCAGTTTCAGTTACCACATATTGATCTGTATGCGAGTTCAAGGTTCCAGTTCCAGCTTTATTGTCATTATACAATACAGAATATACACACACATATGTATACATACCATACATATAGCCCAAAAAATATTGTGGGAATGAGGGTACTGCAAAGATTTGGTAATGCATAAGACCAACAGTTTAATGTAACTGAGGTTTAATCATTTACTTACGTGGTGTGTGGAGGATGAGGTGGAGTTAAGGAGTGTCACAGCCTGAGGAAAATAGCAGTTTGTAGTCTGATAGTATGGCAGCTGATGAATCTGTGTCACTGGCCAGAAGGCAGCATGCTGAACAGACTGTTGGTGGGGTTGATATTCGATAAATGATAATGGGCTGAATGTAACGATATAACATTTTCATTTACAGATGGAAGGTGTTAAGTAAACAACAATGTCGATAATGTGACGAAAGGAAATTCAAAAGAAAATCATGGGTGAGTGACAAGTTATTTTGTTCAGTACTTGTGTGTAGTAGTTTGAGTAAAATGTATTTTTTTTTTCTGCTTTTAAAGTTTTAATACCTGAAATATTTCCTTGTGTACCACAGTTTTGACAATGTATTATGACTCTTTTGTAAAATATTTGGTATGTGTAATATTATCAAAATCACTAGGCGCAGTATAGCAAGCAACAATAATTGACTTACCATCTCCTGTACGTAATATATATTATTATGGTCCATGGTCTGGGTGAATACATGATTCTGATTGGCTGCTAGGTGTGCATTAATTCCTGATGTATGACACCTACTATGTAGTTCCAGTGAAAATATTTGTATACAGTTCTAAATGAATGCACTGAAAAAAATGAATGAAAACAAAACCTGTATAACTCAAAAATATATCTCACAACACGAGTGTTGTACTTCAGTGCCTCATCCTCTGAACACCACAGGATGATGACTGTAACACACAAACCCCTACACTGCCCCTCTGAACTTATTGATACTTTGTATAAATGAACAAAACAAGGTGCGGTGGCAGTGGGGTACATATCTATTCATTTTATTTTAATGCCAGAATACAGATCATATCATGATGTGCAGCCTGTATAACTGATTTTTTAAAATAAAATAAAATAAAGTTTTGTTCTTATTAGGGATGTCCCAATCAAGTTATTTTAGCTCCTGATCCGATCCAAGTTATTTAATATTAAGTATCTGCTGACACGAAGTCATAATCCGATAAAATAAATAGCTCTGCATTGCATCAAGAAAAAAAGGCCTGTATCCTTTTTACATAATAAAGTAAAAAAATAACAAACCTTAACATACTTTTGCAGGTTACAGTAATTCCTCTTATTGGCTTTTTGTTTAATATGGCTTTTGTTGCACTTGCACTGGCGTGTTGAGTGTGGTTGTGTCAGATTTCTATCGCTCTCTCTACTCTGAGCAGAGGCAGTCATACCCACAGTGAAACTCTGCAGCGGGTGGGGCTGCCTCTGCTTTCACACTGACACACAAAGCAGATTGTGGAGAGAGTTGACTTTGTGCATGGAAGCTTTGCGAGTAAAAAAAGCTGTGTGACAGCTGACATAAAACAAAAGATCAGATTGGGTCAATAAAGCTCAATATAGCCGATACCGATTATTTAAAACATGCCTTGATCTGTTGCAACACCAATCATTGAGATAGGATTGGGACACTGTCAATTCTCATTAACCTTAGTTCTAACCACAGCAGGCAGACTATATGTTATACAGATAGTAAAGCTCTGATAAACCCACTATAGCTGGTGAACATAGTGAAACATTTAGCAGATAAAGAGTTAGATATTTTTGTGAGGAGCTGGTGGAAACCAGACCAAAACTAACATTGTGGCCAGAAACACGACTCTACGTTTGTTAAAACAGTCACCCCGTGGTTTATAGGGCGATAATATTTCAGTGTTGTGTTTACGGCTTATTCTGCTGCCCCAAAGAGACCTAAAACTCATTAATTAATTATTTAAAGACTACAGTCTTGATTAGGAATTAATTCCTAAATCAAGATGTAGTCTTTTAAATACAT
This sequence comes from Morone saxatilis, assembly GCF_004916995.1. Lineage (NCBI taxonomy): Eukaryota > Metazoa > Chordata > Actinopteri > Moronidae > Morone > Morone saxatilis. Next base: position 11,169,507 of record NW_023339696.1, on the reverse strand, counting down.
AAATTAATGATTGGGAAGGTGGAAAGTATTGAGATCCCAATTCAATAATAAAATCTTCAGATCAGATCAATCTTTTAATATATGCCTTTTCCTGTGTATGCATGGCCAGCCTTCAATTCAAGAACAAGGTGTAGCTATATGAAACAGGCCACTTCATTGCGACAAAAAGAGAAAAAATCTTACAAGCTGCCATCTTTTACCCACTTTCCCCCTCACTGGTTTAACTGTATCTTTCTGCTGGAAATGTTTCCACTAGTGGTGTCTGTGTTACATGTTAGATGCAACAATTAACTGCCGATGTACAATGTACAGTGATGACATTAAAACAAATTAATAATAGTTTAACTGACTAGTATTTCTCTAACTGACTTGCTAGGGTAGCAACATTTAAATGACTAGTCCACTAATTGCAGGATCCCTAAGCGGGGGCCAGTGCCACCAGGTGGCTCCTCTCCAGGAATAGGAAGCTTTCTCTAGCTGCGAAGTGCAGTGAGTTGGGCTTGAATCGAATCAAAATGGAACTGGTACCTTGTCAACTGGATTCAGTTTGGGAAATCATTGGCGATACCCAGCTCTAATTGAGATACAGACTAACAAATTGTTTGCAAACGACAGATATGCCTGTGGTCTGTTTAATATAACTATAGTGCTTCTCTTATCCTTTTATTTCTAATAAAATGTATCGTTTTTTCTATCTCTTCTCTCTGTACAGCTAAAGAACTTGAGCAGTCACCCAAGAATTGGACTGAATCTCAAGTAAGCTCCTGGCTAAGATCTATTGGAGTGAAGGAGCTGTACATAGAAAAACTCTATGAGGAAGAAGTAGATGGACACATCCTTCTTACACTGAATGAAGACTTTTTGAAGGCAAAGATTTGCATGAAATCAGGGCCTGCTCATTTGATTATTCAAAAGAGAGATGAGCTCATCAATTTCGAGCAAAAGTCTCAAGAGAAGAAAAAGCCCACCAGTGGCAAAACAACTGAATTGGAGCAGAAAAACATTAATCAGAAATCAGTTCAGTGTCCTACAAGTGAAGGTCCTCCGGCACAGACGTCTGAGAGAGATCAAGATGAAGAGGAGAAAGAAACTGCTCAAGAACCATGTGCGTTGACTTCAAAGGAGGACTGTAGACCACGACCATTTGATCAAGAAGGGATTGATTTTATATATGTAAAGCACAGAGTCCTGCAACCTGAATCAGGTGCCTTTAACCTGACAACTCCATGCCATGAATTTAAGTCTTTTTCAGTAGCTGCTGCATTGGATCGCACAAGACTCCAAGCTAAGTTTGCCAAAGAGGTCCTTAAATTTGCGACTGGCTGTATGAATATCAGATCAAATGGCACAATACACTTTGGTGTGATGGACAGCAAGGAGGATGCAGGATACGTACATGGTGAGATCATTGGTATTCCTGTACAAGTGAAAGACATTTATGTAGATGCTTTAGACTACATTGAAAGGAGTATCTCCTCTAACAAGGAGCATGTACGCCAAGTTGTGTTCGCCACCAAGGTTCATTGAGTTTATGGATCGAGAAAGTACGAGAAAAGAGGTACATAATTGAGGTTGACATTGGTGCCTTCAATAAGTATTTCGTAAACAACAAAGTGTATGCAGTTCGTCTGCCAAACTTCAAAGAGTCAACTAACAAAGTAGAATTTGAGAAAGAAACGATTCTGCGGAGGGTGGGTTCAAAAACGGAGCCGGTGAGCGACAAAGACCTAAGTGACTTTTACCAGCGAGTCAAAGATCGGGATGCCCAAAGAGAAGAAGCAGAGAAAACTCAGTACCTCAGTGCCCCAGACTTCTGCCAAGACCTCGGAAGGAAACTCACAATGCTAATGACAAGTGGGAAGAAATTCATTGAAAAGGAGAAATGGTTCATACTCGTCACAAACAAATTCAGTCCTGATGACCTTTGCAACATTGACTGGATGCTTAACATGAATGTGTTCTGTGTTTTTGACTTTGACCCAGACTCAAAGATATCAGGTCTTTGCAGCAGGTACCTTGAGCATCATGCAGCAAATATGCATTCTCTGCAGAGCTATAGGATATCTGGTGACATGACCATCAAAGAATTCACAAGCCAGCTGCATCTGTTTGAGCAAACTAGCTGGATCTTCTGTAATGGCCGTAATGACTTCAAAGGAAATGAACCTTCATGTGATGAAATGACTTGGATCAAGACAAAAATGACCCTCTTAAGGGAATCTGTGTCTTTGATCTGTAAACAAATTATGCCAAAGGGGACTTTCCAGGTGATTTTTCTTGTCACATCACCAATTGAAAAACCCCTATTGCACACCTTTAATGAGTTTTTTACAGATATGGAAGGCCATGAAGACATCATCTGCATCTGTGAATCACAGAAAAACTTCCCCAGAATGCAAAGCTTTGCAGAGGGTTCATGTGGAAGTAAAACAGTTCAGAATTCCAGTGTTGTTGGGATGAAAATGAGTCACATTAATGCAACTCTGCAGCAAATACAACCTGTAAATGCATGTGCCAGCAAACATTTGCCAGTCTTTGTGAAAGGGACATGTTTTCTTGGAACACAAGTAGAGGAACAGATGTATTCTCTGGAGATTCTGACTGTCGACCACTGTGATGAAACAAGCGAAGACTTCATCAATGAGGAGAAAGCAAACATTGAACAGCAGTTCTACCGTGGTGGGAGAGTGAACTGGTTGAATTTCTGGCTTGCTGAGCACAAGTATGTTGGAGAAGTAATTGAAAGAGATGCCTATCATGATGTTTCCAAACTTCTCAATGAGACTTTAAAATGGAACGCAGATCAAACTCCAGTGAACAGCATAAACATCTACCATCACCCAGGAAGTGGTGGAAGCACTGTGGCAAGACAAGTGCTGTGGAACAACAGGAAAGATTTAAGGTGTGCAGTTGTGAAGCCTTCATACTCAGCTCCTCTTGTTGCGCAACATGCAGTTGAACTAAGAGAATATGAAGAAAAAGATCCACAGAGGTGTCTTCCTGTGCTACTCCTCATTGAAGACTCAGACAAAGAATATCTAGATGATCTCAGGAATGAACTAGAGGTTGGCATTAACACCAAAAGAATCCAGAATGGAACTCTCTGTTTCATTTTGTTGACCTGCAGACGATCCCATGATCCAGAGACTAAAAGCAAGGAGTCTCTATTACAGAATGTGTCTGTCACTCACGAATTGTCTCCTCAAGAGAAGAAAATGTTTATCGGAAGACGAGAAGTACTTGAGGGACAGTACGAGCCTAACTTCATCCTGACATTTGTTTTGATGAGTGAAGGATTCAATAAGGATTATGTTCAAAACTTTGTCAAAAATTTGCTCCAAGGCATTGACCATAAATCTGTTGTTACTCGCCTCATTCTCTATGTAGCGCTGCTGAACACTTATGTTCAAAAGTCTTTCATCTCTCAGTCCCATTGTGAAGCTTTTCTTGCTTTAACCTTTCACTTGGAAAGGTTTCGCCAGCATGCATTTGAGAAATCACTCAGTGATCAGGCTAAATTAGTCTTCTTGCACCTTAGAGATGATAAGACGCACATCGAATCAATCAGAATCATCCACCCGCTCGTTGCAAAGGTAATTCTCCAACAACTTTTGGGGAACCAACAGACCCAAAGCAGTTTGGCAATGGATTTGCTCTGTGACAATGTGCTTTTTGAGCACAGATTTGGAAGGGATGAATATCTGTCATTTTTGAGAGCACTTTTCATAAGGCGATCCAGAATAAGCAAAGGGGACAAATATGATACTCTTTTCTCTCCTCTGATTGAGCATGTGTGTGGAAAAAAGAAAAGCCCAGACAAAGTAACTGAAAACGAGCAAAGCCCAGACAAAGCAATTAATTTACTCAAGGAAGCATTCCAGCGTTTCCATAAAGATCCATTCTTTGCACAACAACTTGCTCGTCTTCATTATACTTATGAAAAATTCGAAGAGGCAAAATACTGGGCAGAGACTGCAGCTAAACAACTGCCCAACAACTCATACATACTCGACACAAAAGGGCAGGTGTACAGAAAATGGTTCCAAGCTAAATGCAAAGCCATTGACACTGACGGTGTGCCAAAGACAGCCCAAAATACAGCAGATGCTGTGGGGACAGCACTAAAAGCCCTTGAGTGTTTTCAAGAATGTGAGAAAGCAGCTGACGCAGATATGGAACACCTTAACAGTTCAGGTTTTTTTTCTGAAGTTGAAGTTGGATGCAGCCTGCTCAAACTGATCTCTTCATTGGACGTGTTTGCAAACCGAGCCAATGGTCATTCGGAGTGTATGAAGTACCTGTTAACAGATTACATTCCTGAAGTAGTAGAAGATGCTTGGGAACCATTTCATGGCCGTTTAAAAAAACTTCACAAGACAATGCAAGATGCCTTGGAATGGATTTCAGAAGACCTCAGTTACTTCCAGACAGATATTGGTGATGAAGAAGAGACCCCTGAAAGTCCTGAAGAGAAGATACGCCATCCACTGACGTGGTTGGCAAAAAGATCTTCAGACTATGGGAAATACTTCAGTGAAGCTTATTCTGCTACACTTCTAAAACATGGGCAACCAATCCCAGCCAATCTGACTCCTTTCCAAAAACGCATGATCATTTATCATCTTGGTGGGGGGAACATTACATCCATCCTCTCCAAGCTAACTGACCAGAGGGATGCAATATGCCTTCTACAGAGCATCCTTTCTCTCTACCCCAGCAATCCAGTAAAGGCCAAATTTGGCCAAAGGGACATTGTCAATTACATAGTGGCCCACATTTCTCTGAACTGCCTGTCACCAGAAACTCAAAAGGTAGCCCCTCTGAAAGATCTACAGGCACTTTGTCATCAGTTCCCAACTGATAAAAGGAAATGTTTACCAAGTGCCCTGTTCTTGATTACCTTGCTGTTCTGGCCAGAGGATCATGACACAGACCTTGAGAAAGAAACCAAATATGAGATTGTGCAATCGGCAGTTGAACACCTGGAAAAAGGCTACTTGATCAAGAAGAAGGACATTCCTCAGCGGAAGAGAAGGCTTTACACACATTTTTTCCTGGGCAGTGGGAATGGATTGGATAAATTTGTCCACAAGAAAAAGTTCGAAAGAGTCACAAAGGTGTTCTCAGTCTCTGAGAAACGCATGACATGGTTAAGGGGTGAGGCATTGAAAAAGCCTGAGATTGCTGAGATGCTGAAACGTGTGTCTGGATGGACTGAAGATGGAGTGGTGTACCTTGAGGGCCCTCGGAAAAAGAAGTTCAGTATCCTGCCTCTTCATTTACCTTCAGTGCCTCATAGTAATGAAAACATTACATTCTACCTGGGGTTTACGTTCAGAGGCCCTGTTGCTTGCAACATCATGGTGAAAGTGTAGTTGTTTTTTTTTAACAATGATCCTGTCTCATGTGGCTATATGTCAGAAACATTGGACTATTATTGGCCTCATTACCAAGAGCAAGAACAGATTGTGAAGAGATAAATTCACAACACCCAAGCCTTTTTGTGTGCCTGCAAGTTTGTCAAGTAGGCAATATATCTCTAAAAGAAGAAAACAATTTGAAGCACATGGTTTGAGTATTGTAATGTAAGTTGTAAAGATAGTTTGATATTTACATTTTGCATTTTTCCCTCTTATACTTTAAGTGTACTAAAAATAAAGCTATATTCTGTGTATATATGAACATTCACATTGTTTTTAGATCCAGTTCAGATTGACTGCAGTTCACATTTTGAGCATTTTGAATTTTCTTACATTCATTCTTCTTTATTTTCCAGGATACAATGTATAGAGTAATGAAATTCATTCAAACTATGTTTTTTTTTTTTTTAAAGGTATTTTTATGGGCCTTTTATTGCTTCTTATGATTAGGGACAGCTGAAGAATGGAGCAGGAAATGGGGGGGCAGAGAGAGGGGATGACATGCAGCAAAGGGCAGCAGGTCAGATTCGAACCCTGGGCCGCTGCAGCAAGGACTCAGCTTCGGTACATGGGTCGCCAGCTCTACCCACTGAGCTAACTGGGCGCCCCATTCAAACTATGTTCATACGAATTGTGTTTTAACAATAAATGTATCAAGAGCTAAATAGCCACATTTTGTACAGTTGAAGAAGAATATGTATACATATTTACAAGCAAAAGAATAACGTAATAAGTATCACATTTATAGAAAATGATATTGAATATAAATTATGCAAACTATGAAAACTTGCTTGTCCTTAATATGAAACTACAAATGAAACCAGTTGGACTACCTGTACTTTTATTGCTATACTTTGAATGTTAATAAATATATATAAAACATGTCACCAAATTCAATAAACTGTTAATTCAATTTTATGTTGTCATTCCTTGAACAAACTACATGGCAGTTAAGTGATAAGTGATAGACAGAAGACTTGCAGAGTGGTTTATCTAGATATGTTGGCGCTAAACCATGTAGCTTTAGAAATTAGAAAATTACTTGAAAATCAAAGCAAGTTGTCAAAAATGGTCACTGTCTGATTTTAGTTCTAGCTGAAAGTATTATGGACTAGTAGACAAGGTTTTGTGACTGAGACAAGTTAGTCAATACAGGATTCATGCATTTGCAACACAGAAGCCTAATTTTGAGATTTCATACAGATTTAATCTAAAACTGAATGAAAAACTTTTAGAAGAATCAGAATTAATTGTCTTCCAAGTTAATTGTTGGGGTTTTGATATTGGCTGAACCTATCAGGAAATGTGTCAGTGTGTGTTCCTCTATTCAACTGGTGTATGGTCATAAGATTTTCACCTTATCAAATAGTTTTATTTAATGACACATAATATTTCTGCAATGTATATTGTTTTTAGTAGAAATAATTCAGGAATAAAATATACACAATTTTGGTACAAAAAAACCCAAACATTTGATACATATTTATTAAATGATAAAAATCTGACTCTATTAGTGTGGCCAGGTCAGAAAACCAAACATCCCATTTAATAACATTTAAGGCATTTGTTGTTCTTGTCTATGTATTTCCGTCCCTTGATTAAAACTCCCGTGTAGTTTTCATTCATACACAAAAAGTAGAAAAGAAAGGAGAAGAAACTGCGGCAGGAGTTTTGAGCACTTTTGTCCTAGTACGCTTGCCCTAGTTGGATGGTAGTCTGCGCTTTGCGTCGACCATTGACACTGACAGTATACAACTTATATGTCTACTTGCATCTTATTTCATTCTCGACAGCTTATTCGTTATTGTCCCGCTGTCATTCAGCACAACTGCTTTCTACCACTGCTCGCACATTTTGTTTTGGAGGGGAATGCTAAATAATAGCACCGACACTGAACTGCTCGTTAGCTTATTGCTAGCTAACAGCTAGCTAACTAACCGAGCTGCCAATGATTCAACATCCACAAAATGTCACATAACTGTGAGTGTGAATGCGTCTCCATTAGCTCTAGGTTCGTGAGGACTTTCTGTAATAGGGACAACTCACTCTGAGAGTGAATATTTGCACCTTACGAAGCACAAATCGTGTCCTGCAGAGCTCACCTGAAGTGACCTCTGCCCTGTGAAGAGGTTATGGCTCTGCTGTCTAACTGTACTGTAGCTTTGCTCCTCCTCGCCTTTGCTTTGTCAACATGTTTATACATAAACAATTTATCTAACCATGAGACCAGACTAGTTAGATCAGTCTATGCTAAACTAAATAGAATCAAACCACATGAAAGGCTTGTTAATACTAATCCAACAAAAACACAGAACAATTCAGTGGATACAAAGGGAGTGCACCCAGAAAGCTCCCAAAACACTGATATTTCCAGAGACATTAAATGTACCATGGCCCCTGAGAGTAGGTTTGACTGTGCCAGGGACCGGCTTCTCAGCCAGGGGGAGTGTGAACAGAGGGGATGCTGCTACGCTCCTCTGCCAAAGTCTGCAGGACCACCTTGGTGCTTCTACCCCAGTTTGTACCCCGGCTACAAAATGGGTCCCTTCAGTCCCACCACGCGAGGCCGTGCTGCCAACCTGACTCGTGCCACCCCATCCTATCTCCCCAGAGATATCTCCACTTTAAAACTAGAAATCATAGAAGAGACTGCAGGCTGCTTACACCTCACTGTGAGTACCCAAGACCAGGTTTAAAAAGACATGATGAAGGAAATGCAGCAGGGTTCACTTGAGTTCCCTGAAGAGTTGCATGTCTGTAATAAGGAAAATATACCATGGCCATTAAGGGTGGTAGATTTAAAAACATTCAGGGGGAAAATAAAGTTTCCATTGCCTGCTGTATTGTACATACTGTGATGATTTAAGATATTATTCATTTTCCATAAAATGGCTCAAAACCCTGAAATATTATTTTATACAGATGGTTAAAAATTGGAATGAAATGAAAAGATTTAATCAGTAATTACTCTGATTTCTCCAATATTATGAAGTAAATGTCTTCATCAGTGCTTTATAATGTTGTTGTAGACAATGACGGTCTGAAGATATGATTGTGAAAGTTCTAGTATTGTTGGAAAATGTATATGTAGCACT